>NC_047120.1:40696261-41296261 GCF_902500255.1 Thalassophryne amazonica | reverse complement strand
TTTCAGATATTTTTTGTGAGAGCATTTGCCGTCCCTCTGGGGCATCCTCGTCTGTTCTCCCCGTATGTGCCACATGCCCCAAACTTCATGTTAACCAGGTCCATGAACAGTTTGGGACTTGTGTAAAAATTGTCCATGTAAATGTGGTACCCAGTACCAAGTGAGGATGGCTGGATCAGGTTCATGACCACATCGTATGACAGCCCGTGCTCACTTGTGGTCACAGTCTTGTCAGTGTAAATGGTGAACGTGAGTGTGCAGCCATTATTTGAAACAGGCAAGACAAAAAGTTTCATACCTCATTTTGTTGGCTTGTCCTTAAAATATTGAGTCATTCCAGTTTTTGCCTTCGTCGCCACCATCCTTTCATCCACTGCAGCTCCCTCCTCGGGCGGTAATAAGCCTGGCAGGCACTGAGGATGTCATCATAAAGATGCCTGACTTCATAAAGATGCCTGAAACAGTTTGTCATGACTTGGTGTTCCCTTTTTTTCTATCATTTTCTACATCCCTCATCTGGATCACTTAGATGGATGTTCCAGAATATCAATCTAAATCTGTCTCTGCACATTACTTTTCCTGGAACGGGCACAGACAAAATATTTTGTTTCCAGTAGTCCTGGAGATTTGGCAGTGACACCAATGACATGTATATCAGAAGTCCAAAAAAAACTGTACAGATCTTCCATTTCAATGTCTGTGCAGTTGTATCTTTTCCCTAATGCCTTGATTTTGCAGCAGTTTTATTGGTGTTGGTGCAAATTGTTCTAAATGTGTCAGCTGCAAAAAACAAAAGAAAAAGGTGTTTTGGACTTTGGGTGGAAAGTGTATCACCCTGGACTCCTGGTGCTCTCCGAGGCTGAAATCTGCTTACTGCTGGACCGGTGTCTGCGTTCTCCTCCGTGTTCCAGCAGTCAGTGCTGGGGCGTGTCTTTGCTGCACGTCCGAGTGGAAAGCTGGATCTGGAAACAGAAGCGTATGCTCTGACCCTCTGTTCAGATCTCCGTGCGCACGTTGGTGGATCCACCTGCTTTGGCTGCTCCTCCAGAACAAAAGAGGGATCATCTCTTTCAGCCAACCAGAATCCTCACTGTCTGTTTCAAAAAATAACTGAGGCGCTTGCTCCACGTTCATAAAATGCCTCATTTTTGCAAAAAAAATTAGGTCATGTGACTTTTTATGCGAGGGCGCGTCATTGAACTCCAGAGGGTTTAAGTGATGTTTTCAGTTAGCCAAGATTTTTATTTATATATATATATAATTTCAATTCTTATTATTGTAGTACATGTTAGTTTAGGAGCATTGTTAGTATTATAGATTTGTTGTGTTTTATAGTTCAAGGAATGTAGTTAGTTTGGTGAAGAGTTACGTTGTGACCATGAGTGAAAACAACATTGCGCTTTACCTTTTTCTGCTACTGCTGAGCTGCTGTATGTTGAAAGTAAATGACTTTTCTTTCTTTCTTTCTTTTCTTTCTTCTTTTTCCTTTCCAGCTGCACCGGCAGCCGGCACACCCCCTTCTGCTGGGGAGGGTGCAGGGCTGAGTTCCTTACACAGCCTGGCTGTTGCAAAACACCCAGCAGATAGGAATTAATGTTTGGTTTTAGGGTTTACAAATGTTTTTGACCATTCAGTCTTACTCAATATGCCAGCAAAGAAATGTTAGCGGAACTACATTTAGTGGAAGCTAATTAATTCACTGATGGTTTTCAAAATTAGCTGAAAAGATAATCAGCTTACAAAAAAGTTAGCTTCGCTAATTAGCGGATTAGCGGAACTGTGCCCACCACTGTCTCTATCAATGCAAATATCAATCTTTGTCTGAGTATGTCCCTTCAGTTTCTCCCTTGTTTCACTTGAGGTCACCAATTTGGCACAAATTTTAAGCTTGATTACGTGGATAATTACAGGGGTGGCCTTGAACTGAGAATCAAGTAATTGCTCAAAAGACTCATTCAAGTTGAGCCCAATGATTATGTGAGGACACCTGGTGCCAAAGAGATCTAGTCATGATCTAAGGTTATGAGTTAATTGATACAGTAAGACAGGAACCACCAGAACTCTACAGACTTGGTCGTCATTGGTCCTACAAGGGTACTGAAATCTCCGACCACCTCTGTCTAGCAACCTGATGACTCCATCAGCTCTTCACAGCCATCTCTCAACCTCAAAGGCCTTTACCTTGTTGAAGTTGAGAAATTCAGAGACCATTAACGAGATGACAATGGCAAACTCGGTTTCTAGTATTGTTTGATGCCTACTTTGAGCACACAATAGATTTAAAACCTTCCTTTAGGAAGGCTTTAAGATGAGTAATGCACCTAGAGGCTTAACTATGAATGATGTTTTAATATTACCAGGATTGTTAAAAAAAATGTGAACTGATCCTTTAATCTGTTAAAATATATTGTGACATTTATGGTCTTAATAATCTGATGTCATATTTTATTGTTGTATATTTTGTGTTGTGTGGGCTACAGTTCAAAAAAACACATCCATTACTCAGTAAATGAATCCAGACTGAACTGCTTACACACCATCTGCAGATGACGTGGGCTGAAACAAAGTCCAGAATGCCACTGAGTGACACAGACATATTTTAGAGATGATGACGAGTGATGATTGCTGTGGAAATCGTTCTTGCTCCACCCCTGGGTTGGGTTTGACAGGACTATGGTCACAGTCTTCAGATGATGACCAGCTGACAGCAAACTGAATTATAAAAGCCAAACAAATTACTGTGTGGTTTATTACTGAACCGCAAAATGGGAAATTTTTTTGGTCCATATTCTTATGTGGATTTCATCAGTTTAGCTTCCTGCTATTATAGGAATCATCGCATTATTTTGTCAACACATTTTCAGGGGGAAATTGTGGGGGAAAATGTTAATTTTTGGTGGGTGTCTGTCAGCCAATTAACCATATACTTTAAATAACTTTAAAGAGAGATAATCAGCCCCAGTTGGTGGTAGGTGTCATCCAGTCTTTTTGAGCGAAAACGCTGGATGTCAAAAAATGCTTATTTGATGCCATACGTTCATTACAGACAAATATTTATTCTTTCCTCTGTACAATTCTACACTATCACCATACCTGAAGTTTGAGTCGCTGTAAGCTACACTTTACCCAAACTTCACAAAAGAAGAGAAAATTTTTTCTTGAGCAATCATTCAGCAAATACAGGAATATTTTAGGTTGTGGTGTCAACTAGCAAAGACATGAGTCTGCAGCTAGTATACAAATAATGAATGTTTGAGTTCAATGGTACGAATATTTAATTTGGTGAAAGCTGGAACATACCATTCAACAAGGTGAAGCCGAGTTAAATGGTATGTTCGCCTTGTTGGATGGTATGTTCCAGCTTTCACCAAATTAAATATTCGTTCCATAGAAAGAATGCAAAAACATTCATTATTTGTTTTATATAACAGCTAAAATAGATCCTTGTCATTTGATATTTTAAACAACAGAAAAGGGACTTACGTTTTGGTGTTCCACTGCTGCTAAAGTCCAAAATGTGACGTGCAGTCCGGTGATGCTGTGCACTGGCTTTGGACTTCCATTAAAAAAGAAAAAAAAAATTTGTGTAGTTCCTCAGTCCAACCAAAAATCACATCAGCTTTTCATCTGAACAGTTCTTCATGCATCCAGACAACTTACAGCAGAGTGGATTTTGTGTGTGTATGTTACAAGAATTAGCTCCGTCAGTTGGCTCAATCAAATCTTCGTCTCGCTTGTGTTGTTGTCCCACGCGTGTGCATGCTCACACAACCGGGTCAGTGCTTGTGCGCACATGTACTACAAAAGAAAGACTGTGTACATCCTCAGTGCAGTGAAAAAAAAATCATGTCAGAAATTAGTGCAGCTTTTCATTTTAACTTCCTGCTAACAGCCTCCAGACAGTGAAGTGGATTTGGTGTGTGTGTGTGTGTGTGTGTGTGTGTGTGTGTGTGTGTGTGTGTGTGTGTGTGTGTGTGTGTGTGTGTGTGTGTGTGTGTATAGAGTGTAATGGCACCAAACATATGGAACCAAATTGCACTCTAAATGCAATGCAACACAAACAGGATGAATAATCCATGTCATGTGACATACAAAACACCAATCAAATGACAAAGATGCACACAGCCATTATTTAATATACAAATAATGAATGTTTATGAGTTCAATGCTACAAATATTTCATGTGAAAGAAGGAATGTTCCATCTTTCACCAAATTAAAAATTTGTTGCAGTGAAAGAATGAAAAAACATTCATTATTTGTTTTATATAACGGCTAAAATATTTTAATAATTTCTAAACAGAAAAGGGACTTACATTTTGGTGTTCGGCACTGGTGCCTAACAGTCCAACATGAACTTTAAATTGGAGTCCAAAATTGCGATGATGTAGTCCGTGATGCTGTCCACTGACTTTGTGTATTTCCAAAAAAATAAAGACTTCTTGTAATACCTCACTCCAGTGAAAGTTTTGTCCACTTTCTCATCCTAACAGCTCTTCATGCCTCCAAACAGCTTACAGCATAGTGGATTTGTTTGTTTGTGTGTGTTTGTAGAAGAATTGGCAGCATCAATTAGCTCCTTCAAATCGTTGTCGGGCAGCAAAACAAACTCCGCTATGTTTAGCTAAACACTGCCCCCGGTAGTGTGAACGTGCACGGTGGTTGGGGCATGCAATAGCACATTTCATATAACACCAAAATTCCACACTAAAAAAGAACTATTTCACAGTCAATGAAACACAACTGCAAAATGGTACGAATAATCCATGTGATGTGACATACAAGCCACCAAAAACAAGGATCCACTCAGCCGTTATCTGAGAATAACCCCACCCCCCTTAATTTTTTGTTTTGCGTGTGTTGGCTTATATTTTATTAGGTACACAAAAAGGGCTTTAATTCGTTCACTTCTCTCATGTTAGCATATGGCTATATCTCACTGGAAAAATAAGACTTTATAGCTAGCATTTTTCAGATTCCGGCATTTTTCCCACATTCTTTTTTTAATCAGAAACATAAAAACAGAGCAAGTAAAAGGTTAGCAGGACCTTACGGTCATTGAAAATACTTACTGTGTTCCAGTTTAGCTGCTGCATCTTTCAAACGCTGTAATCGTCAGCCATTTATGTCATAAGTGGCGAGGCTACGCTGTCCCATTTTAAAGGATGCTTTTGAAGTGGTTGACATTCGCAGCCTTCTTTTTTCCCCCCGCAAACAAAGGATACAACAGGTGTATTTTTTGAACTACAGGTTACTTACACTATGCTAGCTTGGTGCGTACACTTGTCAAGGTTGTCAGGCAACAGGGCGTAAGGGGCGAGGAAATGAAACTGCAGAGGCTAAACCAACCGTTGTGAAATACATAAGTCTCACGTGCATTTTGCTGTTGCTTCATTCACTTTTCCTGCCCATCCCCCATCACCTAGCAAACTTGATCGCTGCATGCAACAAACTGGTACAGTGAGCATAACCCATAGCTCAGTAATATTTTTATTCTTTACATAGAAATGTGTACAATTGCACATAAGTATGGAGGCAAATTTGTCTTTTAGTTTGTTTTGATTTTAAATTTTCCAATGATTTTTTTTTCCCTGTCCCCTCTGCATATATAGTAATGGTAAATGCCACACTAGGACAACCATTTATGAACATTAACACACATATATGTAATTTATTCTTGCAAGACAGAAGGTATGTAGTGCATGAGTGTGTGTGTGTGTGTGTGTGTGTGTGGGTGTGTGTGTGTGTGTGTGTGTGTGTGTGTGTGTGTGTGTGTGTGTGTGTGTGTGTGTGTGTGTGTGTGTGGTGTGTGTGTGTGTGTGTGTGTGACCCCCATCCGCCCTTCCCGATCAGCCTACAAGATCCTACTCAAAGCCAACCGACAGCTTCTATCAGGAAGAGCCGACCACCAAAACAACACAAAGACAGACAAAAACGAGAGACAAGTGGTGAAGACAATAACTGTGACGTGAGACATCAAGGAGACGGGGCCTCAACCATACGACATACCAGTCCCACAGCACTTAATGAAGGGTGACGAAGCCCTGACGAAACAAGAAATCTGGACTTTCATTGACTGTCGTTGGCATCATTTAACCTTCTCGTTCCTGCAGCTGGCACTTCGTCAGGATTTTTAAATTGTTGAAAAATTTGAACGAAGGGCAACGAAATCCTCAGTTCGTCTGTGTTTCATTTTGCTGTCGTTCTTGACGTTTTTTAATCGTTTGTGTAGTTTTTGTAATGTTATTGTTTAATTTGACTTCGTTGGAGCAGCTGAGTGTTTTCACACAGTGCAGAAGCCAATTTGTGGGCGCTGAGGCTGCTGCTGCTTCATGTACCGTTGGAAATTACAGAGCAAACTCAGCCTGCTTGCTTGGATTTTTTTTTCTGTGTGTGTGGGTTTGGGGGGGCAGCTTCAATTGGCTCAGGCACATTACATAGGTCAGAATTAATCTTTTGTGTGGATATAATTAATTATTTTGCCACAAGCAACTGTTGAATTTGAAACAACGAAAAAGTTGTGTAATTTCTGACGGTACTTGAATGCAGCATCAGCGGCAGCAGGAGCTGCTGCGTGCGCTTATTATTTTGTATTAAATATAACCATATGAGTGTAGGAATGACAATCCAGTCCTTCTGTACATGTGGCAACAGGCAGATGAATCAAAATGATGATATAAAGATCTGTTCTGGAAGGAAGAATTCACGTTGTGCATCAGTGGTCAACTGGTGGAATAATCGCACGAGTCCATGCGCGCGTTCACACGCACTGATTGATTTACTGCTCTGATATATTTGTGACCGCAGGACCTTTGTGGCCAGGACGGTGGTGGGATCGAACCCGGACGGCTTGCACTAAAGACCATTCCTCTACCAGGTCAGCCAAAGCAGGAATTCCCATTAGCTAAGCTTGCAGGAACGTCTTTTCAATCAGGACCCGGGACCTTCGTCCCGCTACATATCTCCCCCCCATTTTTGACTTCGTCCCAAAATCACAGGTGCATTTAAGCATGTTCTGTGACTACCTACATCCTGTTCGTGACGCCAGATTGAGACCGCAGGACCTTTGTGGCCGGGACGGCGGTGGGATCGAACCCAGACGGCTCGCACTAAAGACCATTCCTCTACCAGGTCAGCCAAAGGGGTATTCCCCGTTAGCCAAGCTAGTGGGAACGTCTTTTCAATCAGGACCCGGGACCTTCATCCCGCTACATATTCAGTCATCTTTACACTTATATTTATTCTCCCTTTTGACAGTTTTCTGTTATAAATCAATATATATGGCTTCGAACATAATACTGTGATACAGCAGTGACCACAGCACACTTTTTTCTTTTTTTTTTAATTGGAGCACGACAGAGCGCGCAGAGTATCGACAGACAGTGTGGATTCTGATGATGATGGAGATGATCCCTTTTTTGTTCTGGACAAGGAACCAGAGCAGGTGGTCCATCGACATGCACACAGATCTCCACAGATTCTGTTTGCAGTTTCTCCAGGACTCAGGCGCTATGAGCTCCGTCCCAGCGCCGAGTGCTGGAGCAGACACACACTGCTCCAGCAGTGGCTCCAGGTGCATTTCTTCAAGATCGTGAGCTTCGGTTTTGTTAAGTTCCTCTTTCGTCCCTTTTGCGCTCTTGCTTCGCAGACTGTTCGGTGATAAAAGCTCTTTCGTCCACCTTTTCTCAACGAATTGTGACTTTTTTACTTTTTCCCTTCGTTCAGGAATTGTCATGTGCCGTGTGACTGGGCCATTAAGAGCACCCAAAAACCGAATTGTGGTGACGGCCAGAAACACGCAACCATCCACACAAAGAGACCCAGATCACAGCTAAATATCCGATCACTACTGTGGCTGGTGTGTTGGGCCAAGACAAGAGTATAGAACCTTACCATATGACATGGACCACTCCGGCACATCAGAAGCCACGTGGCCGGCTGCGAGCGATGATGGAAGTGGGTCCAGGACGCAGGGCCCGGGGGAGCCAGGAGAAAAGGGGCAGCCAGAAGGGCATGGGGCCAGGAAAGGCAGCCCCCGCAGCCACCGGACAGCACAGCAAACCAACAGGGGAGTGGTCCGACGGCGCCGGAACGCACCCCCGACAACAACCCCCCCCCACACACACACAGGGTCGCAGGGAGTCGCCCCAAACCCGAGGGAAGCACACAGGGTGCCGGCATAGACCCACCAATAGCGGGAGCCCCAGAACCATGCCACCCGGGCCGGGCCACAGCCCCCGAGGGCGGGAGTGAGCGGCGGCAAGGATGGGGAGCAAAGAAGCCACCGCAACTGAATCCAAAGCACAAGGTAGGGACCACCGAACCACACAAGGGCGGGGCCCAGCCCCCAGACAAGAGGCGAGGCCCGACCCCGGGGCCAGGAAGAGCACAAGGCCCCCCGACAGCCAGGCCCCCCAGCGCAGCCAGCAGTGCCCCCCAAGGCCGGATCCCA
The DNA here is from genome assembly GCF_902500255.1 of Thalassophryne amazonica. Taxonomy (NCBI): domain Eukaryota; kingdom Metazoa; phylum Chordata; class Actinopteri; order Batrachoidiformes; family Batrachoididae; genus Thalassophryne; species Thalassophryne amazonica. The sequence goes on along the minus strand of NC_047120.1, from coordinate 41,287,810 downwards.
CCCCAGCCACCAAAGCCCATGACCAGGAGACCGCCCGAGCGAGACCCATCCCGCGGAGACCACGACCCCCCCATCCCCCCAGCAGCCGTCCACCCCCAGTGCCAACACCCACGCCCCACCGCCACCACCTACCCCCACAAGGGGCCACGGGACAGCACACAGCTGCGCCACAGACTGCCCTGCAAACCCATCCCCAATACCCTACCGCAAATCATGTGAACCCTACAGTGTGCTATTTACAACCCAATATGATGTGCGTGCAGGTGCTAACCTGGTGAAGTGCATTAAAAGGGTGTGACACGTGAGGCCCAACCCCAAGCAGCAGGCGGAGGGAGAGGCACGGCAAGGGGAGGAGGCCACCCACACCGCCCCCACCGGGGCCCCAGCCCAACCCCAGATCCGGCAGAGGTGCCAGGGAAACCACGGGACAGGGGGAGGCAGGCAGTCCTGGAGGAGCACCGGAGGCCAGGGAGGAGCAAACCAAAAAATGTACCAATTATGTTAGCAAAGAAAAATTGTGCAAGGGCTTTTGGGATTGTTAGAGCTGTTGTATCCATTTTTGAGGTAAAGAAGGCTGCATTCCAAGCAGCCTTCCAAATGAAACAGCCACGTCACGTCACTATGTTGCTTGCGGCCAACAACTGCACCTTTTCAAGGATTCGGCCCCTAAATTGAGATGCAATCCAACAAGTTGGAGCAGAGGGCAGCCACGGTCCTAAAAAAAACAGAAATCTAAAGGGGACAGCCATTTTTATTTTTCTAAGCAGCTCTTTAGCATCACAGCTCTGTTGCTATGAGTTTGAATTCTTTTTCCCAACTATATCAGTTTTATTTTGCCTAAAATGTATCAAAAAATAGACTATTTGACAATTTGTGTCATGCTAGAACCAAGTTTGACCTCTCAAGATACCATCTGTAGTACCAGCTGGAAATATGAATGAATAAATATGAATGAAATTAAATCATTTGTCGATTAACTGTTATGGCATAAGAGTTTACATGTGTCAAATAACGAGACAGCTTTAATTGCTCGAGCGTGTGCGACGGAACTGATCAGCGAATGACAGTTTGCATAAACTTATGATACTACACGTGTTAGGTCCTTGTGTGGCCCCTCAACCACACAAAGTATTGCATCAGCCCGTAAAACAGACATAGGCAAGCTTGATGTGTTATTATTCACAATCTGACAGTTGTAGAATCCGGAAAAATCTTATTAACTGAATTAATGCACATCCACTGACGTTTATGCAAGATACACAGTCCATAAGGTTATGATTAAGCAAGGAAATGCATTCTGCCCCCAGAACCTTTGGGCTTGATGTGGTTGTTTAGAATTGTTTGTGGACAGCCCTGTTTCCTATCCACTGCACCTCCCTGTTGTCCCGCACACATGTTTGGCTTGCTTTCTACATGTCTTGCCACGGTTGAGAGACTGAGGCTTACATGGCTCGGTTGAAGCCTCTGACCCCTACAGCGCTACTGAACATCTCTGGAAAACTGTCATCTGTGTCGCCCTACCAATTTATAAAAATAGGTTCACATGGAATGGCATCCAACAGTATAAATCACTCAGCAGTAGTATACTGCTACAAAAAAAATCTGAAAAGTGTGTTTTTTACATGGGAGCGGGTAAAAAAAAAAACAGCAGCTGTGATTTGTCAGTATAATGCTCAGCGGGAAACTTAGCTGGGCATTCGGGGTTTTCATGTATCCCATAATCCCTTGCGCGCCAGAGAGTCGCTGCAGTCAAAACAACATAGAGAATCCACATTATGACAATTGTAAATGAATATTATAGTACAAAAATGTATTTTTTTATGCTTTTCATTACGTTAATAAGAGACTGCTGCATGATACCCTGAAAACTTGCTAAAACAATTATAACTACGTTTAATCTGCGTGGAATTTAATAAGAGCAAACTGAATTTCAGACATATATATTAGTCTGGAACAAAGAGGACAAACAGTGTTGTAAAGAACAATAATCAAGACGTTAAAGAGCAAACTTCACTTTCCCCCAGAACGACATGATCAGGAAGCGAGTGTAGCTCACAGCAGCTCCCATTGAAAATAACAGAGAGACAGCCTGTGATTATCACATGTTTACATAAAACAAATGCAATAACAACGTCTATAAACCCAGAGAATATATTCACGAGAAGTTTTGGCACAATATAAAAATAGTTTTATGCTGTGATGTTAATGCTGTTGTCCATGTGCAGTGGTTAAAATGCAGCATGATCAGAGCATCTCAATGCAGTTCTCAATGTTACTGAGATCTTGCAGCGCTGTGACCTCTCCGAGGTTTTGCGGGATTTGAAACCTGAAAAGCCTCAATAGCCACACGACAAACATTGTAGGTACGAGTATTGTAGGAGTGTCTGGAGACATCCCCCCCATTAAAATTTTGAAATTTAGAACCCTTTGAAACACTATTTCCTGCATTTTGAGGGCCACTTTGTGTTGCTAACTGGGACATTAAATAACGAGTGACATCCTTTTTTTTTTTTTTTTAAAGGGGGGGGGGGTTAAATCACAGCATAGGGGATTCAAATCACACCATAGGGGCCCCCTATGCTAAACTGCGCTGGTGAGAACCCTGATGGTGAAAAAGTACAGTACATATGTAAATATGTTTACATAAAATATGCAAATTTACAGTATAAAGCAGTTGTACTATGCAAAAAATAAAATGATAATTAAAAAGGAGAATGGGGTTCCAGACAACCAGAATATTCTGTTTATATAACTGCCATCATTATTTAACATGGTATGAATCTGAAAATGTAATGAAATACAGAATCCATTTTAACTCCTCACATTAACATACTTTTTAAATACAGTGAAAATATAATGAATAGTATATCATATTGCCATATTAACATTTTTAGAGTAGTTCTTATTGTGTGACAGTACAGTGGAGTGCAAACAATAAGTATGCTTCTCTCACAAGTGAATTATTACATTAGGGCCCCTTCACACGTAGTGCGAATACATACAACTCACTGCAGTAGAGCTCGTATGAGCGCACCATGAAACATCTCGCCGACGGGCAGATGTGCACGATGCCGGTGCAATGATTTGAGCAGGAACACAGTGTGAGCAGCTGCAGCTGCTCGCACTGTGTTCCATGGGATGAGGTGCACCACAATGCGTGGCTGATGTGGAGGAAAATAAAAAACAGCTGTATAATTAGTGGATATCACTGGGTTGATATAAATAATACATAAAAGGGGATGCAATACAGAAGCCCACAGTTAAATAAAAAGAAAAATGCAGCGGGATTCAAAACCTGCACACTCTGATTACCAGACAGAAAACTGTACTACTGTGCTACAATCACTGTCTTGTAACAGGAGTGTGAAATGGCTAAAATCATCAAGCAGATAAGTGTATTTTCTAAAAAAAAAAAAAAAAAGAAAGAAAAAAGCACTATGATAACTGACCAAACGGCGATTGTTACGGCATATTTCTGCTGATATATGACTGAAAGTGGCATATTTGTCATACGGTTGGCTTGTCCTGGTCCTGCGGTGCGCCGCTCAAGGCCCAACGGTCTGTTTCTCCTCCCACTGCAAAAACGATATATGTTTTATGTATTTCCACAAAAGCACATGTCTGTCAAAACATGGGACGTGGGCTGCAGCTGTGATGTCCAGAACCGGAGATGTCTCAACAGCCAGCCATGCCCCCTGTCCTGTCAGTGCACAGACCAAGATGTCACTCTGTGATCAGATGAGAGATGCCTCGTCTGCGAGGCTGCGAACCACACGCACAGATGTGTTGGGGGGGCGGCGACACTCTGGCACACCACGTGCACTCGGCAACTTCACAGTCGTGGGGCACTTAGAAAAATTTCACATCCACCTCGACAGTGATTGTCTGCAGACTGTTTTCGTGATGATAGTATGAATGGCCACATATTTTCTAAGTGCCATGCAAGCGGTGTTCGATGTTCGTGCGTGTCAGTTGGAATTTGGCCAACACCTGCTGTGAAAGGGTTCGATGGGCTCGCACAGCACACACTCTGTCTTTCAGCCGCTGGTGTGTGCATAGTTGTAGCAACAGGTGTACGAGGCGTTAAAAGCAGCTACGATTTTACACGTTTTGCATACAATTCCTGCTTCATGCGCACTTTATGTGCAAATCAACCAAATTCGCACTATGTGTGAAGGGGCCTCTTAGATAGAAGTTTATTTAATCCCTTGTGAAAACTCCCTCAGGGAAACTGAGGTTCCAGCAGCATTGTATAGAAGCACGAAGAATATCAAAGTAGATTTAAAAAACAATTTGTAAAATGTAAGTAAATATAAATAACAACTACTACTCGCTACTGGCTTAATGCCTACTACTGTTCCTCTCCTTCCCATCCTCTGTTTCCTGTTACTCCTCCTCCTCCTGATTGAGGAGTTTTTTCAGTCTGTTGGTCCTGCCCTTGAGAAGAAGCAGTCTGTAGCAGCTTAAACCTGTATATGCTCCTTTATATAGATGGAGCTGTGTTCGGAAAAACCCATATCAACATGTGGGTTGCATGCCAAACTCTGGTGGTAGTACTAAGCAAAATGGGAGCAGCTCAATAAAATCTCAATGAATGGGAAAATTAGTTTAAAATGTATTTTAAAAAATAATAATATAAAAATGCGGTAGATTTAATGGTTTACAATGTAAGTTTTTGGTTGTTTATGTAAGTACAAATTCATACTAATACAATAACATGCTTTTGGAGGGCGGTATGCATTTTCAGAGCCCCTCCGTCCATGCCCAGTCACCCAAAATGACCGATATATGCCGAGTTAGACGACAACTGCATGTTATTTGCATTATTATCACTTAGTGAGATACACAACTCATGGAATCACATTTACAATATTTAATGTGATTTCAAAACGCACGACACCCAGCAAACACATACAAAAAAAGTTGGCTCCCTTGAGCTGGCTGCTTTGGCTGCTGTTATTTTGTCGGACTAATACACGATAAAATCATTCAGATATATCCATATTGGGACCAACACACACTTCTCGCCTTTTCATGTTATCGTCTGCAGACAGTTCTTAGGTTGCGCATGATATGACGTCATCACTTTATGCACAGCAGGCGGGTATTGGGATACCCACCCATTACTGCGGGCAGGTATCGACAGGTAGCGTAAATGTAAATCTATGCTACTGTCAAGGCTCGTAGATGCATGGCACAGAATATGGGAGGGCACAATGCAGACTCGAGGACAAGGTGTTATAAGTAGAAAATAATCTTTATCGTTTTCATAGGCAGGGGTACGGTACACGGCAAGGTAGGCAGCGAAGCAGAGGTACAGATAAGTGTTAGGCAAAAACGTGGTCGAGAGACAGGCTGGGTTCAAAAACACGATGAGATACAGTATCAAAGGTGGAAGCAAAAACAAGGTCCGGTAAACTAAGCAAAAAACAAAGACAGAAACAAGAGGCTGGAACGTGGATACATGAATCACAACGAACTGGCAGGGGAGTGGAGAAAGTTAAAGTGCCTTAAATACACAGGTGAGGTAATTAGGTTAAGAAGGTGCATGTGTGGATGAAAGTTCCAGAAGGGAGGTGTTGTCGGGTGAATCCAAGAGGAGGAAAGAGATGCAAGAGACTGAGGGAGTGATTCAGGCAGACTGTGACAAAGATGAAACAAGCACGTGCAAGAGTGTAAGCGAACACACGGGGGGGGGGGGGGGGGGAGGGGGGCAAAGAAGAAACAGACAGATGCAAGAGTGTACGTGAAGGAAATGCCAAAATCAGTGACTATAAAGGAACAAACGAAACACATGGCTGAAGTCTAAAAGATAATAACTTTAACAATGTAACCTATAGATAAACAGCGTAATTGCATAACAGAAAACAAAACCCAAGACAACTGTATAACATGTAAACACAAAAAGGAATGAAACAATGAAAGACTACATAATAAGAAGCAGAAAATAAAACCAGAAACAAAAACATAATACAATGGAAAAACAATAACTGGACAGAGACTACAACTGAATAAACCATGTGATTAAAGTAAGAAAACAGAACATACAAAATACACAGGAAACAAAACCAAAGACTACATACTACTGAACAGAAAATAAATGATGAACTCAGAATGAAACTAAAACTACAAAATTTGGCTGTGGAAAGGGGAAATAAGAGAACCTACCCCACCTTGGGATTGGAACCTAACAGCTACCGGCCTAGCAACGCCTCAGTAAGTGATAATAATGTATAATTTCTAGGTTGTTCTGAAACGGTATTTTTTTTTGTTAACCATTTTTTTACAGAATTAATCTGGCAGCTACAGCTGCTTTTTTCCATAAAAATGGTTTTGTTTTGGGGGGAGGATTATTTTTTTACAGTGAACTCTGGTGGTCTCACCTCTGTCTTGAACTCAACTTCTCTGTTGCCTGTTGAAAATTATTCTCTCACTTCGTAGAAAATCCACGTAAAGTATGTATTGTTGGAGAAACACAAAATCAGTTCAACTTGTGTCTGTGTGTGAGATCCTCCTTCCTTCAGGCAGCCAGACTTCTCGTCTGATTTCCATTTGTTTGCCGCTATTAGTGCTCATGGCCTGATAAGGGAGAGGTTGGCGGAGCACAAACATCCGTCTCCGAATACATTTGTCAATGTCCATATGTGTTTGACCGGTGCAATAATATCCCCTCCTGCGTGGAAAATGTTGACTGGAGGGACTTGGCAGAAAAAACTACCGGTGTAGCAGCATTTTGACTCGACTCGAATAAGCTCTGAATATTGTGTATTGCATGAACAGTGTTCTAGTGCATCAAAAAAATATTCCATTTCCATAAATGTCTTGGATATCCTACCACATTGTTAAGCAATTGAATTGTGCAGGCAGCTGACCAGAACTGTAAGACATTAAAGACTTTCACAGAAGTTTAGTTTTTTTGGCATGTGGGGGGAAAAGTGCTCTGCATGCTATGACTGTCACCTCAAGTCAGTTTCCACACATTTGTGGTCACCAGTCGAGGACTGCATGCTTTTGCAAGCTCAAGACCACTGGCAAGCATTTCTTTATTTGCAGATGATGGGAATTTGTTTCTTTTGCTGGTGACAGTTCATCAGTTTTGTCTGTGCCTGTTCAAGTGGCAGCCTTCCAGCAAACTGTCTTTGGATGGGATAAACAATAAATCAGCACCACACAAAGATGGAATTAGGTAATATCATTTCATTATACGAGTTCCAAGAAAGAAAACAGGACTTAACTAGAATATGCATTCAAAGAGTGCAATACCTGCGCCAAACATGTTTGGCATTCAGTTGTGCATATTTTCACTGAATCACAAAGAAAAACAGGAAAAGAACTGCTTTATAAATTTAGAAAAAATAATTGTTTCAATCTGAATTGACCATAAAGTCATCATATTTTAATCCATTTAATTATGCATATTTTTAAGGTGTGATAGTTGCCAGGAAAGTCTGGAATTCAAGGCCCAGTCGCATTATCCAATCTTCTTCTACATCTGGACTTGCGTAAGGAATGACATCTGGTAGGGGCGAACTCTTGGATCAGTCGAGGATTGAAACTGCAAAAAAAAGGAAACAAATATAACTTTGCTTATCGAGTGGCTCAGTGGACTCCCAGCCACCTCGGCTCAGCCAATACACAGCTCAGTGGGCTCAGAACAGCATGGAGGAGGAGCAATTCCAATTTATTTAATTTTATATAGCACCAGATCACAAGAAAGCTGCCTCAAGGAGCTTTACACAAGTAAGGTCTAACCTCACCAACCCCTAGAGCAAGCACACAGGCAACAGTGGTAAGGAAAAACTCGCTCTGATGATATTGAGGAAGAAACCTCAAGCAGACCAGACTCAGAGGGGTGACCTGCTGCTTAGGCCATTCTCACAGAAAACGAGAATAACATGAAAAAACACAGTCCATTATTCAGATGACCACGCAAGCAATTGTGTCGCAGGCAGGGGGTCATCCAGCACCATGGAATGCAGGGCCAGCCTCCAGCCCTCACGCCATCAGTGGGCCTGTCCTCCCGGCTAAGCATATTCCAAAAGCAGACTGCAGTGTGCTGTGTCAGCTTCAGCTATGGCATCTCATAGTCAGTCCAACACCTTGTGGTGTGCAGCTGTCAACCTTGTGTGATGTCATCGGTCCCTCGGACAGAGATTTAAAAAAAGCAGTCAGTCAGCCGGAAAAACTGCACCTAAGGTATGAGTTTACCAGCACTAAATCGGCAGGGAAACAGAGAGAATACTGAGTCGATCGCCGGCCCTAAGCTTCACTAACGGACCCAGAATTTAGATGAAGGAGAAGCCGAGACCTGTTCCATTGCTAATAAGATGACTTTAAAGGGATAAGAAGCACAGCACCATATGATGCGTCTTAAGTCTTAAGTCTGGACTTTACTGTCACTACAGAATCAGACTGTTTTATCTCCATAGGGAGATCATTCCACAAAACAGGGGGCACAATAAGAGAAGACTCTGTGGCCCACAGACACAAAGTAGTCCTGCGCCCTGACAATACAGAGCCCGGGCCGGTATGTAGGGTTTAATTAGGTCAGCAAAGTAGGGAGGTCTGGTCCGTGGAAAAAAAATTATAGGTTAGTAATAGAATCTTAAAATCTGACCTCAGAGAGATGAGATGCCAAAATTTGTGTAATGTGGTTGATCTTTCTGTTTCCTGTCAAAACTCTGGCAAGCAGCATTTTTAACCAATTGAAGACCCCTAATGGTGGACTGGTAAACCACAAAATTACAGTAATCCAGTCTCCAGAAGAGACAAATGCATGGATCAGAGTCTCTACATCACCCATAAACAGGATATGACGAGTAGAGCATGATCCTCAACTCCTTATATTTCAAAGTGATTCTTTCCATGTTTGGATCCCGATGTGTGTCGAACCTGCCCTGAGCTGAGCACAAAGCAGCAGAGTCTGTCTGCTTTTGATGTGCTCTGTTCCTATGAATGCACAATTGCTTTGATTTCACTGTGACTCTGCTTTAAAGCCATAACTGTGTAAATCTTGATGCAATTAACCGTGACAATAAATTTCTATTTCAAAACATTATGTAAACTTTGCAGGTGATCCGCAGTTCATATGCAAGCCGTACCAGCAGTCTGTTGCTACCATCTGATGGTGGGACAAAAAACTTAATTCACACCAGATTCACTGTGGTGACCCCGAGCAGAATAGAAGAAGCCAAAAATAAATAAATAGATAAACAATGTTTGTTAAGTGGGCGACACGGCTTAGTGGTTAGCACTGTTGCCTCACAGCAAGAAGGTGACGGAAGTGAATCCCATCTGTAGCCTTTCTGTGTGGAGTTTGTGTGGGTTCCTTCTGGTTTTCTCTCACATCAAAGACATGCAGGTTAGGTGGATTGGTAACTTTAAATTGTCCATCGGTGTGTGTGCAGGTGTGAATGTTTTTGTCTATATGTGGCATACTGTCCAGGGTGCACCCTGCCTCACGCCCTGTGACTGCTGGGATAGGCTCCAGTGACCCTTAATTGGAGTAAGTGGTTGAAGGTGAGTGAGTGAGTGAGTGAGTGAGTGAGTGAGTGAGTGAGTGAGTGAGTGAGTGAGTGAGTGAGTGAGTGAGGTGCAAATTAAGGCTCAGCTTTGTAGGTGTCATAAGTATTTACCACCTATAGTTTGACCTTTTGAGGTTACCAAAAATAAAAGGTCATGTCACTAAGAGAAAAGCAATACATGATGTATCTTTAACCAGTTCTTTAAAGCAGCCACTCTAAATGCCCACATTATATAACCACTGACTGAAATTTTACTGATTAATCTCAAATTCAAAAAAACTGTATCCTTGGCTGGCGCTCAGTCATTCCACCAAGTATGGACCAAATCTGATCAAAATTCTTTGAGTTACAGTGTTCAAACCCACAGACACACAGGGTGGAAAACAATACCCCTACATCCCCCTACTATATGGGGGTAAAATACATTTTGGAATCGTCTCTCAGACTTTATGCTCAGTCGTGTTGATTCTCATATTATCTTGATGGTGGGGTAGTTCCTTGAGCAGCATAAGGCAACATGACCTCTTCAAGTATTTTGACATATCCAAACTGATCCATGATACCTGGTATGCAATATATGGCCCAACACCATAGTAGGAGAAACATGCCCATATCATGATGCTTGCACCACCATGCTTCACTGTCTTCACTGTGAACTGTGGCTTGAATTCAGAGTTTGGAGGTCGTCTCACAAACTGTCAAAAGCCCTTGGACCCAAAAAGAACAATTTTACTCTCATCAGTCCACAAAATATTCCTCCATTTCTCTTTAGGCCAGTTGATGTGTTCTTTGGCAAATTGTAACCTCTTCTGCACGTCTTTTATTTAACAGAGGGACTTTGCGGGGGATTCTTGCAAATAAATTAGCTTCACACAGGCGTCTTCTAACTGTCACAACACTTACAGGTAACTCCAGACTGTCTTTGATCATCCTGGAGCTGATCAATGGGTGAGCCTTTGCCATTCTGGTTATTCTTCTATCCATTTTGATGGTTGTTTTCCATTTTCTTCCACGCATCTCTGTTTTTTTTTTTTTTTTTTTTTTTTTGTCCATTTTACAGCACTGGAGATCATTGGAGATGAACAGCCTATAATTTTTTGCACCTGCATATAAGTTTTCCTCTCTCCAATCAACTTTTTAATCAAACTACACTGTTCTTCTGAACAATGTCTTGAACGTCCCATTTTCCTCAGGCTTTCAAAGAGAAAAGCATGTTCAACAGGTGCTGGCTTCATCCTTAAATAGGGGACACCTGATCCACACCTGTGTTATGTGGGCCGCTGAAGAGGAGGTACTGCTGGCCCACCACCACCAGAGGGCGCCCTGCTTGGAGTGCGGGCTCCAAGCACGAGAGGGCGCCAGACCCAGAGGAAGTGACAGCTGTCACTCATCGCACCAGCTGTCACTCATCTACACCAATACATAAGCCGGACTGCAACTCCACCTCCCCGCCGAGAAATCGACTACCAAGAGGTAATTTCTCTGCTGACACATACGTTGTGTAATAATCTGAACTTCTGTTGCAGCCATTTTCCTGGTGGTTTTCTTATCTGTGGAATTGGCGTTTGGTGTGACAGCGACGGCTTTGCCTCACACCCCAAACCAGATAAGTGGTTAATCAGGAGCTGCACGAGTGTGTGATTGGAGGTGGAGGTGCTCCCTCCTAACTGTGTACAGACTGTGGACTACTGAGTGTGCGGACTCACACTCATTCATCTTGTCTCTGCTTTCTGCCAGCAGTACCAGGGTCGACAGCCGAAGACAGCCACCTGGGGACGCGGGACTTGGCGGCTCCGGTGTTCTTCAGACCGTTGGTGGTGGAAGCCGTGTGGGACGCGGCTTCTCTCTCGTCGGGGGTCTTCTATCTTCGAGCCTGCCCACACGTCACCTGGTGTTAATTGACTTTACAATTTTTGTGTTTAGTTGTGTGTTGTCACAACATTAAATTGTTACTTTTTGGCTTATTCATTGTCCGTTCTTTAGCGCCCCCTGTTGTGGGTCCGTGCTACGACACCTTCCCAACAGGATTTCTCGGCCATTCGTCATGGACTCCGAGGGGCGTCAACCCGAGCTTGAATGGCCAATGGAAGAGCCAGGAGCGCAGGCGTCAGCGGGAGGCTTGTTGAGTGAGCTGCAGCAAATCTTAACCGCCTTCACGGCTCGGCTGGATTTAGTGGCCGAGCAGAATGTTCTCCTTAACCGGAGGGTGGAGGCTCTCACCGCCAGGGTGGAAGCGCGCGATCAGGTCGCTGCTGCAGCCACTCCTCTTGCTGGTCCTGGGCCTGTAACAGACGTTCCACTGGTCGTTCAACAACCCCCCCCCACCGTCCCCTGAAGCATACATAAGCCCTCCGGAACCGTACGGAGGCTGTGTTGAGACGTGCGCAGATTTCCTCATGCAGTGTTCGCTCATCTTTTCACAGCGTCCTGTCATGTACGAGTCAGACGCCAGCCAGGTGGCTTATGTTATTAGTCTGCTTCGAGGAGAGGCACACGCCTGGGCTACGGCGCTTTGGGAGCAGAATTCACGGCTCCTAACGTCTTATGCTGAGTTTATACGGGAGTTCAAACAAGTTTTTGACCATCCCAACAGAGGCGAGACCACTTCGAGCGTGCTGCTGTCAATGAGACAGGGGCGCCGCAGCGCAGCCGAGTATGCAGTCGACTTCCGCATCGCGGCAGCGAGGTCCAGCTGGAATAACGTTGCGCTCCGCGCTGCCTTCGTAAATGGACTGTCTCCAGTCCTGAAGGAGCACCTGCTGGCTAAGGAGGAACCGCGGGATTTTGACGGGCTTGTCGATTTGGTTATACGCTTAGACAACCGTTTGAATGAGCATCGTCGGGAGCAGGTCGGGGGGCGTGACCGGGCACGAGCCGTCCCTCCCCCTTCCGGTTCCGAAAGGGTGACGTCGTCCCCACGCTTCACTGCCAGAGAGCTCCGTGTGGCTACAGCTCCCCCTGCTGAGGAGGCTATGGACACGAGCAGGGCCAAAATAAAAACAAACGTCAGACAAAGGAGGCTGGCCCGCGGGGAATGTTTTGTCTGCGGCTCTTGTGAGCATATGCAGAAGGACTGCCCCAAAACGGTCAAACTACAACGCCCGTCCTTAGAAACTGGGCTAAGGGTGGGCCATAACACGCACGCGGGGAAACCCCGCAAATCTGCACGAATCCCAGTAACGATCCTTTGTGGGGATTTAACCCTTCACGCCCCAGCACTGGTAGACACGGGGTCGGAAGGGAATCTGCTGGATAGCGGATGGGCAAAGGAAGTAGGGCTCCCCCTGGTGGCTCTGCCGGCACCATTGCAGGTGCGAGCACTAGATGGCACCCTGCTTCCATTAATTACACATCAGACACAGCCAGTGACCTTGGTTGTGTCTGGAAATCACAGGGAGGAGATCGTGTTCCATGTAACACCTTCTACCTCCCGAGTGATTTTGGGATTTCCATGGATGGTGAAGCACAATCCCCGGATAGATTGGCCGTCTGGGGTTGTGACGCAGTGGAGCGAAACCTGCCACCGGGAGTGTTTAGGATCCTCGGTTCCTCCCGGCACGACGGCTAATGAGGAGGTTAAAGTCCCCCCAATCTATCGGCGGTGCCAAAGGAGTACCACGATCTTGCTGACGTTTTCAGCAAAGATCTGGCGCTCACTCTTCCCCCGCACCGACCGTACGATTGTGCCATCGATTTGGTCCCGGGCGCTGAGTACCCGTCCAGTAGGTTGTACAACCTCTCACGTCCGGAACGCGAATCAATGGAGACCTACATCCAGGACTCTTTAGCTGCCGGGCTGATCTGGAACTCCACCTCCCCGATGGGTGCTGGTTTCTTTTTTGTGGGCAAAAAGGACGGCGGACTCCGTCCATGCATTGATTACAGAGGGCTGAACGAGATCACGGTTCGCAACCGATACCCGTTGCCTCTGTTGGATTCAGTGTTCACGCCCCTGCATGGAGCATGGTTCGGATCCGGAAGGGAGACGAATGGAAGACGGCATTTAACACCCCATTAGGTCACTTTGAGTACCTGGTCATGCCGTTCGGCCTCACTAACGCCCCCGCGACATTCCAAGCTTTGGTAAATGACGTCTTGCGGGACTTCCTGCATCGGTTCGTCTTCGTATATCTGGACGATATACTCATCTTTTCCCCGGACCCTGAGACCCATGTCCAGCATGTACGTCAGGTCCTACAGCAGTTGTTGGAGAACCGGCTGTTTGTGAAGGGCGAGAAGTGTGAGTTCCACCGCACTTCTTTGTCCTTCCTGGGGTTCATCATCTCCTCCAACTCCGTCGCCCCTGATCCGGCCAAGGTTGCAGCGGTGAGAGATTGGCCCCAACCAACAAGCTGCAGGAAATTGCAGCAGTTCCTCGGCTTTGCAAATTTCTACAGGAGGTTCATTAAAGGCTACAGTCAGGTAGTTAGCCCCCTGACTGCCCTGACCTCCACCAAGGTTCCCTTCACCTGGTCGGATCGGTGCGAAGCCGCGTTCCAGGAGTTGAAACGCCGGTTCTCGACTGCCCCAGTTCTGGTGCAGCCTGATCCTGATCGCCAGTACATAGTGGAAGTGGACGCCTCTGACTCAGGGATAGGAGCCGTGCTGTCCCAGAGCATGGAGGCTGATAAGGTTCTCCATCCTTTTTGTCCCGCAGGTTGACCCCAGCTGAACGGAACTATGACGTCGGCAATGGGGAGCTCCTCGCGGTGAAGGAGGCTCTTGAAGAGTGGAGACACCTGCTGGAGGGGGCATCGTTGTCTTTCACGGTTTTCACGGACCATCGCAACCTGGAGTACATCCGGACCGCCAAGCGGCTGAACCCCAGGCAAGCCCGCTGGTCTCTGTTCTTCGGGCGCTTTGACTTCCGGATCACGTACCGCCACGGGACCAAAAACCAAAAATCAGATGCATTGTCCCGGGTGCACGAAGAAGAAGCCAAAGCGGGGCTGTCGAACCCCACCGAGACCATCATCCCCGAGTCCACTGTCGTGGCCTCCCTCACCTGGGACGTGGAGAAGACCGTCCGGGAGGCCCTGGCAAGGAGCCCGGACCCGGGAACAGGCCCCAAGAACAGAATGTACGTCCCACCAGAAGCAAGAGCTGCCGTATTGGACTTCTGTCACGGGTCCAAGCTGTCTTGTCATCCCGGAGTGCGTAGGACCGTGGCAGTAGTCCAGCAGCGCTTCTGGTGGGCGTCCCTGGAAACCGACGTCCGGGACTACGTCCAGGTCTGTACCATCTGCGCCAGGGGCAAGGCAGACCATCGGAGGACCTCGGGACTCCTCCAACCCCTGCCAGTGCCTCATCGCCCCTGGTCTCACATCGGCCTGGACTTCATCACGGGCCTCCCGCCGTCCCAGGGCAACACCGTTATTCTCACGATAGTGGACCGGTTCTCCAAGGCGGCCCACTTCGTGGCCCTCCCGAAGCTCCCGACGGCCCAGGAGACGGCAGACCTCCTGGTCCACCACGTCATGCGGCTGCATGGGATACCATCGGACATTGTATCAGATCGTGGTCCCCAGTTCTCTTCGCAGGTGTGGAAGAGTTTCTGTAAGGAGCTGGGGGCCACCGTGAGTCTCTCGTCCGGGTACCACCCCCAGACAAATGGCCAGGCAGAGCGGGCTAACCAGGAGTTGGAACAGGCCCTTCGCTGCGTCACCTCCGCGCACCCGGCGGCCTGGAGTCACCATCTGGCCTGGATCGAGTATGCCCATAACAGCCAAGTCTCGTCTGCTACCGGCCTCTCCCCTTTTGAGGCATGTTTGGGGTACCAGCCCCCATTGTTCCCGCTGGTGGAGGGAGAGGTCGGTGTGCCCTCGGTCCAGGCCCACCTCAGGAGGTGCCGCCGGGTGTGGCGGACCGCCCGCTCTGCCCTGTTAAAGGCCCGGACGAGGGCCAAGACCCATGCAGACCGCCGGCGTTCCCCGGCCCCCACATACCAGCCCGGGCAGGAGGTGTGGCTCTCGACCAAGGACATCCCTCTTTGTGTTGACTCCCCAAAACTGAAAGACAGGTTCATTGGTCCATTCCGTATCCTCAAGATCATCAACCCGGCCGCAGTGAAGCTCCAACTCCCGGCTTCACTGCGGATTCACCCTGTTTTTCATGTTTCCCGTCTGAAGCCACACCACACCTCGCCACTCTGTGCTCCGGGACCTACGCCGCCTCCTGCCCGGCTCATCGACGGGGAGCCTGCTTGGACAGTCCGCAGGCTCCTGGACATCCATCGTAAGGGCCAGGGGTTCCAATATCTGGTGGACTGGGAGGGGTATGGACCTGAAGAACGCTCCTGGGTGAAGAGGAGCTTCATCCTGGACCCGGCCCTCCTGGACGATTTCTACAAAAGACACCCGGACAAGCCAGGTCGGGCGCCAGGAGGCGCCCGTTGAGGGGGGGGTCCTGTTATGTGGGCCGCTGAAGAGGAGGTACTGCTGGCCCACCACCACCAGAGGGCGCCCTGCTTGGAGTGCGGGCTCCAAGCACGAGAGGGCGCCAGACCCAGAGGAAGTGACAGCTGTCACTCATCGCACCAGCTGTCACTCATCTACACCAATACATAAGCCGGACTGCAACTCCACCTCCCTGCCGAGAAATCGACTACCAAGAGGTAATTTCTCTGCTGACACATACGTTGTGTAATAATCTGAACTTCTGTTGCAGCCATTTGCCTGGTGGTTTTCTTATCTGCGGAATTGGCGCTTGGTGTGACAGCGACGGCTTCACCTCACACCCCAAACCAGATAAGTGGTTAATCAGGAGCTGCACGAGTGTGTGATTGGAGGTTGAGGTGCTCCCTCCTAACTGTGTACAGACTGTGGACTACTGAGTGTGCGGACTCACACTCATTCATCTTGTCTCTGCTTTCTGCCAGCAGTACCAGGGTCGACAGCTGAAGACAGAGGCCACCTGGGGACGCGGGACTTGGCGGCTCCGGTGTTCTTCAGACTGTTGGTGGTGGAAGCCATGTGGGACGCGGCTTCTCTCTCGTCGGGGGTCTTCTATCTTCGAGCCTGCCCACACGTCACCTGGTGTTAATTGACTTTACAATTTTTGTGTGTTTAGTTGTGTGTTATCACAACATTAAATTGTTACTTTTTGGCTTATTCATTGTCCGTTCTTTAGCGCCCCCTGTTGTGGGTCTGTGCTACGACACCTTCCCAACAACCTGTTTGTTACACAAAATTGACGAACTCGACTGAATGCCACACTACTATTCTTGTGAACACCCCCTTTTCTACTTTTTTTTTTTTTTTACTAATAGCCCAATTTCATAGCCTTAAGAGTGTGCATATCATGAATGCTTGGTCTTGTTGGATTTGTGAGAATCTACTGAATCTACTGGTACCTTGTTTCCCATGTAACAATAAGAAATATACTCAAAACCTGGATTAATCTTTTTAGTCACATATCACTACTATTATTCTGAACACTACTGTACCACTAACCTTCATGGGAAACTGTGCTCAGAGTATAAACTATCATTTTAAAAATAACGGTACGATCAGCAATGCTCCATAATGTAAGAAAAATCACATTTATCATCATAGAAATAGCTTCCTGCCTTCTACTTCCTGTTCGGCTCCTTCAGAGTAAGCTCTCAGCTCTGTGAACAATTGTATTTCTCCCACAACCATGCATTAGTTCTGCCAGTTATAGACTATTTTCATGCATGTTGAGGAGGCCTTTGAATAAGAAAAACTGTTGGTGTACCGTCAAGGCAAAAACTGTAAAGTCTGATGCAAAGATTGTTGTTAAGGGCCAGATCCTTGTGCTACAATGGGAATTCTAACATGCTGGATTGACATCAGAAGGTTTGGGAAAGAGATTTCCTCGATTTCCCCACAGAAGGTTAGGGGTAAGACCCAAATATCCAAACATAATGACTTAACAGGGGTTTTACCTTAAAGTTCACTTGGGGAAAGTGAGGCAGTTTGTCGAGTATACTCAACATGTTAATCTGCAGTCTATTTGTTGTTCCGACCTGCAAGTGGGAGCCATGCGCGTGTGTGTGTGTGCTCTGTTGCCCAGAGTTACCACAATGGAAATGGTACACACAAATTTGACACATTTTGGAAAGTCAGGAAACACTGAAAATAAAACACCTGACCTCTGTGATCCTAATGTGTCTCCCCAGCTCTTTTTTAAATTATTTGTGTAGCACTACCATGAAAAACTTTTAAAATTCTTGTGACTTGCACAATTGATTTTACTGTATCAGAACATTTCAAATTATAGCATCAGGGGAAAATCTTCATATAATGAATATTTAGAATTTGGGCTCAGGAAATTATGTTAAATGTTGGTCGCCAATGACGTTGTTATTGTTGTTGTTGTTGTTTTATACTCCAGTAATTGTCTGTAAAGTCATATGGAGGTCTGATAATTTTCTGTACCACATAATGTTGAAATTTATTGCCACAAAAATTAATGCATCGGCATAATAACCAACACATACGTCACAAAGTGTCACATTCAACTTCTTGAGCCATCAGGCTGAAATCCACTTTTTTTTTTTTCTTGCTTTCATAATCTTTTCAAAAGTGATAGAATAAAAGGGTTTGAGGAATTTGAACAACAAGACGTAACATTTATTTACAGGAAGCTTGATCACCAATATGCTTAGACAGTCCACGCTTCCTGCCTTATGACATCAGTGCTGTTGTGGTCGGGGGAATTGTTCTGGCTCCTGTTTTGTTTTTCTTCCCTCCTTCCTGTGATTCCCTGCCAGTGGAGATGTTCAGCACCAACACCTGTGGCTGGGGGACACCTACGTCAAATTATCGCCGCCTATTTACAGCCTCGGCTGAATGGAAGGATGCGGCAGGGGTTCTAAATTTAAATTTAAATTCCATCACCATCAAGAATAAATACCCAATCCCACCACTCGGTTCCACATTTGAACTCCTCCATGGGGCGCCTGTGTTCACAAAACTGGATCTACGCAATGCTTACCGTTTGGTCTATATGAGAGAGGGTAATGAATGGAAAAGTTTGTAAAGGCAGAGAAATGTGCTTTCCACTTACCCTCAGTTGCATTCCTAGGTTTTATCATTGAACATGGACAAATAAAACCAGACCCCAAGATGATCCGAGCAGTTCAAGAATGGCAGACTTCCACGACACTAAAGCAGCTACAACAATTCTTAGGATTTGCTAACTTCTACCATAAATTCATCCCCAGTTACAGTCAGGTCACCTTCCTACTCACACATCTCATAAAACCAGCTGGACACCCCTAGCTGCCACTGGTTCACCTCCATGACACTTCTCATCCAGTTGGATCAAAATTTTAATATATTAATACAGGGAGGTCAAAGATCTACCTGCCACAAAATCTTGCATTTCTGACATTTACAAATGCCTCTTTTACTGTATTTTGTGTTTCAAGTAGGAAATGTACAGAAGTCCTGAAATGCTCACATCGCCCGCTAGATGGCGACAAAAGCTGCTCAAATGTGTGGCAAGGTCTCCACTATTTATTCATTTGAGAAATTAACTTTTGGCAAAAAATAAGCTGGGCTGACAGTGAAAAATAAACTTACAGCTTTGTCCCTTGCCCCTATTGGCAATTTACTTGTTTAGTCTAGTTAACATGACTAAACTAAAGTAAAACATCCCAATCTTCTAAACTCAAAAGTACTTGTTTTCAGAAATCATTGTTTTTATTTCAATAAAAATAGCTTTCCATGCTTATGTTACTAGTCAAACTTATCATATTATAGCTCAACATTCTGAATGATGTATCCTTCATTTCTTTCTTAGCATTTACAAGAATGAAAGATTTTTAGCATTATATGATTCACAGGCAGATGATTGAATGGGCTTACCTGGGCTGAAGTCCAGGGGCCACAATTCACATGTTGCCTCACATTTTCCTTCCCAGAAAAACACTCAAAAGGCTTTTAGGAATACAAGGGAATCAGTGAACTGCAACACTGATCAACAAGAACCGTTATATTTGACAAAGACCAGGAACAGCTTTAGCTGAGTACAAACTTAAAACTGCTCCCTGCTACCCACCCACCCGCGCCAGGAGGTCCTTCTGGACACATGCGTTACCTCTTAAGGTGCACACTACATATGCAAAAAACACTTTCATACATATTATTCACAGAGCAACACAAATAATATGACATATCACCTACGAGCACAGAGCAATAATTAACAGGCCACTGTCACAGTGCATGATGGGAAACCACACACATCAAGAACATAACCCCTGCATCTGAATACTCAGTATCATTGGTTTGTACATACTGCCAAACTATTACTGTCGTACATACTAGAAGCAAATAAGTGAATAGTAGGGACACAATTTGGACGTACCATGCCACCACCACCCTTACCTGTCCTTTTGACTTGGATATATACAGACGACACATGCGCATATCCACGTATGCCACAAAATTTCTATATTACCATGTTTTTGTGTTGGGGGGGGTTACAGTTTCTACCCCAGCCTCTTCGACCCCCCACTACCATTTTTGTGTATGTCCAGTATCTTCTTTGAATTTTCCCAGAAAGTTCTTCTTTGGTTACCAGGCTCTAACTGAATATGGAATAGCATAGTGAAGTGTGTTTGCACACTACAAATACAGTAGATCATCCGCATACTGTTTGACTACTAGCAAATGCCGAATAAGTATCCAGACACCCTGTTTACAGAATATGACATGCTGCTTTTTGCATACCATATAGTATATTTGGAAATACATTTTAAAGCAAGAGTTTAAAAAAATACATTTGCAATACTTAAGGACCCTACCTCAAAAAGTGTTTCAATAATTGAATATATTAACATATTTGTTGAAAAAGATGAGTTGGGTTTGTAATATTTCATTTAATTAGATTATAATCTGAGTTTAAGGGTACAGACATAGCCAGCACAGGGGCCCATAGCCACTTTAATCTTCTTCTGAAATATTCGTTTATTCATTTTCTGACATTTCCGGATCCGAGTCATGTGGCAGTAGTCCAAACAGCTCATCTCACACATCCAAGTCATCTAACTCTTTCTGGGGGATTCCGAGGCATTCCCAAGCCATCTGGGAAATACAATCCTTCCAACATGTCCTAGGTCTTGCCCGGATCCTCCTCCCAGTTGGACATGTCCGGAAGGCCTCTGAGACCTCCCCATCCACCGCTAAAATAATGTCCACAAAAAAAAAAGAAACCAAGACTACTACGCTCGTAGAGCACAAATCTCTGCCAATACTAGTTTGATCTTGAAAGTTTTTTTCCAAGGTAAAAATTTCTGGAACTGGAAAGGCATTTCATAAGCTAAAATATGATTTAAAAAAAAATAGATCAAAAGGGCTTTTCAATGTTAAAATTAAATATCTGCTAAATCCGCAGTATGGATCAGATGGAGATCAAGCTTAGTCTATTCACTGAGAGTGCCGGTTTGCACCTCGTTGTCACAAATGAGTGATTGAGGCACTTTTGATTGAGATATAATGAAAAATGTACAACAAATGGGCTTTTCACCAAAATCCACAATCTGTTTCAGATCTGGTTCAGACTTTGTCAGGCAATGGTGAGTACCAGTCTGCACCTCACTTTCAAATATGAGAGTGATTGGGGCACGTTTGATTAAGATATAATGTAATATATACATTAATGTTAAATTTAAATGGCCACAAAATCTATAATCTGGATCAGATCCGTATCAAACTTTGTCAGCGAGTAAAGGGTAACATCCTACATAACACACTCAAATTTGAAAGAGATTCATTCAATTTTAAAAATAGTGTTGGGAAAGTGTAGGTACACGGACCCACAACAGGGGGCGCAAATGAACGGACAATGGATGAGGTCAAATAACAACACTTTACTGTTGTGAATGGGCACAACAACTACAATCAGATTACAACAATAGACAAAAGCCAAATCACAAAAGGTGTCGTGTGGGCAGGCTCGAAGATAGGAGACGTCTGTCCAAAGCAG
Organism: Thalassophryne amazonica; assembly: GCF_902500255.1. Lineage (NCBI taxonomy): Eukaryota > Metazoa > Chordata > Actinopteri > Batrachoidiformes > Batrachoididae > Thalassophryne > Thalassophryne amazonica. Next base: position 41,266,334 of record NC_047120.1, on the reverse strand, counting down.
AACCGGAACCACACGATTTCCTCCGCCACCAGACCCCGGGAATACTGGAGCCGCCAAGTCCAGAACTCCCATGTGGCCACTGCCTTTGCGTGTCGGACCTAGTACTGCTGGCGAGGAACAAAAGAACAATTAAATGTGGGTGCGTCTGCACCCAGGAATCCGCACGGCAGGAAAACTACCTCCACCACTCGTTGGAAAAGGAGTCAGCTAAACAACTCACAAAAGTCACAAAAGATCACTGTTAACCAGTCAGCTGAGCACGTTACCTTCCAGGTAGAATGATATCTCGGCAAAGAGGTGGAGGCGTCATCCTGCTGATATTCCCCTGCTGATCAGATGATGGGTAACAGCTGTTGCAGGTGATGCGTGACAGCTGTCACCCAGGCTGCTCCTGTGAGGCGGCTGCGCCCTCTCGTGCCTGAAGCCCGCACTTCAGGCAGGGTGCCCTCTGGTGGTGGGCCAGCAGTACCTCCTCTTCTGGCGGCCCACACAACAGGACCCCCCCCCCCTCAACGGGCGCCTCCTGGCGCCCGACCAGGCTTGTCCGGGTGGCGGCGGTAGAAATCGGCCAGGAGGGCCGGGTCCAGGATGAAGCTCCTCTTCACCCAGGAGTGTTCTTCGGGGCCGTACCCCTCCCAGTCCACCAAATACTGGAAGCCCCGGCCCATCCTACGGACATCCAAAAGCCGGCGTACAGTCCAAGCCGGCTCGCCATCGATGATCCGGGCAGGAGGCGGTGCCGGACCCGGAGTACAGAGGGGTGAGGTGTGATGTGGTTTTATCCGGGACACGTGAAACACAGGATGGATCCGCAGTGAGGCAGGAAGCTGAAGCCTCACCGTGGCTGGACTGATGACCTTAAGGATCTTAAATGGGCCGATGTAACGGTCCTGTAGCTTGGGGGAGTCCACCTTGAGGGGAATGTCCTTTGTGGACAACCACATCTCCTGCCCTGGCCGATACGCAGGGGCCGGGGCCCGCCGACGGTCTGCATGGGCTTTTGCCCTCGTCCGGGCCTTTAGCAAAGCAGAATGGGCGGCACGCCACACACGACGGCACTTCCGTAGGTGGGCCTGGACCGAGGGCACACCAACCTCTCCCTCAACCACCGGAAACAACGGGGGCTGATACCCCAGACATACCTCAAAAGGGGAGAGGCCGGTGGCTGAAGACACCTGGCTGTTATGAGCATACTCGATCCAGGCCAAATGGGTACTCTAGGCCGCCGGGTGCGCGGCAGTCACGCAGCGCAAAGCCTGTTCTATCTCCTGGTTTACCCGTTCTGCTTGCCCGTTGGTCTGAGGGTGGTACCCGGACGAGAGACTCACCGTGGCCCCCAGTTCCCGGCAGAAGCTCCTCCAGACTTGCGAGGAGAACTGGGGACCGCGATCGGAGACGATGTCTGTTGGAATCCCATGCAGCCGGACGACGTGGTGGACCAGGAGGTCCGCTGTCTCCTGGGCTGTTGGGAGCTTCGGGAGGGCCACGAAGTGGGCCGCCTTGGAGAACCGGTCCACTATCGTGAGGATGGTGGTGTTGCCCTGGGACAGCGGGAGGCCTGTGACAAAATCCAGGCCGATGTGGGACCAGGGGCGATGAGGCACAGGCAGCGGCTGGAGTAGGCCTGGTGCCCTGCGATGGTCAGCCTTGCCCCTGGCGCAGGTGGTGCAGGCCTGGATATAATCCCGGACGTCGGCCTCTAGGGACGCCCACCAGAAGTGCTGCCGGACAACTGCCACGGTTCTTCGCACCCCTGGATGACAGGAGAGCTTGGAGCCGTGACAGAAGTCCAGGACTGCAGCCCTAGCTTCTGGTGGGACGTATAGTTTGTTCTTCGGCCCAGTTCCGGGGTCCGGGCTTCGTGCCAGGGCCTCCCGGACGGTTCTCTCTACGTCCCAGGTGAGGGTGGCCACGATAGTGGACTCTGGGATGATGGGTTCCCGTGGATCCGACAACTCCGCTTTGACTTCATCTTCATGTACCCGGGACAAGGCATCCGATCTCTGGTTTTTGGTCCCGGGACGGTACGTGATCCGGAAGTCAAAACGGCCGAAGAACAGTGACCAGCGGGCTTGCCTGGGGTTCAGCCGCTTGGCGGTCCTGATATACTCCAGGTTCCGATGGTCAGTGAAAACCGTGAATGGCACAGACGTTCCCTCCAACAGATGTCTCCACTCTTCAAGAGCCTCTTTCACCGCAAGGAGTTCTCGATTGCCGACGTCATAGTTCCGTTCGGCCGAGATCAACCTGCGGGAAAAATAGGCACACGGGTGAAGGACCTTATCGTCTTTCCCGCTCTGGGAAGCACAGCTCCTATCCCTGAGTCGACGGCGTCCACTTCAACCACTAACTGGCGACTAGGATCGGGCTGCACCAGAACGGTGTGCAGACGAGAAGCGCCATTTCAACTCCTTGAACGCGGCATTGCAACGATCCGAACCAGGTGAAGGGGACTTTGGTGAGGTGAGGGCGTCAGGGGCTAACTACCTGACTTGTAGCCCTTAATGAACCTCCTGTAGAAATTTGCAAAGCCGAGGAACTGTTGCAGCTTCCTACGGCTAGTGGGTTGGGGCCAGTCTCTCACCGCCGCAACCTTGGCCGGATCAGGAGCGACGGAGTTGGGGGAGATGATAAACCCCAGGAAGGACAAAGATGTGGGTTGAACTCACACTTCCGCCCTTCACAAACAGCCGGTTCTCAACAACCGCTGCAGGAACCTGACGTACATGCCGGACATGAGTCTCAGGATCCGGGGAAAAGATGAGTATATCGTCTAGATATACGAAGACGAATCGGTGCAGGTAAATCCCGCAAGAACATCATTACTAATGCTTGGAACGTCGCGGGGCATTGTTGAGGCCGAACGGCATGACCAGGTACTCAAAGTGACCTAATGGGGTGTTGATGCCGTCTTCCATCGTCTCCCTTCACGGAATCCGCAACCAGGTGATACGCATTTCTAAGATCCAGCTTAGTAAAGATTTTGGCTCCATGCAGGGGGGTGAACACGGAATCTAATAATGGCAACGGGTATCGGTTGCGAACCATAATCTCATTCAGCCCCCTGTAATCAATACATGGACGAAGTCCGCCATCTTTCTTGCCCACAAAAAAGAAACCTGCCCCATCGGGGAGGTGGAGTTCCGGATCAGCCCGGCAGCTAATGAGTCCCGGATGTAGGTCTCCATTGATTCGCGCTCAGGTCGTGAGAGGTTGTACAGCCTGCTGGACGGGAACTCAGCGCCTGGAACCAAATCAATGGCACAATCGTACGTACGGTGCGGGGGAAGGGTGAGTGCCAGATCCTTGCTGAAGACGTCAGCAAGATCGTGGTACTCAACCGGCACTGCCGTCAGATTGGGAGGGACTTTGACCTCCTCCTTAGCCTGGGAACCGGGAGGAACCGAGGATCCTAAACACACCCGATGGCAGGTTTCGCTCCACTGAACCACCACCCCAGACGGCCAATCGATCTGGGGATTGTGCTTTAACATCCATGGGATGCCCAAAATCACGCGGGAGGTAGAAGGAGTTACAAAAAACTCAATCTCCTCCCGGTGGTTTCCAGACACCACCAGAGTTACTGGTTGTGTATTGTGTGTGAGTAAAGGGAGGAGGGTGCCATCTAGTGCCCGCACCTGCAATGGCGAAGGAAGCGCCACCAGAGGGAGCCCTACCTCCTTTGCCCATCTGCTGTCTAGCAGATTCCCTTCTGACCCCGTGTCCACCAGTGCTCGGGCTTGAAGGGTTAAATCCCCGCTCAGGATTGTGACTGGGAGTCGTGTGGCAATTTGTGTGTGTCTCACTTGAATGTCTTGACCCCCCCTTAGCCCAGTCTCTAAGGGCGAGTGTTGACGTTTTGGCCGTTTGGGGCAGTCTCTCTGTGTGTGCTCTGTTGAGCTGCAGAGAAAACACTCTCCACGGATCAGCCTCCCCATTTTGGCCCTGTGCGTTTCCCTAACAATGTCAACAGGGGGAGCTGTTGCCCCACAAAGCGCTGCGGCTGTGGAGCGTGGGGAGGGCGGCCCCTTTTCGAACCCGGAAGGGAGAGGGGCGGCGCGTATCCGGTTACGTCCTTCGCCTCGCTCCCGACGGCGTTCCTCTAACCGATTGTCTAATCGTATAACGAGATCAATAAGCCCGTCCAAATCCCGCGGTTCGTCCTTAGCCACCAGGTGCTCCTTCAGGACCAACGATAGTCCGTTTACGAAGGCGGCGCGGAGGGCAGTGCTATTCCAGCCGGACCTCGCAGCCGCGATGCGGAAGCCGACTGCATAAGCAGCTGCGCTCCGGCGCCCCTGTCTCATTGACAGCAGCACGGCTGAAGCGGTCTCTCCTCTATTTGGGTGATCGAACACTGTTCTGAACTCCCTCACAAACCCATCATATGTCAGAAGGAGCCGTGAATTTTGCTCCCAGAGCGCTGTAGCCCAAGCGCGTGCCTTGCCACGAAGCAGATTAATCACATAAGCTATCTTGCTAGCATCAGTCGCGTACATGACGGGTCGTTGTGCAAAGACGAGCGAACACTGCATAAGAAAGTCCGCGCATGTCTCCACACAACCCCCGTACGGCTCTGGAGGGCTTATGTATGCTTCAGGGGAAGGTGGGAGGGGTCGTTGAACGACCTGTGGAACGTCACTGTTGCGCACAGGATCGACAGGAGGGGGAGCCGCAGCAGCGCCCTGAGGGCGCGCTTCCACCTGCGCGGCGAGAGCCTCCACCCTGTGGTTAAGGAGGACGTTCTGCTCGGTCATCAGATCCATCCGAGCAGTAAAAGCGGTGAGGATTCGCTGCAACTCACCGACCATTCCTCCTGCAGACGCCTGTGCGCCCTGCTCTTCCATTGGCCGTTCAACATCCGGTTGACGCCCCTCGGGGTCCATGACGTTGGCCGAGATATCCTGTTGGGAAAGTGTAGGTACACGGACCCACAACAGGGGGCGCAAATGAACGGACAATGGATGAGGTCAAATAACAACACTTTACTGTTGTGAATGGGCACAACAACTACAATCAGATTACAACAATAGACAAAAGCCAAATCACAAAAGGTGTCGTGTGGGCAGGCTCGAAGATAGGAGACGTCTGTCCAAAGCACAACCGGAACCACACGATTTCCTCCGCCACCAGACCCCGGGAATACTGGAGCCGCCAAGTCCCGAACTCCCAGGTGGCCACTGCCTTCGCGTGTCGGACCTGGTACTGCTGGCGAGGAACAAAAGAACAATTAAATGTGGGTGCGTCTGCACCCAGGAATCCGCACGGCAGGAAAACTACCTCCACCACTCGTTGGAAAAGGAGTCAGCTAAACAACTCACAAAAGTCACAAAAGATCACTGTTAACCAGTCAGCTGAGCACGTTACCTTCCAGGTAGAATGATATCTCGGCAAAGAGGTGGAGGCGTCGTCCTGCTGATATTCCCCTGCTGATCAGATGATGGGTAACAGCTGTTGCAGGTGATGCGTGACAGCTGTCACCCTGGCTGCTCCTGTGAGGCGGCTGCGCCCTCTCGTGCCTGAAGCCCGCACTTCAGGCAGGGCGCCCTCTGGTGGTGGGCCAGCAGTACCTCCTCTTCTGGCGGCCCACACAACAAATAGGGATTTTTCCTGACGATCTTTGACCTATAACTCTGAAAATTGAATCAGTTCTTGCCTTATCAGAATGTGAAGCCTCTGTTTAAAAAAAAGAAAAGCCGTAATGCTATATGAAAAATTGTGGGTTACAAGCTGTTCACAAGCAAACAGGGCTGAAAACATAATCTGTGCAACTTTGTTGGCGGAGGTAAAAATATAATAATAATAATAATTATTATTATTATTATTATTATTATTATTATTATTGAGGTGGCTGCATTTTAAACAAATATAATTAAATCTTGCAAACTCTAATAAAATAATACACCCAAATCAAAACCAGTGTATTTTTTCAGCCTTGATATAGTGCCATGAACAATTTTATTTTATTTATCCTTTGGTAGAATTTAATATTTTAACATTTCTACTATTATAGAATGTTGACAATAAATGACAAACTGGTACTGAAACTCTTGAGAATTTTAGGGCCTAAAGTGTTCCTCCACACCACTGCACATCATCCACGTAATTTCTTTCGCACATTTATACAAAAAGAGGCCAATCAGCACATACTGTGGTGAGTATGTCAGATCTATAAATATGACCTATAGAAGCCACGAGTCATTTTGAAACTGTTTGTGAACTCTTGACGTTGTGTGTACCTCACTGAATGGTAATAAAATGAGAACCATTGGGAGTCCTGCACCTGGTATTTCAAACTCTATAGATGACACATCCATTTGGGACATGGACTGGTTCCATTAGCTGAGAATAGATCACGCCTGACCTCCATATTCCCCAGGCCTGTACGGGTCAGAACGCATACACACGGTGACGTAACGCAGATCTTTTTGTCAGTATCGATGTATTTCTGCGCAGTTCCCGCGCTGCACTTCAGGATGTGTTCTTAAATTACTTGGGAAACTTGTGCCGTGGAAGTTGGCGCGGTTAAACCGTGGCACGTCGTTCTGTCTTGGAAAACGGGGCTTGAAAATGACATAATGACTCCACATTACGGATGATGTAGTGAAATTTAATATCGACTGTTCTCCACTGGCACAACTAGAAGCAAGCACTGTGTCACAGAAGCCCAGTTGCCACAGTGATTTTCTGTTTTGTGTTTATTCTCGCTTTACTTGGCCCACTCAGGGAGCGCTTCTAATTAAAAATTACATTTGCAGATACTATTTAGCATAAACACTCCGTTTACTTTGGCCATCGCCGAGCTCCTCTTTGTCTTCAGGTCCACTGGTAGTACAATTGGAAACGTCTCTCCGGATGTGACAAAATGTGTACACTGTTAAACCGAACACTCCATTTTAATAATCAAATTAATGTAACGCAAACTTTCAAGACGTTATAGTCACTCATTTCCATTAATTAAACTAACTCAAAAATGAATTGTTGTCATAACTCAGTTCCTTTAAGTGCATTTAAGTGTTGGTGATGTATTTCCAGTGCATTCCATTCACACATTTTAATTGAGTTTATGTAACAGAGGCCAGCAGGTGGCGCTGTGCATATGTAGTCAGTAAACCTCACTCCCAATAGCTCAAAAGAATTCTCTGGCCACAAGGAAGGAGTCCTGGGTTTTAGTCTTCTGGTTAGAGTCCGACTTCCACGCCAGACATTGTGAGTTTGCATCCCGAGGGGAGCGAATGGGCGGAGTCATAACAACACAACGCAGAGTCAACAAGTAAACCAAAGAATGCATCAAAAAATCTAATCCAAAATGTAATGCAATTTTTTAGGCAGAAATTTATGTCACTTTTTTATTGAAAAATATAAACTAGATTTACATGAGTTTAATTAACTATAAATTAAGTTAAAATTTTTGAAAATTATTTTATTTAAGTTGGCAAACTCAAATGGTTTAAGACAACCATTTCTTCAAATGGTTTGAGTTCAGCTAACTCATTGAGTTTTACAGTGTACAGAGCACTGAAATACCGGGATGAACGCCAGAGTTCTGGATGCACCGCGGCTCTGAAAATTCAAACTGAAGCTTGAAGTCTTGAGGAGGGCAAAGCGCAGAGGAATGATGCTGACTGACGGCTCATATCCTCCATCACAAACAACAAAACGGTTTTGTTGTGACTGAGCAGATCTCAAGAGTGTCGGCCTTTGTGAAGCAAAGTCGCCTTTTTAAGCTGAGCACATTCCACCTACACTGCGGGGGGAAAGGCATAATTAAGGAAAATAAAGATTTTAACAAACGAGCCACTTCTTTCACATATATCTGCCTTTATTTTTTGTACTGTGCAGTATTCATTTCCAAAGTCTCTATTGTACTATAAGACAATAATGGCTATCATTTACTACAAAAGGCTGCATAAATAATTTAAATGTGGAATTAAAAAAATAAATATGCAGTTAATTCTTTACAACAGTCCTTCTTTGTCCAAGGGCACCACTGCCAAAGACCACACAGGTATAATATGTACAATCACGTGTACGTCGCAACTCTCAACAAAACTCTTTCAAAAAAAAAAAAAATACAACACTGTGTCCATACAGTTTATACAACCAAACACAGGAAGCAGAATGCGCAAAAACAAATGTGTGCTGGCACACACAAACAATATGAATATCAAGTCCAGACCCATCACCACTGCTTGACTCATGCTGGCAGATGTCAACTGTCCAGAATATTCAACGTGGAATATTGATTTTGGTATTGCTGTTGCACAGATTAACTGAAGAATGAATTCAGAACAGTTAGATGTAGCGAACGACATGCTTTCATGGACCATGATGCCATATCATAAGAACTACTGGATCTTGACTTGTCAGATTATTACCAAGATACAAATTTCTACTCTGTAAAAATAATAATAATTCCATTGTTTTTATTTTTTTAAAAACTGGCAGCTGTGGCTCCCAGAATAATTCTGTCCAAAAATAGTAATGATACATGAATACCTTTTTACAGAGTTACCTATAAATTTTATAGTACGAGGCTGTTGCAATTTACAAAAAATAATAATAATGAACCAGTAAATTCAGCAGCATTTTTTTTGGGGGGGGGGGGTACCTTGATCACAATGGTTTTAAACTAATCATTTGTCTAATTAAAATGTAGTTGTTACTTATTGTACGAGGTCTATTAGAAAAGAAACCGACCTTATTATTTTTTTAAAAAACCATATGGATTTGAATCACGTGTGATTACATCAGCCAAGCTTGAACCCTCGTGGGCATGCGTGAGTTTTTCCACGTCTGTCGGTGACGTCATTCGCCTGTGAGCACGCTTTGTGGAATGAGTGGTCCAGCCCCCTAGTCGGATTTTCATTGTCTGAGAAGTTGCTGAGAGACTGGCACTGTGCTTCATCAAATTTTTTTCAGAAACTGTGAGGCACATCCAAGTGGACATCATTCGAGAAATTAAGCTGGTTTTCGGTGAAATTTTAACGGCTGATGAGAGATTTTGGATTGTTTCTATCGCTGTAAGGACTTCCCATGGAGCGGGACATTGCGCAGCGCTCCGATGCGACGTCGTCATCCTGTTTCAAGCTAAAAACCTCCAAATTTAAGCCTCTGTTGACCCAGGACGTCGTGAGAGAACAGAGAACTTTCAGAAGAGGTTGGAATCAGCAGTTTATCCGGACATTCCACTGTTAAAGGAGATTTTTTTACTGAAAGACGTGCGGAGGGATTGGCGCATTGGCTTGCAGCCGGCGCGACGTACCCGCCACAGGAAAAACACCTCTGTGTTGATAACCATTTGTAAAATCCAGGCGGCTTTTGGTGGCTTTCAGTTGAGTGAGTATCTGAGAAATTGTTTAACAGCAGGGCATGTTCCAACTCGTCCTTAAGGCTTCCAACGGAGGTGTTTTTCCTGCGGCAGGCGCGCCGTGCCGGCTGCGAGCCAACGTGCCAATCCATCCGCACGTCTTTCATTAAAAAAAAATCTCCTTTAATAGTGGAATGTCCGGATAAACTGCTGATTCCGACCTCTTCTGAAAGTTCTCTGTTCTCTCACGACGTCCTGGGTCAACAGAGGCTTCAATTTGGAGGTTTTCAGCTTGAAACAGGATGACGATGTCGCCTCGGAGCACTGCGCGACGTCCTGCTCCGTGGGAAGTCCTTACAGTGATAGAAACAATCCAAAATCTCTCATCAGCCGTTAAAATTTTCACCGAAAACCAGCTTAATTTGTCGAATGGTGTCCACTCGGATGTACCTGACAGTTTTTGAAAAAATTTTGATGAAGCACAGCGCCAGTCTCTCAGCAACTTCTCAGACAAAGGAATTCCGACGAGGGGGCTGGACCACTCCTTCCACAAGGCGTGCTCACAGGCGAATGACGTCACCGACAGGCGTGAAAAAACTCTCACATGCCCACGAGGGTTCAAGTTTGGCTGATGTAATACACGTGATTCAAATCCATATGGTTTTTTAAAAAAATAATAAGGTTGGATACTTTTCTAATAGACCTCGTATACTGAATCCCATTCTCATTGAATGGGATTCAATTTGTGCTGCTCCCATTTTGCTGAAGGCCACCACAGAAGGTGTATATAGTACATCCAGAAGGTATTCACAGTGCTTCACTTTTTCCACATTTTGTTATGTTACAGCCTTATTCCAAAATATATTATTTTTTTTTCATAAAAGTTCTGCACACAGTACCCCATAATGATAATGTGAAGTTTTTTTTTACAAGTTCATGAAAATAAAAAAAATCTAAGAAATCATGTGTACTTAAGTAATCACAGCCTTTACCATGAAGCTCAAAATTAAGCTCAAGTGCATCCATTTTCCACTGATCATCCTTGAGACGTTTCTACAGCTTAATTGGAGTCCAACTGGAGTAAATTCAGTTGATTGGATGTGATTTGTAAAGGCACACACCAGTCTACATATAAGGTCCCACAGTTGACAGCGCATGTTAGAAACAAACCAAGCATGAAGCCAAATGAATTGTCTGTAGACCTCCAAGACAGGATTGTATCGAGGCACAAATCTGGAGAAGGGTATAGAAACATTTATGCTGCTTTGAAGGTCCTAATGAGCACAGTGGCCTCCATCATCTGTAAATGGAAGTTCAGATCCACCAGGACTCCTCCTAGAGCTGGCTGCCCGTCTAAACTGAGCAATTGGAGGAGAAGGACCTTAGTGTGGGAGGTGACCAAGAAACCTGATGGTCACTCTGTCAGCACTCTAACATTCCACTGTGGAGAGAGCAGAACCTTCTAGAAGGACAATCATCTCTGCAGCAATGCACCAATCAGGCCTGTATGGTAGAGAGGCCAAACGGAAGACACTCCTTCGTAAAAGGCACATGGCAGCCCACCGGGAGTTTGCCAAAAGGCACCTGAAGGACTCTCAGACCATGAGAAACTAAATTCTCTGGTCTGAGACAAAGATTGAACACTTTGGTATGAATGCCAGGCATCATGTTAGAAGGAAACCAGGCACCATCCCTACAGTAAAGCATGGTGGTGGCAGCATCATGCTGTGGGGATATTTTTCAGTGGCAGGAACTGGGAGACCCGTCAAGATTGAGGGAACGATGGATGCAGCAATGTACAGACATCCTGGATGAAAACATGCTCCAGAGCGCTCTTGACCTCAGACTGGGGCGACAGTTCATCTTTCAGCAGGACAATGACCCTAAGCACACAGCCAAGATATCAAAGGAGTGGCTTCAGGACAACTCTGTGAATGTCCTTGAGTGGCCCAGCCAGAGGCCAGACCTGAATCCAATTGAACATCTCTGGAGAGATCTGAAAATGGCTGTGCACCGACGCTCCTCATCCAACATGACGGAATTTGAGAGGTGCTGGAAAGAGGAATGGACAAAACTGCCCAAAACAGGTGCTCCAAGCTTGTGACATCATATTCAAGAAGACTTGAGGCTGTAATTGTTGCCAAAGGTGCATCAACAAAGTACTGAGCAAAGGGTGTGAATACTTATGTACGCGTGATTTTTTTTTTTTTTTTAATAAGTTTGCAAAAACATTTTAAAAATTTGTCATGTTATCATTATGGAATGTTATGAGCAGAGTTTTGAGGGTAAAAAATGAATTAACTCCATTTTGGAATAAGGCTGTAACATAAATTTGGAAAAAGTGGAGTGCTGTGAATACTTTCCGAACATATTGTAGGATCCACTTATTCTTGGTTTTTCTAACACCATTCCAACTGTATAAGGAGAAGAAGCCTCAAGCAGACTTCAACCTGAAATATTTCAGTTGAAAGACCAGCACGCTTATTGTTTGCACCACTGTGCTGTCACACAATAGAAACTACTCCAAATATGTAATGAATTATATATCATATTGCCATACTAACATATTTTACAGTATATTTACAAAGTATGATAAAATGAAGATACCTGGGGAAAAAACGTTCTTGTTTTGAATTGAGTCTGCAAAAGAGATTCCACAGTTCATTACAATTTTAGATTAACTCACATTACGTGACAGAACAGTAGGGCAAGCAGTGAGTGTGCTTGCTTCCTCAACAAAATATGGTTCAAGGCTGGCTTTACCCCATTCTCAATTTTTTTTTCAAATTACAACAGTTTTATATGGCAAAATTTACATTATTTCTGTATTTACATATATTTAACATATTTTTTTAAAAATATTCTAGCAACTACACCTGCCAGTTGTTTGTTTGTTCTGCATTTAGCCCAATGGAACTGTTTTTTTTTTTTTCCTGAAAACCACCAAAAACACTCGTTTTCATCTTACATTTTCATGCAATGTAGACTAGCTGTATCTCAGTAACTATTGAGGCAATAGAGCAGATTTAGGGTTTAAATTACTCAGACACCAAGTTTCTATTTGGTCCAAGTGAACTTTTTTTGGGAAATGATGACAAAACATCCATTTGACTGTTAACCCACCTGAAAAGACAACTCGCTGTATCATAGCAACCAATGAGAAAATCAGGGAACCAAACACATCAATGATGTACGTCAGTGGCCAACGCAGCAAAAACAACTATGTGTGTGTCTTTCTCTTCCCATTCAAGCCTGTTACATCACAGGAAGCGGAAAATGGAACCAGTCATTTTATTTCGCTATGCACCCTTCCCAACACTTAACATTACATTTTTGGTGCTGTATGGGGAAATAAGATTGGTTACATTTTCCACTTCCTCGCAACAGGCTTGAACAAGAATAAACAAACAACAACAAGCAGATGGAGGAAGTTTTCACACAGCAAGAAATTGTACGATCCATCGATTCATGACTGTACAAACATCTACTCCCAGGGTCTCTTTTTCCATGTTTTTTCAAAGTGTTTTGGTATGAAAATACACATAAAATTTTTGTTTCTGGTACTAAATCTCACTGCCCCCAGCGGTGTTATGAAACTGAAAATATTTACAGGCACGCAAACTGCCTGCTTACAGTGGTCAAGAAACTACTAATTTGCAACACTGCTGCAAAAAAACACTGGCCACTTGCGCTAGGACCATCCTTTCAACCCAAATGTCATCCAAAATGCCCACTAAAATATTGCTTGACATAAAACTTTTTCCTCATGGAATATTCATGAAGTTCTTTTATATGTTATTTAAATACATTTCATTTTGAAGTATTTTAAAAAAAAATACTATAGGTGGCCATTTTGGACGCCATCTTGAATTTTTGTCTCGGGGCTTCTGATTGTGTTTTGGGGGTCATACAAATCTAAAAAAGAGGGTTTGGTTTAGATTGGTATGGGGTGGTGTAAAAGGGGTGGACTTAGCTCCCATACTATGACCTGGAAGAGCAGAAACCCAAGTTTCTTTTTCATCTCATTTTACATTTTTCCTGAAATCACCATAAATTTACTTTTACGGCATTTGATCCCAAAGAAATTAACCAAAATTGTTACATGGAGCACGATTAAAAAGAATTAATCTTTCACTTTATGTTGAAGTAATGCAGACACACAATGGTTTTGTACATCACAAATACTTTGACACTAAAATCACGACTACACAAAGAGGAAAAATCTGTCTGAGTTATAATAGAGTCGTCTACAGAAAAGAAGAGATGTCTGTCAACACAGTGGAGTGGTTAATTTGCACTTCTGTTTTGTCTGTTACAATAGAAGTCCAATGTGGGCATGCCACTGAATTCTCTGGCCCTTTGTAACATCACGACCACATAAGAATTTCTGACTCTTCCCACATGTGTGCACTTTTCCGTGTATAATTCCAGCAAACAAGAACTGGCTATGTCTGGAGGAAATGGCTCTTTGTGACTCAAATGCTAACACAGGAACGTGCCCATTTAGTAATTAAGAGGAGATGCAGGAATGCCCAGTGCCCCTGTGGTGTTAGTGCTGACAAAACCGTTTTTACTCCCACATGCTTTGTCTGCCTCATAACTTTTCCTATCAAGTGTTTTGAGATGTGTTAATGTAAGCGACAGGCCTGTTTGGCGGCTGCTACTGATGAGCAAACCGGGACACGGGCCAAAGCCTGTCAACATCCCATCCATCAGAGCCCCTAGAGGTGCCACCATCTCCTCTACACACAATTATAGGGAGATGGGCTACAGCTATGTAGGAGCCAAGATACCCCCGTTTTTTTTAAACGGACTTGTGGCCTAGTGTAGTTCTGTGTCTGCTGGATGTTTGTACAGGTGGGTTTAAAGTCTCGGGTTTGCATCAGAGTGGAAGCGCAGGGAGCTGGTAAGGTGATCAGAACGTCATGTTGACACATGTCCACATTTCCTCAGTCACAGTCACGGCGAGCCCTGCCGTTGACATTACACTCATTTCAACATGCAAGAAAAAAAAATTTCAGATATACCAACAAATACCTAAGAAACGTTGAAAGTGGTGCCAGTATGATGATCGCAACTCAGTCATCCCAGTAATTAGCTTATTAATTTGCTCTCGTCAAAGTTTTCTCTTGCCTCCCCATTTGGAGGAGATACTGTATGTTGGCGCGTCGTATAACGTGTGTATATGAACATGCTTTGGTCTTTGTCTTCGTATGGAGGAAGTTGTCAAGCAGTATCAGTACGAGTTGTTTGTCAAAGGCGCATTACTCTTGCTCCGGTCTTGAGACGAACGGCTGTGCTTCTTGCTGCGCTGCGGCTTTGGTACCTCCTTGGTGTCCGATTGATTGTGCTCGCGCCTATAGCGCTTACACTTGCAAGCAGTGACCGCACGGATTTTGTAAGTCCGAGTGTTTCCATTGGGGCAGTGCAGCTGGACCCTCTGCGTCCTGGAGTGAGCTGGGATGCAACGGTAGTCCAAGGTGCTGCTCCGCCACCACTTGCCGCGGAGAATGGAGTTCGGAAGCAGGTGCGCAGGCATGCACTGGCCGGAACACACAAGCTCCTTGACTGGCTTGGCGCTGCGACAGGATCCGTCGGTGATGTAGCGGGTGGAACGCAACTCCCTGCAGCTCAGCTCAGAGGCACCTGGATTGAAGAGAAGGATACTGCAGTTAGCCCCCCCACAAGTAGTACAACTCCTTGAACAATTGGAAGCACAGCTACAGCATGACTAGCTAAATCCTTAGGGTGCTGTGATGCCTACCTTTCTTAGTCTGGACCTTCAGGCGTGAAGGCTTTCTTAGCCACGCTCCAAACCAAAGGAATAAATTTTGGTCTGACCAAAAGAGGTGGTATCGGTCTGTATCAAACCAAACCACGGTTTGGTACATTTGCAGTGTGAAAACACATTTTTGATAATACACACTTTTGGCCTAATTGCAGGAAGCTGAGGCATATTATCCTCACCCATGAAACAGTAGAAGAAAAACAGGCTATGACTGAATCAGTCGAAAGCTACAACACAGTGTAATATTAAAATGGGACCAATGACCAATCAATCTTGACCAGTGTAATATTACAATGAGAGCAATCTAGCAATCAATCTTGACCAGTGTAATATTAAAATGGGGCCAATGACCAATCAATCAATCCTGACCAATCAATGTCAAGTATAAGGAGGGGCAGCCTACATAAATGACAATGTCAGGACATATCTAGGTCATAAACACTTTATGTGTGTGTGAACAAACACAACATTGCAATGTGAAACCAGACTTATTGGACCAAATATACTTTGTTCTGGAATCTGTGTTTATTGAGGTATTTGTGTAAGTGAAGTAAAGCACAGCCTACTTTAAACAAATCGATTCTGAACATAAAAATGCGCCAGTTTATCTGTAGCTTGAAGCAGATAGGCGTTATTGAATTTGATTCATGGACTGACCATTAACTGACGACGGGGCTTGACAAGGATTTCCAGCTGGCAGCAATTAGCTGATAGCAAATCCAGACCAGAGGGCCATTAAACAGCTCAATCCAACCTAATGGAGGTTTGAGCTGGAAGAAAAGCTGGCACACGGCGTTAGCTCTCAGGAAATGTATGTGCTGACGGAAGAGCAAATAGCTGTCTGGTTATTTTAAATCATTGCCGCAACTGTACAACTTGGAACAATCTGGACACGTGCCAGACGGATGTGCGAGAACGTACCCAGGGTGCAATCCTAGATTTTAGCCGCAGCTTTCGTGGGTGAGCTATTGTTCCCTGTTTTTTATTATTGTTTTTTTTTTTTTTTGAGCAGGAGGAGGGGGGGCAAAGGAACCGTCACTTAAGAAATGATATGCTCGGAGAGGGATCTGTTTTCCTTTGTGGCTTACTTTGCAAAAAGGGCTGAACAAAGGATTTATGTGAGATGATTTCCTTTTTTTTCCATCCTCATGAGAACTTGATCTAGTGTTATTCTGTGACCACGGCTAAAGGGGTCGACCACAATCCCGACAACGCGCAGCGGTTTGCACCAGTCGTATCCCATAAAGTCAGATCACCTTGTTCATTAACAGTAAATGTGACTTGAATCAAGTTACTCTCCACCAACTAACACCACCCCCCACCCCCCCAACCCCAAATTTCCTGTTCTGATCTCTACTGTCACTTTGGGAAAAGCAATTCTGATGAGGGTGGAAGAACAACAAGGGAAAATTGGACACGTTAGACTACTGTATGGTGGGGTGAGAAGCTCCTGCTCCTTCGGGGGCTGAGCACCGAGCTTTGGGAGAGAACTGGAGGGAGTCCAGACAAAGGTCAAAGCTGTGACCTCCTGAGAAGATGTCCCAAGAAGGATGCAGGAAGACGGCTTGATGCGCTTTTTGGAGGGGAGAAAAATAAAATCATCCTGAAGGTTTCTGTATCTTGGTGTGAATAAAGACGTGTTTCTTACTGGTGCAGCTTTACTTCCAAAATATCCCCATTAAAAAAAAAAGAAAAAAGAAAAAAAAACCCTGAACCCTATCCTTGTCTTCATTTTCTTGCTTAAATGAAGACAAGATAAAAAAAAAAAAAATTGAGGTTATAGGATCCATCTGAGCATCACAGCACACAGGAGGGAATCATTCTCAAAAGTCAAAACCAATTTATTCATTTGTTTAAAAAAAAAAAACACACTACAAAACCCTCAATCCCTGCAGAAGGAGCACTCTTATTTTAATTTGGACAGCGTGTTGCTGCAATTAAATCACTTTGTTCTATAAATTCCGCTTGAACAGCATACAGAAGGGAAGTTGCTGGAGGAAGATGTGAAAAAGCCACATTCTCGCTTTATATTGTTATATTGTGTCGGACAAGAAAAGCCACAAGACTGTGTGTGCGTTTGAGCCGCTTTCACCAACCTCAAACTTACCAACAAATCAGCAGCACCTTTTTATCTGCGCATTTTAAGTAAAATTTTGTTTTCTCTTGGATGATTTTTTTCTAATGAGCATAACCAACTTTTCTATAGACCTGAACTTTGTGTAGTTTAATGACTGTGAATTCTAAATTTGTCAAATGTGAGACTTGGACATTTGGGTCACACGAACGCTTAAAACTGAAATGTATGTACTTTATATGAAAATAAAATAAATCCAAAAAAACTGTTTTTAATTTGGTTAGTGACTTACTGTTAGACTTTTTGTTTTGTCACCGTTCACAGATTCGAATGCGTAAAGGTGAACCATTTTACGCACCAGCTCAAATGGTTTTTACGCACGAGCTCAAATGTTTAAACACTTTTTTTGCGCTATATTTCGCCGCAACCACCTCAACCACGCATTTTCAGAGGATGTGATACTCACTGTAGGAGACTGTGTTTGCGTTCCTTCCGCCGTGTTTGGCTCTGTTGTTGTTGTTGTTGTTGTTGATTGTGTGGTTATTGCTGGACTGCGCTGTTGGCTCCTGCTGTGCCCGGCTGCTGCGCTCCCTGTTCTCGGGCAGAAGCTCCGTAGCATCGTTCTTTAGAACCTTCCAGGCTTTGGCGGAGGCGCAGCATCCGTGCAGCTGCAGCAGCAGCAGCGCAGAGCTGGAGACCAAGAGCGCCAGAAACACCTGCATGCTGCTGGATCGTCTGCGGCACACACGCACACGCACGCACACACACGCACACACACAAAAAACTCCCCTCTAACCGAGGAGAGACTCCCGCTTAGACAAGTTGGTCAGTTCCACCCTGATGCAAGAGGCGCACACGCTATTTAAGGCTGCGCAACTTTCGTCAAGGCGGACAATTAAGATGGGAGACAGTGGGAGGAGTTCAACCTGGAGACGTCACTGAGGAAATAAAGGAGCTCGAGAGGACGCACGAGTGAAACGCAATCACTAATGATGTGGCAGTATTTATATTTATTAGATTTTAATTAAGTTGTTTAATGGAAGCCATGGGATTTCATGTTCAAATCCCCCCTCAGAACAAACCACATGAACCAAGTGCTTTATAGAGTCAAAAACACTTTAAAGAAGAGAAAATTCTGAAATATCACACAAAACATCATTTAAAAAAAATACCTTCAAAATGCCTCAGATAATATATAAAATAATTGCTTCAGGAACTTTCCCAGCAGGCAAACATTGATCCATGTTGAATTCTGACAATGAATCACTAAAGTACTTTGGATGTGAGAATTGCATTAGAAATCCAAGCATTAGCTCAATGTAGATATTCACTGTAGGTATTAAATATAATATTCAATTTATTATAATAAAGGATAAAATCACCAAGTAACACTTCTGTTGTTTTTGTGTAAATAAACACAGTTCCCATGGGTTTCTGACAGAAATTAAAAATGGATCAGGAACCTAACCACATTTGGGCATCACATCAATGGCCTATTCTAATTACACCATTGGGAGACTGACGTTGGTACAACATTAATATCATGTTGATTGATGTTACAATGGAATACAACCAAAAAAACATTGTTGCATAGCAGAGACCTGTTGTGTGGGCCGCTGAAGAGGAGGTACTGCTGGCCCACCACCAGAAGGCGCCCTGCCTGAAGTGCGGGCTTCAGGCACGAGAGGGCGCTGCCGCCTCAGGAACAAGCCGTGGTGACAGCTGTCACTAATCATCACATCTGGTATAAAAGCAGGAAGACACCTCCACCAAACTGCCGAGATATCATCTTCATCTGGAGGTACTACTCACAGCCTTTTTGTGAGATTTATAAATCTGTTATTGTGAGTGTTTGCAGGAGAACCGGTCGTTTTTGCGGAGGCTGTGCATGACGGCGCTCCTTTTCATCTGAGACCACTGCAACGTGTTGAGTGAGAGGTGGAGGTGGCATTCCCACCATTGTTACTGGGTGTTCACACACCCACCCTTTGACTGTCTTTTGATTT
The DNA here is from genome assembly GCF_902500255.1 of Thalassophryne amazonica. NCBI lineage: Eukaryota > Metazoa > Chordata > Actinopteri > Batrachoidiformes > Batrachoididae > Thalassophryne > Thalassophryne amazonica. The sequence goes on along the minus strand of NC_047120.1, from coordinate 41,247,156 downwards.
CTGCCAGCAGTACCAGATCCGACACGCCGGGAAGGTGGCCACCTGGGGACTCCGTGACTTGGCGGCTCCAGTTATTCCTCGGGTTCAGGTGGCGGTGGAAATCGTGTGGTTCCGGTTCGTTTCCAGACGGGCGTCTCCTATCGTCGAGCCTGCCCACACGACACCTTTTATTAATTGACTGTTGCACATTCTGAATCTGCTGTGTTTGGTTGTGACATTCACAACAGTAAAGTGTTATAATTTGTCTCCTTCCATTGTCCGTTCATTTACGCCCCCTGTTGTGGGTCCGTGTCACTACACTTTCCCAACAGAGACCACTGGGTTCATTGTTTCAAAAGGCTTTAAGTGGAAAATTAACTTCTTATTTTCGAAAATGATTCAGTCACTTCAGAAATTGAGACACACTTTCAAAATGCGCAAAACACTGGGTCAGTGACTACATTTACATGCCGTTAATATTTGGGTTAAGGTCAATATTCCGGTTTCTGAATCATTAGGAATAACCTGTTTACATGCTTAAGCAACGTCATGAGGCAAATATGCGCATTTCAATTATCTTCTTCCTGTATCCAAAGACAAAAACAATAACAATGCTTCCTCCTCGCTCCAAAAGTGTGGCGCTGTGGTGCCGCGTCTGGATTTCGCCATACTTGTTTATCTCTGCTTCTGTGGTTTCCGGTGGGTTGTGTGCACCGCATACAATTACACTCAACAAAAATATAAACGCAACACTTTTGGTTTTGCTCCCATTTTGTATGAGATGAACTCAAAGATCTAAAACTTTTTCCACATACACAATATCACCATTTCCCTCAAATATTGTTCACAAACCAGTCTAAATCTGTGATAGTGAGCACTTCTCCTTTGCTGAGATAATCCCTCCCACCTCACAGGTGTGCCATATCAAGATGCTGATTAGACACCATGATTAGTGCACAGGTGTGCCTTAGACTGCCCACAATAAAAGGCCACTCTGAAAGGTGCAGTTTTGTTTTATTGGGGGGGGGGGGATACCAGTCAGTATCTGGTGTGACCACCATTTGCCTCATGCAGTGCAACACATCTCCTTCGCATAGAGTTGATCAGGTTGTCAATTATGGCCTGTGGAATGTTGGTCCACTCCTCTTCAATGGCTGTGCGAAGTTGCTGGATATTGGCAGGAACTGGTACACGCTGTCGTATACGCCGGTCCAGAGCATCCCAAACATGCTCAATGGGTGACATGTCCGGTGAGTATGCCGGCCATGCAAGAACAGGGACATTTTCAGCTTCCAAGAATTGTGTACAGATCCTTGCAACATGGGGCCGTGCATTATCCTGCTGCAACATGAGGTGATGTTCTTGGATGTATGGCACAACAATGGGCCTCAGGATCTCGTCACGGTATCTCTGTGCATTCAAAATGCCATCAATAAAATGCACCTGTGTACTTCGTCCATAACAGATGCCTGCCCATACCATAACCCCACCGCCACCATGGGCCACTCGATCCACAACACTGACATCAGAAAACCGCTCACCCACACGACGCCACACACGCTGTCTGCCATCTGCCCTGGACAGTGTGAACCGGGATTCATCCGTGAAGAGAACACCTCTCCAACGTGCCAAACGCCAGCGAATGTTAGCATTTGCCCACTCAAGTCGGTTACAACGACGAACTGGAGTCAGGTCGAGACCCCGATGAGGACGACGAGCATGCAGATGAGCTTCCCTGAGACGGTTTCTGACAGTTTGTGCAGAAATTCTTTGGTTATGCAAACCAATTGTTTCAGCAGCTGTCCGAGTGGCTGGTCTCAGACAATCTTGGAGGTGAACATGCTGGATGTGGAGGTCCTGGGCTGGTGTGGTTACACGTGGTCTGCGGTTGTGAGGCTGGTTGGATGTACTGCCAAATTCTCTGAAACGCCTTTGGAGACGGCTTATGGTAGAGAAAGGAACATTCAATACACGAGCAATAGCTCTGGTTGACATTCCTGCTGTCAGCATGCCAATTGCACGCTCCCTCAAATCTTGCGACATCTGTGGCATTGTGCTGTGTGATAAAACTGCACCTTTCAGAGTGGCCTTTTATTGTGGACAGTCTAAGGCACACCTGTGCACTAATCATGGTGTCTAATCAGCATCTTGGTATGGCACACCTGTGAGGTGGGAGGGATTATCTCAGCAAAGGAGAAGTGCTCACTATCACAGATTTAGACTGGTTTGTGAACAATATTTGAGGGAAATGGTGATATTGTGTATGTGGAAAAAGTTTTAGATCTTTGAGTTCATCTCATACAAAATGGGAGCAAAACCAAAAGTGTTGCGTTTATATTTTTGTTGAGTGTAGTTGCCGTACTCAAAAGACCAAGATAGGACACGCGGAGAACACAAAATAATGTTCCTTTCTATGGGGATATTCCGATGCGCGTTTATATGACCTGATATTCGGGCTAGAAAAGGAGTAACCCAGTGGTTATATTCGGTTTTTAAAAACCAGAATATGAGCATATTCGGGTTTTTGCGGGTGTTTACATGGACGTGCGCAACCGGGTTATTGCTAATATTCCGGTTATGAAAGGGTTATTGGCTGCATGTAAACATAGTCACTGATTCATTACGGGCATGCTCAACAATCGAAACAAAACAGTTGCTTCAAAAAAAAATTATTATTTCAAAAGGCTTGAAAAATTAATTACTTTAAAAAGAATTTACTGTTTGGAACGTTTATAGCGGTAAACAAAACACTTTATAAATGCTTCAAATTGCCAAAATACTTAATGAAACAACTGCTTCTGAATACAATTTTCTGTTTCAAAAGGACTGATGTGTTAAATAAACGAACTACTGCAGAGACTGGTTCACTGTATATGAGACCATTTCTTTAGAAATCAATTCACAGCTTTGATCTTCTTGAAACAGCAACTGAAACACTTTGAGGAAATGATTCTGTGTTAAAGAATGCCTAAACCATTAGCGAAACAATTGCTTCAGAAAATTATGTATCAACTCAAAATGGTCAACATTTTACGTGAACCACTGATTTAGTTTTAAAACACTAAATGAAAGAATTGCATTTGAAAATGATTGGTAGTTTCAGTTTTGAAATGTAAAAAAACACTAGATGTTAAAAGGTGTTTAATTGTTTGTTTTATGATTCACTGTTTTTTAAAATGCTTAAACCACTGCATAGTGGCATCTAGTGCACAGAAGGTTTCATGGTTCATAAATAGATTCACTGTTTCAAAGCTTAAAACAATTGCTTCAGTAAATTATTTTGCTTTGAACCACCTAAAATACTAAATTCAAGACTTATTTAAGATGAAGCACATCACTGAGGTGATTTTATTTTTTCCACAGCAGAAAAATTAGTTGTACAGCTGCAGATTAAAAGAATAAACTCTGATCAAATCTATAAAAAACGTTTAAGTTATGTTTTAGCTTTATTATCCATGGGGTTTTTTATGTTTATTTGTTTAAATTGTTCTTTTTGCTTATTTTAATTATCTTTTATTGCATTGATGTGTAAAGCAACATAGTTTTGAATTATTTCAAAAGCACCAAATAAAATTACCCTTGTTGTGTTGTGTTATACCAATAATATCATAAATAACTTTGATTTTTATTTAATTATTTTTAGTTATGAGTTCACAAATGTTTAAAATACAGATTTTTATTGTGAAGTCAGACTCTTTAATTGTTTGAGTTCAGATCAAAAGCATTTATTTAAGGCCGGCTTTGCGTTTCACTCTGCACATTGAATACAAAGCTGCAGAATCATAAATAGAATTATCCAAGATTGGCTCTCAGCAGAGAAAACAAGGCGCCTGTGCATGAAATGAGGCTTCCAGAGCCTCGTTCAACACGGCCCTGAAAAACACATCATCACTGTGTTGTGTACATGACTGTTATTTAGTGTTATACTTTGGTATTCATGCCTGTATGGTTCAAATAAAATCATATCCACTGAGAGGATGTATAATCCGGTCCCAAGTTGTTGGCGTCCTTCATATCTCTGAGATTTGATTGGTGCTGACAGATGGAGGTTCTTTCATTCAAACACTGCCCTCTTCAGGGAGAGTAAACACAGTCTGTGCTGCAAGAAGAAAATCTCTTTATGCTGTCGTTCATCATCAGACTGTTATACACCGACACGCATGATGTGCATCTTAAAAATCATTTGGTGGATGCAACTTGGGTCAACAAATTTAACAATGATATGCAAGTAAGGAAAGTCTTAAATATGTAGGCTTCGGAGGCTTTGGTCATTAAATTCTTATTTAAAGTGTCCAATCCAGTTACCTTTTTAAAGCTTCAATACTTTGAATTTGTGCTGTAATATTTTATCTACAGTATATGTTCTTGTATGCAAATGAAGCTTGAGTTTGGATTAAAATGACAAACCAGAACTTGTCGGGAAACTAACATCTTCAAAGTGCTGCATTTGTCCAACTGCACCTGCAGAAATTTAGATCTGAAATAGCTCGTTTTAGACTTCTGTGACATATGTAACAGAGGCAGTTGCTGTGTGAGACACGCCTACTGAGCCAGCCTGCCCTTGGTGCGACATTTGTTTGTGGGAGAAGGTCAGCGCTATTTAACCACTCTATAAGTCTGATGCGTGGAAACTGATGACATCCCAACACATCCTTGTTATATATTAAAAGTATTTTCATTGGGGGGATTTTCGGGGGGGCGGGGGGGGGGGGGCAGTAAATATTTGAAAAAAAAATCTGTCTCTGATAAGTGAGGGAAAAAGCCCATGAAAGTTTGCCGAATTTCCGCATCAGACTTACAAAGTTGTTAATTGGCACTGACCATGGGAGAGAGAAACAGGAAGATACCCACTCACAAAAGGGAAAGGGGCCCAGCAGAAGGCAGCTTCTTTCCATTTAAAGCAACAGACATCAAAATGCAGTATTATAAGGAGGATCTTCAGACAGCACAAAATCCCAGTTAACTTTAAACCTGTTAACACCTTGAGACAGAAATTAGTTCACCCTAAGGACAGGATCTGTTGTGTGGGCCGCTGAAGAGGAGGTACTGCTGGCCCACCACCACCAGAGGGCGCCCTGCCTGGAGTGCGGGCTCCAGGCACCAGAGGGCGCTGCCGCCTTATGGGAGTAGCCTGGGTGACAGCTGTCACCCATCACCAGACACAGCTGTTCCACTCAGCACAGAGGTATATCAGGAGGACGGCGTCTCCACCTCAGTGCCGAGATATCGCCTAAGACTGAGGTAATATTCTCTGCATTTATATTCTGAACAACCAGCTAAACTTGTTAAACCTTTTCAGGACTGTTGACTACTGATAGCTTCATTGCTTGGATAAGTACTCACCTTCCTGCTGTACTTTGACAAGAGGTGGAGGCGGCTTCTCCCCTCTCCGTTACTGGGTGCGGTCGCATCCACACCTGTGTGTTGTTGCTCTCTCCCGCCAGCAGTACCGGATCCGACGAGCGGAGGCAGTGGCCACCTGGGAATTCGGGACTTGGCGGTTCCAGTATTTCCAGGGTTCGGTGGCAGAGGAGATCTGGGTGGTTCCGGTTCGACTGAGACGGACGTCTCCTACCTTCGAGCCTGCCCACACGACACCAGCGGATTCGACCCCAAATTGTGATTGTTGTATTTATTGTGCTCGTTTCACAATAGTAAACCTTGTTATTTACCTTCTCCATTGTCCGTTCATTGCGCCCCTGTTGTGGGTCCGTGTTCCTACACTTTCACAACAGGATCCCTAGTTACAAACAGAGCAATGTAGTGTATTCTATCAGATGTCAGGAAAACTGTAACGAACACTACATAGGTGAGACTACCGTTGCACAAAAGGCTATACCAGCACCGCAGAGAGGGCGCCAGTGGACCTCAGTCTGCGGTTCATCTCCACCTTAAAGACACTAACCACACGTTTGAGGACAAGGAAGTTAAAATCTTAGCCAGAGAGAAGAAATGGTTTGAGAGAGGGGTGAAGGAGGCATTGTGTGTGTAACATTTGAAACCCAGCCTTAACGGGGGAGGGGGTCTGAGACACGCTTTGTCCCCTGTTTACAATGGGGTACTCAGGTCAAAGCAGTTACAGTCTTTTGTTCATGGTAATGAGTCATTCATGTCACCAGGACAGCCATCAGGAGAGGCGTCAGTCCTATGGTTAGGAGGGACAGCTACCCTGCCATTAGGAGGGTGCTAACTAGAGCACAATAGGTGCTAATTAAAGCAATTGTTTAGTCACTAGCCAATAGCAGTCTGCCTCTCGGTAGGATGGGGTCTGGTTTTGTGGCTCCTGTTTGTTCTTCTCTACGAGAGCCAAGACAGAAATCAGACTACCAGAGCAAGAATTTTAGCTGAGGAAGCTTCTGCGATTTGAAGCGAAACGTCCTCGCATCAAGCAACCCAGTCCAGTCGAAGATTCAAGCTTCTCTACTATAGTATTATAACGAGACACTTCGCCCTTGTTTGTGGTGCGTTTTTGGTATAGTTTGTATATAGTGGACACACCCTCCATGATGTCAGCACAAACATTAGGTTTGAAGCGCAAATGGGGTGACTTGAGATGGTGTGTCTAACTCCAAGCCACCCTATAAATGAGTAAAGGGTTAGAGCATGGGCAAGACATGGGTGGGATGAATGAAGCCCAAACACGCCCACCTCTCTGAAAATTACCAAGCTAGAAAAGGCTAACAGGTTAGGTAACCTTCAGTTTAGGTGCTTGATTGATGCACATTTTTGTGGAGTGAACAGTGGTTTTCACAATGGGTGGTTGAAGTGCGAGTATTAAATACTACAACCGGCACACAGCCTCATTATGTTTTGCACTATCACTGTAGCTAATGATACCCGCTAAGTAATGCTAACCACTGCTAATATACAAATTAATTTTCACTCAATGGAAGTAGTGGAGCACAGACTTCGTAGATGTTCTATTAGTGCAATTAACCGCATAGTTAGCCATATTACTTCAGATATTTTTAATAAAATGCTTAGAAAGAACAAACATAGAGGACTGGACTGTGCTTTTCATAATGACTGGCTTATGTGCGGGTATTAAATACGACTAGCACACAACCTCATTAACTTGGGCGCTATCACTGTAGCTAACATTACCAAGCTACTGATAATTGCTAATTGATGCTAACATAAATTTAATTTCACTCAATGGAAATACCACAGCACAGACTTCTTAGATGTTAGATATTACCTCAGATATTTGTCATAAAATGTTCAGAAAGGAGAAACACAGTTAAGCTCATGGCAGCTAGTCACTTCTGCTAGCAGGTGGTTATCTGGACTATGCCCATCACATACTAGCTTTGACTTAAAATGGCCACCCCTAGTTATTGATAACTTTATGGCTTAAAATACATAAACTCATGAGTTGTACAAAAATTGACTGTCCCTACAGTTGTTATGAACTGGGAAACTAGCTATTTGTAGAGACTAAAGCCATTTTTGTATCAAGCTGTTAGCATGTTTATGTCTGCTGTAAACTTAAACATTTTAACCTGAGCATCTATGTGGGCTGACTCACTCTTAGAGCTATCTTCAAGTGGCCATTCAAGGACCTGCAGGTTTTGTCACTTCTATATTGGCATCCTGTTTTAGTACTGGAGCTTGGCGCTTGGTTTTTGGCTGCAAATGTCTGTTTTTAAGACACCTTGTGACCTAGAATAGGTTTCTGAATAAATTGATTCCATTAAGGTTTAGTTCCACAGAACCAAAGCAGTAGTATCTACAGTGTTTTTCTTCTTCTTCTTTTTTACATTAACGGGCAAAACAATCTGAGCATATAGTATCCAGCTGACGCGCAGGTGGTCCACTGCTTTTTCCTTCCAAGATGAATTGCTGATGGATCACGAGAATCAATGTGGATGTTATAGCGTTTATGAAATCTGAAGTTGAGCGTGATTCTCATTTTACGAGCCAACAGTTGTTAACAAAACTAAAGCAGACAGCTATGTCCTCCGTTTGTGGAACCCTACAGCTGTGAGGTTCTGTCAGGCCATTTATTCTTAGTGAGGGATGAATGCTCCAGCAGTTTAGAGTAAAATGGTTACGACTGCAGTCTTCTCACAGACACCGTGACAGATGTCAGTCAGTCTTAGAGTCTTAATTTAGCCCTTGCCGTCTTTCCTTTGGGCACTTTGGGCCTCAGCATAGTGTTTTTGACCATGATAATGTAAATAACAATCAGATGTTGTCCAGATTCCAAAAAAACCTCTTAAGTTTTTTTTTTTTTTTTTAAGGAAAAGAAACTGCCTTACCGGTGTATAAACAAACTGTTTCACCGGTGGAAGTGTGATTCATTGTACAAGTTTGTAAACTACTCGACCACACAGGTTCTAAACTAATTCAATTCTTATTTTAACATAATTACAGAACGATAAACATAAATAAGCTATATTGTTACAGCGTAAAATTATGCAATGTTTCAACACCTGGTTTCAGACAGTGAATTATTCATAATGTGTCCACTCCAATTATGTAAAACAGATTCAAGTTCTACTTTCTGGATTCCCGAATCAATCCCTGCACTGGATGTTACAGCGAGGCCTTCGTGAACCTGAGGCAGGACAAGAGCTTTTTTTTTCAGAAATAAATGGCAATGCATAGCTTGGAAGGGGCTGTGCACCTGCACAATGTAAGAATAAAATGTCAGCAACCCTAAAGCATGCTGGGTAATGATGAAATACCATACGCTGCCACATTGAGTTCAGCTAGAAAATATTTTATACCGTGTCACAGCAGGTGTGAGATGCATAAGAGAGCATTTTCACACTGTAATTTTCATAAAGAATGTTAACATCATGGCAATGCCTTGGGGAAAACGAAGATCATCTCTTGATTGGTTCCAGGACAGAATGGTGGATGCGGAGATGATTGAACAGGTCCAGTCTTGACGCTCACTGTTTTTGACAGACACTGCAAGTTGTTGCTGCGGGAAGCTTCTGCCGGTCAGGATCTTGCTTGCGCTCTTTCCTCTTTCTCATCTTCTCCTCTGAGTTTTTTGAAGGACTTCCACTCCCGTGTGGATCATTGCTCAACAACTGGCTCATTCCCTAGCTTGTTCTTCCTAGGTCTTCCAGTGGGTGGGGCATCGCTTGAGGTTGTGCTTGAGGAGGTCCTTGCAGGGTTTGTTCTGCCCTCTCTGTACCTTTTTACTTCACTCAGCGGGAATTACAGTAGTGTTCAGAATAATAGTAGTGGTATGTGACTAAAAAGATTAATCCAGGTTTTGAGTATATTTCTTATTGTTACATGGGAAACAAGGTACCAGTAGATTCAGTAGATTCTCGTAAATCCAACAAGACCAAGCATTCATGATATGCACACTCTTAAGGCTATGAAATTGGGCTATTAGTAAAAAAAAGTAAAAAAAAAGGGGGGTGTTCACAATAATAGTAGTGTGGCATTCAGTCAGTGAGTTTGTCAATTTTGTGGAACAAACAGGTGTGAATCAGGTGTTCTGTATTTAAGGATGAAGCCAGCACCTGTTGAACATGCTTTTCTCTTTGAAAGCCTGAGGAACATGGGACGTTCAAGACATTGTTCAGAAGAACAGCGTAGTATGTCATGTCTGTACGTAACATCAAGCAATTCTCCTTCTGCATCACCACTGGTGGGTTTTTTAAAGCCATTTTCAAATGTCCATTATGTGTCATGTGTAAGTTATCAAAGAATGTAACTGGTCAGAATATCAGTAAACTTGTTATGAGTTTAATTTTTTTTAAACAATTTATCATAAAACCACATGTTCACACCACAAAGAAGGCCAAAGAGGATATTTACATTTCACCTGACTGTAAATAAAGATGGTTACTTTCTCATGATGGTGACGTCATCACCATCATCCAGGTTGTTATCCAGGACCCTGGGTGGTCTTATGGTGTGGTGGATGTGGCAACGTTTGCAGTATGTTTGCAGGGAAATCAATTAATAAAAATAATGTAATGCTAAATACCCTCAGACGTATGAGCATAAAAACAGGAAACAGAATCTGACCTTTTGACTTCTTAAAATAGGTCAAGGTTACCCATTTTTTAACTTGTCCAAGGTTTGTGTCCCAAGAATGTTCCCTGTGAATTTGAAGACCCTGGCAGTAATAGGACGCAAGGCCTTCGCAATACCTGATGGCCGTATTTTGGCCTCAGGTAAAAATCTGTCTATCTCTAGGCTTTGGGGAAGACTTAGCATTACCCTCAAAAATGCAGTCAGTAACTCACTACATTGTCCCAGTCCAGCCAGCTGTAAAAGTGTAGCGCAACCTTGGCTGGGGAAGTAACCTGCAATGATTGCATTCATGGATAATCATGGAGTATCACTCGATTTTTGGTAAGGAATCTGGGATAAGCACCAGCACCAATGGGCCTCAGGGTCTATATAGGACTCAATTCTTCATCAATCATACTTACAGTCCCAGGAATATTTCAGCAAGTCTGTATCCACTGACTTGTTGAAATACTGAAATATGAACATAATGGTTCTGCTTGAAACTAAATATCTGATTAGAATTTCTTTAATCCTTTAGTAAAATATATCACCAGTAACCAACATATGGCTGCAAGATCCAGCACCAGTTCTGTATGTTCATGCTTAAATGCCCTTTGGTTTACAGTTTAAGGCAACTGATCCTGCAAAAAATAAATAAAAAAATGTAAAAAAATTTTGCTGAAGATCAAAAAATAAATAAAAAATCTGTGAATTTTTTTGGTGTGTCACATGATTATATTGTCTTCAGATGTGGCTCAGCAATAAATGTTCAAATGATTTGCTGCGGGATGAAAAATTCCTGAATATTATCCTAGTTGAAAGCATGCCATACCCACAAATGTTTTTGGACAAACTTCTTGTCACAGATTAGGTTTTAAAAGTGCAGGCATTTATCAGTTGTGACAGACATCTGATGCGAAAGAAATTTGATAAAGTTACCAAACAGGCTGTTCTCAAAAATGTGTATCTCTTTGTGGGCAGGGAGATACTTATCAAATCGTTTGGACTGTGGTTTCCACTCACATTATATCAATTCTGATGATGTGAATCCCTAAAAGACCGTCTGCACATCTGGATATGGTTTTACCTCAAATTTGCACTTCAACTACCAACTCATACTCGACGTTGTAAGTGTACATTTATTTGTTCTTCCACCTGTAAATCTGGCATCACTCGGGACCACGTCTGCAGTGTATATTGGAATCTGCTCCAAAAATATAAAATTACACAAAGCCCTACACTGAAGAACTTATACCCCATAACAATATGTTGATGAATGAACCAAGTTTTAAAAACAACGTTTACTTGTATAACTTATGCGGCCCCTCCTAAAAACACCATTTAACAACAACAGTGGATACTGTAAAAGTCATCCAGAGGAGTCACAGATGGAAATTCTAGTCTGTACAGGGAGTTAAGTGGGCTGTGATACCCCTGAGAGTGAACAAAGAGGTGTTTGTTCGAACAATCCGTGATCATGTGACTCACCATCTGTGGTCTAGTGACCCTTGACTTGCTTTCAGAGGAATCAAAGCACTTTGTTGCTCCAAACCTACACCTCATCCCACTCCAGTTATGGTGGAAGATGGTTTAGTCCTGACTAAACGGATTCCTCTGCTGTACAATTACCAGCTATTTTCAACAGCTGTATAAGGCTCTTCCTCCAGGGATGTTAGACATCTCCAGTGCCAGGGTTCTTGTGACTCATTCTCCAGTCAAATGTGAACCACCAAATGTCAGTAAGATCACAAAGGCCATGAATGATCCAGGAATGTTCCCGGGATCTGCAGCATCAGTGTTGAGCTCTTCCAAGAGCATGGAGATGCTGTTCTCCTAACATGTCAATCTTTTTTTTTCCCCAGTCTGAGAGATGGGTATCATCCCTACAGAGTGAAAGAAAGTACTTATGGTCCCAATCTTGGTGACATGGATTGCAATAACTATTGGACTGAGTTTCAGCTACTTGCTGCTCCAGAAGTGGGACAGTCTCTAGTTTCAGAAGTCAACCTTCAACTGCATTCTGGCCCTACAAGTACTCGTAGAATGAAAGTGGGACTATCGTCAGTGCGTCTTCGCAGCCTCTTGTCTTGTGCGAAGCGTTTTGATCTATTTGATGCCCGCCCTCTGGGTCATTCTGAGACTTTGTGGGACCCCCAAGAAGTTACTTGACATTATATCCAGCCTATACACAGATATTGTGAGTGCTGTGCCGGAGGCAGAGACTCTAAGGCAGTGGTCTCCAAACTATTCCAGAAAGGGCTGAGAGGGTACAGGTTTTCTTTGCAGCCACTGACTCCAGCAGGTGATTTCACTGATGAACTCATCCCACCTGCTCCAAGTGATGTTAATCAGTTTGGATACCACTGCTCTAAGGTTTCCCATTCAATGTTGGTGTTCTGGCTCCTCCACTGTTCAATGCTCGTACGGACTGGGTGTTGGGTAGGGCTGTGGAAACCAGTGACTTTGGTGCTTTTGTTGGTGAGGAAACGTTTACTGACCTTGATTTCTTGGGTAATCCTGTGATCTTTGTGGAATAAACAGATACTCTGATTGCAGCACGTGAGATGCTGAGTGAAGAATCGGAGTGTCTGGGTTTTTGCGATTGCGGTTGTTTATGAGTTCTGGACTTTGCCATCTGAAGTTGATCTGTTTGTGGTGAAAGTATTGAACTTGTAGAGGTATTCACTTATCTTGGCAGTGACATTCATGGGATCTCTGCCTTTGATGTCTACATATGCCTGAGAAGAGCTGATGGAACCATTAGGTTGTTATACAGAGGTGTTTGGTGATCCTGATTTCTTTGTACAACAAAGATCAGAGTCTTTACCGCCCTGGTACATCCTGTCATTGTATGGTTGTGAGGCTTGGACATGAACCAGTGACCTATGGCGACGACTGGATACCTCTGGCATCTTCAGAGCTTCCTAGGGTACCACTTGAATGACGTTCTATCAAACAAGGGCTTTTCTCTATTCTTAAGTGTATCGGTGCCTGATTCTTGAAGACCCCAGTGGCTGGAGAAGACAAAGAGGACACACACATTTCACAAGGCTATAGCAGACGGATGGCTACTTTTGAGAGTTGGGGATGGATCAGTTGTCCACTTGGGTGGTTGCCATCAAGGACCTTCAACAGTTACATGGTGTTGTGGATGCAGTGGTGTTGCACCAGCACATGCTCCCAGACCTGACTTGTAGATACTAAATTGTATTGCTAGAGTTAAATGATCTGTTGGGAAAGTGTAGTGACACGGACCCACAACAGGGGGTGTAAATGAACGGACAATGGAAGGAGTCAAATTATAACACTTTACTGTTGTGAATGACACAACCAAACACAGCAGATTACAGAATGTGCAAAGTCAATCAATAAGGTGTCGTGTGGGCAGGCTCGACGATAGGAGACGCCCGTCTGGAAACGAACCGGAACCACACGATTTCCACTGCCACCGAACCCGAGGAATACTGGAGCCGCCAAGTCCCGAAGTCCCCAGGTGGCCACCGTCACGGCGTGTTGGATCTGGTACTGCTGGCAGAAAGCAAAGACAGTTAAGGGTGGGTGTGTGAACACCCAGTAACAATCCTGGTGGGAATTCCACCTCCACCTCTCACTCAATACGTTGCAGCGATCCCTCAGAGGAAAAAGAGTGCCGTCTTGCACAGCCTCCACAAAAAGGACCGGTACTCCTGCAAACACTCACAATAAACTGTTTACAAAATACCACAAAAAGGCTGAGGATATTACCTCTGGTAGAAGATGATATCTCGGCAGTGTGGTGGAGGTGTCTTCCTGCTTTTATTCCAGATGTGGATTGGATGATTAGTGACAGCTGTCACCACGGCTTGTTCCTGAGGCAGCAGCGCCCTCTCGTGCCTGAAGCCCGCACTTCAGACAGGGCGCCCTCTGGTGGTGGGCCAGCAGTACCTCCTCTTCTGGCGGCCCACACAACAGGACCCCCCCCCCCCTCAACCCCCCCGACCAGGCTTGTTCGGGTGGCGACGATAGAAATCGGCCAGGAGGGCCGGGTCCAGGATGAAGCTCCTCTTCACCCAGGAGCGTTCTTCGGGTCCATACCCCTCCCAGTCCACCAAATATTGAAAGCCCCGGCCCATTCGACGGACGTCCAAGAGCCGGCGAACTGTCCAAGCCGGCTCCCCGTCGATAATACGGGCAGGAGGCGGCGCCGGACCGGGTGCACAGAGGGGTGAGGTGTGATGCGGCTTGATTCTGGAGACATGGAAAACCGGATGGATCCGCAGTGAGGCCGGGAGTTGGAGCCTCACTGCAGTAGGACTGAGAACCTTGAGGATGGAAAAGGGTCCAATGAAGCGGTCTTTCAGTTTAGGAGATTCGACCTGTAGTGGAATGTCTTTGGTGGAAAGCCATACCTCCTGCCCGGGCTGGTATGCGGGGGCCGGGGACCGTCGACAGTCTGCATGGGCTTTAGCCCTCGTCCAGGCCCTCAACAAGGCCGAACGGGCGGTGCGCCACACCCGACGGCATCTCCGCAGGTGGGCCTGGACCGAGGGCACACCGACCTCTCCCTCCACCAAAGGAAACAAAGGGGGTTGGTACCCCAGACACACCTCGAACGGGGAGAGGCCGGTGGCAGAGGACACTTGGCTGTTATGAGCATACTCGATCCAGGCCAGATGTTCACTCCAAGCCGTCAGGTGTGCGGAGGTCATGCACCTAAGGGCCTGCTCCAACTCCTGGTTGGCCCGTTCGACCTGTCCGTTAGTCTGTGGGTGATACCCAGACGAGAGGCTTACGGTGGCCCCCAGTTCCCGGCAGAAACTTCTCCACACCTGCGAGGAGAACTGGGAACCGCGATCCGAAACGATGTCTGTTGGTATCCCATGCAGCCGGACGACATGGTGGACCAGGAGATCTGCCGTCTCCTGGGCCGACGGGAGCTTCGGGAGGGCCACGAAGTGGGCCGCCTTGGAGAATCGGTCCACTATCGTGAGAATGGTGGTGTGTCCCCGGGACGGCGGGAGGCCCGTGACAAAATCCAGACCGATGTGGGACCAGGGGCGATGAGGCACAGGAAGTGGCTGTAGGAGTCCCTGTGCCTTCTGGTGGTCTGCCTTGCCCCTGGTGCAGGTGGTGCAGGCCTGGATGTAAGCCCGGACATCAGTCTCCAGGGACACCCACCAGAAGCGCTGCCGGACCACTGCCACGGTCCTACGCACCCCTGGGTGGCAGAAGAGCTTGGACCCGTGACAGAAGTCCAGAACGGCAGCTCTGGCCTCTGGTGGGACGTACAATCTGTCTTTCGGTCCTGTTCCGGGATCCGGGCTCCGTGCCAGGGCCTCCCGGATGGTCTTCTCCACGTCCCAGGTTAGGGTAGCCACGATAGTGGACTCCGGTAGAATGGGTTCCGGTGGATCCGACAGCTCGGTCTTGACTTCCCGTTCATGCACCCGGGACAGGGCATCCGATCGTTGGTTCTTGGTCCCGGGGCGGTAGGTGATTCGGAAGTCAAAACGGCCGAAAAACAGTGACCAGCGGGCTTGCCTGGGGTTCAGTCGCTTGGCGGTCCTGATATACTCCAGGTTCCGGTGGTCCGTGAAAACCGTGAAAGGCACTGACGCTCCCTCCAGCAGGTGTCTCCACTCCTCAAGAGCCTCTTTCACCGCAAGGAGCTCTCGATTGCCCACGTCATAGTTCCGCTCTGCTGGGGTCAACCTGCGGGAAAAATAGGCACACGGGTGAAGAACCTTATCGGTCTCTCCGCTCTGGGATAGCACGGCTCCTATCCCTGAGTCAGAGGCGTCCACTTCAACCACAAACTGGCGACTAGGATCGGGCTGCACCAAGACCGGTGCAGTCGAGAATCGGCGTTTCAACTCCCTAAACGCGGCTTCGCACCGATCCGACCAGGTGAAGGGAACTTTTGGTGAGGTCAGGGCCGTCAGGGGGCTAACTACCTGACTATACCCCTTAATAAACCTCCTGTAAAAATTTGCGAAGCCGAGGAACTGTTGCAGCTTCCTACGGCTCGTAGGTTGGGGCCAGTCTCTCACCGCTGTGACCTTGGCCGGATCCGGGGCGACGGAGTTGGACGAGATGATAAACCCCAGGAAGGACAAAGAAGTGCGGTGAAACTCACACTTCTCGCCCTTCACAAACAGCCGGTTCTACAACAACCGCTGCAGGACCTGACGTACATGCCGTACATGGGTCTCAGGGTCCGGAGAAAAGATGAGTATATCATCCAGGTATACGAAGACGAATCGGTGCAGGAAGTCCCGCAAGACGTCATTAACCAAAGCTTGGAACGTCACGGGGGCGTTAGTGAGGCCGAACGGCATGACCAGGTACTCAAAATGTCCTAACGGGGTGTTGAATGCCGTCTTCCATTCGTCTCCCTTCCGGATCCGAACTAGGTGGTATGCGTTCCTAAGATCCAACTTTGTGAAGATTTTGGCTCCATGCAGGGGGGTGAACACCGAATCTAACAAAGGCAACGGGTATCGGTTGCGAACCGTGATCTCGTTCAGCCCCCGGTAATCAATGCATGGACGAAGACCGCCATCTTTTTTGCCCACAAAAAAGAAACCTGCTCCCATCGGAGAGGTGGAGTTACAGATCAGCCCGGCAGCTAAGGAGTCCCGGATGTAGGTCTCCATTGATTCGCACTCAGGACGGGAGAGGTTGTACAGCCTGCTGGACGGGAACTCCACACCTGGCAACAAATTGATGGCACAATCGTACGGACGATGCGGCGGGAGAGTGAGTGCCCGATCCTTGCTAAAAACGTCAGCAAGATCATGGTACTCCACCGGCACCGCCGACAGATTGGGGGGAACTTTGACCTGCGCCTTACCCTGGGAACCGGGAGGAACCGAGGATCCCAAACACATCCGATGGCAGGTCTCGCTCCACTGTACCACCACCCCGGACGGCCAATCAATCCGGGGATTGTGTTTCAACATCCAGGGGAACCCCAGAATCACACGGGAGGTAGAAGGAGTCACAAAAAGCTCAATCTCCTCCCTATGATTCCATGACACTACCAGAGTTACTGGTGGTGTCCTGTGTGTGATTAAAGGGAGTAGGGTGCCATCTAGTGCTTACACCTGCAAAGGTGTAGGTAGCGCCACCAGAGGGAGCCCTACCTCCCTGGCCCATCTGCTGTCTAGCAGATTCCCTTCTGACCCTGTGTCTACCAGTGCTGGGGCCTGAAGGGTTAAATCCCCACTAAGGATTGTAACTGGGAGCCGTGTGGCAATATGTGTGTGTCCCACGTGAATTTCTTGGCCCACCCTAAGCCCAGTCTCTAGGGGCGGGCGTTGGTGTTTAACCGTTCGGGGCAATCGCTCAATTGATGCTCCATTGAGCCACAAACAAAACACGCCCCGCGTGGAAACCTCCTCTGTCTATTAGGTGGTCTAAATGTGGCCCTGCTCGTGTCCATAGCTTCGTCAGCAGGGGGACCTGTCGCCCCACGGGACGTAGAGGCCAGGGAGCGTGGGAAGGGCGGACCTTTCTCGGACCCGGATGGAAGAGGGACGGCGCGCGCCCGGCCATGTCCTTCGTCTCGTTCCCGACGGCGTTCCTCCAACCGATTGTCTAACCATATAACGAGATCAATAAGCCCGTCTAATTCCCGCGGTTCATCCTTGGCCACTAGGTGCTCCTTTAGGACTGACGACAGTCCGTTTACAAAGGCGGCGCGGAGCGCAGCGTTATTCCAGCTGGACCTCGCAGCCGCGATGCGGAAGTCGACTGCATAAGCAGCTGCGCTTCGGCGTCCCTGTCTCATCGACAGCAGCACAGTTGAAGCGGTCTCTCCCCTGTTAGGGTGATCAAACACAGTTCTGAACTCCCTCACAAACCCAGTGTACGTGTGAAGGAGCCGTGAATTTTGCTCCCAAAGCGCTGTAGCCCAAGCGCGTGCCTCTCCCCGAAGCAGAGTGATCACATAAGCTATTTTGCTTGCGTCTGACGCGTACATGACGGGACGTTGTGCGAAGACGAGCGAACACTGCATAAGAAAGTCCGCGCACGTCTCCACACAACCTCCGTACGGCTCAGGAGGGCTTATGTATGCTTCAGGGGATGGTGGGAGGGGTTGTTGAACCACCACTGGAACATTTATATCCAGCACAGGGTCGGCAGGAGGAGGAGCTGCAGCAGCGCCCTGAGCGCTCGCCGCCACTTGCGCGGAGAGAGCCTCCACCCTGCGGTTCAGGAGGATGTTTTGCTCGGCTATTTGAACCATCCGAGCCGTAAAGGCGGTGAGAATATGCTGTAGCTCACCAATCACGCCTCCTGCAGACGCCTGCGCTCCCCTGCTCTCCCATTGGTTGTTCAACAGCCTGGTGACGCCCCTCGGAGTCCATGACGCTGGCCAAGATATCCTGTTGGGAAAGTGTAGTGACACGGACCCACAACAGGGGGCGTAAATGAACGGACAATGGAAGGAGTCAAATTATAACACTTTACTGTTGTGAATGACACAACCAAACACAGCAGATTACAGAATGTGCAAAGTCAATCAATAAGGTGTCGTGTGGGCAGGCTCGACGATAGGAGACGCCTGTCTGGAAACGAACCGGAACCACACGATTTCCACTGCCACCGAACCCGAGGAATACTGGAGCCGCCAAGTCCCGAAGTCCCCAGGTGGCCACCGTCATGGCGTGTTGGATCTGGTACTGCTGGCAGAAAGCAAAGACAGTTAAGGGTGGGTGTGTGAACACCCAGTAACAATCCTGGTGGGAATTCCACCTCCACCTCTCACTCAATACATTGCAGCGATCCCTCAGAGGACAAAGAGTGCCGTCTTGCACAGCCTCCACAAAAAGGACCGGTACTCCTGCAAACACTCACAATAAACTGTTTACAAAATACCACAAAAAGGCTGAGGATATTACCTCTGGTAGAAGATGATATCTCGGCAGTGTGGTGGAGGTGTCTTCCTGCTTTTATTCCAGATGTGGATTGGATGATTAGTGACGGCTGTCACGGATGATGGGTGACAGCTGTCACCACGGCTTGTTCCTGAGGGCGGCAGCGCCCTCTCGTGCCTGAAGCCCGCACTTCAGACAGGGCGCCCTCTGGTGGTGGGCCAGCAGTACCTCCTCTTCTGGCGGCCCACACAACATGATCAGAAACAAGTGGACTCTTTTTCTGTACTGTCTATATGTCTGCAGCCATGATGGTGTACATGTGTAAAGAATCTAGAAATCGGCAGTGACTACAAAGAGATCTGCTACATTGATCAATGGCTATGCTGAAACCTTGGACATATTTAAAAGTGCTTCAATATTGACGGCAGTTCTGCTCTGTATCACTTTCTGTATCCCATAGTAGAAAATTGGGGGCTACTTTTTACATTTCTGTCCTTTTCACTGGCTGAGACAATTGATTTATAAGCTGTTCACATACACACAGGTCTTTGCAAAATGTATCTGTGAAATATCATACAAAGCAAATAATTTATCACTGCTCCCCTGAACGATATTGTAAGGTCATAATGGAACAATCTGGCTTGAACAAAGCACAGCCATTGTTGGGAAATGATTACAGGGACTGGATTTGACATATTTAAGAAAAATGTGAACGAGCCTCGATTTATTAAGCAAAGCTTCTACAAAGAGAATGATGTGCCACCATGGAGCAGAACACCAAGAATGTTAAAGTAGATTGAAAGTTATAGGCAGATGCAATGATATTGTAAATTGCTCATCCTGGCATTCAAGTGTAAATACACTTAAGGACAATCTTGCTTATTTTTCCAATAAAACTTTCCGGGAAATGACTGGGAGGTGATTGCTTCAGAATGCACTGTGTGATCATTAATCCTGTGTAACACATTGTCAAATTACAGGGGGTACTTACTGGGAGGTCTGACTCCCCCAATCAAGACTTGGACGCCCCAAAACATGGTCAAAGCATTTCTAGCCACGGCTTTGACACTATGTGCACTCTGATTGGCTGATTTCCAGTTTGATATTTTCCCATCAGACTATTGCGATTGGTCCGGAACATGTATCACATTCGTTACAAATCAGAAAGCTAAAGACACTATAAGAAAAAAACAAGTCAGACATGAACATACTCCATCAATATCTAAACATCACAAAAAAATACACAGATTGAAAGCTTACCAGCTAACGACAGGACCATCTGTTAGCAAGTTCTTCATGAAGGTGACACGAACAGGTCTCAGACTACGAGCCTAACACCATCAGCAGCTTTCATATTCGGGCGATACGTAAGTTTGCCTGTTTACACACATATATATGTAGTAGCCATATAATAAATGATTATTAAACTCGCTGTACGGGAAAATAAGACCTTTGTGTTTCTAACACTCGGTCCGTACTTATACCTCGGTCTGATATTTTCCCATACAGACCTTGCGCTCAGTTAATAATACTTTATTATTGTATGGCTGCGATGCTACACACGCTCTGATTGGCTGATTAGTGGTCAGATATTTTCCCATATCCGGACCGGTTACCATGACAATCTGTCCACAACGCGTATTTTCATTACAAACCAGGAAGCTAAAAAACAAAGTCAGACATGAACATACTCCATGAATTTTTAAACAGCATCTAAAAAACACAAAAATTGAAAGGTTACCAGCTAATGACCGGACCATCTTTTAGCAAGCTCTTCACGGAGGTGAAGCGAACAGTACTACGAGCCGTCAGCAGCGTTCATATTCCGTCGATGCTGTAAGTTTGCGTGTTTTTAATCTCTCTCTCTCTCTCTCTCTCTCTCTCTCTCTCTCTCTCTCTCTCTCTCTATATATATATATATATATATATATATGCGCTCTGATTGGCTGATTGCCGGTCCGGTATTTTCCCATATCGGACCAGTTTCCATGACAATCAGTCTGAAACACGTATTTTCTTTTTAAACCAGAAGCTAAAAACAGGATTAGAAAAAGCACGTCGGACATGAACGTACTCCATAAATATCTAAATAGCATTTGAAAAAACACACAGATTGAAAGCTTACCAGCTAACTAGAAGACCATCTTTTAGCAAGTTCTTCATGGAGGTGAAACGAACAAGTCGGACTACGAGCCATCAGCAGCTTTCATATTTGGGCAACACTGTAAGTTTGCATGTTTAAATATATATATATATATAAATAAACAAATTATTAACCTCACTTGCTCAGTCTGTACGGGGATATCAGAAAATGGTAAATGGACTGCATTTATATAGCGCTTTTCCATCTGCATCAGACGCTCAAAGCGCTTTACAATCATGCCTCACATTCACCCCGATGTCAGGGTGCTGCCATACAAGGCGCTCACTACACACCGGGAGCAATAGGGGATTAAAGGCCTTGCCCAAGGGCCCTTAGTGATTTTCCAGTCAGGCGGGGATTTGAGCCCATGATCTTCTGGACTCAAGCCCAACACCTTAACCACTAGACCATCACCTCCCCTCCATCAGACCGTGTTTTTCGCATGGACCTCGTTTTGCTCGTTCCATACTGACAACATGTCGGTCTGATATTTCCCCGCACAGACCTCAGTCAGTTAATAATCCTTTACTGTTTCCCACATTCATGCCATGAAGAATGCTGTAAAATTATTTCAAGCACCCCTAAAGTGGGCCATCGTACTATTTCTTAAAGATATTGAACATCTCGTCTGCTTGCTGCTCTCCCATCATTGAAATAGCACTTTTAATGAAGTGTTCCATTTATGTTGGAAGTCATACATCACAACTGAGAATTAAGTCACATTAAATGTATTCCAGTTTCCAGGCAACACCGCAAGTTTGAAAATAAGACAGAGTTCTCCAGAATTTTGGAGTAAAATGCTACAAAAATATATGGTCCACCAAAGACAGAAGATTACAGATGTCACAGTAGTTCCATTAGTGTTGTAATTTACTGCTCAGTTTATAGTGCGGTGGAGCCACTCATTGTAGTTAGTAGCATCTTCCATGTTACAGTCAATATTAGACACACCATGCGCTATTTCATGGGTAAAGTTACTAGCAACATGTCCACAGATAACAGTAGGATGGTACGGTGTGTACGATTTTATTAAACTGGACATAAAAAAGATAGAAGTCCAAAAACTAAATTAATAGATATTTACAGCTTTTACTACTGTTGATGCCCGGAGCAGCCATCTTGGATTGTGAACTCTGGGTATGTGAGGTTTGAACGGGTTGATGGGCTGGAATTCCAACTAGCATTCCTGTGGGAATTGGGAAATTCTGACATCTGAGTAGAACTGGAACCAGTCTAAAGTCTATGATCCAGTGTGTGTGGCACAAACCAAAGGATACTGTAGTAGGTTAATGTTAGTGGCTATCTAGCTTGTTTACTGCACTGAGATCATGTCAAGTGTAAACACATAAATGCTAACATTAGTTAGTTTATAGCTTTTGCATTTAGGTACAGTTTGACAAACAGCTAGATAAAGCTAGTATGCATTACCTACAATTAGCTAACTAATGTTAGGTAAAGGTCACTTCTTTTAACAATACTGCATTAACTAGCATTAGCATAATGACTTTATAAAACATCTTTTGTAATTGTTCATAGTACAGTAAAGCTCACCAAAACAGTCATCCTATAAACCGGATATTAAGGGATATTATATATAATATATATTAGGGGAGGTGATGGTCTAGTGGTTAAGGTGTTGGGCTTGAGTCCAGAAGATCAAATCCCCGCCTGACTGGAAAATCACTAAGGGCCCTTGGGCAAGGCCTTTAATTCCCTTTTGCTCCCAGTGTGTAGTGAGCGCCTTGTATGGCAGCACCCTGACATCGGGGTGAATGTGAGGCATAATTGTAAAGTGCTTTGAGTGTCTGATGCAGATGGAAAAGCGCTATATAAATGCAGTCCATTTACCATTTATATTCGGACTCACTGGACAAAAGCAAAGGTCCCAATGCTTTGGTATGGTTTCACATATAATAAATACTATACAATGGATTTTGTATAATGGATTTTCACTCATATTGGACAAAACGTCTTGTCCGATCTCAGTGCATTTTCATTAAACACCTCTCACATATACCGGACAGAACAGTCTGGATGTGCCCAGTAACAGAGATATGAAATGAAGTTCAGCACTAACACTCGCCGATTGGAGGAAAGTGGGTACCGTATTTCCTTGATTTAAAGGCCCGGTCATGTTTTTGGTTCTTGGTTTGTTGTTTTGTTTTGTTTTTTTCCAAACCGTGCTCAGACCTGGCACCTAAATTAGGCAGGAAGTAATTCAAGGCCGGTGATTATTAACAAAATGCTGCTTGTTTCCTGCACTGTAATATGCCGGAAAGTTTCACACATATCTATGGGTGTGACGAACCAAATCACTTTAGATCACAGTCCTCTGCCTGGCTGTGAACTCTTCCTAGAGTCTGACACGCACTTGCTAAATGATGGACACTGCAAGAGCTGTGATTTGTCACTTTTCCATTTTCACTCTTTCCTCTCCCATCATATTTTAAACATTTTTGCAGTGTGCACGCCGATTACATTTTGATCATGAATCAAATACAATTGGGAGAAAAGTCTACAAATATGATCAACTTTACAACATGGAGTCAGAAAAAGACGCTCAAATGACCTGCAATTCATGGAGGAAAATTGTATGTACCATATTGTTGGTTTGGAGGTTGGTGATTGCATGAAGAAGTGGAGCTCATTGAGGGACAAATTAATCCAGAAAAAGCAGCTGTTCCTGCAGCAAATTGCATAAAGACGCGACAGAGAACTTTAAAAGGGTCACACACCCGTCTACATCATTGCATGGCCACAGAGTTGCAGAAGTATAAATCAGGCATTTGGATTTTAAGGTACCACTCCTCTGTTGACTTAGAAAAAATGGATTTTTTCTGTTTACACATATAGCTAATTTTGTCTTTTTATACATATAGGGGATTTCGATTTTAATGGACAAAATTCACTGGTCCACCTGAATCCATTATATGTGATTTTACTGTAGCAGGATACAGCTGATATTTCTCAGAAAATACTGACCTTCAAACATCAGTTCCAATGTAAAACAGACAAAAAACAAACATGAAATTTAAACTTCATGTGCAATCATTCAAAGAAATGAAATGGGTTTAGTACTACTAAACTTGTTGTGTGTTGGGGGGGGGGTTTGGCTGGACAAGGTTGGGTTGTTTTGTGTTTATTTTCCTTCCCAGGTGATTTGGGGCTGTTCTCTGAGGAAAATGTGCTGCAGAAGAGTCTCTCTCCTCTGTTACGATGATTGGCTGCACCTGTTGCATTCTCGTGCGGCTCTCTATCAGGACAATCCACGACACCTGTGATGTTCACGTGCAGATCTGAGGACTTCCAGCTGGTACCAATGTAGTGATGAAGAACTACATTTAAACCAGCAGTGAGTTGGATAAGATTGCCGGAGAATACAACCTTGTGACGACCGTGTGGGGACGCTGAGGGCCGTTTCAGAGTCTGACATCACGCCTGTGAAGGAGGACGAGGGTGAGAGGCAAATGTTGTCAGCACATGACAGAGGTGAATATTCTGAAAAGTTTATCCGTGAATGTAAATTGGCATTTATATGCAGCTATAAGTAATTATTGGTGGAAATTGTTTGGTGTGCTCCTCACGGCAGTGGCGTGCGGATTAATGATCCTCCACTAGCTGTGAGCAGCAGCCTCTTTGAACTAAGTTTTGAAACCAGACCTAAACGTGTAGCTGATAAGTTTGCCTCTAAACAATATTTCGTAGTAATAAGTGTTGAATAATCTCATCTCTGTTCCTCCTTCGCAGAGTACAGTCTGGGAAAGTCACCTGGGGGGGGTGTTGGCGGAACTCCTGAGTCCTGAACGTTCGGACTCCGACTGTTGAGACGCTGAGAGAGCGCGCCGCCTTTTCACCTCACCAGAACTCTAATTATTTAGTATTTCATGTATAGCACAAAGGGAGAAAAATAAATGTGTTTTCTTTTTGGAACTGCTTCTGATTATTTCATGCTGGGTTCAGTCAGATACTGGACCGCTCCTCAATCCGCGTCTTATCCATAACAAAACTACTGCAAAGCTCATTGCTCAAGGTCACTGATTTATCAATTACCTTTCATAGTTTAAACTGATATGCTATCAATGCCAGCGTATGATTCTTCCAGCCATCTGGACTTATATGGTTTCCACAGAGAAAAACAGGATATTTAACACTGCCTGATATAAATCCGATGCTATCCATTCCCATTGTTTGATTTTGGGGTTTTATAGAGAACCATCAAAGTAGAATGTTTGCCCACTGACACAGCTTTGCAGCCAAGTTGTAGAAACTTTGGGGGCTGTGGCTGCTTTCGAGAGCCTGGCTGGACCTCAGAGACTGCTGTAAACTGTTAACAACCACAACCTCTCAGCACACTGAACACCACTAACCAGGATGTTGCCAGCCAGCCACAGATGCTAAAGGTGGTGGGGGTGGGGGGTGTCAAGAAGATATTTCAATGAAATTTATAAAGCCACTACTCGACACAAAGCCAAAAATTAGATCTGGCTGAACATTGTACTCCAGAGTGTGTGTTCATGGTATGACAGTGCTGAAGAATAACATGATAATAAAACCCAAGATACTGTAGATCTCAGATTGGTAGATGAGATGCATTGTGTAGAAAGTAAAATCTGGAGATTTCCTTTGTGCATGGTGTAAGTGTAATATTAGTATCAATGTGACAAGATAATCTTCCAGATTGGTTGTGTTTCCCTTCTGTCTGTTTTATTTGTTTACAAGACATTCAAAGAGAGGAAAATGCACTGAAAATACATTGCCATATCACTGTAGACCAACCAACCTTATTACTGAGTGAAGACCTTGGGTAAAAGATAATAAAGTCTTGGGTTAGGGTCAAGAGGGTGTGTCCTTGATCCTTCTTTACCCTCATTTTCTTCATTCATCATGTCCTCAAAGTACTGCCTCCACCTTCTCAACACACTCTCTTCACTTGTCAGCAATTTGTCATTTGCATTCTTTATCACCATAACGTGCTACATGTCATTTCAAGCTCTGCCCATCTGTCCAGCCATTCAGTATAAATCCTTTTCGTCTTCCTCACTGTTCATGTAAACCTCACCTCTGTCTCTTTTACCTTTGGTCACATGTCCTGCTTACTGTTACTTACTTCAACCTTCTATCTGTAATTTCTCCCTGCTCTTTATGTAATTTACTGCCCCTTACCAAGAACCAAACCATTGTATTCCTCATTTTGGATTTATTAAAGGTCACAATGAAAACCGGACCGGGACCCTCACAGATAATGTCCATCTTGTGAAAGGCACAGAAAATGGGTCATACAGCACTTCTTATACAATGTGGCCGTGGTTTAGTCTCACATTTCTATTGTTACTCGTTGTCACAGATAGGGGGAGCCCTCCCTGTATCTAAAACTTAGACATAAGTGATGGAAGTGAAACTTAACTCTTATGTTTAAACGTTAAACCAGATCCCGGAGACCTCTAATCAAATAGCAAACGCAAATACTTGATAACTAACATAAAATAGGGAATTAGCACAGATATTATCTCACATATCCATTCCAATTATTTTTTGGAAACCTGTTCCTCCTTATGTTTTCCTGCAAAAATCTCAAAACTTTTTTTTCACATTGTCATTATGGGGTATTGTGTGTAGAAGATTTTGGAGGGGAAATGAATTTCATCTATTTTGGAATAAGGCTGTAACAAAACAAAATGTGGAAAAACTGAAGCGTTCCCTTTCACTTTCCAGATGCACTGTACGAGGGCTGTCCGTAAAGTATAGGTCCTTTTTATTTTTTTCAAAAACTATATGGATTTCATTCATATGTTTTTACGTCAGACATGCTTGAACCCTCGTGCGCATGCGTGAGTTTTTCCATGCCTGTCGGTGACGTCATTCGCCTGTGAGCACTCCTTGTGGGAGGAGTCGTCCAGCCCCTCGTCGGGATTCCTTTGTCTGAGAAGTTGCTGAGAGACTGGCGCGTTGTTTGATCAAAATTTTTTCTAAACCTGTGAGACACATCGAAGTGGACATGGTTCGAAAAATTAAGCTGGTTTTCAGTGAAAATTTTAACAGCTGATGAGAGATTTGAGGTGATTCTGTCGCTTTAAGGACTTTTCACGGTGCGAGACGTCGTGCAGCGCTCTCAGGCGGCGTCATCAGCCTGTTTCAAGCTTAAAACCTCCACATTTCAGGCTCTATTGATCCAGGACGTCGTGAGAGAACAGAGACGTTTCAGAAGAAGTCGGTTTCAGCATTTTATCCGGATATTCCACTGTTAAAGGAGATTTTTTTAATGAAAGACGTGCGGACGGGTCCGCGCGTCAGGACGCAGCCGACGCGGAGTGGCGGCACAGGAAAAACACCTCCGTGTTGATAACCATTTGTTAAAATCCAGTTGGCTTTTGATGGCTTTCAGTGGAGTGAGTATATGAGAAATTGTTTATCAGCTGGAGATGTTCCAACTTGTCCTCAAGGCTTCCAACAGAGGTGTTTTTCCTGTGACGGAGCATCGCGGCGGCTGCGAGCCGACGCTGTAATCCGCCCGCATGTCTTTCATTAAAAAAATCTCCTTTAACAGTGGACTATCCGGATAAAATGCTGAAACCGACTTCTTCTGAAACTTCTCTGTTCTCTCACGACGTCTTGGATCAACAGAGCCTGAAATGTGGAGGTTTTAAGCTTGAAACAGGCTGATGACGCTGCCTGAGAGCGCTGCACGACGTCTCGCACCGTGAAAAGTCCTTAAAGCGACAGAATCACCTCAAAATCTCTCATCAGCTGTTAAAATTTTCACTGAAGACCAGCTTAATTTTTCGAACCATGTCTACTTCGATGTGTCTCACAGGTTTAGAAAAAATTTTGATCAAACAAAGCGCCAGTCTCTCAGCAACTTCTCAGACAAAGGAATTCCGACGAGGGGCTGGACGACTCCTCCCACAAGGAGTGCTCACAGGCGAATGACGTCACCGACAGGCGTGGAAAAACTCACGCATGCGCACGAGGGTTCAAGCATGTCTGACGTAAAAACATATGAATGAAATCCATATAGTTTTTGAAAAAAATAAAAAGGACCTATACTTTACGGACAGCCCTCGTATGTATTTATCACCACTTCGCCTTTTGTTGCCTTCACCCAAATGTCCATTGAAGTCTGCTCCAATCATCACTTCTTCTTCATTGGGTACATGCTCCACCACCTCAATGAACTCACTCTAGAAATCCTCTCTCCTCCATTTCACAACCCCCTTGTGGGGCATATGTACTGATGACATTCATCATCAATGGTTCAATTTCCAGCTTCATCTTCAACACACACTTAACATATTCTTCCTTCAGAATGACTCCAACCCCATTTCTCTTCCTATCCACACCATGATAGAACAGTTTGAACCCACCTACAATGTTTCAAGTCTCACTTCCCTTCAACACACACACAGACATGCTATCTTTACCTTCTCCATCATATCAGCCAGCTGTCTGTCTTTACCAGTCATACAGCCAATGTTCAAAGCCACAGCTCTCACTTCCACACTTCCTTTCTGGCTGCACACTTGCCCCCCTCTCTGCCTTCTTCACCCAACCGCAGCAGTTTCTGCTGGCACCCTGCTGAACAACAGTAACAGTGGCGGCCGTTGTTAACCTGGGCCTCAGCTGTTCTGGTATGGAAATTCAATTTGTGATCTGAATGTTTGGATTGTCAAAGTTTATGCCAGATATCCTTCCTGATACAACCCCACTCATTTATCTGGGTCTGGGACCAGCACTCAGACTGTACTGGGCTATGCACACCAGGTTGCTCAGTTATGGAACACCATAATGTAAAAAACAAATAAATGCAGACATTTACTGCTTCCTGCTGGTTGCATGAAGTTCATGACATTTAGCGGCATGAACTGGTTGTTTTATTGTCCAATGGGAGATGTGAATCTCGTCAGATTAAACTTATTTTCCTTTTCTAAAATAATAAACACATATATGCACTACTTAGAAACAAAAATCATGTCATGAGTCAGTCTAAAAATTAGCATTTGGGCGGAACTGTTTTAACCTTGTAAATATGAAAAAGTGTCTCTTAAGAGGTCAAACTGTCCCACTTTTCAGATTTTAATGTTTCTAGCCAAAATTACACACCAAATATTGATGTGATCCATCCTGAAACACACACTGCTCTTTCAGGTCTCAAGCTGTTTGTGTTCCTGTTGCTTTAAATGGGAAAGAGCTGTGGCTTGCCACGCCCCTTATCACCCCCTCACAGTGAGCATGTATCACCTATCGAACCGCAGTCTGCATATGGACCTCTGTGACATATGTCATAAAAGTGTAAAATGAGCTATTTCAAGACTAAATTTAGCTTATAACTGAGTTCTTGACATGCACAGACATAGATTTGTGGACGTTTGTGGATATTTAACATGCAACCTTATCCTTAGGAGGAGTAACAGGAAGACAAAGGACAGGAATGAGAGGAAGAGTAGTAGCCAGTAAACCAGTAGCGAGCAGTATTTCTGGAATTTATATTTGTGTATTTATGTTTATATTTGCAAATTGTTTTTTACTTTCACTTTTTAATACTCTGTGTGCTTCTATACAATGATGCTGGAATCTCAATTTCCCTGAGGGAGTCTTCCCGAGGGATTAGTAAAGGTCTGTCTAATCAAATTTATTAAAGTGAAATTAAAACTATAACTCTGCATAACATGAGCCCTTTAATTGACCCCTTGTTTTTTGTCTAATATTTATTCACTCAGCTGGAAATGGGACGATAAATGAAAAATCTGGTGCTGCCTGTGTACAAGAGCTGCACATTCTTTCTAAATATCATAATCTCCAAGAATATTTCATAAACTGTGCTAATTAAGCAGGAAACTACAAGCTCAGCTGCTGCGCCGGCACAAATTCACATCAGCTCACTTTGCACAGAAGTGGTTAGTTTGAGGGCTCAAAGAATCGCTTATAACTTTTACAAGGTTATTAAAGCAACATAATAAGCACATGAATGTAATCCACCACTTTTGTGATTAATACATAAAAGTGTATTGAGAAATAGAGTAATTAAGTGAGGTCATGCTTCAGCTTGTCATGTAATAGTGCTGCATTCTGCTGTAGCTGTCAAACCCGAGCCCACCCGCTGTGCTGCTGGCTGACGCACTCCAGCCTTTTGCTGCTTTTCTGTACCTTTTCACAAAATATGACTCTTTTCTGCACATGTGAGTGCTGGATTTTATTAAATATATATTGTACAAAAAGTTTTTTGTTTTTTTTTAATCTTAAGTTCTATGATTTCTCGTGAACAGGATGTATTCGGCATAATATTTTACTTGCTGCTTTGTGACTATTGAAGGTAGGTGATACTAATTAACTCATGCAGCCCATCTGGAGTGAATGAACTAAACTAAGTGTGTATCAGTCAAATGTAGTTCCAATAACACAGTGCTTTCTAAACTTCCCCCTGTCCTTCCAAAACCCCTGATCTCCTACACTCTTATTTGATAAAGTGATTTTAAATGTACTTTTAAGATTACTGGTGACACTTTAAAAAAAAAAAAAATCCTCATGTAGTGTAGCAGATAAGTGTAAAGTACGTAGAGTTGTGTAATGCCACATACCTACTATGCCGAGTTTATGCAGCCTTAACAGTACATGGCAATATGCTGAGAGATGCAAAGGGGTCTGAGAAATGGACGCAAAAAATTAAACGTTTAATTTTTTCTCAGACTTTCAGTGTAGAGGACTGGACGCAGTGTTCCATGCAAGTCTACACAACACTCCTCTACTGTATGTAAATGCTTTTCCCAATGTATCAAATCCATCTGTGTGTCCAGGCAGCCTGTAAAAACAGCATCTTAGAGCCAAGCTTCTCACCCCTGCACGTAATGTTTTTTTATGTTTTTGTTTTTTTTCCCTTGCGCGCAACCTAAGCAGCCATTCCTATGTACTAGATACGTAGCACAACGCAACTCTATGCAGGCCCAATGTGAAAGGGGCTTAAGAATCCTTCAGTTGATGATACAAGCTCCACATTTGTTATAAATACTCCTGTGAAGTAATTTTCTTCAACAACAACAACAAAAAAAAAAAACATTTGCCACATGAAATTTTAAAAGAGCCTATGTGCACAAATAAAACACATTGGCAACCGAATGTTATTATGATACTAAATCATTAAATGTGATGCTATTAATGACAAATGTAACATTTTAACATATAATTTGACTAATCTTTATTATTAAAAGGTAATTTTTTGTGTGTGGTGAAACAATACATTGACACGAACTGACAAATTTAAACAAGACATGGTTACACTGGCAACACACATTAGTCAGTACATGTAATTTTATTTCCTTGACACCACATGACATTAAATAAGGCCTACAAGTGCATCAAAATGGCAGATTATTAGAAATGTTATTATACATTATATCAAAATGTAAGCATTAATTACATTACAGTAAAGCCCACATTTCACATTTGCAGCTACGTAGTGCTGTGGAGCTCAGCCCAAAGTTGTAGCACTCGCATTTTCCTCTGCAAAGCCTCTTGTGTCTACGTTTAGTGAACTGTTAGCAGTGAAGACTACTGTTCATCCAAAGGACATGGCTGACTTTAAAAGCATAAATACTACCCTTACACGGCAAACAATATCGTACAATCTACAGCATGCTTGTACTTATTAAAAATACGTACAATCCACCTAAAAAAAAAAAAAAAAAGCATGAAAATATTGGCTGAAGTTAATTTCAAATCCTCCCTCATCCACAGTACAATATTTAACAAGTAAAACATTGACCTTAACAAAGATACAAAAATACATATTTCCAGGCACCATCTTGAAAACTGAAGTGGCTAGCGTTTTTTTTTTTTGTTTTTTTTTTGCAAAAGGTAGATCAAGAAGTACAATTTTACCAATTTTGGTGCTTGTATCACAAAATTAAAGATATATGCATTTATTTGCTGCACTAATTATCCTCTGTTCTAACACGTTTAACACAATAGCTCACAAATTAATGTACATAGGAACTTCCAGTTTTGCATGACGGTGAATAATAATAATAACATGAAGAGAAACTGAGTACATTTCAGTGCATCTGGACATATTCAGTCATGAGATTATCGATTGTCATTGACAACCATGATGTCACTTAAGGGTATGAACCCATGATGTCATTTACCGGGGAACAGTTTTAATGCTTCTATACATTATGAGAGGAAATTCTGATGGCTAATCACAGCGTGGTGACATGCTCAAAATGTGGTACACAGATCTAAAGTTTATTGACTCTCGTGCAATAATACTTGTTTTATGTCATGTTTGTGTAGTGACTGTGAAGCAGGATGTCCTTCCTGTTGTGTGGGCCGCTGAAGAGGAGGTACTGCTGGCCCACCACCACCAGAGGGCGTCCTGCCTGGAGTGCGGGCTCCAGGCACCAGAGAGCGCTGCCGCCTCACAGGAGCAGCCGGGGTGACAGCTGTCGCTTATCACCGACGACAGCTGTCATCAATCATCAGATCCACAATGGTATATCAGCAAGACGGCATCTCCACCTCATTGCCGAGATATCGTTCTACCTGAAAGGTAATATCCTCAGCCTGACAGCTTGATTGAAAGCCTTTTTTTTGTGATTTTGTGAGTGATAACAGACTTTTTCTCCAACGAGAGGTGGAGGTAGCTTCCCTGCCGTGCAGATTGCTGGGTGCAGACGCACCCACGTTTAACTGTGTTTTTGTTCCTCTCCAGCAGTACCAGGTCCGACACACGGAGGCAGTGGCCACCTGGGAGTTCGGGACTTGGCGGCTCCAGTATTCCCGGGGTCTGGTGGCGGAGGAAATCGTGTGGTTCCGGTGCTGCTTTGGACAGGCGTCTCCTATCTTCGAGCCTGCCCACACGACACCTTGTAATTTGACCTTCGATCTATTGTGTGATCTGTTGTGTTTGTTGTGCACGTTCGCAACAGTAAAGTGTTGTTATTTGACCTATTTCCATTGTCCGTTCATTTGCGCCCCCTGTTGTGGGTCCGTGTACTTACACTTTCCCAACACTTCCCTTTTCTTCTCATCTTTGCATAAGGTGTGGTTCAACAAATGAAATGAGCAGCTTCGAAATTGTCTAAATACACGCACACAACAGCCAAACAAACAACAAGACTGGACACATTCTGCTTAAAAGCTCATTTCAAATAGAGGCTGAAATAATATTTACTTCTGTCCATTTATTGTTTTTGACTTATTTAAATAGACTAGACAGACCTTCAGTGACATCACCCTTAGGATTTCTGAAGAACAGGTTTGAAGATCAAATAGGGCAACTAGATGTCACCATCTTGGCAGTGCCTAACTCCATCTAATTCCTGGCCACCTCATAAACGGGTAAAGGGTTGGAGCATGGGCAATACAAGTGTGACCTGGGGTGAATGAAAGAAGCCCAAACATGCCCACCTACCTCAAAGTTATCAAGCTAGCTAAGGCTATCAGGCTACACAACCTTCAGTTTGGCTGTTTAATTAATGAATATTTTTACAGACTGCTTGGTGGTTCTTCTATCTGGTGGCTTAACTTGACCAGCATATTGCCTCTATAACTATAGCAACATTAGTGTAGCTAACATCATCAAGCTAACAATACATTCTAATTAGTGCTAACTAAGGGTGCTAAAATACAAATTTAGCAATGCCAAAATGTCACTCAGTGGAAATACTAGAGCACAGACATCTTAGGTAGTCTGTTAGTGAAATTAACCACACAGCAAGCCCTATTATCTTATCTATTATCTTTATATTTGTAATAAATGCTTCAAAAGAACAAACAGCATTTAGCATCCACAGCTAATATAAAGCAGGTGGCTGCCTTACACCAGCACACTAGCTGTCACTCAAAGCGACCACACCCTTAACTATTCATAACTTTATGACTTAAAATATCTTCAACTGATGCACTATATAAAAAAAAAATTCCAACTCCACCACCCTGTACAGTCGCTATAAACAGGAAAAACGGTGGTTGGGAAGTGCAAATCAAAATTACAAAATGCAAAACACTTTTACAAATGGCAGAACAGTTTTACAAGTCCCAAAGCAAATTTACAAATGACAGATTCTGATGGAAGGGGTATGTACCAAATGCTAAACATTCCCCTTCCATCAGAATTTGTCTTTTGGTACATTCCCCTTCCATCACGTTCAGCATTTGGTACATTCCATTTCCGTTAGAATCCGTCATTTGTAAATTTGTTTTGCGAGTTCTTGTAAATGTGTTCACACCTTTTTTTGGACCAGGCAGTAAATGTTTACTTCTGCTGTAACATTGCAGATTTTAACATGGGTCTGTGTGGACTGACTCTTTTGGAGCCAGATTCAAGTGGCCATAGATGGAATTGCAGGATTTGGCACTTCCGCATTGGTTTCATTTTTCAGCACCGGAGGTTGCTGCTTGGTTATTGGAGACATAAACTGGTTAGGATGTATTAACACACTCACTCACCATCAAAATGTTCCAGAAATCACCATTTTATTCAATATTATTCATCATATCTATTATTCAACATATTTTAATGTTGTGTTCCCTGGCCCACATACCGCCTCTCTACCAAGTTGCAAGAATATGGTCTCAGTCGTTCTCTGCAATCCTAATGAGTAAACAAATGTCTATCTGAAGTCTGATTTGTGTCACTGTTTTAAAAAGGATTGCACAAGTGTTGCCTCAGAGGCATTCAATAACTGCCTTTTATTCAGTCTGACACAGCAGCCTTCGTGTGTGTGTGCGTGTTTCATGTAATAGCACACACAGCACAGCGAGTGCAATCACACTGCAGACAATATGAAACAAGCGACGCCACCAAGAGCACAAGTGCTTGGACGAGGATCTGAGAAGCATTTGTCTCCTTCTCAGTATTTCTTAATAATTAGTGCTGCACCACAGATGTCTCCATCTTCACCCTGCTGCAAAGCTGTCCTCTGCACTCAGATGACAGCAATTTCTGATTTAAACAGAGCTTCATATGCTTCCTATTTCATAAAGACTTCTTTTCTTTTCTTTTGTAAAGGCTGCAGAGAATTATGGGAGAGCACATTTAAGTGTGTAATTATGTTTAATGCGGCCTGATGAGTCCAAACATGTGGGCACAAAGAAAAATTAGCGATTTTGAAGTCCCTTGTATTTTAACTTCATAAACCCTGCAGGAAGCAATAAAATGTTCAAATACAGATCATTTAATGTTAATGAGGAGAAACTCTGGTCCTGGCTAAAAATAAATAAATAAATAAAATTACCTTAAGCTGATTGCATCCTGTTTCTCACTTATAAATCAGTTCATCCACAAACTAGTATAAAACATCGGCCTTTCATTTTTTACCTCCTGCGCTCATCAAAATATGGCCATCGGGTATTGTGAAGGCTTCGCATCCATCCATCTGTCCCTGCTCAGCATAACTCCATTCCTATCACTGTCAGGGTCTTCAAATTCACAGGGGACATTCTTGGGACACAGACCTTGGACAAGTTCATAGATGGTTAACCTTGACCTATTTTAAGAGATTAAAAAGTCATTTTCTGTTTCCTGTTTTTGTGCTATGAATCATGCAAATCTGTTTTGTTTTGTTTTTTGGCAGGGGGGGTTGAGGAGGGGGTGTAACACGGGGGGGCAGCACAGTTGCCTCGTAGCAAGGTCATGGGATCGATTTTCAGCTGTGGCCTTTCTGTGTGGAGTTTGTATGTTCTCTCCGTGTTTGTGTGGGTTTCCTCTGGATGCTCCTGTTTCCTCCCACATTTAAAGACATGCAGGTTAACTGAATTGGAAACTCTATAATTGCCCAGGTCTCCCTTGCAAAAGAGATCTTGATCTCAATGGGACTAACCTGGTTAAATTAAAATTAAACAGCCAATCAGAGTAGAGCAGCACCGAGACATCACTGGCTGGTCTCTCTGGCGCTCCAAAACTGCTTCCTTTCTGGGTAAATATAACACATTTCTCATATAGCTTTTACTCATATACGTAAAAGCTACCAAGAAATAAACACTTCTAAAACTGAAAACGCTGTGTTTGTAACCTGACGACTAGAGGTGGGCAATACTGGGAATTTTGGTATTGATCCGATACCAAGTAAATACAGGCCCAGTATCGCCGATATCGATACTGATACTTTTTCATATTTAAGCTTCATAGATCCAAAGGATCCAAAAGACCTAGGATAGAATTTTGCCAAACATTGTGCATGACAACATAATACTTTATTATAACAATCAACATTTTTGTTTAAAAAAATATCACTCAACACAACTTAAAACAAAATCTCCTGAGGTAGAGGGCTGACAAACCACAATACAAGGGTGCGCTGCTCCATGTTGTGTGTGACAGTGCAGCGCTGCTCTTACAGACAGAGAGTAGACTTTGATGAATCTGCGTGCGCAGCAGTCAGTGTGTGCGGGAGAGAAAAAAGCTTGAGTATTGATCTTTTTACATGAGGATCGTTCAATATCAATACCAGCACTGGTGTCGATATTATCGGTATTAGGATTGATCCGCCCACCTCTACTGACAACACCTCTGGAGTGATTGGCGTTAGCGTGGTGACGTCACTGGCTGGTTTTGCTAGCTGTTAACTCCGCTTTGTTTCTGTGTAAGTGCTTAGTGTTCTGCTCACCTTTTGAAATTTGCAAGAAATCCTTCTAAAGCAAGCATTCTAAGTACTAGCGTATGTTCTATCAGTACTCATTAAGGCCCTGTGTCCATCGCAGGGTTTTTGTTGTTGTCTCATCTGTGATAGCAGATTGTACAGATGCTTGGTTGTTGCTGAAGGGGAACACTTTTAATTGCCATACATTTTAAGTTGTCTTTAGTTGTTTGTTGTCATAGAAACAAATCACATGTGCAGTCCCCCTCCCCCGCACGGAAAACATTAGGAGGAAATATTTGTACATGCTCTCTCAGCAGCCCCCCCCCCCAAAAATATGCTACATCATACTTGGGACCAAAAGGTGTTATTACTAATTTTTTTTTCCTACTAGTAGATGTCACACTAAAGGCACCTTGACACACACATTTAACCCCTGCACTGCCACGCAATTCGTCATACCAGTGCGACCCACTTTGTGCCACTGGATGCTGGGCTTTGTGCCACTGGGCGCTACGTTATATAAATGTTATGACCGGGCCTCGAGGTGAACCAAGACATAACATAAAGGTCCAAAATATAAGAGATTTATTATTCTTAAAAAAAACTTCAGGGTAAGGAAAAAGGCCAAAATAACAACAAAAAAAAAACCAACTCCCTCTCTCTAGGATCAAGGCTATGCTTTGCCTGCTTCTCCTACCGCTCTTAAGACCAGACTCAATGAAGCCCTAGCAAGAAGAACGCCATGGCCGGAGAAAAGAGGGGAAAGACCACAGCAGAGAGTCTTTTGGGGGATTTGAGACAAAAGAACCTTATTAATGAAGAGCTCAAACAGAGGCTTGAATTCTACTCAGGTATAATGAAATTAACACTTTGAAATTCATGTACATGTTATTCTTACACTCTATTAAACTCCTTAGTTATTATCTGAAGGGGACTTATTCATTTTGGCTCATTAAATTTCAGATCTTCAGATAGACTTCATGGCAAACCACAGCCATGAGTATACAAAAGACTACTGGGAGTTTGCGCTCACGCTCCATCGCCATAGTCCAAAGGCATACAACTACTTCAGAGAGGCTCAACTTTCCCCTCCCACATCCACATACATTACAAAGGTAGACTTAATGTTGTCCAATTGAATTTTGGGGTCTTACTGATGCAAACACATCAAATTGCTAGTTTGCTCTTTTTTTAAAGGTGGCTGCATTCAGTGAATGACAAGCCTGGCCTGAACAAGATGCTGGGGAGAAGATGCCAGGAATACCAGGCTAAATATAGATGTGTTGCACTCATGCTGGATGCCATGGCCATCAGAAAACATGTGCAATATAATCCAAATACCCAGTCAATGTCTGGATTTGTGAACATGGGTGATGGAAGCAGTGAGACTGATGTTGCTACTGAGGCTCTTGTGTTCATGGTGGTTGGCCTTCAAGGACATTGGAAGCCTCCAATTGCATATTACCTGACTACATCTCCAGACACACAAGGGGTCCTTCTCAGTCATGCTTTGGAGAAGCTGCATGCACGGGGCATTCGGGTGGTATCTGTAACTATGGATGGACATGCCTCCAATGTGCAACCAACTTGGGTGTGGGCTGAAGGGAGACCCATGAGAGCTGCTTCAAACTAGTTTCCCGCATCCGATGACTGGTGAGAAAGTATTTGTAATGGTGGATGCTTGCCACATGCTCAAGCTGGCATGTAATATGTTGCAGGTAAATGATGATCATTGTAGACCTATTTGTACAAGTTATGACTCTGCTGCTAAAAGTTATATGTAAATATTGTTGTCTGATCATTTGCAGCTATGGCTGGACATTTTGCTGTTTGAACTTGTTTGAGCAGTGACTGACTGACTGATTCTTATTCTGCAGGCATATGGTCCAATTGCAACGACCACCAGACAGATGAGGTAATACAATTAATGATTATAGAACAAGTACATGTTTAAAAAATAAAATAAAATTTGATTTTGGGCTCAGAAACAATTTGATGACAATTCTGACTGACTCTAAGTCAACATGCAAATATTGTCATAAACCGTGATGTTGCATATTCATCATAAATACAAAAGTTTGTACATAACCTTAAGCCTTCACAATGTTAGTGATAAAGCTCTGAAATTTACTGTAGTTCAAAGCAGACCTATGGAAATAAGAAAGTGAAGCATATCCTAATACTTGCATATTAATTCACTGAATATACGGTTTAGAAATAAGTACTCTGTATATTTTGAATAGATGAGCATTGAATACAACTATGTGATACATAATGAAACCCTGTAATGATCATGATTTAGATGCCAATATTTCTATATAGATGATTAACGGGCTGTTCGACATAATGAATGGACGCAATCCTCGTGCCAAAGGATTCAAAGCTCCCTTGGGTGCTTTGAATTGGATGGAGATAAAAGCATTTTTGTCGAGAGCCAGGGAGCACTTTCTCACTTTGGTGACAAAAGATGGAACACCCCTTTACCGATCTAAGAGGTCAATGAAAATAGTGCTTTTATTCATGCATGAAAAGTACATGACATGAGGTCGACACTCTGTTCCTTTATGCATCGAGTTCCTAAGATGCTCCGTTGTTCCGTTATGCATCGAGTTCCTAAGATGTGCCACTGTTCCCTTATGCATCGGGCTCCTAAGATGCTCCATTGTTCCCTTATGCATCGGGTTCCTAAGATGATCCATTGTTCCCTTATGCATCGGGTTCCTAAGATGATCTGTTGTTCCCTTATGCATCGGGTTCCTAAGATGATCCGTTGTTGCATTAGACATCGGGTTCCGAAGATGATCCGTTGTCGCATTATGCATCGGGTTCCTAAGATGATCCGTTGTCGCGTTATGCATCGGGTTCCTAAGATGCTCCGTTGTCGTATTATGCATTGGGTTCCTAAGATGCTCCGTTGTCGCGTTATGCATCGGGTTCCTAAGATGCTCCGTTGTTCCCTTATGCATCAGGTTCCTAAGATGATCCGTTATGCATCGGGTTCCTAAGATGATACGTTGTTCCCTTA
Organism: Thalassophryne amazonica; assembly: GCF_902500255.1. Taxonomy (NCBI): domain Eukaryota; kingdom Metazoa; phylum Chordata; class Actinopteri; order Batrachoidiformes; family Batrachoididae; genus Thalassophryne; species Thalassophryne amazonica. The sequence goes on along the minus strand of NC_047120.1, from coordinate 41,207,589 downwards.
TGCATCGGGTTTACTGTTTACTGTTTTATTCTCTGTGAGTTTGCATCCCTGTGGTAGGTACCCAAGAATTGGTGATTACACATTACCGATGGATGTGATTGAAAATTCACTTTAGTGCTTTGAATGAACAAAATTACATGGTGTTTTCTTGGGGTGTCTCGTTTCACCATGATCAGAGTAATAAAACTTTTTTCTTTTGCAGGTACTTGTCTGTCATTGGATTTGTCATCAATATTGACACATTGATGCTGATGATTCCTGAACTGCTTGAAGTGCAGCGGTATGTGCTCACCTACAGGTTCAGCCAAGATGAAGCATATTGATACTCTATGTGATTATATATAATCATTTTCTGATATATAACTTTTTTATATAAAGTGAGGCAAATAAGTATTTGATATCAATTTTGCAAGTTTTCCCACGATCTAAGAATGGAGAGGTCTGTAATTCACTTCAACTGTGAGAGACAGAATCTAAAAATAAAATTCAGAAAATCACATTGTATGATTTTTAAATAATTTATTTGTATTTTATTGCATGAAATAAGCATTTGAATACCTACCAACCAGCAAGAATTCTGGCTCTCACAGACCTGTTAACTTTTCTTTAAGAAGCCCTCCTACGTATTCTGCACTCTTTACCTGTATTAATTGCACCTGTTTTACTCGTTACCTGTATAAAAGAGACCTGTCCACATAATCAATCACACTCCAACCTGTCCACCATAGCCAAGACCAAAGAGCTATCTAAGGACACCAGGGACAAAGCTGTGGACCTGCACAAGGCTGGCATGGACTACAGGACAACAGGCAAGCAGCTTGGTGAGAGAACAACTCTTGGCGTAATTATTAGAAAATGGAAGAAACACATGATGACTGTCAATCTTCCTCGACCTTAGGCTCCATGCAAGATCTCGCTTTGGGCAGTAAGGATGATTCTGAGAAAGCCCAGAACTACAAAGTAGGACCTGGTCAATGACCTGAAGAGAGCTGGGACCACAGTCACAGAGATTACATTAGTAACACACAACGCCGTCATGGTTTAAAATCCTGCAGGGCACATGAGGTCTCCCTGCTCACGCCAACACATGTCCAGGCCCCTTTGAAGTTCACCAGTGACCATCTGGATGATCCAGAGGAGGTATGGGAGAAAGTCATGCGGTCAAATGAGACCAAATTAGAGTTTTGTGGTATCAACTCCACTCATCGCGTTTGGAGGATGAGAACAACCCCAAGAACACTGTCCCAACCATGAAGCATGGGGGTGGAAACATCATTTTTGGGGGTGCTTTTCTTCAAAAGGGACAGGACTATTGTAGCATCTTGAAGGGAAGATGTATGGGGTCATGGATCACGAGATTTTGGCAAACAACCTCCTTCCCTCAGTAAGAGCATTGAAGATGGGTCACGGCTGGGTCTTCCAGCAAGACAATGACCCAAAACACAGCCAGGGCAACTAAGGAGTGGCTCCATAAGAAGCATTTCAAGGTCCTGGAGTGGTCTAGCCAGTCTCCAGACCTGAACTCAATAGAAGGTCTTTGGAGGGAGCTGAAACTCAAAACCTGAAAGATTTAGAGAAAACCTGTATGGAGGAGTGGACCAAAATCCCTGCTGCAGTGTGCAAACGGTCAAGAACTACAGGAAACGTCTGATCTCAGTAATTGCAAACAAGGGTTTCTGTACCAAATATTAAGGTCTGTTTTTCTATTGTATCAAATACTTATTTCATGCAATAAAATACAAATTAATTAAAAACCATACAGTGTGATTAAAACTCAAAACTCAAAAAAATTCAAATGAGCTCAGGCCCAGAGAAGGCAGCGGCATTTCTGGATGTTGTTGATGCATGGCTTTCACTTTTCATGGTAGAGTTTTAACTTGCACTTGTAGATGTAGCGACGAACTGTGTTAAATGACAATGGTTTTCTAAAGTGTTCCTGAGCCCATGCGATGAGATCTTTTACACAATGATGTCAGTTTTTAATGCAGTGCTGCCTGAGGGATCGAAGGTCACGGGCATTGCCTTGCCGCTTACGTGTATAAAGCTCTCCAGATTCTCTGACTCTTCTGATTATATTATGGACTGTAGATGATGGAATCCCTAAATTCCTTGCAATTAAACATTGAAAAACATTGCTCTTAAACTGTTGGACTATTTTTTTCATGCAGTTGTTCACAAAGTGGTGATCCTCACCCCATCTTTACTTGTTGAACAGCTGAGCCTTTTGGGGATGCTCCTTTTATACCCTATCATGACACTCACCTGTTTCCAATTAACCTGTTCATGTTGTGAAAGTGTAGGAACACGGACCCACAACAGGGGGCGCAATGAACGGACAATGGAGAAGGTAAATAACAAGGTTTACTATTGTGAAACGAGCACAATAAATACAACAATCACAATTTGGGGTCAAATCCGCTGGTGTCGTGTGGGCAGGCTCGAAGGTAGGAGACGTCCGTCTCAGTCGAACCGGAACCACCAGATCTCCTCTGCCACCGAACCCTGGAAATACTGGAACCGCCAAGTCCCGAATTCCCAGGTGGCCACTGCCTCCGCTCGTCGGATCCGGTACTGCTGGCGGGAGAGAGCAACAACACACAGGTGTGGATGCGACCGCACCCAGTAACGGAGAGGGGAGAAGCCGCCTCCACCTCTTGTCAAAGTACAGCAGGAAGGTGAGTACTTATCCAAGCAATGAAGCTACCAGTAGTCAACAGTCCTGAAAAGGTTTAACAAGTTTAGCTGGTTGTTCAGAATATAAATGCAGAGAATATTACCTCAGTCTTAGGCGATATCTCGGCACTGAGGTGGAGACGCCGTCCTCCTGATATACCTCTGTGCTGAGTGGAACAGCTGTGTCTGGTGATGGGTGACAGCTGTCACCCAGGCTACTCCCATAAGGCGGCAGCGCCCTCTGGTGCCTGGAGCCCGCACTCCAGGCAGGGCGCCCTCTGGTGGTGGTGGGCCAGCAGTACCTCCTCTTCAGCGGCCCACACAACAGGACCCCCCCCTCAACGGGCGCCTCCTGGCGCACGACCGGGCTTGTCCGGATGGCGACGGTAGAAGTCGGCCAGGAGGGCCGGGTCCAGGATGAAACCCTTCTTCACCCAGGAGCGCTCCTCGGGTCCGTACCCCTCCCAGTCCACCAGATACTGAAAACCCCGGCCCATCCGACGGACATCAAGGAGCCGGCGGACAGTCCAAGCCGGTGCTCCGTCGATGATCCGGGCAGGAGGCGGCGCCGGACCCGGGGTGCAGAGGGGTGAGGTGTGAAGGGGCTTGATCCGGGAAACATGAAAAACTGGATGGATCCGCAGTGAGGCCGGAAGCTGGAGCCTCACTGCGGCGGGGTTGATGACCTTGGGGATCTTATACGGTCCGATGTACCGTTCTTGGAGTTTCGGTGAGTCAACCTGTAGAGGAATGTCCTTGGTGGACAACCAGACCTCCTGCCCAGGACGATACTTGGGGGCCGGGGCTCGCCGCCGGTCTGCATGTTTCTTCGCCCTCGTCCGGGCCTGCAACAAGGCAGAGCGGGCGGCACGCCACACCCGACGGCACTTCCGTAGGTGGGCCTGGACCGAGGGCACACCGACCTCTCCCTCAACCACCGGAAACAAGGGGGGCTGATACCCCAAACACACCTCAAACGGGGAGAGGCCGGTGGCTGATGACACTTGGCTGTTGTGGGCGTACTCGATCCAGGCCAGGTGGGTACTCCAGGCCATCGGGTGCGCAGCTGTCACACAGCGAAGTGTCTGCTCCAGTTCCTGATTCGCCCGCTCTGCCTGCCCGTTGGTCTGGGGGTGGTACCCAGACGAGAGGCTGACCGTGGCCCCCAGTTCCCGGCAGAAGCTCCTCCAGACGTGTGAGGTGAACTGGGGGCCGCGATCGGAGACGATGTCTGATGGTATGCCATGCAGACGGACGACGTGGTGGACCAGGAGGTCCGCTGTCTCCTGGGCCGTTGGGAGCTTCGGGAGGGCCACGAAGTGGGCCGCCTTGGAGAAACGGTCCACTATCGTGAAGACGACGGTGTTTCCCTGGGACGGCGGGAGACCCGTGACGAAGTCCAGACCGATGTGGGACCAGGGGCGATGAGGCACGGGCAGTGGCTGTAGCTGCCCTGAGGTCTTTCTGTGGTCGGCCTTGCCCCTGGCGCAGGTGGTACAGGCCTGGACGTAGTCCCGGACGTCGGCCTCCAGGGATGCCCACCAGAAGCGTTGCCGGACGACTGTCACGGTCCTTCGCACCCCTGGGTGACAGGAGAGCTTAGAACCGTGACAGAAGTCCAGGACTGCAGCCCTAGCCTCTGGTGGGACGTATAGTCTGTTCTTTGGTCCGTTTCCGGGGTCCGGGACACGGGTCAGGGCCTCCCGGACGGTCTTCTCCACGTCCCAGGTGAGGGCGGCCACGATAGCGGACTCCGGGATGATGGGATCCGGGGGATCCGACGGTTCTGTTTTGACTTCGTCTTCGTGCACCCGGGACAATGCATCCGACCTCTGATTCTTGGTCCCGGGACGGTAGGTAATCCGGAAGTCAAAACGGCCAAAGAACAGTGACCAGCGGGCTTGCCTGGGGTTCAGCCGCTTGGCGGTCCTGATATACTCCAGGTTCCGATGGTCAGTGAAAACCGTGAATGGCACGGCTGTTCCCTCCAACAGATGTCTCCACTCTTCGAGGGCCTCTTTCACAGCAAGGAGTTCCCGATTGCCGACGTCATAGTTCCGTTCAGCGGGGGTCAACCTGCGAGAAAAATAGGCACACGGGTGAAGGACCTTATCGGTCTTCCCGCTCTGGGAGAGCACCGCTCCTATCCCTGAGTCCGAGGCATCCACTTCAACCACTAACTGGCAGCTAGGATCGGGCTGCACCAGAACTGGTGCAGACGAGAAGCGCCGTTTCAACTCCTTGAACGCGGCTTCGCACCGATCCGACCAGGTGAAGGGGACTTTTGGTGAGGTCAGGGCTGTCAGGGGGCTAACTACCTGACTATAGCCCTTAATGAACCTCCTGTAGAAATTAGCAAAACCGAGGAACTGTTGCAGCTTCCTACGGCCTGTAGGTTGGGGCCAATCTCTCACCGCCGCAACCTTGGCCGGATCAGGGGCGACGGAGTTAGAGGAGATTATAAACCCCAGGAAGGACAAAGAAGTGCGGTGGAATTCACACTTCTCGCCCTTCACAAACAGGCGGTTCTCCAACAACCGCTGCAGAACCTGACGGACATGCCGGACATGAGTCTCAGGATCCGGGGAAAAGATGAGTATATCGTCCAGATACACGAAGACGAACCGGTGCAGGAAGTCCCGCAGGACATCATTTACCAACGCTTGGAAGGTCGCGGGAGCATTAGTGAGACCGAACGGCATGACCAGGTACTCAAAATGGCCCAACGGGGTGTTAAATGCCGTCTTCCATTCGTCTCCCTTCCGGATCCGAACCAAATGATACGCATTCCTAAGATCAAGTTTGGTGAAGATATTGGCTCCATGCAAGGGGGTGAACACCGAATCCAACAGGGGCAACGGGTATCGATTGCGAACCGTGATTTCGTTCAACCCCCTATAATCAATGCATGGACGAAGCCCGCCGTCCTTTTTACCCACAAAAAAGAAACCAACACCCATCGGAGAGGTGGAATTCCGGATCAACCCGGCAGCTAATGAGTCCCGGATGTAGGTCTCCATTGATTCACGCTCCGGCCGTGAGAGGTTGTACAGCCTACTGGACGGAAACTCACTGCCTGGAACCAAATCAATGGCACAATCATACGGGCGGTGGGGAGGAAGCGTGAGAGCCAGATCCTTGCTGAACACGTCAGCGAGGTCATGGTACTCCGCCGGCACCGCCTTCAGATTGGGCGGGACTCGGACCTCCTCCTTAGCTTGGGAGCCGGGAGGAACCGAGGAACCTAGACACTCCCGATGGCAGGTTTCGCTCCACTGAACCACTACCCCGGACGGCCAATCGATCCGGGGATTGTGCTTTAGCATCCAGGGAAAACCCAAAACCACACGGGAGGTGGCCTGAGTCACAAAGAACTCGATCACCTCCCGGTGGTTACCTGACACCACCAGAGTTACTGGAGGTGTCTTATGCGTGATTGGTGGGAGTAGGGAGCCATCTAGTGCCCGAACCTGCACAGGCGAGGTAAGAGCCACCAGAGGGAGCCCTATCTCCCTGGCCCATCTACTGTCAAGCAGATTCCCCTCAGAGCCCGTGTCCACCAGTGCTGGGGCCTTCAGGGTTGAATCCTCAAACAGGATCGTGACTGGGAGTCGTGTAGCAATGTGGGTGTGTCCCACGTGAATGTTTTGGCCCACCCCTGGCCCAGTCTCTAGGGGCGGGCGTTTGGCGTTTGACCGCTCGGGGCAGTCTCTCACATGGTGCTCACTCGAGCCACAAACATAACAAGTTCCGTGGGCCCGCCTCCTTTGTGCTCCAGGTGCCCTAAATGTTGCCCTGCTCGTGTCCATAGCTTCGTCAGCAGGGGGAGCCATAGGCGCACGGAGCGCAGGAACAGAGGAGCGTGGGGAGGGCGGAGCTTGATCGGACCCGGAAGGGAGAGGGGCGACGCGTGCCTGGCCACGCCCTTCGCCTCGTTCCCGACGGCGTTCTTCTAACCGGTTGTCGAGTCGTATGACTAGATCGATGAGCCCATCTAAATCCCGCGGTTCGTCCTTAGCCACCAGGTGCTCTTTTAGGACCAGTGACAGTCCATTTACAAAGGCAGCGCGTTGGGCAGTGCTATTACAGCCGGATCTCGCCGCCGCGATGCGGAAGGCGACTGCATAGGCAGCTGCGCTCCGACGCCCCTGTCTTATTGACAGTAGTGCGGTTGAAGCGGACTCTCCTCTGTTGGGATGATCGAACACCGTTCTGAGCTCCCGTACAAACCCATCGTATGTATGAAGGAGCCGTGAGTTCTGCTCCCAGAGTGCTGTATCCCAAGCGCGTGCCTCCCCGCGAAGCAGATTTATCACATAAGCTACTTTGCTAGCATCAGTCGCGTACATCACGGGACGCTGTGCGAAGACGAGCGAACACTGCATCAGAAAGTCCGCGCACGTCTCCACACAGCCTCCGTACGGCTCTGGAGGGCTTATGTATGCTTCTGGGGACGGAGGAAGGGACCGTTGAACGACCAGTGGAATGTCACTTTCGCGCGCAGGGTCCTCGGGAGGGAGAGCCGCAGCGGCGCCCAAAGGGCGCGCCTCCACTTGTGCGGCGAGAGCCTCCACCCTGCGGTTTACGAGAACGTGCTGCTCGGTCATTAAATCGATCCGAGAGGTGAAAGCGGTGAGGATCCGCTGCAACTCACCGATTACCCCTCCCGAAGCCTCCGCCGCGCCTTGGTCTTCCATTGGCCGTTCAACAGCCGGTTGACGCCCCTCGGGGTCCATGATGCTGGCCGAGATATCCTGTTGTGAAAGTGTAGGAACACGGACCCACAACAGGGGGCGCAATGAACGGACAATGGAGAAGGTAAATAACAAGGTTTACTATTGTGAAACGAGCACAATAAATACAACAATCACAATTTGGGGTCGAATCCGCTGGTGTCGTGTGGGCAGGCTCGAAGGTAGGAGACGTCCGTCTCAGTCGAACCGGAACCACCAGATCTCCTCTGCCACCGAACCCTGGAAATACTGGAACCGCCAAGTCCCGAATTCCCAGGTGGCCACTGCCTCCGCTCGTCGGATCCGGTACTGCTGGCGGGAGAGAGCAACAACACACAGGTGTGGATGCGACCGCACCCAGTAACGGAGAGGGGAGAAGCCGCCTCCACCTCTTGTCAAAGTACAGCAGGAAGGTGAGTACTTATCCAAGCAATGAAGCTACCAGTAGTCAACAGTCCTGAAAAGGTTTAACAAGTTTAGCTGGTTGTTCAGAATATAAATGCAGAGAATATTACCTCAGTCTTAGGCGATATCTCGGCACTGAGGTGGAGACGCCGTCCTCCTGATATACCTCTGTGCTGAGTGGAACAGCTGTGTCTGGTGATGGGTGACAGCTGTCACCCAGGCTACTCCCATAAGGCGGCAGCGCCCTCTGGTGCCTGGAGCCCGCACTCCAGGCAGGGCGCCCTCTGGTGGTGGTGGGCCAGCAGTACCTCCTCTTCAGCGGCCCACACAACAGTTCACCTGTGGAATGTTCCAAACTGGTGTTCTTTGACCATTCATCAACTTTCCCAGTCTTTTGTTGCCACTGTCCCAGCTTTTTTGAAATGTGTTGCAGGCATCCATTTCAAAATGAGCAAATATTTGCACAAAAACAAAAAAAGTCTATCAGTTTGAACATTAAATATCTTGTCTTTGTGGTGTATTCAATTGAATATAGGTTGAGAGGATTTGCAAATCATTGTATTCTATTTTTATTTACATTTAAGACAACGTCTCAACTTCATTGGGATTGGGGTGGTATATATTTTCATTTTTTTCTGATATATAACTTCTAATGTTTTTTATTATAGAAATATAACGTATTCATTAGTCAGTATTTTGTTTATATATGTAAATATTTAAATATAGCCTAATCATATGTTGCCTCTTCAAATTATTAAAATAGTTGACTTTACTGCCACTATCTGCTTCTCTATCATATATTTGTGTGTGTGTGTGTGTGTGTGTGTGTGTATAATGTGTGTTTACAGTGTTTGCAAAATACCTCCCTGCAGTCTAGGCTATATCAGAATATTCTATTACTGTTAATCCCACTATGAGTATTAAAATACGACGAACTATTTGTCCTGTGTCATAGCTACATTTCTGACATCTGCAGGGAAAAAAAACATGAAAATCAGTTTAGTATTCAAAGAGTTACGATGGATTAAATGTGCTGGCACTTGATTGCCAAGCAGCACTGAGTGGAGCAGATGACCAGTCCAAGAGGGCGGCCCCATGGCTCATCAGCGCCAGTAGGCAGTAGTGGCCGATGCAGCGTCTACCCTTTTTAATGTCTGTGGGATTCAGCCCTCCTTTTACAGCTGAAGCCATCAATGGACCAATCAGCAGATGCCACCGGCTCACCTGGGAACAAAAGCTGAAGTAACTCACACAGCACACCAAATAAGCAGTGCCTCACCTAGGTGCGGAGGATAAACACACCTATATGCCACAGAAAAAAAACTACATATAGGGTCATAACAATAAAATAATTACTTTATCGAACATTAAACATTTGCTCTCAGAACTTGGCTGATGAAACTACCTCTAATCACTCCTGGAATCACAGAGGAATTTTCTACAGCTGCAACTTTTCTTGTGCGCTTCATGACATGGAAAATGCATTTGGGTAATTGTTTATAATATTTATATTGGAATGGCTTGGTAAAACAGTTTCATGTTCATTCCTTCTTATGGGTAGCTGTAAAATTATGTTTAATATAAATTTAACATCTCGTCATAATCGTTTAGATGAGCTGCGCTGTGATGCGCTGAGCTGCTGAATTAACTCACACTGACAATGTTTTTGAATACACTGTGCAATGTTCACGTGTAGTTCACAAAATTAATGCATGCCAGAGATTTTTGAAAGTTTATAAAGTTTATTTGCATGCTTGCACGCAGCTGCGCACAGTTTACAGTGAGTTTACTCTGTTTGCATGCCAGATTGAGTGTCAGTGTGGGAATCAAATTCGTGCAATGCCAAGGTACCTAAACACTGCATTCCAGAGCATAAACAAAGCATCCCTCCTCTGCCACTCCTCCTTAACCACACCCACCCCACCTCAGTTCTCTTTACCTCTGTCTTTAACACCCCCCCCCCCCCCGTTACATTTATATACCTCTCTTTACCGCACAACTACTATGTGAAGAGTAATGATTCTCTTTAGAAAGGTAATGTCTCTTTAGAAATATGTGGTAGTCGGCAATGGCGGGACTCACACTCACAGTATCTTCTGTACTAAAAATGTAGGCACAACCAGACTGAAAATGTAAAATGGACAGAAACGCTCAGCGCACAGAGGGAGTGTTACTTACAGTACTGTTCAGAATACTAATAGTGCTATGTGACTAAAAAGATTAATCCAGGTTTTGAGTATATTTCTTATTGTTATGGGAAACAAGGTACCAGTAGATTCTCACAAATCCAACAAGACCAAGCATTCATAATATGCACACTCTTAAGGCTATGAAATTGGGCTATTAGTAAAAAAAAAAGTAGAAAAGGGGGTGTTCACCATAATAGTAGTGTGGCATTCAGTCAGTGAGTTTGTCAATTTTGTGGAACAAACAGGTGTGAATCAGGTGTCCCCTATTTAAGGATGAAGCCAGCACCTGTTGAACATGCTTTTCTCTTTGAAAGCCTGAGGAAAATGGGACGTTCAAGACACTGTTCAGAAGAACAGCGAAGTTTGATTAAAAAGTTGATTGGAGAGGGGAAAACTTATACGCAGGTGCAAAAAATTATAGGCTGTTCATCTACAATGATTTACAATGCTTTAAAATGGACAAAAAAAAAACAGAGACGCGTGGAAGAAAATGGAAAACAACCATCAAAACGGATAGAAGAATAACCAGAATGGCAAAGGCTCACCCAATGATCAGCTCCAGGATGATCAAAGAGTCTGGAGTTACCTGTAAGTGCTGTGACAGTTAGAAGATGCCTGTGTGAAGCTAATTTATTTGCAAGAATCCCCCGCAAAGTCCCTCTATTAAATAAAAGACATGTGCAGAAGAGGTTAGAATTTGCCAAAGAACACATCAACTGGCCTAAAGAGAAATGGAGAATATTTTGTGGACTGATGAGAGTAAAATTGTTCTTTTTGGGTCCAAGGGCCGCAGAGAGTTTGTGAGACGACCCCCAAACTCTGAATTCAAGCCACAGTTCACAGTGAAGACAGCGAAGCATGATGGTGGAAGCATCATGATATGGGCATGTTTCTCCTACTATGGTGTTGGGCCTATATATCGCATACCAGGTATCATGGGTCAGTTTGGATATGTCAAAATACTTGAAGAGGTCATGTTGCCTTACGCTGAAGAGGACATGCCCTTGAAATGGGTGTTTCAACAAGACAATGACCCCAAGCACACTAGTAAACAAGCAAAATCTTGGTTCCAAACCAACAAAATTAATGCCTCACAGATGTGAAGAAATCATGAAAAACTGTGGTTATACCAGTAAATACTAGGTTAGTGATTCACAGGATTGCTAAAAAAAAAAAAAGCAGTTTGAACATAATAGTTTTGAGTTCGCAGCATCAACAGCAGATGCTCCTATTATTGTGAACACCCCCTTTTCTACTTTTTTTTTTTTTTTTTTTAACTAATTTCAAAAATCTCTGGCCCAATTTCATAGCCTTAAGAGTGTGCATATCATGAATGCTTGGTCTTGTTGGATTTGCGAGAATCTACTGGTACCTTGTTTCCCATGTAACAATAAGAAATATACTCAAAACCTGGATTAATCTTTTTAGTCACATAGCACTACTATTATTCTGAACACTACTGTATTTCTTTGCACAGAATACCATTAAACCACTAAATATTTACATGTGAAACAGTTACTGGCTGCTAAATTCTGTATAATCTGTGTTGGAACCCTTTTAAATATGAAAATCATGATTTAATATGGATGCATGATGTGTTCCTTTTCATAAGGACTCCACAACAGTGTTCGAAAAACAAGCGGTTTTAAGAATTCAAAACGTCATTCTGACTTAGACAAACCAAATCCAACAGCTCCCGGGGTTGCATCAAGTGAAGTCTGGTTTGCTTCGATTCCTGTCTGTGCTACAAACATCCACGCAGACCCGTCGCTGCTGCAGTCAGCTGAAAGAATCGGCAGTTTGTCACAGTAAGCATCCTGGACTCTTTGAAATATGCTCCAGAGAGGGACTTACATCTCATACAGTACATAATCCCTTCATCTTATTCAGGCTACTGACTTCCTGACCTCAGGTTTTACCTCCAGAAGTTTCTTCCTGTGTATTTTTCCATCACCTGCTCTGGATATGGAGCTCGATATTATGGAGGAGCAAACATGAATTAAGACTAAATAAATTGACAAATACATAAATGTAAATTTATTTTATTTATATATTTATACTACATGCATTTCAGCATTTGTTTATTTTATACATGTATACTTACTATACACAGACATGTATTTATCCTTTTATTTAGTCTTAATCCATGTTTGGTCTGATAAAATAAGTAAATGGATAAATAGTCTACATACATTTTTTTCCCAGTATAGACCCACCCCTTTATTTTAATTGGCCCTGGGAGCTGACAGTGATGAGTGGATTTGTATAGACACACCCCTTATGTTAATTGCCTCATGAATTCCAGGGGGAAAAGCAGATCATCCACTTTATACAATTATGTATTTATCCATTCATTTATCCCTCAAAGGACCAAACATGAATTAAGCCTAAATAAAAGCAAAAATGCATAAATACATGTACAAAAGTATGAATAAATGTATTAATCAATGTCTAAATGTTAAAATACATGTATTAATAAGATTAAAAAATTAATAAATGTATACAGCACCAGCCTCACACATGCAGCCATTACACACTTTCCAGAAGAGGCTGTGCTGGAGCCGAAACACTAACTACTCAGGACCCCCACCCCCACCCCACCCCTTCCCCTCATCACAGGTTGAGCAGTATGTTGCTGGTCTGGATCATGAGAACTTTGACATCACGGACCACAAGGAAGGAGAAGAGTCATTGCATGAAAATGTTAACCCACCACCACCACAACTATAAATTCTTAGAGCCGCCGCTGTTGCTTATTGTTTCAAGTGATTTTAATTGACAATTCTGACAGTGACTGTTCTGGGTTTCAGTAGTGATGACTGCTTCTCTGCTATATGGACAAACACTCAACTTAAGGGTGGTTTTTCAGTTGAGGTGGCGTTGGGATGCTGTCCCAGGTTTCCCGGAGCCCATAAGGGACTACACAGCTGCACTGCAATAATTGCTGTGCAAAGGACCATGAAGAGGAAAAAACACTGTTGAGAAGGTAGTTGGAGTAGGTCAGGATAACATCAAATGACTGGGGCCTTCACATAACCCCGGTGGATGTCATACAGTTTGACAGGGACATCCCACGTGTGTTGGTCCGGTCTTGTGAAACACAAAATATGACTTGGAAATCCGGACTAGGAAAGTTTCCTCTTTCTCCCAGTCATCTCACTCCTGCTGTTGATGTCATTCCCTCTCATTTGCTCTGGTTTGCCATTTGTCCTCACTGCCGTTAGAGTTTGAAATGGACACTAAGGTTTTGTCTCCACCTAGTGGCTGCAGTGACTGCACGCTTACACACTTGCTTCAATTAAGTGTGTAATGAAGTCACAACTTTGATTTGTAGCTTGCAAAATGCAGTTACAAACTGTTGACAGATTCTGATGTATTTGTTTCTTTAAATACTGTGCTTTTACCCACCTGCATTTTTAAAAATAAAAAGTTGTTTCAGTCATGAAACAACAGTTTGAAAGAACATACTGTTTACCGATTACTTTGTCCTCTGCAAAAATAGCTATTTATCGCAACCATTTTGTAAAGTATTTTTATATACAACCCCTGGCAAAAATTATGGAATCACCGGCCTCGGAGGATGTTCATTCAGTTGTTTAATTTTGTAGAAAAAAAGCAGATCACAGACATGACACAAAACTAAAGTCATTTCAAATGGCAACTTTCTGGCTTTAAGAAACACTATAAGAAATCAAGAAAAAAAATTGTGGCAGTCAGTAACAGTTACTTTTTTAGACCAAGCAGAGGGAAAAAAAAATATGGAATCACTCAATTCTGAGGAAAAAAGTATGGAATTATGGAACAAAAGAACGCTCCAACACATCACTAGTATTTTGTTGCACCACCTCTGGCTTTTATAACAGCTTGCAGTCTCTGAGGCATGGACTTAATGAGTGACAAACAGTACTCTTCATCAATCTGGCTCCAACTTTCTCTGATTGCTGTTGCCAGATCAGCTTTGCAGGTTGGAGCCTTGTCAGGGACCATTTTCTTCAACTTCCACCAAAGATTTTCAATTGGATTAAGATCCGGACTATTTGCAGGTCATAACATTGACCCTATGTGTCTTTTTGCAAGGAATGTTTTCACAGTTTTTGCTCTATGGCAAGATGCATTATCATCTTGAAAAATGATTTCATCATCCCCAAACATCCTTTCAATTGATGGGATAAGAAAAGTGTCCAAAATATCAATGTATACTTGTGCAATTATTGATGATGTAATGACAGCCATCTCCCCAGTGCCTTTACCTGACATGCAGCCCCATATCATCAATGACTTTGGAAATTTACATGTTCTCTTCAGGCAGTCATCTTTATAAATCTCATTGGAACGGCACCAAACAAAAGTTCCAGCATCATCACCTTGCCCAATGCAGATTCAAGATTCATCACTGAATATGACCTTCATCCAGTCATCCACAGTCCACGATTGCTTTTCCTTAGCCCATTGTAACCTTGTTTTTAATCTGTTTAGGTGTTAATGATGGCTTTCATTTAGCTTTTCTGTATGTAAATCCCATTTCCTTTAGGCGGTTTCTTACAGTTCGGTCACAGACGTTGACTCCAGTTTCCTACCATTCATTCCTCATTTGTTTTGTTGTGCATTTTCGATTTGAGACATATTGCTTTAAGTTTTCTGTCTTGACGCTTTGATGTCTTCCTTGGTCTACCAGTATGTTTGCCTTTAACAACCTTCCCATGTTTGTATTTGGTCCAGAGTTTAGACACAGCTGACTGTGAACAACCAACATCTTTTGCAACATTGCGTGATGATTTACCGTCTTTTAAGAGTTTGATAATCCTCTCCTTTGTTTCAATTGACATCTCTCGTGTTGGAGCCATGATTCATGTCAGTCCACTTGGTGCAACAGCTCTGCAAGGTGTGATCGCTCCTTTTTAGATGCAGACTAATGAGCAGATCTGATTTGATGCAGGTGTTAGTTTTGGGGATGAAAATTTACAGGGTGATTCCATAATTTATTCCTCAGAATTGAGTGAGTCCATATTTTTTTCCCTCTGCTTGGTAGAGGGATTAATCTTTTTAGTCACATAGCACTACTATTATTCTGAACTCTACTGTATGTGTTCACAGCCTTTGCCATGAAGCTCAAAATTGAGCTCATCCCCACAGCATCACGCTGTGATGATGTTTTTCAGCGGCAGGAAGAGACTAGTCAGGATTGAGGGAAAGATGAATGCAGCAATGTACAGAGACATCGTGGATGAAAACCTGCTTCAGAGCGCTCTTGACCTCAGACTGGGGCAGCATCTTTCAGCAGGACAATGACCCTAAGCACACAGCCGAAAAATCAAAGGAGTGGCTTCAGGACAACTCTGAATGTCCTTGAGTGGCCCAGCCAGAACCCAGACCTGAATCTGATTGAACATCTCTGGGGAGATCTGAAATGTCTGTGCAACAAAGCTCCCCATCCACCCTGATGGAGCTTGAGAGGTGCTGCAAAGAGTTAAAATTAGGCACCTATGTTTAGGCAAAACTGCCCAAAGATAGGTGCATATCATATTCAAGAAGACGAGACTGTAATTGCTGCCAAAAGTGCATCAGCAAAATATTGCGCAAAGGATGCAAATGTGATTCATTAGTTTTTTATTTTTAATAAATTTGGAAAAATTAAAAAAAAAAACTATTTTCATGTTATTATGGGGTGTTGCGAGTAGAATTTTGAGGGAAAAAATTTTATTTACTCCATTTTGGACTTAGGCTGTAACATCACAAAATGTGGAAAAAGTAAAGCACTGTGAATACTTTCCGGATGCACTGTATGATTGAGAATCAAAAACAATAAATCACTCAAGGTATGTTAATACCTCAGCCATTTATTCTTGAACGAGGTAAGAAAATAACATTGCAATTTAAAAAAAAGTGCACTTCAACAATGTCTCATTCACTAAGGGAGCTGTCCCTCACTACCTTGTGAAGTGAAAACCATAAAAACCAAAAATCACACCTAAAGAACTCATCTGTACTGTAAGGCTTTGGGTGGGATGCTGTGTTTACAGTCATGTTTGCTGAAAGCTTTGTGGCCGTGACTAATACAAGGACAAAACTATAAAAACAGATGACATAGCGCGACATCCAAGCATGAAAAAAAAAAAAACAGATTAGAGAAGAAAATGCATCGACTGTGTGGACTCCGACACCTGCTTTAAGCAAATTGCCTGAACAAGAGCAAAAAGAAGGCGGCAACGCTGGTGCCAATGCCTCGACACAGCCGAAGAGCATTTGTAAATGATTTCCAACACTTTTTTACCAAATGGATGGAATTTATTGTATGGACAATAGAGATGAGCTCAGCCAGATGCAAGATATCAACTGTCAGCTACAGAAGGTTAGTGTGTAATTCATGGACCTACAAACTGCCATGAAAACAGGAACCTGTTTGCTAGTCAGTTTTAAAAACAAAACTTACTGAGCTCTGGGTGAGTTATTAAGCAACCCTCCAATCTGGTAGGGAATGGAAAAATTTATTAAAGTTTATGGATAAGCTCTAATTAACGCTGTGGCTAAGTCAAAAACAGGTTTTGTTAATATGAATCACATATTCATGAATATTCTAGTTTCTACTGCACAAAACTTTTTTCTAAAACAAGACTAAACCAATAATTAAATGATTAAGTTCTTGTAACATGGCAACAGTAAAAAAAAAAAAAAAAACGATAGTGAAAATCAGTTTCCAAATTCTACGCATGTAATGGGCCATTTATGAATAACAAATGCAGAAAATCACAATCATCTTGGTGTGTGTTACATACACACTATACATATATATATATATACATACATATACACACACACACACAAAACAGTATTTCACAACTGACATTCTTAATACATAGTGTACCTCAAGTAGAACCCACAAAACAAGTGCTGGTAACTTGTTAAACAAAACAGTTCAACAGTAACTTCAAACTTCACATTTGGAAAGAGGGGAAAAAAGCTATTCGAGTATCTGACAGAAAATGTGTCAAGAACGACATGAGATATCAACCCTAAACAATTTGTATTTAAATAAAGTTGTGCAAACCATTGGACTCCTTAAACAGCAGGTGGCAGTGTTTATTTGTCAACACACGTATGAAATTGTCTGGGAACCTTAAACTATATCGTTTTCATGCAAACACTAATGCTACCACCTCTGTCTCAAAACAATGGGAATGACCTGCTCTCAGTCCAGAAACACATTTGTTCTTTTGCATAACTGGTGTGTAACATCACATCTACAAGTACCACAAAATAAGAGATCACATGTCTAACCATGGCTGATTTGGCTACTACTAAATGTCTTTCTAACGTTTTAATCACTGAGTAGGATGGTGTAGACTGCAGGCAGTTGATGCTTTAGAGTACATATCCTCATCTTGGACCAGTTTTAAGATCTTTATCTCAACCCCCCAAAAATATTATAATATTACACTTGTCAAACAAATATGAAGAGAATTTTTTGTCTGTTTCTCCTGTATTCACAGAGAGGGCAGTGATACAATGCAAATTAAATCACTTAAATGAGAGTCCTCTTTCAATATATTACCCAAGAAAACCCCATTCTAAATTTTTCTAAATGGTTTTGAACAACAGGGCACTTGGCGCACACAATCAAGTCTACAACATTCTAAGAACTTTTTATTTATTTATTGACATGACAATGACAGTAATGTTAAATAGTTTTTGTGTAATTTGATTGAGCAAACAACTATTGTGGAGTTTGCTGAGGTTTGGGGTTCGTTAAGAAGTGGTCTAAGTCCTACGTATATAGGCCCCAAGGCTCTTTGGTGCCAATGCTTCTCTCCAGATTCCGTAGCATAAAGTGGATGAGAGTCTACGACTCCCCCTGGACTGGACGCCAGCCCAACGCAGGTTACATCCCCAGCCAAATGCAAACGTGACATCTCCTGTGAGAAACATCCCAATGTCCCTTACGAGCTTTTCTTGGAAAAGCATGGGGCAGATTGCCCTCATTGCTAACTCCCTGTAATATTACCTACTGACTTTTTCCTCTGAACTAATAATAAGCATAGAATGACACTTGCTAATTTATTGTGCATTTTGAGATGTGTATTTTTAGGAGATACATTTACCGTGTAAATTCTTGGCCTAAAATGACGGCAATGCAAGACAACCGGCTACACTAATTTAAATTGTTGTCTGACTTGCTTTCCTCCTAACATTCTCCACATCTTCAAATAGAGTTTCCAAAATATGTCAAATTGTAGTCTGATTTGTAGTTTGGCACATCTCACAGCAAAGTGAATCAAATGTATTTCATACACTCAAATATGCCATCTACAGAGTCCACATCAGTTAAACATGGAAAGAAAAAAAAAAAAAAGAGGTTAATGATCAGGATTAGTCACACTATTTTGTTAATGAAATTTAAGTAAATTCCAGCAGTGGTTGCCCAGGTTTTTGCCAAACACCTATTTACATGGGACACTTATGTCAATGTGAAATGTTTGAATAACGATGGACTATTGTAAAGAAACCCCCAAAATGTGGTCAGCCTAATGTAGTCAAGCTTATCATGCTAACCATTGTTAGCGTAGTGTTAGCTTTAGCATATGTGGTTAGCACAGGTAGATTGTTCATCACTATTGATACCGTAAAAACGTCAAATAATTGAGTAAAAAACACTTTACTCATATAAACCGTTCTAAACACAGAAATATAGTTTTCAGTCATTTTAATACAAGACTGGGTAAAATGTGAATAAATAGATGCCCCACCACCCCAAGTAACTGTGCATATATCTGGGTAACGTCTACACGTTAGCTCGCCGAGTTGCTATAATACCACACCAACCCAGACAGCTAGCAGGCAAATATTGATTTCTGCTAATGTATTCATCTAATAATGTAACGTTAGACCTTTTTACCCAGTTAGCAACTATTCTAGATGTTTTTAGCCTCACATTTGTGGTGCATGTTGTTAGGTCCACACTGACAACACAATAACTGATTACATTACCAAAAGTACATCTTCATGCATCTGTAAGGATGCGCTTAAACTTAGGGCACAAATGCCAAGTGTAATAACCAGACGCTCATGGCGGATGTTGAAATGCCTGCAAAGATTACATTATGCCCAGTTCATATATTGCTAATTGAGTGCCACACCCCAATTCTGTTCAAGAGTAATGAAAGCATTCTAGATATTAAGAGATTTTCAGGTTTGGATCAAACTTCTATTCATGCTGACATAAGCTAGTTCCTTGAAATTAAGTATCGCTGCGCCTCACATAATGAGATCTCTGGATGTGTTCACATGTGCACAATAGGGCTGCAACAATTAATTGACAACTATTTTGGTAACTGTTTTCATTTTTTTTTTAATACCCAAATTCTCAGATTTCCGGCTTTTTAAATGTGAACATTTTTTGTTTTATCCACTCTTTTCCGACAGAAAACTGAATGTCTTTGGGTTGTGGACAAAACAAGACATTTGTGGCCCAATTAACTAGTTCCTTAACCCAAATAAATAAATTGACTGAAAACAGCAGTTAAGTTTTAGTTCAATGAAATATGTTGTTATATTTTCTGTCTTTTTGTGTCTCAGAGGTAAAACTACGTGGATTAATGCCTTTTTTAGTTTTTGGCACTTTACGTGCTTTATAGATTAGGACTTAATAGTTTATTTAAAAAAAGGATGGTCAACTAATCTGAAAAAATATATATCAATAGACAGAAAAAATTAGCATAAATCAAAATAAGTGAAAGATGAATAAATTGCAAAACTGTTAATTGCAGCCGTAGTGCACGATCAAGTCAATATGCATGAAAATCCACGAATCTTCTGCTGCCACCTGCATCATGCAGATTATAATTACCTCTTTGACAACTCAGTGACATGAAACTCTTTAAAAATACATAATACATGTCCCAGTGAAGCATGTCATTTGTGAGAATCACACACAGTATTTGATTAATGCCAGTCATAAGGGGGGAAAAAAAAGCAAAAACTGTAGTGAAGCTGGTTATTCTGTGATGTCTTATACATGATATCTAAGGATTTAAGACATACTGACGATACCTACACATTCGTCATACATTCATATATGTCAACACTTATATATGTATATACAGTACACATGTATATATATTCATATGTATACATATATAATCAAAGCAAGAGTAAATAGTGCCACTAATGAGGTGAGACAATGCAGCTGGACTGCTTCAGTTTTCATCTAGTGAGGGAACGGCCCCCCCGGGGATTCACGCCAATATGCGTGCTCATGAGCACTCTGACATGTGGGATGCAGCAGCTGACTTAACACTCTTTACTGAGTGCAGTGTGCAAACTGGAGTCATGCTGGTGGTCATCTCTCCAAACAGTTCTGACTCCTCAAAGTCCCACAAGCTCGGAATCTGTCTCCACAAACGGCTTCAGGAGTAACATTCTGCAAGCTTTAAAAAAAAAAACAACACTCCAACAACTCCAGTGCACAATATTACACCCAGTGTCAAATGTAGTGACTTTCCAAATTTATTACAGTTATATGCAACAGTGAGAACCTGAAAAATTTCCATTTAACGTGAATACATTCGATGGGGCTGATGGTGTATTGACATGTATTGCAATGCTCTCGTACACACAAACAAGAACGGCTTTTTGATGCGACTGTGCACGATGCACACATCAAGTTGTGAGTGAGACGGCATTGTGTTGTGAATGGAACTTATCGTTTTGGATTCTGGCCAAATGGTTGTGTCAGGGAAGTGGCAGTGGACAACTCTGTGGCACGAAGAGTCAGGTTTCATATTTGGTGATGTAGTCAACAATTAAAAACACAAAGGCCTCTAGTGTGAATGTGGTGCATTCAGTTCTTCAACATCTCCATACTCAGTTTTCACACGAGTAGACCAGCATCTCTCAAAGAGTGGTTCATGAGCAACTCCTAGTGGTATGCAAGTATATTGGCAAAATATCACATTTTAAATCAAAATCATATTGGGTTTTAAGTGTTTCTCAAATTGTTTTAAATGACTCCAGAGTCTAAATAGATAGTAATATACTATTGGATTGGTAGGCAGACCCATTGTTTTTTGGATATTTAGGGAGTTAGGTGGTCCATGAGACTTTTATTGATTAAGTGGTTCTTGGCTCTAACCAAATAAAATAACACTTGCGGCACACAAGTAGCTTATGAACTGTCCCGTACTGTGTGTAACTACAATGTTGGGTCAAGAAAAGCCAGGTTAGATCTGGCAGCATGTACTACTACCACATTCACCACATCAAGGACTACCATTTGTCCCATTTCTCCAGCTTCTGAGGTCCTCAATGCTGAGGCACCTGTCAGATTCTGCTCAAAAAAGCATGCCACATGTCCAAAAGCTGGATCCTGATGTTACCTAACAATACAAGGAAGACTCCTCGTAGCCTCTCTCCCCAAGTAATTGATATAAAGTCATTACAGTGGTACCCAAGGATCCTCCAAAGAGAATTGGTACCAAAGGTGTCCAGTTGTCACTGCTTAGTATCCACTTCTCAAAACCATGCAATAAGACAGAAACCACCAGGACCCTAAAGGTATCGGCACTGCCTGACATTTCTGTCCCAACTAAATTTTATGACTATTCAGTCAAATCTGATTACAGAGATAAATTTCTTGTTTTTATTTATACAATTAACTGAACAATAGTCGCAAATTGTGTTGTCGGTTATATTTCATGCAACCGCAATCAAACTAGAGGCCAGAAAGTCAAATGTTACAGCTTGTCAATGGCTGCGTTAGAGCCTGAAGAACTTTGAGCTAATTTGTGCATAAAATTAGAAGTCGCAGAATGACTTTAAGAACAATGTGTGTGGAAACTAAATTCTGGGAACCACTGGTAGAGTTGGAACGTTTTCTCCATTCACTCACATTTTACACTAGTTTCTCTTTGTGTTGGAATTGACGCAACTTATTTTGTTTGCACCTTTTTGTTTCTTTGTTGCGTCAAACAAATTTAGCCAAGCGGCCACACTTGATATTTAAGAGTACGATGTCACATTAACCGCTATGCAGTTTACGCTCATTGTTGTAGAGATCACCATGACCTCAGGACAGTTAAGGCAGTGGAAAACTATGGAATGATTGTGCTATAATTTCATAGAATTCTTAGAAAACAGGGCAAAGTTTCCAACGTCTCAACTTGCCGGAATTGAAGGAATGCTTAATTAGATAGCTCAGCTCAACAATGTAACAGATTTCACAACGTGTGCACACATTTGTGTGATGCGGTAATAGAAAAGGGGACGAGACTTCATAAATATTTTCAATCACACTTTCAGGCGGACAGATGACAAACGTCTCCTGACAAAACAGGTGAATGAGTGATGTGTCCTTATGTATGTGAGATTTTAAGCATGGACGGAGCATCTACTGTACACACGGATATGTTCAGAATACCCCTGGTGTGTCATATGGATGCTGGTTTGGTCATATTGGAATCAGTGTCTACGACCAGCTGACACCTGTGAAGGGCATGATGGGAGCAGGAGGGGGGTTACATTTATATAGTATAGTTGTATATAAAATACACGCCTCTCCTGTCTTCATTTGGTCTTTAGTTTGCCCACCTCCCCATCCAGCTTGCCCTCCTTTGCCAGCTTCTCCTGTAGGTGGCAAAGTTGGCGAAGGAAGCCGTCGTTAGGCCCAATCTCCCTCTTGTGTCTCACAGTGGCCACTGCTACCCGGGCATCCATTTTATGGCGCATCATGAGGTAAGCAATAACCATGGTGGGGGAGCGGCTGTAGCCTTCTCTGCAGTGTACGTACACCTTTCCTGCCAGACACAAAACACTCTTCATTATCTTGAGGCGATTAGTCGTGATTTGGCACTATATAAATTAATAAATCATAAATTATTAATATGATAGCAGGTAACACCGGTTAATTAATTCTAACATTGTTTGTAAGCTAATTTATTTCAAACATCACAACAAAACCACATTCACTGAAACTGTGACAATACTGCAAAAACAGGGTTTGTTGGTTAGTTTTAAAACAGCTGTTGGAATGGTCATGTGCTAGTATCACAATGGCAAACTGACCAAGTACTTGTTCACTGCAGATTCCACCTGCTGCTTTTGATTCAATACCTGTGTGCTCAACATTTATCTTTGTTCAGCTTCATGTTTTGTATAAAAGTATGATGTTTGTTACAACTGTATATAAATATTAAAGCATGAAAAATTATTACCAGCTCAGTCTCGCAAGTTATTTTAAAAAAAAAAAAAACTTATTCCTTAAATAACTGCGTTTTAGGGCCACATTGAGGGTTTTTTTTAGACTTCGAGAATAATTTCATAATATTATGAGAATAAAGAATTTTATGAAAATAAACTCATAATATTATGAGAATAAAGTCATAACATTACGACTTTATTGTTGTAATGTTCTGAGGAAAAAAATCTGTAATATTACGAGAACAAAGTTATGACATTGTTATAAAGTTATACATTATGACAAAGATGTAATTTTATGAGGAAAAAACTTGTAACATTACAAGAGTAAAGTCATAACATTACGACAATAAAGACGTAATTTTATGAGGAAAACTTGTAACATTACGAGAGTAAAGTCATAACATTACAACAATAAAGACATAATTTTTTGAAAGACAAACTTGTAATTTATGTGAATAAAGTCATAACATTATGACAATAAAGATGTAATTTTATGAGAAACTCATAATATGAGAATAAAGTCATAACATTACGACAAGGACATTTTATGAAAGAAAAACTCATATTACGGGAATAAAGTCACAACATTACGACAAAGATGTAATTTTATGACAGAAAAACTTGTAATTTATGAGAATAAAGTCACAACATTACGACAAAGATGTAATTTTATGACAAAAACGTAATTTATGAGAATAAAGTCATAACATTATGACAAAGTCGTAATTTTATGAGAAAAAAACTATGAAAATAAAGTCACAACATTACGACAATAAAGTCGTAATTTTATGAGAAAAAAGTATTATGAGAATAAAGTCAACATTATGACAATAAAGACGTAATTTTATGAGAGAAAAACTTTGCATCTGAAAATGAGATCTGTGGAGTTGTACCTCAGTATAGGTTTTACAAATAAGGAAGAGAGATAGAGGTTCTTTGTTAACGTGGGTAGCCAACAAAAACCACAAGCTCATTTCCAGAAGGCCCCACAGCATGTCGCTCAGTCCTCCCCAGCACTCCTGTGGAAAGTGCCAGTCCGGAGCATGGCTGCAATTGGCAAGCGAACCCGGATCGCTGGCATTTCAGTCCAATGTGCAAACCATTACACCACCACCTCCCTAAATAAACCTCCCAAAGTACATCTTTTGGCCCATCTGCACCACATTGTCATTAGTATCAGAACTTTGAGAAGGATATGCAAGAAAATGTATCTATTCCGGAGGAGGAACCACACAGACTACGCCTGTAGTTCCGGTGATTAGTAGCTCCCGAAATCGCCTCTTTTGTGGAGGAGAAGATGGTTAGAACTGGTGTCGTGGGGTGGCGCCCCCACCAGGGGATACAATTCCTGACTGGAATAACGACACTGGCAGTCATGGCTTACCGTAACATTATGGACTTTATTCTCGAAGTCTAAAAAAAAAAAAAACCCTTAATGTGGCCCTAAACCGCCATCGTACTTAAATGTTGCAATTTCAACATTCAACAGCTCCAAGGATCAGCAGACAAGAGGAAACACTTGTTTTCCCACTTTGGAAAGGAAAGGGTGACTGCCAAGATTAGAACAGCTTCAAGGTGTTTACACTGCTCTCTGTGCTGGAAAAGACACTTGTAAGGATCAGTCCCAACAGGATTAGTTCCAATTAGTTGACACACTGCAACTGGACCAGTTCAGGTTCACACCCACAGGTCAACCACGCCTACTTGTTCAAGTTGCACCTGATTTTCCTTTTTTTATGTTGGTGTTTCCCAGCTCTTGATTGGCTGAGCACACCTGACTGAATTAATTACCTGTGAGAGGAGCAGGGAGATTTAGAATACATACAGGGCATTTGCTCCTGAGAAACATGGTTGGAGGCACCTGGGGTACACAATATGTCCATGTCTACATGCAGCGACCTAATTTAAATCTGAAACTGTTCACAAAGCTCTAGGATCACAGAATATCACATACAATGATGCACTACTGACAGGCTGCAAAAATGCAAATCACTAAGCACCTTCTGTATCTGTAATATCTATCCCCCATTTCTCATCTTCTCCACTGCTCTCCTCACTCACATTTGTCTCTTGACACCTTTGCAAATTGCCAAGAATTTATGTAATTTTCTGTGTGAAACCCAATTAACAAAAACCATTATTCAGAAGACTGTTGACAGACTAATTATTCATTTCTGTCACTGGGTGAAAAAAAAGGAAGTACTTGGCTGAAAAAACAGACACCTAAATTCATCCAATTCATTAACACCCAACCTACCAATGTTCTTTCTGTATTCTGACACTACACTTCTATCTTTTATTCTTTTCTCTGGCACAAAAGGGACAGACCTTTGTTATTTTTCCCCCAGTTCTTTCTGTAATACTGCCCCTTACAAAGCACAAACAAACTATTCCCCACTTGTAAATTTAATCAAAGTCACAGCAAATATAATCAGCCCTGGGCCCTGCAAGAACTTCTCTTACAGACAAGATACGCTCTTACAGAACCCCGAACAATGGATACAAGCAGTTTTTATACAGGATTACATATGCATAACAAAGGCGGACCTTATTTCGCAAAATCCTTCTCTTATTGGCCCCCATGGGCATTCAAAGGAGGTCCATCCCCCTGCCCCAGGCCCGCGCAATAACGGGAGACATATGATTTATAATTGTAACCTAACTCTCTTTATCCTAAGTGGTACAAACTGGTTAAATCCAGTTCTACATGCACATACCAAAGAAGAACAAAGGAAAGTGAGAATAAGAATGAAACCAAAAATATAACCCTACATATAATAACTACCTTAATACCAAAAGAAATACATAAAACAAATAAAGAAAACCAAAATCAGACTCAGAAATATCTAACACCTTCTTGTTCAAAGCTACAGTTTGAACAAAAAGTGGTGAATCCAGCATTGACAGTACAGGTGTGTTATACATAGATCATATAGACAGTGTTGACGTTCAGGGACGTGATCTGATAACAGAATGTGGAACAGGACTCAGGAGTGTGTCAGATTTAGCTTGAGGTGCTCAAGGCCATTTTAGGAAAAATTATCTCCTGTCTTCACTTTAACACTTACAGAAAAATAGTGAGAAACGACCAGTAATGGGTGCCTTGTCTTTGAAATCCTGGTGCTTTTGGTCTTACTGTATAGTTGTACGACCTGGATACTAACCAGTGACCGGTGACTGGATGCCTTTGGTACTCCGTCTCATAGTGACTCGTAGTAGAAGCTCGGTCTTTGTCTCAAGACCACCTTTTCACTTACTTGGTCTTGTGTTGGAACAGAAACAATTGTACTCGATCTTGACTTTGTTTCGGACTAGAATAAGTATACAAATTAATTAAAAACTAGAATAAAAGTTTAAAAATTAATTCACAATAGGCTGACTGATGCTGAGGCGGCGTAGTGGCCAAATGGCCAGTACATTTGCTTCCAAAACAGAACATTCCCAGTTCAAGACCACCTGTAGCCATTCTCCATGTAATGTGGAGTTATAAATGGTAAATGGACTGCATTAATTATATACTGCTTTTTCATCTGCATCAGATGCTCAAAGCGCTTTACAAATATGCCTCATATTCACCCAAACACACACACACACACACACACACACACACACACACACACACACACACACCGATGTCATGGTGCTGCCATGCAAGGTGCTTGCTACACATCGGGAGCAAATGGGGATTAAGGACATGGCCAAGGGTCTTTTGTGATTTTCCATTCAAGCTGGGGTTTGAACCGAGGATCCTCTGGTCTCAAGCCCAACACTTAACCAATAGACCATCACATCCTCCCCAGAAAGGGTAGCCGGCATAAAACGTGTGTCAAATCAACATGCAGATCCATATCAGACAGGGTGTGGAGACCCCAAGCACAAAGGGAGAAGCCAAAGAACTTTGTACTAACTGGAACTATAGAAGATCCCATCATGCAATTCTCTCTTTAATCCACTGGTGCCACAAGTAAGTGAACAATCAGATGTAGTTAAATTTGTTTTAGTCAATCTCAAAAACTTCATTTTCATTACACATTTCAAAAAGAAGCATAGTGCAGAATGCAAGTTCATATTTGTACTTTTTAGGTCTGTCTCACCTCCCCCAAAGACTCGGTCTTGACTTGGTCTCATCCACTCCAAAATCCCAAAGTCTTGGTCTTGACTCACACTAGTACCTTTACACTGACTCAATATATGTGGTCTTGGCACAATTCCTACTCGTCAGTCAATCCCTGACTTAGTTAAGGAGACTGAGAAGAAACATACAAGGGACAAAAAGGGAAGCCCACATCACCTGGTTGTAGCATAGACATGCTACTTTCAGGGAGTGGACAGGTAGTATCACCTTCTAATAGGATTAATAAATGGAATAGTTTTGACAGTGTTGAATGCTTGGTTTCCAAAGTAAAGGTCAAACAAGGTCAACATCTATTGGATTCTATGACATGTGACATATGTTACCGTGTTAACCGTGATAAGTAAGCATGATACATGGTCCAAACTATTCCTTTTTAAAACCCTGTTAACTAATAATTTGCAGCAACTTTAACTTTTGACCCCTGTACAAACTGAAATTGACCTTTGTCACCATTCTTGCTGTTTTTATCCCATAACTCCACAGAATTCAGATAGCCCAAACTGTACCTTCTTGGAATTTTTATGATCAGGCAAATAATGTGATATAGTTTTCACTATGAATGGAGCATCTTTTAATTTTGACCCCTGCGTAACTTTTCAATTGACCCCTACATGACCACCGATTGAAAATTCAAGAGCCAAGTGTTTTTTTTTCCAAGAGAGGAATGTCTAAGGAGTATTTGTGCCAAATTTGATACTTATATCACCATTTGCAGGATTCTGCTCTAAATATTCTCTTATCTGCTGCACTAGAAGTATTGAGAGAAGTTAGACATTAAATTGACCACGTGTGACAAAACACAACAAAGGAGCATGATAAGGACTGTGACTTTTTAGGGTCTGTAGCAGGTCCACAGGTTTTCTAGTTTGAGAAAACCACATATTCAGTAAGTTAAAAAAAAAAACAACAACACACACACACACGCACAAAAAAACACTGTAGTGATGTGGTGGACTGGGGTTCGACCATCTCGGTAAAACACACTCACCTTTGCCGTTATTGTGTGCGAGAGCCTGGTCAATGAAGTCAGCCCCCTCCTCAAAGAAGGCACAGAGGTTGAACTGCTCGGTGTCATTGGCCTGGATACCGTGGTACGTGATGCCTGTGCCAGCATAAAACTCGGCGCTGGTGTTGACATGCATGAAGGAGGTTCCCTCTGCTACGTTAAGGACATGCGTCACACCAAGTTTCTGCAGGCGCATCGTATTCTGGGCTACAAACCTAAGTAGGCCAAAAGAGGTTCAAGGTCAAATGACGTGTGGACGACTTCACCAGTTCAAAATACACTTACCAGGTCAGGTTAGTGACAAAACATAAAATAGCTTCAGTGGATGCATAGTCATGGCAGATAACAGCTCATCATAAGCCATGGTCACACGGCACTAACGAAGGACATCAAAGCCCAAACAAAACAAGAAATCTGGACTTATGTTGGCATTGTTTAACCGTTGTCCAGCTTCGTTCCTGTAGCTAGCACTTCGTGAGAATTTTCAAACTGTTGAAAAATGTGAACGAATCCCAAAGACAACCTCAATTTGTCAGTATTTTGTTTTGCTTTCCGTCTTTACGGTTCCTCATCATTTGTGTAGTTCCCATAATGTCAGTGTTCCGTCTTATTCTCCCAACCTCCCAAGTCCAACGTCTTGCATGAACGGATCAAGTACTAAAGCTCCGACGAGCTGCACACAACATCCTTGTATCGTGAATGACTCGTGGCAAGAATGTTTTATCAACTACTGTAGCTATTTACGCACGTTGCCGCCGTTCGTGGCTGGCCTGCGTGTGCACACACATTGTTGTCAAGACAACCACACCCTACACCTGCCAGTGCGGCGGACATGAGGAAGCGGCTGGCTGCACTCTCTCAGTCGGCGTCAAGGTCGACGTTTGCTTTGTTTTTCTTTTGTTAGTTTTGGTTTTGTTTTGTTCTTTTTTGTGCTCTTGATTCACAGGCTTTTCGGTGATGGGAAAATTGCAGGATCATTCGTCCAACTTTTGATGATTTGAGACTTTTTACCCCCCGTTCAGCTATCGCTGTCTGCCATGTGACCGGGGCTTTACAAGTACCATTTGTAAGACCTGTGCAACGAAAATAACTGTATGCAGGGGAAAGCAGGTCAAATGTTAGCAAAACGCAGCAGGACTGAGTGAAAGTTGTAAAGGATTAAATGCAATCATACTGGCTTTTAAAACATGTTAAGAAGTAGACTCAGGCACCTGACGGAATGGTGGTCCTGCTTTTGCCTAAAGGTCCACAGAATAAGGGAGAGTGTGGGTGGGGGAAATGCAAGTCCAAAACATACTCACTGACTTGGAAATGTTCACGTATCCATCAGATGACTCATCTAAAGAAAACTGACTGTAAAAGTGATTATTTCATTGTGCTATACTTAAAAGGTGTCCATACTTGTTCCCACCATTGTTTTGGAATTTATTTATGTCACATTGTAGAGATTAGGTTTTGAGACAGACAGACAGACAGAGAGCACCCATTTTTCATGAGCTGATCTCAAAGAAAATTTTCTATATGCACAAAAGATCTATTTCTCTCAAATACTGATCTGTCTAAATGTGTTAGTAAGCACTTCTCCTTTGCTAAAATAATCCATCCCACCTCACAGGTGTGGCATATCAAGATGCTAATTAGAGAGCATGATTACTGCACAGGTGTGCCTTAGGCTGGACACAATAAATGGCTATTCTGGAATTTGAGAGAAATGGTCTTACAAGTTTACATAGAAAATGTTTTAGATCTTTGAGTTCAGCTCATGAAAAATGAGTGCAAAAACAGAAGTGTTGCGTTTATAGTTTTGTTCAGTATAGATAGATCAGACAGACAGACTCCTTTGTCATTATGCATACACCTAACAAAATTCCTTTCGGAAGCTTTTGACAATTAAAGGCTTAAAATATATATATATATATATACACATACATACATATATATATATACACATACATACATATATACACATACATACATACATATATACACATACATACATACATATATACACATACATACATACATATATACACATACATACATACATATATACACATACATACATACACACACACACACACGAGGTCTGTCAGAAAAGTATCTGACCTTTTTATTGTTTCAAAACCATATGGATTTGAATCACGTGTGATTGCATCAGCCAAGCTTGAACCTTCGTGCGCATGCGTGAGTTTTTTCACGCCTGTCAGTTGCGTCATTCGCCTGTGGGCAGGCTTTGTGTGAGCAGTGGTCCACCCCTCTCGTCGGATTTTTATTGCGAATAAAATGTCTGAACGATTTGGAGCTTTGTTGCATCAAATTTTTCCAGAAACTGTGAGAGACCTCCAGGTGGACACCATTCGGAAAATTCAGAT
Organism: Thalassophryne amazonica; assembly: GCF_902500255.1. Taxonomy (NCBI): domain Eukaryota; kingdom Metazoa; phylum Chordata; class Actinopteri; order Batrachoidiformes; family Batrachoididae; genus Thalassophryne; species Thalassophryne amazonica. The sequence goes on along the minus strand of NC_047120.1, from coordinate 41,176,888 downwards.
GGCTTTCAGGGACGATTTTATGGGGATTACACAGATTAAGGAGTGCTCCAGCCGGTTTAAAGACCGCCCATAGCGTCTGAGAGCGCGGCGCGCTCCGAGCGCTGATCGACAGGCTGAAACAACCAGATCATTTCCAACGTGAAGGTTTTGTTGATCCGGGACGTCGTCTGACTTACACAACAACGGCAGAAGACGTGGACATCAGTACTTTTTCGGCACATTCCACTGTTACAGGAGTTTTTTTTTTTCATGGAAAAAGGAGCGGAGGGATACGCCACCGTGCCGCTCATGGCGCGGCACAAAACCACCTCTGTACTGGTCTCACAGGACGGCTTTCAGACAGCTTTTCAGTCGTGTGACTATCCGAGAAATTGTGCATGAGCTGGACATGCCCCAACATGTCCTGTGAGGCTTCATCACGGCGTTGCTTTGCGCCATGCAGACCAACACAGAGGTGGTTTTGTCCTGCACCATGAGCGGCACGGTGGCGCATTCGTCCGCTGCTCTTTCCATGACAAAAACTCCTGTAACAGTGGAATGTGCCGTTCATTTCCAAACTGGACGCTCTGTTGATCCGGGACGTCGTCTGACTAGCACAGGAATTGCTGAAGACGTGGACATCAACACTTTTTCGGCACACTGAGACAGACGTGCGGAGGAATTCCGCGCGTCGAGGTGGAGCCGCATGGCGCAAAGCAACGCCTTCACGTTGGAAATGATCTGGTTGTTTCAGCCTGTCGATGGGCGCGCGCCGCGCTCTCAGACGCTGTGGGCGGTCTTTAAACCGGCTGGAGCACTCCTTAATCTGTGTAATCCCCATAAAATCGTCCCTGAAAGCCATCTGAATTTTCCGAATGGTGTCCACCTGGAGGTCTCTCACAGTTTCTGGAAAAATTTGATGCAGCAAAGCTCCAAATCGTTCAGACATTTTATTCGTAATAAAAATCCGACGAGAGGGCTGGACCACTGCTCACACAAAGCCTGCTCACAGGCGAATGATGCAACCGACAGGCATGAAAAAAACTCACGCATGCGCACGAAGGTTCAAACTTGGCTGATGCAATCACACGTGATTCAAATCCATATGGTTTTTGAAAAAAAATAAAAAGGTCGGATACTTTTCTAACAGACCTCATATATATATATATATATATACATACATATATATATACACACACACATACATACATATATATATATATATATACACACACACACACACACACATATATATATATAATTAACTGTTTAGTGTATTTTATAGCTTCTGCTTTTTTACCTGTTTAATATTTGTTAGTTTTTCAGTGTAACTGCTGTGAATTTTAATTCATTTATCTGCGTCTGTGTGAGCCTTAGGAGTGGTTAGCTTATCCATTATTGGTTAGCCCGTGTTTGCTTGGATACATTTTTGAATTTCTTAGTGCACAAAGTACACTACTTATTATACTTTACACCCTCCGTAAATCCTGCGTGATGTTGGAAGATAGGGTGGCTCTCAGAGAGCCGTGTCCGTAAGTTAGAGCAGCTTCTTAGCGCAGTGGAGTTAGATGTTACAGGCACTCCAGATGAGGTTAGTGTTGGGCCGGCTAGCGAACCCATTAGCATCAGTTTAGAAACACCGGCTGTGGAGGACGGATTTCGGACTGTGGCTAGGCGGAGGAAGCCCCGTAGGGCTTGGTGCCCGGTTGTGGTACCCCAATCACACTCGCCAGTGCGAACTGTGAATTGGTTCTCCCCCTTGGATTTGCCAGATGTGAATTCTCTGAGCCCACGAGTGACTTCCACTCCTGTCTCCAGGCCAAAACACCGGACTTTAGTGATAGGGGATTCTATCACCCGCAAAGTCAGGTTACAGATAGAGCTCTATAGGGAGGATAACATTAGGAATCTACAGCAGGCCACGGAGCAGGTGATTAGAGACCCTGCAAGGCTTATGACAAATGTGGATGTGGAATCCATTAGGTTAGCGGGAAATTTAGTGCAGAAAATCCACTATGGTGATAGTGCAGTTTATTTGCCAGGGAGGGAATTTCAACAAGTTGAGACTGTGGCCTGCTTCCGCAGTCATGTCCATAAAAATCATAGAGGGATATGCTTTCCAAACTTAATACCCATTACTATACTGGATGATGTTGAAATTGAGGATGGCCCAGTGGTTGATCCAGCAATAGCAAAGATTTTGTGTCTGCTACCTACAACGTGCATGGAATGTCTTAAACCCAAACCTACTTCTAGGCATCTTATATATGCTACTCTGGAACCACCCCTAAACCCAAACAGTTCAACTGTCAACCCAACAGAGGTCCTTAGACTGGGTCTCATTAACATAAGATCACTGTCCTCAAAATCACTGTTGATCAATGATCTAATTATTGATCATCACTTAGATATGATTGGGCTATATGAAACCTGGCTTAAACCTACAGCTGTCCTCCCCTTAAATAATGCCTGCCCACCAGCATATACATTTAGTCACGTCCCTCGTGATGCGAAGCAAGGCGGGGGTGTTTCTCTTATTTATAAATCTAGGTTTAGCTTATTAGCTGTTGGGGGTTACAAATATCACTCATTTGAGCATCTGATTCTCCGCTCTGCTCACGATATTACACATTGCAAAGGTCAGAAGAATAAAAATCAGTCATATTACTTTGTCACTGTATATAGGCCTCCTGGCCCATATTCTGAATTCTTAGATGAATTTGGTGCATTCATCTCTAACTTGTCAACTAGTGTAGATAACATTCTGATCATTGGTGACTTTAACATTCATATAAATAAGCCTTCTGATCCCCTCTGCAAATCATTTATGGAAATTGTGGATGCATTAGGATTTCAGCAATGCATTCGGGATTCGACGCACATTAGTGGAAATACCCTGGATCTGGTTCTCGCACGTGGTATTGCTGTCACGAATATTGATATCATGCCTCTTACATCAGTGGTGTCTGATCACTCACTTATTAAGTTTACAGTTTCGCTGCCGTGTTTAGTGGAACAACAACCTTATATATCTTTACGCCGATGCATCAACTCCTCAACTAAGACTGAACTCGAAGCCAGACTGCCTGATGTCTTAGCTTCACATTTGACAAATACCCAGTCAGTAGACAGACTTGTGGATAGTTTAAACTCAGTGCTCAAAACTACACTCGACATGATTGCACCACCTGTGTTAAAACCGCGCTCCCCCAAATCACAGTCACCTTGGTTCAATGATTATCTGCGTGACCTCAAGCATAAAGCTAGAGGTCTAAAACGGAAATGGCGTCATTCAAAATTAGAAGTATTTCACCATGCGTGGCGTGATGCTATCTTAGACTACAAGCATGCATTATTGGCTACAAAGCAGACTTACTACTCTGATTTGATCCACAAAAACAAGCATAACTCAAAGTTCTTGTTCGACACGGTGGCAACACTTTTGCATGGACAACCACCTGTAGTTCGCTCTCCTTTTAAAGCACAAGATTTCCTGGATTACTTTGGGAAGAAAATATAAGACATCAGGTTAAACATATCCCGGCATGCCTTAATCCAGCCACCACACCCTGCTATTGATGTGGGTGCCACTACTGAGGTTTTACCTAGATTTACAGAATTTGACAGTATCTCACGAGGCATGCTGACAAAACTCGTAATGTCAACAAAAGCACAACCTGTTTATTTGATCCTATACCAACAAAACGGTTTAAGGACCTGTGGCCCACTCTTGGGCCGACTGTGCTGGAAATTATTAATCTTTCTTTAACTTCTGGATCTGTTCCTAAATGTTTCAAATCTGCAGTGATTAAACCATTACTTAAGAAGCCTAATCTTGACCCTAGTGTATTGACAAACTATCGGCCGATATCAAATATATCATTTTTCTCTAAAATTCTGGAAAAAGTGGTGTCACGGCAGCTCGTAGACTATCTTACTGAGAATAATCTCTGAGCCACTGCAGTCTGCTTTTAGAAAATATTCCACAGAGACGGCTCTCACTAAAGTGGTGAATGATCTTCTGCTTACAATGGATTCGGACACCACTACGGTTCTGTTGCTGTTAGATCTCAGTGCTGCATTTGATACAGTAGATCATCATATTCTACTTGATAGGCTGGAAAATCATTTTGGGATTACTGGGAGTGCCCTTGCATGGCTGACGTCATACTTGACCAGTCGTTCTCACTGTGTTTTGTACAGTACCTCTAACCTTAGTGACATGAAATTTGGGGTTCCACAGGGGTCTGTCTTAGGCCCCCTGCTTTTCTCCCTTTATATAGCACCCCTTGGCACATATTGTGGCGTTTTGGGATTACCTTTCACTGCTATGCAGATGATACTCAGTTATATATTTCAATAACTGCTGGTAATCTCGTTCACATAAAATCCTTAGAAGATTGCCTTGCAGCAGTGAGAAGTTGGATGTCTAGAAACTTCCTACTTTTAAACTCTGATAAGACTGAAATGATGGTTCTTGGTCCAGTGAGACATCGGCATCAATTTGACCAGTTAACGCTCAGCCTCGGCTCGTATGTCATACATCACACTGACAAAGTGAGGAGCCTTGGGGTAATTTTTGATCCTTCGTTGTCATTTGGCCTCCACATTAGAAATATTACTAGGACTGCTTTCTTCCACCTGCGAAATATAGCGAAGATTTGTCCCATCCTGTCTATGGCTGATGCTGAGACCCTGATCCATGCATTTATCTCTTCTAGATTGGACTACTGCGATGTTCTATTTTCTGGTTTACTGCAGTCTAGCATTAGGGGTCGCCAATTGGTTCAAAATGCTGCAGCCAGACTTTTGACACGAAGCAGAAAGTTCGACCACATTACACCCATTTTGGCATCCCTTCACTGACTTCCTGTCCCAGTGAGATCAGATTTTACAGTTCTGCTACTAACCTATAAAATTATTCATGGACTGGCACCCTCCTACCTAGCTGACCTAATTAAACCTTAAGTACCGGCCCGGGCTTTACGTTCTCAGGGTGCAGGACTACTTTGTGTCCCTAAGGTGAATAAGAAGTCTGCGGGTCATAGAGCTTTCTCTTATCGTGCCCCTGTTCTGTGGAATGGTCTCCCTGCGTCAATAAAACAGTCAGATTCTGTGGAGACTTTCAAGTCCAGACTTAAGATGCACTTATTTTTCCTTTCATATGGCTAGCATACTGGTACAATGTTGTTTTACCACCTTAGTATTTCTCCGTTTTTCTTGTTTAATGCTGACAAATTATACAGTATTTCTTGTCTATCTGATGCCTGATTCTGTTTTTTCCTCTCTGTTTAAGGTGCAGCTCCATCCAGAGCTGGGAGTCGTGTTTGTGTTGGCGATCCTCCTGTCCTGTGCGCCAATAGCATTTCTTGTATATTTGTCCGTGAATTGTTCTGTGAATTGTTATGTAATTTGTTTTGTAGCATGGCCCAAGCAGAGGGTCATCCCTTTGAGTCTAGTCTGCTTGAGGTTTCTTCTTCAGATGGAGTTTTTCCCTTACCACTGTTGCTCTGGGGGTTGGTAAGGTTAGACCTTACCTGTGTGAAGCGCTTTGAGGCAACTCTGTTATGATTTGGCGCTATATAAATGAAAATAAATTGAAATTGAAATATACATACGAGGTCTGTTAGAAAAGAATCCCACCTTTTTATTTTTTGCAAAAACTATATGGATTTGAATCATGTGTGCTTGCATCAGCCAAGCTTGAACCTTCGTGCGTATGCGTGAGTTTTTTCATGCCCGTCGGTTGCGTCATTCGCCTGTGAGCACGCCTTGTGGGAGGAATGGTCCAGCCTCCTCGGCGGATTTTTACTGTCAGGAAATTGGCTGAGCGACTGCCGCTTTACTGCATCAAAATTTTTTCAGAAACTGTGAGAGACAGCCAGGTGGAAACCATTTGGAAAATTCAGATGGCTTTCGGTGAAGATCTTATGGGGATCACACAGACTAAGAAGCATTACAACCGGATTAAAGACGGCCCACAGCGGCTGAGGGTGCGCTGCGCTCCGAGCGGCCATCAACAGGCTGAAATGACCAGATCATTTCCAAACTGAACACTGTGTTGATCCGGGACGTCGTCTGACTACTACAGAAATGGCAGAAGAGGTGGACATACCACTTTTTTGGCACATTCCACTGTTACAGGAGGTGCTCACAGGCGAATGACGTAACTGACAGGCGTGAAAAAACTCGCGCATGCGCACAAAGGTTCAAGCTTGGCTGATGCAAGCACATGATTCAAATCCATATAGTTTTTGCAAAAAAATAAAAAGGTCGGATTCTTTTCTAACAGACCTCGTATACATACATACATACATACATACATACATACATATATATATATATATATATATATATATATACACACACACACACACACACACACACACACTTCCAATGAAGTTGGGACGTTGTGTGAAATCCTCTTCAACCTATATTCAATTGAATACACCACGAGGACAAGATTTTTAATCTTCAAACTGATAAACTTTATTGTTTTTGTGCAAATATTTGCTCATTTTAAAATAGATGCCTGCAACACGTTTCAAAAAAGCTGGGACAGTGGTATGTTTACCACTGTGTTACATCACCTTTCCTTCTAACAACACTCAAGCATTTGGGAACTGAGGACACTAATTGTGAGTGTCATGATTGGGTATAAAAGGAGCATCCCCAAAAGTCTCAGCCATTCACAAGCAAAGATGGGGCGAGTATCACCACTTTGTGAACAACTGCATAAAAAAAAAAGTCCAACAGTTTAAGAACAATGCTTCTCAATGTTCAATTGCAAGGAATTTAGGGATTTCATCATCTACAGTCCATAATATAATCAGAAGATTCAGAGAATCAGGAGAATTTTCTACACGTAAGTGGAAAGGCCGAGAACCAACATTCAATGCCCGTGGCTTTTGATCCCTCAGGCAGCACTGCATTAAAAACCAACATCACTGTGTAAAGGATCTTACCACGTGGGCTCAGGAACACTTCAAAAATCCACTGCCAGTTAACACAGTTCGTCGCTACATCTACAAGTGCAAGTTAAAACTCTACCATGCAAAGCGAAAGCCATACATCAACAACATCCAGAAACACCGCCGCCTTCTCTGGGCACGAGCTCATTTGTAATGGACAGGCGCAAAGTGGAAACGTGTGCTGTGGTCTGATGAGTCCACATTTCAAAGTGTTTGTGGAAATCATGGACGTCGTATCCTCCGGACAAAAGAGGAAAAAGACCAGCCAGAATGTTACCAGCACAAAGTTCAAAAGCTAGCATCTGTGATGGTGTGGGGGTGTGTTAGCGCCCATAGCATGGGCAACTTACACATCTGTGACGGCACCATCAATGCTGAAAGGTACATCTAGGTGTTGGCGCAACACATGATGCCATCCATGCAACGTCTTTTTCAGGGACGTCCCTGCTTATTTCAGGAAGACAATGCCAAGACACATTCTGCACGTGTTACAACAGCGTGGCTTCATAGTAAAAGAGTGCGGGTACTAGAATGCCCCGCCTGCAGTCCAGACTTGTCGCCCATTGTTTGGCACATTATGAAGCGCAAAATCCAACAACGGAGACCCCAGACTGTTGAACAACTGAAGTCGTACATCAAGCAAGAATGGGAAAGAATTCCTCCTACAAAGCTTCAACAATTACTGTCCTCAGTTCCCAAATGCTTTTATACACACACACACACATATATATATATATACATACATACATACATATACATACACGCACACACACACACACACACATATATACACATACATACGAGGTGTGTTAGAAAAGAATCTGACCTTTTTATTTTTTGCAAAAACTACACTCAAAAATATAAACGCAACACTTTTGGTTTTGCTCCCATTTTGTATGAGATGAACTCAAAGATCTAAAACTTTTTCCACATACACAATATCACCATTTCCCTCAAATATTGTTCACAAACCAGTCTAAATCTGTGATAGTGAGCACTTCTCCTTTGCTGAGATAATCCATCCCACCTCACAGGTGTGCCATATCAAGATGCTGATTAGACACCATGATTAGTGCACAGGTGTGCCTTAGACTGCCCACAATAAAAGGCCACTCTGAAAGGTGCAGTTTTATCACACAGCACAATGCCACAGATGTTGCAAGATTTGAGGGAGCGTGCAACTGGCATGCTGACAGCAGGAATGTCAACCAGAGCTGTTGCTCGTGTATTGAATGTTCATTTCTCTACCATAAGCCGTCTCCAAAGGCGTTTCAGAGAAGTTGGCAGTACATCCAACCAGCCTCACAACCGCAGACCACATGTAACCACACCAGCCCAGGACCTCCACATCCAGCATGTTCACCTCAAAGATCGTCTGAGACCAGCCACTCGGACAGCTGCTGAAACAATCGGTTTGCATAACCAAAGAATTTCTGCACAAACTGTCAGAAACCGTCTCAGGGAAGCTCATCTGCGTGCTCGTCGACCTGACTCCAGTTCATCGTCGTAACCGACTTGAGTGGGCAAATGCTCACATTTGCTGGCGTTTGGCACGTTGGAGAGGTGTTCTCTTCACGGATGAATCCCGGTTCACACTGTCCAGGGCAGATGGCAGACAGCGTGTGTGGCGTCGTGTGGGTGAGCGGTTTTCTGATGTCAATGTTGTGGATCGAGTGGCCCATGGTGGCAGTGGGGTTATGGTATGGGCAGGCATCTGTTATGGACGAAGAACACAGGTGCATTTTATTGATGGCATTTTAAATGCACAGAGATACCGTGACGAGATCCTGAGGCCCATTGTTGTGCCATACATCCAAGAACATCACCTCATGTTGCAGCAGGATAATGCACAGCCCCATGTTGCAAGGATCTGTACACAATTCTTGGAAGCTGAAAATGTCCCAGTTCTTGCATGGCCGGCATACTCACCGGATATGTCACCCATTGAGCATGTTTGGGATGCTCTGGACCGGCGTATACGACAGCATGTACCACCACCTGTGCACTAATCATGGTGTCTGATCAGCATCTTGATATGGCACACCTGTGAGGTGGGATGGATTATCTCAGCAAAGGAGAAGTGCTCACTATCACAGATTTAGACTGGTTTGTGAGCAATATTTGAGGGAAATGGTGATATTGTGTATGTGGAAAAAGTTTTAGATCTTTTGAGTTCATCTCATACAAAATGGGAGCAAAACGAAGTGTTGCGTTTATATTTTTGTTGAGTGTATATAGATTTGAATCATGTGTGCTTGCATCAGCCAAGCTTGAACCTTCGTGCGCATGCGCGAGTTTTTTCATGCCTGTCGGTTGCATCATTCGCCTGTGAGCACGCTTTGTGGGAGGAGTGGTCCAGCCTCCTCGGCGGATTTTCATTGTCAGGAAATTGGCTGAGCGACTGCCGCTTTACTGCATCAAAATTTTTTCAGAAACTGTGAGAGACAGCCAGGTGGAAACCATTTGGAAAATTTAGATGGCTTACATACTAAATTCCTTGCAATTTAACATTGAGAAACATTGATCTTAAACTGTTGGACTTTTTTTTTTATGCAGTTGTTCACAAACTGGTGATCCTCGCCCCATCTTTGCTTGTGAATGGCTGAGACTTTTGGGGATGCTCCTTTTATACCCAATCATGACACTCACAATTAGTGTCCTCAGTTCCCAAATGCTTATTGAGTGTTGTTAGAAGGAAAGGTGATGTAACACAGTGGTAAACATACCACTGTCCCAGCTTTTTTGAAACGTGTTGCAGGCATCCATTTTAGTTGAGTGTTGTTAAGTGTTGATGAAGAGGATTTGCAAATCATTGTATTCTGTTTTTATTTACATTTTACACAATGTCCCAACTTCATTGTGTGTGTATGTATGTATGTGTGTAAACAATACACACAGAGTGAACAACAATTAATACAACCCCAAATCAGAAAAGGTTGGGACGATATGGAATTATATATATACACATATACATATACATATATATATATATATATATATATATATATATATATACACACACACATATACACACACACATATACACACACACGCACACTAACTGAGTTACCCACTCTACCCAAAGAATTTTAGCCATGTCATTGTATATTTCATGTCACTTTAGTTAAGGTATAAGTTGCACTGCATTGTGTGTATGTTGTCATCATTAATTTTCATAGAGGAATTTGTGGCATTCATGAGACAAGTGAATGATGATTAAAAAAAAAGGTGACAGCATGTCACATCACTGCAATGCTGTGGGATATATAATGTTCTTAGTGCCTCTGCAGATGTTTCCCCAGCTCTATTACATTTCATCCGTATAGCACTTGGGATTTTATGACCTAATACCCCTGCTTCTTGGGAGGCATATCGACAGTCTGCATCCTGTGCACAGCAGGTACATTTTAAGTCAAAAACGCACACCTTTACTCACATGCAGTGTGCACTGGCCCATTCGGATTCTAATTAAAGTCCACCCTCACCGGCCGCTACTACATAGTAAGTAAAATGTGATGCTTGTTACTTGACCTGAGTACCATGTGAACTGCGAAAATAAGGGCTCCAGTGAGCGGGTCATGATCTACTAATATATAAAGCTAACCGTGTGTGTGTGTGTGTTTGTGTGTGTGTGCGCACGCACATGCGCTTTCAACCTAAAGGCCCCAGTGACCTCCCCCTTGGTGACTCCAGTCACCATACCAAGTTTGGTGTCAATTGCTTAATTACTGTGGCAGTTCACCCCGAACTCAAAGCGTGCCACATATATATATATATATATATATATATATATATACATATATACACACATACACACACGAGGTCTGTGAGAAAAGTATCCGACCTTATTATTTTTTTTAAAAACCATATGGATTTGAATCACGTGTGATTACATCAGCCAAGCTTGAACCCTCGTGGGCATGCGAGGGTTTTTTCACGCCTCCGTTGGAAGCCTTAAGGACAAGTTGGAACATGCCCTGCTGTTAAACAATTTCTCAGATACTCACTCAACTGAAAGCCACCAAAACCCGCCTGGATTTTACAAATGGTTATCAACACGGAGGTGTGTTTCCTGTGGCGGGCGCACCACGCCGTCTGCACCACGCCGGCTGCGAGCCAACGCGCCAATCCGTCCGCACATCTTTCATTAAAAAAAAATCTCTTTTAACAGTGGAATGTCCAGATAAACTGCTGATTCTGACCTCTTCTGAAAGTTCTCTGTTCTCTCGCGATGTCCTGGGTCAACAGAGGCTTAAATTTGGAGGTTTTCAGCTTGAAACAGGATGACGATGGCACCTCGGAGCGCTGCGTGACGTCCCGCTCTGTGGGAAGTCCTTACAGCGATAGAAACAATCCAAAAATCTCTCATCAGCCGTTAAAATTTACACCGAAAACCAGCTGAATTTCTCGAATGGTCTCCACTTGGATGTGCCTCACAGTTCTTGAAAAAATTTTGATCAAGCACAGCGCCAGTCTCTCAGCAACTTCTCAGACAATGAAAATCCGACAAGGGGGCTGGACCACTCCTTCCACAAGGCGTGCTCACAGGCGAATGACGTCACCGACAGGCGTGGAAAAACTCACGCATGCGCACGAGGGTTCAAGCTTGGCTGATGTAATCACACGTGATTCAAATCCATATAGTTTTTTTTTTTAAATAATACTGTTGGTTTCTTTTCTAATAGACCTTATATATATATATATATATATATATATATATATATATATATATATATATATACACACACACACACACACACACACACACACACACACACCCCAAAGATTTAATGTTTTCTGTGGTTAACGTCATTTGTGAATCAACATCTATGCCTGCATTTAAGGCCTGCAACACATCCCAAAAAATCATTGGGATATGTGCAATTTATTCTAAATATAGGGATTAGTTTGTCAATTTTACAGCCAGGTTTTTTGAGACAATCAGGGGATGGATACATGAATATTTCCACGTCACTCAATGTGTCTTGGACTTCATTTGCATCAGTCATTAAGAAATACGAACACGATGGTATTGTATGGTAAATGTGTTAAGTAGGTAGTTTTCAAAAACTGAGTGGCTGTGCTGAAGGAAGACAAGTGAGGGAAGCCCTCAAGCCAACTCTGAAGGAGTTATAGGCTTCTGTGGTTGTGGTTGGAGAAAACTGTGCATCGTGCAACTTTTGTCTGTTGCACCACCAGTTATACAGTTCCATGATGAAGTGGTACAGAAGAGGATTTTCTTAAAGAACAGGCAACATTTCAGCTGCAGTTTGCCAGAAGGCACATGGGAAACCCAAGCCTAGATTTAATCTCTTTTACAATCCTCTACTCCACTTAAACATGAAGCTGTGACCAGGGATGCAACAAGCAAAAGCATTGTTATTCCCAGTTTCTCCACTCACATGCACAGAAGCCTAGAATTATTTCAGAGTTGTCATGCATGTCTTGGTGGCTTCCCTCACTAGTCTCCTTCTAGTATGGGCACTCAGTTTTTGAAATGTGCCGACTTGTTTCAAGAAAACTGGCTGTGAAAGTGATTTAATCCTAATAAATGTATGCAGTCCCAACTGAATTAAATTATCTTGACTTGGGGCTACATATATTTATTAGATGGAAATCCTGCTCATAATTGAATTGAGTTCTTCCAATGCATCAGTCTTTTGAGTGTATATTAACAAATTAAATAAGGTTGGTGACCCAACACATGAAATATCTTTGGTTCATACTGTCGGCACTGAAACAGAAGTCAAAGTAAATTATATTTATTTACTTTTTAGTCATTTGCATTTGCCATATTCTTAATTTGATGTTGTATAATGAAGCCTGATTTTTTTTTCTTCTTCTTCTTTTCATCTGTTATTACTTATATACATCTCACACTGAGCGCAGCATGTTCTTACAGTCTCCGCATAAAGCAGGTGAGGCTGACTGACCCTGCACACCTCCCCAGACACTGCTGCAAGGTCTCCTCGACAGGAAGTCATAAAGAAATAAAAAATGCTCCCTGCCATGATTCTGATTTATGGCCGTAAGAGGAGTGATGAGGTGGCCCATCTGCTTGAGTGTCAAATGCAGGCCAGCAACAAATGTGATGAAACAAGAAAAAAAAACAAAGTGGGTCACTATGAACTCCTCCAATAAATGCTTACCTGTCCACTACCGCAAAGTGCAATTAAATACTTGTACTGCATATTACCATTATCTACTTTTCTGTTAACTTGTGCACATAAGATAGGAAATGAGTTTGTATTTGTGCACACTCATGCACTTTACTTAAGCAACATTTACTGCACATCTGCGCTACAGAGTTCAGAGGAACGCAGTGTTCACAGCCAACTGTTTCCTTCCCATTTACCTGGAGTGTCGCTGCCTCCTCACCCTGGGATCTGCAGTCCCACAACATCCATTATTAAAGCGCAGATTCGCAAAGAGCCAGAGTGTTCCTCCAACAACCACACCTTTTGTCCCAGAGCTGCACAAAAGTGCTTCCATTGTGCTGACCACAACTGATTTGGAACCGGTTTGAGAGTGCAAATTAGGAAGCAAGTCGTGCTTTATTTTCAGGAAGGAAACACTTGCTGATTTAACAACTGTGACATACGCATTAATCATTTCTGCTGGACTACAGTGTCCTGCAAGGATTTGTTGACAGAAATTCCTTCCAAGTTACCAAAATTACACTTGTGCAGTGCAATAATCAGATCTGAAGTATGAGATGGTGGATTTTGAAAGAGAAAATAAAGCTATACCTCGTGACCCAATTTCAGATAATTGACTGAAGATGAGTGAAGAAAGATATACTTTTATAGTCTTCACAGGAACAGCTTGGCGATAACTGCAGCTGCCTGCAAATCAAACATCCATATCAGCAACTGAAAGAGACCCTGCTTGGAAAATCCTACTTTTGCAAAAACTTGCAGTTCCTTAATTGGCCTCTTGAGTGAATTTTTTCATAACTCATTCATTTAAGACATTTTAAGCTATAAAGTTATGCATCATTAGGAGTGTGCTTTTTTTGAGTGACAGGCGCTATGAGTCCAGAGCTCCAGTCGCAGACACCACTAGCCATAGCCGCTAATTGTTGTGGAGAACAAAATTATATGACAAATATCTGCAATAATATGGCTTTTTGTGCCGCTAACTGTTCTAACTGATCATCTAATAAGTCTGTGCTGCAGTATTCCCATAGAGTTAAATTGTCTTCTTTAATTTTGTAGGTTAGGGATAACATCGATGTTAAAGGGTCGGCACTGGAAGACGTCGAATCACCTGCCCTGTATGCCGAACGGGTAGAATGCAGGGCCTTCTGGCAGATAGGTGGCAACACCTAACCTGGAGTCTGATGATGATGCTGCTGTTGTTAGCACTTTTACCAGCTATTGAAAGCTTGACAACTTTAGGTCCAGTTAATCCAGGTAGGGATGGGACCGATCCGATACCGATCTGGGATCGGAATTGGGTTCTGATATCGTGAGCATTGATTATAACATTTATTTTGACAGTTGAAAGGCTTCGGGTTTACCAAAAGTTTGAAGTTTGTGCAGCACTTAAACAGCGAGAGAGGAAGAAAGAGAGAGAGAGAGACGGAGGGAAAGAGAAAGCGAGTGAGAGAGAGACAGACAGAGAGGGAGAGAGAGAGAAAGAGAGCAAGGGAGACAGGGAGAGAGAGAATGCTGTTTTTTCTCTTTAAGTCTATAAAAATAAGGCTATAAAAGTCTATTAAAAAAATAAATGTACTTAATTCTTTCAGCAAAGCATCAAATCTAGGCTTTCATCATAGATGCACCTTCTGGCAAATTGTAGCTCAACTTTCAGGTCTCCTTTTTAAGAAAATTCTCATATAAAATCAATAATAATAATAATAATAATAAAACAAACAGAGCTCTCATATCGGATCGGAAAAGTTATCGGTATCGGCAGATATCCAAATTCAAGTATCAGGATTGGATGTGAAAAATGTTTTTTTTTTTTTTTTTAATTGGATCTTTTAATTTAGGATTTACTTTAATTATTAGTTTCCTTTGTGTGTTGATTCTTGGAAAAGCGCTGTGTACATAGTTGTTGTTGTTGCTGCAAGACCTCCCAAACTACTTATAAATTACATTTTTTCCCAGAAAATATGTTAAATAAAAAATAAAAAAATTTAAAAACTGTGCTTAATTTAAGACTACATTTTTGCTGCTCTATTGTACAGTCACTTTCTGCTGCCAAATGATGGCAACACAACAGCATTGTGCCAGACCACACCTTCCCTTTTTGTCCAACCAACACGCCTACAAGCGCACCAATGAGCACAATTACACTTGCTACCAACACAATAGGTACAAAAATAACTGTGTGGGTTGAACACTAACAATGACGGCTGCACTCTGCATCGCTTTGCACACAGTGGAAAAGAGGGCCTTTAAAATCTGTTCATGTACTTCATCAATAACATGCTGATTAACAGACAAACTGAAGGCAGTCTGTTTAAAACTAGATTCTCTTACAACTACCAATAAATAAACCACATCCTCTGAATCGGGAACCAGCGCTGTGTTAAAACGGTCTGTGTTAGTGAAACACAAGCCTGCCGGCCAGCTCTTTACTTTGAGGCTCGGCCGGAAAGACTGGCGTATTCAGATTGATTTTGTTGTAGCACTGAGGTACAGTAATTTGCTTGTACTCTGTCCTGTTCCACCCCCACTGCCCCCACTCACTTGGCAGTGACGGGAGCCAAATTGATAGATAGCAGCTTTCTCAGGATCATCCCTGATTGGCGTCGTTCCCCAAAATCTATAAAAGTGAGTTCGAGAGCTCCTATGTAAAACCTTACAAGTACATCAGCACTACTTTAGCTCAGCAAAATATCTGAGCATTGTATTTCATACAGCTGTCATTCTTGATGTCTCTTTGGGTGGGGGGAGCTTTAAAGCTGCAGTGTGAGATCCTGGATGTACATAAAAGTAAGCAAGATTTTACAAATAGTCAAAAAATTCCAAGCCCTTTCCTCCAGACACCCCTCCACAGCCACGCCCCCAAAGCACAACAACAGCTTCACAGAACTGAATCAGTTTTCATCATAACTACAAAACACCAAAATATCCTACATCACCAAATGCACCATTCAAAGCTAATAGGCGAACATTGCACCAACATGATTAACTCGTGCCAAGCAGAAACAGACCACCATTAAGTTACACTGCAGGTCTTCTTGGTTCGCAACCCCAGGACTCGGTGATGTAGAGGCAGAGGGGCGCTGTAGAGCTGGTGCCCAGAGATACCAGCCACCTTCACCCGCGGGCCCTTCCAAGGTGACAGCTGGGGCTAATAGCGGCACACTACCATGGAGGAAATGCGTTGACACCGAGACGAACACAGATTTTTATGAACACAGGTTTTTGATCTTACTGCATCTGGCCTTTTTCTGGTGGCAGCTTTCTCAAAAAACAGCAGTTCTTTTGTTGTCGTTGGTAGTTTCTCCGCCATCGTTCAACTAGTTTGCTGGAATTTACTTTCATGCAACCTTTTTTTTTTTACAACTTTATTTAACGATGACTGAAATCACAAAACGACCGTATTTACTGGAGTATAAGTCACGGTGTTTTACGTGGTTGAGAGGTCATGCGACATACTCTGGTGGAATTTATGTACTGAAAAATCACATATTTGTTGGTTGTTTGGTAATAATAATTATTTATGTAAACCTTAACCAAGAGTCAAAACAAAATGAACTCTAATAATAAAAGAATAAATGCCAACAATAAAAAGTACAATACAACAAAGCACAAAGAGCTGATAATACAGAACAAAGGTGCGATTTATACTCCGAAAAATACGGAAACACATAATCGCTGGCGGCCTTGAGCATAACTATGACATATAGACTAGTCACATGCTACGACTGCGTTAAATTTTCTGGTACATGCAGGGCGAGAAACAAATCTGACACGGTCTGGCAGGCCAGTAATGTGTCATGGCCTGTGCAAGATGATTAGATGAGCTTTTAACAGCCCTGCAGCTTCCACAGGTGGCATTTATTTTTTCATTTTGATGTCAAAGCATTGAAATAATTGGTTGCTATCAGGGTGTAAAGAGGATCTCAACTAATATAGCCAAAAAATGCTTTGAAAATGATTTCCTACTATACCTTTAAGTGTAAAACCTGCAAACGATTTGTGAAATTTCACTTCTGGAAATTTGATCATTTCCCACATTGAACACTTTGTTAGACGAGACTGTGCCACCTTTCTCGAAATGGTCACAACGCTCAGATCTTATGAACTGCTGATCTAAACTTTGGTATATCTTTCCCGGCTCGTATTGTCGTCTAAAAATAACCCTGCATCACAATTCCTTTCAGGTGTATCTCCTGGAACAAGGTCATAGCTGTGAACCTGTTCAGCAAGCTTCCACATAACCACTAAAACAGTAGTCAGCCTGCTTATCAATATTGCATTTATATTTACTGGGATGTGTCAATAAAGCTTTAAATGCTTAATACAAGTTAAATTCAGCCAACTCTACTGTAATATATTTGCCATGTCACAAAGAAAATCTGTAAAACTGTAAATTTCAGAGTTGAAATGTTCATTACAACTAGCGTGTCGCCCGTGGGGATCCACAGGCTCTAGACTGGGTTGTGTTTATAAAATAGGTAGTTGACATTTTTCAAGGGTGGCAATAAATTATGCAAAGTTTCTATAATGATTTTAACTGAAAGTGCAGGAAATTAAAATGAGTAAGTTTTGTGAGTAATTGTATTTATTAGTTGCCACATTTAGTTGATGTTTTACAACTGGCAAGGTTGAGATATTTCTTTTGTTCAGAGCTTGACTGGTTACCAGGGAAGGATTAATGGCGATATCACTGTCCATTGTTCACTGTTGTAAAGCAGTATCACTAATTTCTCCAAAATATTATTCCTATCAACTTTGTTTTCACAGCGTTCATCCTTGATCTTGATCCTATTTTTTAATCCCAATTTGGATCTGGACCACATCGAATTGTGTTACTATGCATACTCCTGAAAGTGCGTAAGTTGTGGTCTGAAAATGGAAATACTGTCCAAATTTCAAAACTTTTCATGCATTTCACAAAACAAACAAAAAGCCTTATCCTTGTTTAAGGCGAGGTCATAGATTGCATTATGTCATTGTTAGACATGATTTTGTTTCCAATTCACGTTATTTCCTTCCTCTACAGAGATGGTTCATCCTCCCTTGTCTTCTGTCACAAAAAAGAGGGTTCTCAAACGTGTTAGCCTGCAAGCAAGTAGGGATTATCCTGATCTGTTTTGTTTTTTAGCCAATCCCAAACAGTGTAATTTAATAGAGTTTCTCTAGATACCAAGTCCCAATCCAAAACTTGTATTTCCTTGACATTATACTTTCACAGAGCAGAATGCAAGCACATTAAAGTCAATCTATTGTACATACTTGTCACTTTAACCGCTCTACCGGGCTGTTAAACTCCACTTAGTACAGAATTATAGTCGTATAACTAGGACAGTAATAGTGACTGAATGGCGTTTTAGTTGTTAAAAATGCTTCATTCTCATAATTGTTTTTGTACATTTTTCAGAAGTGTCTTCAAAGGTGGACATTTACTGTAAGGAGGGCAGGGCCCTTTGGACTCACCTCTCTGGATACACCCCTGTAAAGTGGCTGTATAAACAGGAGAAAAATCACTATCTGACTGACCGTGAGGAAGGTTATATCACATGCACCATTCATCAGAAACAGACTTGTTATGTACTTGAAGCAATGTGATATGTTTTTGAAACTGTCACATCAGCTATGAGCGCTGCCTCTTACCGCTCCAACAAAGAGACGTGGACGTGCGCTGCTGATCACTTGTTGCGTACTTACAGTAGAGTATGACCGTGCCACAAGTGCAATGCTTATAAAGCAAACCACAGACAACACACGAGCACTAATTTGATGACTTGGGTTTAATTAACCAATAACTAGGGTTGGGTATCGACAACCGGTTCTTTTCGGGTATCGTTAAGAAATGATTCAATCCACCAACATCAATAGCCTTTTTTCTTATTGGTCCTTCAGAGCAACCGTTGTTTTTGAGGGTGTTTGTCTGGAAAATGATCGTTCTCTACGTTGAACCACTTCTGCAGCGCAACTCCGCTTTGAAGCTTGAACCAATGAAGCAGTGCTTCCATCTGCTGCTTTGTTAGTTCTTTGATTCACTGCTCTTCAGAATTGGAAATTCCACTTCTTAACCCCTCTCAAAGCCATTAAAATATGTCAATCGTAAGTCACTTTTGTCCAGATTAAAGTCACTAACTGGGACTCTTGTCTTGTTAGAGTCAAGAAACGAAAATAGTCCTCCATTCCATTGGCACAGCTCCAAGGGCTGCACCGCTGTCTGCCAAGTCAAGTTAGAGTCCGGTCAGAATTAATAACTTCAAAGCAAATTGCTGCTTTATATAAAAATGACACCTCTTTCCAAACGTTGTAATAAAGACAAGAAACTACAGTCGACTAAAACGTATTTTTACACCCAAAATGAGACGTCCTGCATTATTTATGAATTACATTGATGCTGACGTGCAGCACAGCAGCTGCAAGAGCTCAGCTCAGAGCTGTGGAGTGAGATTCATGACAGTAAAGTCTAAAAGAAAATAACCAATCAAAAAATGTCTTTATCTGACCAATTTTGATCTGATCTAATCAGACTGGGACATCCCTATTAAGTAGACAGTTTACAGGGGAGCAATCACTGATTCCTTTTCTTTTTTCCTTCGGTCTTCCAGCTGCACAGCAAAATACAAAAGGCAAAGTAAGTGTGTCCCTTTTGGGCTACTGTATCAACATGGCGGTCTCCATATGGGGGCCCACTCCCACGTAGAAAGGGCTCATTTTAAGTTCATGAAAACACATCAATTTGTTGTTGCAGGTAAATTATACACTAATGAACAGATGGTTATCAAGTCTGTAATCAGCTATATTCTGCTACGAAAGGCCAATAGATCCTACAAACTGTAGCTTTATGATGAAATAGTTTGCAAAGTTGCTAGGCAGCTGATACACCAGGTTCAGAGCCTCCTTGCCACACTCGAAATCCGCAGCGCCCTTCCAGAAACGGTGGCAGATTCAGAGTCGAAGAAAAAAAAAATCTTAATTTGTCCTATTTTGCAAACTATACAGCACATGGACAATCTGGTATTAACCCCTTTAGAAAGCATTTTACACTGAGAATAGATAGGAGCCACTTTAGACCAGAGTTAAACTCATTTTGAAGCAGGTACACTGTAAACCCGCATTTTAACTTAAACTTTTGAGTGATCATTAATTATTTTTTTGTGTTTTGTAAAAAAATAAAAAAACATTCTCATTACTAAATTATTTGATTGCACTAGTCAACTGAAATTTTCAGCACAACGATCATGTTAAGCAGAGTTAACTTCTGTAAGGGAGGGGAGGGGCCCATTTGAAATTCTACCTAGCAACCGGTGTGGGCGTGTCCAGTGTGCTGCTTCTGCTGCTCATGGCGTGCTGTGCTCAAATTCAAAAGCTGTGGATTTTTGAGAGCAACACATAACTTTCTGGTCAAAAGATGGTTCAGTGACAACAAGTTAGCTAAATGCTGAAATTAGCTTAGTGTTTAAGTACTGTTTTTTTTTTTTTTCTCTCCGCTCGACGCCATGTACACTTGGCTGCTGTGGATGTGGGCTTTTGAAAGAAACACTGACTTAAAGTGGAATGTTGGCTTCAGGTTAGTTATTTGTTGGTAACTTTCTGGAAATTAGTTTAGCCAAAAGACTGTTCCAGTGACAACACTTTAGCTAAACTGAAGTTATTTTGGGGTAATATAACTCATTTGGTGTGCTATTACTAAATCAAACAATTTCAACCGTTGCTTTTATTAACATGCACTTAATTTTTTGTTTAGGTTTAGATAATGTATTCAATATTTTTTAACAAAATTGTAGAACTTAAAATCTGTTCAATTATATTATGTGTCATTTTGTTGCCTTTTTTTTTTTTTTTTTTGAGCAAACATTTGTCACATTTTTTTTTTTTTTTTTTTACAATGCAGTTTTAATGCATGTCAGTATTTTTCCTGTTCACGATATGGCAGGTATTGTTAAATGCTGTGTGTTCATAGTCCTTCATGGAATTTTGGATTTGTCCTGTTTTTACTTGTCTTTTGGTTGACAAGGTGTTCATGAAGTGTTCCTTTGTAATGTTTTTTAAATAATAAGTCTTTGGAACATTTAAATGTATTGCAGCAATGTGAACTGTTATGCTGCAGTGCATCATGGGAGTATGGGGTTTTGGGAGTTTTTAGTGTTGTTACTGTGTTTCGTATTTGTTTAATAGTGTGGTTAGTGTTGTTGATTCATTGTGTTGAATAGTTCAATTGGGTTAGTCAAGTTTAGTTAAGTGTTCTGTTGCCAACCTAAGTGAAAAGTGTATTGCGTTTGATGCTTTCCACCACTTTGTGTTGTTGGGGTTCAAAATAAGACAGCACTGCCTTGTGGCAGAGTGTAGAAAAGCTCAGCGTGTCTGGTTCTTCAACATTGCTTGCACCAGTATTCTTTAATTCCTTCCCTTCCACACACTTTTGTTGAAACGTCTTATCATCTCAAAATCAAGATGGTATAATTAATTGAATTACAAGAAAATACATTACTTATATTAACAAATTGTTTTAAGTAGTTATTAATAAAGTTTATTGTTATTTGTTATATATGTTTAACTTAAGTTATTTTATACATCAATGAGAAATCATTTATGTGAACTAATGATTTTGAGTAACAACTACTACTGTGATGTGTTAATACAACTTAACCTCATCAGTTTTAGCTTGTGGAAAAACTAAAGTGGTTTAAGGCAACGGGTTTCCACGCAATTTTCTAGTAAGCTCAACTAATTCAGGTTAAGAGTGTAGCTGTTCTAAACCAATGAAAACGTAAACTCAAACTAGCTTTGCAAAACTAATTTTGACTGTCAAAAACCTATTTTCGGCCATGAATTTCTGAAAATGATTTGGTGGTGCGACGGTGGGTGTGGCCCTGAGGTAGAATGGGAGGAGCGTCATAAAAACAATACTTATATTAAACGATAGGTGAACTTCACAGCGGGACTGCCGTCCCTAACAGAAAATAAACAGAAAACAAAAATAATAGTTTGTTATGTTTGCCTGCACTAAACAACACAAAAACAGCAAAATAACGGCGAACGAACACGCCCTGCGAGGCGCGCGCGACGTGCGACACTGTTGTCATTGTGACGTGTGTGAACCTGTCACGGCTTCAGAGAAATGACTCACGCGTTACCGATGTAAATTCTGGGGAACACCTCGTTGAAGTGGTGTGTGGGTAAACTGTAGAAGCCGCTGCCGTTGGACAGAAGCTCGTTGAGTTGATGGACGGTAACCTCGCCGCCTGTCGGGACGTCAGCTAGCAGCGGCGGCGGCGGCGGATGCTGCTTGGCTGGACTGTGGTGTTTCTTCATATCGCTTTCCTGCTCTTTTTTCGGTCAAACAAACGTTAAAATGCAGCCTGCGCCGGAGTCGTGTCCTTCTTTGTGTTTTGCAGCTCCATTTTGACCCCACACGTGAATCGTGTCTTGTCTGGTCCAAAGGTGTCTGTGAAGAGGCGGCGCGCTAAGGCTTTAACATCACCCGTCAAGCACACACTGTGGAGCAGCTACTTCCGTGACATTCTTTCAAAATAAGATAAAATGCTACGCGAAGTAATCTGTTTCTCAATTGCATTTCATGTGTTACACCAGCTAGAAACACCAATTGCAATTTTTTTGGACAACAGAGCAAGAGTTTGAGGACTTGACGTGACAGGCACTGCTTCAATATGTTTTCTTTTCAGAATGCCTAAGGTTGCCACAATAGTAGCATAACTGGCAGCCAGGGGTAGGATTACTTTGAAAGAATACATGTGGATTACATGTATGTATGTACATACATTTGGATTACTTGTAATCTGATTACTTTTGGATTACATTTCAAAGTAATCCTACCCAACCCTGCTGGCAGCAATACTGCAGTGTTAGTCAGTGTAGTTATTGTCAATGTCACTTCATCTATCACCTTTGACATGTCAAGTTGACCCTCCTTGTTCCTGCTCTCAAGTTCATTATTGATGTTATCGATTGGTCATCTGATCTTTCCAGTACCTCTTTCTTTGCCTGAAAAAGCAAAAATCAATATACGAGGTCTGTTAGGAAAGTATCGAACCTTTTTATTTTTTTTCAAAAACCTGATGGATTTGAATCACGTGTGCTTGGATGAGCCAACCTTGAACCTTCGTGCGCATGTGTGAATTTTTTCACGCCTGTCGATTTCGTCAATTTCTTGTAAGCAGCCTTTGTGTGAGGATGGGTGTAGTCTCTCGTCGTTTTTTTCTTTGCAAGGAAAATGGTGGAACAACTGGAGCAGCGCATCTGCATCAAATTTTGCCAGAAACTGGGCGATAGCCAGGTGGAAACCATTCGGATTATTCAGACGGCTTTCAGTGACGATGCTATGGGCATCACACATATTAAGGAGCGGTACAACCGCTTTAAAGACGTCTGCACAACAGTGGAGAGCGAGCCGCGCTCCGGTCGGCCATCAACATGCTGAAATGACCGGATCATTTCCAAAGTGAACTCTGTGGTGATGCAGGAACGTTGGGTGACTATCCGAGAAATTGCAGAAGAGGTGGACATCAGCACTTTTTCAGCACATTCCACTGTGACAGATTTTGCCATGAAAAGAGTTGCAG
Organism: Thalassophryne amazonica; assembly: GCF_902500255.1. Taxonomy (NCBI): domain Eukaryota; kingdom Metazoa; phylum Chordata; class Actinopteri; order Batrachoidiformes; family Batrachoididae; genus Thalassophryne; species Thalassophryne amazonica. The sequence continues at coordinate 41,153,212 of NC_047120.1, read as the reverse complement.
CAAAATTCATGCCGATGGCTTCGACATGAAGCTGCTGACGGTGCAGCAAAAGCGCCTTCGTGTTGAAGTCTCACAGGACATGTTGTGACGTGTCCAGCTCTTCCACAATTTCTCGGATAGTCACACGACTGAAAAGCCACCGAAAGCCGTCTGAATCTTCAGAATGGTGGAAGAGGTGGGAAGAGACGGTCCCAAATGTAAAACATTTGGATGCAGAAATAGACACCATAAGGGCTTCAAGATGTACAGATTCCCTTCAGATCCAAACAGAAGAAAAATTTGTGAAACTAAGGTCAGCCGTGTGGGATGGAAGTGACTTCATCCTCAAAGTTTTGAGAGGTAAATTGTTTGTTCATTCCAATGTACAGTAAAACTCACCTAAATCGTCATCATATAAACCAGATAGTCGCAGTCACCGGACAAAAAGTGTGAAAGTTTTTGTATTGTTTTCCATGTAATAAACACAGTATATAACAGATTTTGCATAACAAATTTTTTGCTCAAATCGGATAAAATGTCCCGTCCGATCGCAATGTATTTCCATTAAAAAACTCCTCACATATGGGACCGGAGTCATTTCTGTGATTAAAAAAAAAAAAAAAAAAAACTGATTTTTTTTTTCACACCATGCTCAGACACGGACCTGCAGCCTGACATGTACCTGTTAAATCAGATACAGCAAAAGGCTGTGATTTGACACTTTTCTGCTTTTACTCCTTCATCTCCCATCATATTATATTGTGGGATCACATACATTTGGCAGAAAAGTCCGCAAATTTACAGCACGGAGTCGGAAAAAAAAAAGGAAAATTGTACAGCCTTACCTTTGAACTGGAGGGTGTGACTGTAGAAAGAAAATCTTGTTGAGGGTCAAATTAATCTAGGAATATTGGGCTATTCAAAAAAATAGCAGTGTCTGCATTTTTCTTTATGTGACTCATATTACACCCTTATAGGTGGCCCTTTAAGATAGAAGGCAACTAATGTTGTACCTGCTGGTTGTTGTGCATTTCCCTCTGAAAATCTGAGTAGAATGGGTCATTCCAGATATTGTTCAGAAGAACAGCATACTTTGATTAAAAAGTTGATTAGAGGGGAAAACATATAAAGAAGTGCAGAAAATGATAGGCTGCTCAGCTAAAGCCTAATGCCTTTTATTTCCAAAGTCTTAGAGAAAGTGGTGGCCAAACAGCTTAATGAGGTTTTAGCTGAACATAATATTCTTGATAAATTCCAGTCTGGGTTCCGTCACTTGCACTCTACAGAAACTGCCCTTCTCAGAGTTTCAAACGATATTTTAATGCGCAGAGATGCAGGTGAATATTCTGTACTTGTCCTTTTAGATCTCTCTGCAGCTTTTGACACGGTGGCTCATGGAGTTTTAGTTGCAAGACTAAGGACTTGGGTGGGCATTTCTGGGTCTGCTCTGGACTGCTTTTTATCTTATCTTTCACACAGGACTTTCACTGTTTCTACTGGTAAATTTATGTCCTCCTCTGCCATGCTATCCTGTGGTGTGCCTCAAGGTTCTGTTCTGGGACCTTTATCGTTTGCTCTATATTTGCTCCCACTTGGTCATGTCTTGAGCAGTTTTAAAGATGTCTCCTACCACTGTTATGCGGATGACATCCAGCTGTATATTTCATTCACTCCTCAAACGGCCTCTAGGGTATTTGCTCTTCAGAGCTGTGTTGAGGTTATTGTTGGCTGGATGGCGGCCACCTATTTGTCTTTAAATATAGCAAAAACTGAGGTCCTTGTTTGTGCCCCTGACGAGTTTGTTCCCACTGTGGTTGGGAATCTTGGTTCTCTGGCCCCTTTTGTTCGCTCAGCAGTGAGGAACTTGGGTGTTACGTTCGATCACTCCCTCAATTTTGACGTGTATGTTACCCGCCTGGCACAGTCTTGTTTTTTACATTTGCATACTATTGCCCGTCTGCGCAGCATTGTGTCTCGGGCGGAGTTGGAGATGATCATTCATGCATTTGTGTCGTCACGTCTGGATTACTGTAACTCACTATTTTTTAGCCTTAGCAAGTCCTCTTTGGACCGCTTACAAACGGTTCAGAATGCGGCTACAAGGCTGCTGACGAGGTCATCAAAGAGGTCACATATAACCCCAATCCTCTCCTCCTTGCACTGGCTCCCCATCCATTTCAGATTCCAATTTAAAATTCTAGTATTGACTTTTAGAGCTCTGCATGGTCAAATGCCATCTTATATCACCGAGCTATTAAATCCATATGTGACAAGCAGGTCTCTGAGGTTTTCGGACATGGGCCTATTGGTTGTGCCTAGGACAAGACTGAAGACCAGGGGAGACTGCGCTTTCAAAGTGGTGGCACCTAAAATGTGGAATGCACTGCCTTTGGACCTACGCTCCGTGGACTCTGTTGAAACATTTAAAGTGAAGCTAAAGACCCTTTTGTATAGGTTGGCTTTTACCTAGTTTTATGATTCTATGTTTCTGCTGCTTTTAATTTCTTTGTTCTTATGTGAAGCACTTTGTGATTTCTATCTTGAAAGGTGCTATATAAATAAATCTTACTTACTTACTTACTAAAGTGATCTCAAATGATTTAAAATGGCAACAAAACCAGAAAGACGTGGAAGAAAACAGAAAATCACCATTCAAATGCATTGAAGAATAGGCAGAATGGCAACGACTCAACCAATAATCAGCTCCAGGGTGATCAAAGATGGTCTAAAGTTACCCGAGAGCACTGTAACAATTAGAAGATGCCTATGTGGAGCCAAACTATGGACAAGGAGCCCCGCAAAGTCCCATTGTTGAAAAAATGATGTGCAGAAGTGATTACAATTTGCCAAAGTACACTGGCTTATGGAGAAATGTTGCAACATTTTCTGGACTGATGAAAGCAAGATTGTTGTTTTTGCATCTAGGGTCTGCAGACAGTTTCTTACAGGACCCCCAAAAATTTAATTCAAGTCACAGTACACGGTAAAGGCAATGAAGCATGGTGGAGCAAGCATCATAATATGGGGATGTTTCTCATACTATGGCATCAAGCCTGTTTATCGCATACCAGGGATCATGGATCAGTTTAAATACATCAAAATACGTGGTCAATAAGAGGTCATGTTGCCTTGTGAAAAAGAAGAAATGTCTTTGAAATGGGTGTTTCAACAAGGCAACGACCCCAAACACACCAACAAGTGAGCAGCATCTTGGTTCCAGACAAACAAGATTAATGTTATGGAGTGGCCAGCCCAATCCCGGGACCTTAATCCAATAGAAAATTGTTGGGTGACATCATAAATGCTGTTTCTGAGGCACAACCAAGAAATGCAGAGGAATTGTGGATTGTAGTCCGGTCGTCCTAGGCTGGAACACCTGTACTAAGGTGCCAGAAGTTGGTCAGCTCCATGGAACACAGATGTGAAGCAGTTCTCAGAAACTGTGGTTATACAACTAAGTCTTAGTTCAATGATTCACAGGAAAGATAAATCAATAATGTTTCAGTTTATACAGTAAATGTTTGAGTTTGTAAAGAAAAATGCAGACACTGCTATTTTTATCAGCCTAATATTCTTTTTTTGTAAAATAGTAACAAATTTGGTTTTTTTTTTTTTCAAAAGGCTTTGCTATTACAAGGATTTTGAGCTTTACTCACTGTTTTAAACACACTGCTATTATTTTGAACTAGAGCTGTCGGCGTTAATACATTAATCCTGATAATATTAAGGGCCAAGCATAACGCGATTTTTTTTTTCTTGACATTTTCTCGATTGCCTTTTTGAAAACAATTTATTTGGTTATTATTTTAAAGGGAATATATTCAACTTCCGGTACTAATGCGGCTAACTTGACGATGTTCCTTTTGCTCCTCACTATCTCCGGCAGACGGACACACCCCAGCGACGGTCTCTGGAAGACAGCTGGAGGACCTGAGGAGGACAAACACACAACATATTGCTTTCAACCTTATAAACAACAACAACAACTAAATCGGTGCATCAAACACTGGATTCCTTACACAGCCACTGTTTGAGTAGTTTATGAAGTGTGACCGGTTTTACATCACTATCCGACAAAATCATCTTTCTTTTTTATTTTAATTAATTAATTTATTATTATTATTATTATTATTATTATTATTATTATTATTATTACTTAGTTATGGAACTGTTATTTGGGACTTCCTGGCTGCAGAATTTACAGTTTGTTGCATTTTATCCCTGGATCCTAGAAAGAGTACATGAATATTTATCATCTAATATTGCTTACTTGTCCAAAATACTTCAAACTAGAGGGGCACGCAGAGTGCAGACTCTTCTGCCATTACCAAAAATGTTTAACCTGAGAATGGAATTGGCTCCACCCCTTTATTCAGATTTTTCAAATTTAATTGTGGTTAAATCAACAAAATCAACTTCTTCACAGGTTCGTGAAAATCATTTTACGAGTTGATTATCTCTTCGAACGTTATCAACCAAACATCTAACCAAAATACTGCATAAATAAATATGGCTTTGTTTTATTTTTAGGTTATCTCATGTGAAGAAGTGACTGTTTTGGAACCACAATAAAAATATAACACAAATTGTGATAACTGCTTTAACTCTGCTCACCTCTAGATGTCAGCACAAGCATTTATATGGATGCAGTGGAGAAAGTAAGGCTGAAAGAAATTCATTTTCCAGCACATTGACCCGACCACCCTCATGCATGCCTGAAGTACATGCAGTTTTTTGTAAAACTTAAAATAATGAAGTAATTTATATTATGGATGCTCATTTATAAAAGAAATCTGCAGCAACATTGAAGAAAATGACCAAATGAAACTATATATATATATATATATATATATGTGTGTGTGTGTGTGTGTGTGTGCGTGCGTGCGTGCGTGCGTGCGTGTGTGTATAGTTAACTTTAAATGTAATATTTAATTAAAATTGAAATATTATATATAATGTAGTAGTGTTTGAATTGCATTTTTCAAAATTGATCTTTTTTACTTTCAATATTTCAGGAATTCACTAAGGAATTACTTAAAATAAATCTTTAACAATAGACTGATATAAATCATATGGCCACTCATTTCTGCAGCATTACCCTTTAACATATAAAGTCAATTTGATAATGCACAAAAGTCATTTGTCTCGCATTATAATAACATAAAATGCTTTTCTCAGTTGGAAAAAATGCTTATTGTAGTATCTGTGCTTATTATAGTATTTTTGGTGTAATTCATGTTTGCTCATGAGGAAGTCTGTGTTTTAAAAGAGTCTTAAAACCACCAGATGGAGCCACATCCTCAGCAAAGCAACACATAGGAACAAAAATTAAACTTCTGTGCATTAAGTGAATAATTTATGTTTTGGTGAATGTGTATAAACTGTGTTTTGGGCCCTTGAGATTCTGTCACAGCAAACCTGAATGAGAACTAATGAGTCAGTGAGGCTCATTATTAAATCCGAATCACACAAAGTTAAAACTAATCAACAAGAAATATGGGATTTATTTATTTATTTAAAGACTTAACAAAATGATACATAACTTATATTTATGGGTTGTTGTTTTTGTTATTTTTTTAACAAACTGACCTTCACTTTTATGCAAATACTTTCAAACTGTGTGTAATATATTTAATTTTGTGCCCTTTTTTTTATCACCCATTGATGAAGATAATGATTTTGCATGCATTGGGTTTGCCCCACCCCTGGAGCCGGGGGGGGGGGGGGGGGGGGGGACACTGTACTAAACATTTATTGTTAATGGAGGAATTGTGTTAAATCCTTTTTTTATATATATCAGCATGATCAGATATGTCAGGTGGCCTGGTGGACTGGGGGTGGGGGGGGGGGGGGGTGCTAAAAGGGTAAAAGTTGCACTGAAAAGAAAAATAGGAATCAATTGACACCATTGTTCCAGAGTCATATTTGTGTCAGATCCGACCCCTAACCAAGGTATACAATGTAAGAGGATGGATTTGGGCCTCACATTATTTTCCTAGGGAGGAGGGGTAATCAAATGTCACAGTACAAATTAGTGACCTTGTTTATTTTTGTAATGTATCGCTCTCACCAGATGACTGGATGATTCTGATTATTTCAATTGTGGTATGAAGTTCCAGCTCCTTCTTGATCAGTTGTTTTCTGTGATGTTCTGAAGCGGTTTCGCTCTCTAAAGCTCGCGTGTGATTCTGTTCTGTGAAAACACCTGACGTGACTTGCATGATCTTGGCCTACCTCATCATTTTTGTGTTTCCATGGCAATGTAATAAATGCAGTGCAATACCATGGCAACAAAGGATTTTGTATGTGTGTGTGGGAGAGAGAGAGACGTGTGTGTCTCCAGACCCAGTAAGGAACAAGGGCAGTGAGAGACGGCACACCATCGCCTCCTGTTGATCAGTTTCCAGCTTCTCCTGGTCAACTATCCAATCAAGATGATTTTTTTGCAAACTGGCTGAGAAAATTGGCCCCACTGTTTAATCACCTAGATAAAGCATCTGAAGGGCTCAAAAGAACATCTTTGGAATGTTCTATGCAAAGATATTCATACCATTGAATGAATAAAAAAAAACCATTAAGTATTTGTTTTATATAACACCTAAAAAAATGATATTTTATTAATTTATAAACAAGAGAAAAGGGACTTACATTTTGGTGTGCATCACTGGTCCTTTGATGTCAAGTGGTTCCAAACAGTCCAATGAATTCCAACAAATTCTAAACAGCAGTCCAATCCAATTCATAATTGTTCTGTCAACTTGCAAAAACAGTCAGATAGTTCAAAAACAATCCTGACAATGTAGTCCAGAGCTGATGCCTTCTTCGTGTACTTCTGCTTTTCTCAGTCCAGCGAAAATTTGCGACAGAAATTTGTTGAGCTCTTCATCTGACAGCGGTTCTACTTTAGCTAGAGACATCACAGTCAGTATTGCAAAGGCCTCCAGACAACTTACAGCATACTGGATTTGTTTTTCTTTTATGTTAGAAGAATGAGCAGCAACCGTCAATAAGCTGCTAACGTGTTGTCGTCGCTCGTGTGCGCGCACGGTGGTTGCAGCATACAATGTTACAAATCACATGGAACCAAATTTGCACGCTAAATGGAACCAAAATTGCAAATGATGAATGATCAATATCATGTGACATACAAGCCACCAATCAAATGACAAGGATCTTATGTGCTGCAGGCATGTGAATCCTGCAAATCAACATTGGCCTTTTAAAGTTGCTGGGATCCAAAACACATGGCACAAACACATGGCCAAAACATCATAGCTGATGTTACCTCACAATGTGGAACTCTTCACGTGATGCCTTGTTCCCACAGAAATGGAACTTTTCCCATGTGGTGTTTTTGCAAAAAGGTTTTCTGTAAACATGGCACCATTTCAAAAAATACGGGCGCACATACAAACCCACTAAAAATGACTGAGAATGCTGTAGTATATATGCCAGGCCTGTATGTGGTGCTGTAACACTCCCACAACAAACTGAGAAGATGCAAAGTGGGACTTCTGTTTTGAGTCACACTGGATTATAAATAGACTAAAGTACAAGAGGATGTTGACTAGTGTTAGATAATATCTGTGCTAATTCTTTGTTTTATGTTAGCTATTAAGTATTTGTGTTATTTGTTTGGAAGTTCTGAGAAACATCATGTGTCCAGGGGAGAGCTCCCCCTGTTGGTGAGAGCCAGTAACATTAGAAATGTGAGACTAAACCACACCCATTGTTAACACCCACAAGGTATAAAATGTGTTGTATGACTCATTTTAGGGGCCTTTCACAAGATGGACACTGTCTGTGAGGGTCCCAGTGTTGGGAAAGTGTAGGTACACGGACCCACAACAGGGGGCGCAAATGAACGGACAATGGATGAGGTCAAGTAACAACACTTTACTGTTGTGAATGGGCACAACAAATACAATCAGATTACAACAATAGACAAAAGCCAAATCACAAAAGGTGTCGTGTGGGCAGGCTCGAAGATAGGAGACGTCTGTCCAAAGCAGAACCGGAACCACACGATTTCCTCCGCCACCAGACCCCGGGAATACTGGAGCCGCCAAGTCCCGAACTCCCAGGTGGCCACTGCCTTCGCATGTCGGACCTGGTACTGCTGGCGAGGAACAAAAGAACAATTAAATGTGGGTGCGTCTGCACCCAGGAATCCGTACGGCAGGAAAACTACCTCCACCACTCGTTGGAAAAGGAGTCAGCTAAACAACTCACAAAAGTCACAAAAGATCACTGTTAACCAGTCAGCTGAGCACGTTACCTTCCAGGTAGAATGATATCTCGGCAAAGAGGTGGAGGCGTCGTCCTGCTGATATTCCCCTGCTGATCAGATGATGGGTAACAGCTGTTGCAGGTGATGCGTGACAGCTGTCACCCTGGCTGCTCCTGTGAGGCGACTGCGCCCTCTCGTGCCTGAAGCCCGCACTTCAGGCAGGGCGCCCTCTGGTGGTGGGCCAGCAGTACCTCCTCTTCTGGCGGCCCACACAACAGGACCCCCCCCTCAACGGGCGCCTCCTGGCGCCCGACCAGGCTTGTCCGGGTGGCGGCGGTAGAAATCGGCCAGGAGGGCCGGGTCCAGGATGAAGCTCCTCTTCACCCAGGAGCGTTCTTCGGGGCCATACCCCTCCCAGTCCACCAAATACTGGAAGCCCTGGCCCATCCTACGGACATCCAAAAGCCAGCGTACAGTCCAAGCCGGCCCATTTAAGGATCTTAAATGGGCCGATGTAACGGTCCTGTAGCTTGGGGGAGTCCACCTTGAGGGGAATGTCCTTTGTGGATAACCACACCTCCTGCCCTGGCCGATACGCAGGGGCCGGGGCCCGCCGACGGTCTGCATGGGCTTTTGCCCTCGTCCGGGCCTTTAGCAAAGCAGAACGGGCGGCACGCCACACCCGACGGCACTTCCGTAGGTGGGCCTGGACCGAGGGCACACCGACCTCTCCCTCAACCACCGGAAACAACGGGGGCTGATACCCCAGACATACCTCAAAAGGGGAGAGGCCGGTGGCTGAAGACACCTGGCTGTTATGAGCATACTCGATCCAGGCCAAATGGGTACTCCAGGCCGCCGGGTGCGCAGCCGTCACGCAGTGCAAAGCCTGTTCCACCTCCTGGTTTACCCGTTCTGCTTGCCCGTTGGTCTGAGGGTGGTACCCGGACGAGAGACTCACCGTGGCCCCCAGTTCCCGGCAGAAGCTCCTCCAGACTTGCGAGGAGAACTGGGGACCGCGATCGGAGACGATGTCTGTTGGAATCCCATGCAGCCGGACGACGTGGTGGACCAGGAGGTCCGCTGTCTCCTGGGCTGTTGGGAGCTTCGGGAGGGCCACGAAGTGGGCCGCCTTGGAGAATCGGTCCACTATCGTGAGGATGGTGGTGTTACCCTGGGACGGCGGAAGGCCCGTGACAAAATCCAGGCCGATGTGGGACCAGGGGCGATGAGGCACAGGCAGCGGCTGGAGTAGTCCTGATGCCCTGCGATGGTCAGCCTTGCCCCTGGTGCAGGTGGTGCAGGCCTGGATATAATCCCGGACGTCGGCCTCTAGGGACGCCCACCAGAAGCGCTGCCGGACAACTGCCACGGTTCTTCGCACCCCTGGATGACAGGAGAGCTTGGAGCCGTGACAGAAGTCCAGGACTGCAGCCCTAGCTTCTGGTGGGACGTATAGTTTGTTCTTCGGCCCAGTTCCGGGGTCCGGGCTTCGTGCCAGGGCCTCCCGGACGGTTCTCTCTACGTCCCAGGTGAGGGTGGCCACAATAGTGGACTCCGGGATGATGGGTTCCGGTGGATCCGACAACTCCGCTTTGACTTCATCTTCATGTACCCGGGACAAGGCATCCGATCTCTGGTTTTTGGTCCCGGGACGGTAGGTGATCCGGAAGTCAAAACAGCCGAAGAACAGTGACCAGCGGGCTTGCCTGGGATTCAGCCGCTTGGCGGTCCTGATATACTCCAGGTTCCGGTGGTCAGTGAAAACCGTGAATGGCACGGACGTTCCCTCCAACAGATGTCTCCACTCTTCAAGAGCCTCTTTCACCGCAAGAAGTTCTCGATTGCCGACGTCATAGTTCCGTTCGGCCGGGGTCAACCTGCAGGAAAAATAGGCACACGGGTGAAGGACCTTATCGGTCTTCCCGCTCTGGGAAAGCACAGCTCCTATCCCTGAGTCCGAGGCGTCCACTTCAACCACTAACTGGCGACTAGGATCGGGCTGCACCAGAATGGGTGCAGACGAGAAGCGCCGTTTCAACTCCTTGAATGCGGCATCGCAACGATCCGACCAGGTGAAGGGGACTTTTGGTGAGGTCAGGGCTGTCAGGGGGCTAACTACCTGACTGTAGCCCTTAATGAACCTCCTGTAGAAATTTGCAAAGCCGAGGAACTGTTGCAGCTTCCTACGGCTAGTGGGTTGGGGCCAGTCTCTCACCGCCGCAACCTTGGCCGGATCAGGAGCGACGGAGTTGGGGGAGATGATAAACCCCAGGAAGGACAAAGATGTGCGGTGAAACTCACACTTCTCGCCCTTCACAAACAGCCGGTTCTCCAACAACCGCTGCAGGACCTGACGTACATGCCGGACATGAGTCTCAGGATCCGGAGAAAAGATGAGCATATCGTCTAGATATACGAAGACGAATCGGTGCAGGAAATCCCGCAAGACATCATTAACTAATGCTTGGAACGTCGCGGGGGCGTTTGTGAGGCCGAACGGCATGACCAGGTACTCAAAGTGACCTAATGGGGTGTTGAATGCCGTCTTCCATTCGTCTCCCTTCCGGATCCGAACCAGGTGATACGCATTTCTAAGATCCAGCTTAGTAAAGATTTTGGCTCCATGCAGGGGGGTGAACACAGAATCTAATAATGGCAACGGGTATCGGTTGCGAACCGTAATCTCATTCAGCCCCCTGTAATCAATACATGGACGAAGTCCGCCATCTTTCTTGCCCACAAAAAAGAAACCTGCCCCCATCGGGGAGGTGGAGTTCCGGATCAGCCCGGCAGCTAATGAGTCCCGGATGTAGGTCTCCATTGATTCGCGCTCAGGTCGTGAGAGGTTGTACAGCCTGCTGGACGGGAACTCAGCGCCTGGAACCAAATCAATGGCACAATCGTACGGACGGTGCGGGGGAAGGGTGAGTGCCAGATCCTTGCTGAAGACGTCAGCAAGATCGTGGTACTCAACCGGCACTGCCGTCAGATTGGGAGGGACTTTGACCTCCTCCTTAGCCTGGGAACCGGGAGGAACCGAGGATCCTAAACACACCCGATGGCAGGTTTCGCTCCACTGAACCACCACCCCAGACGGCCAATCGATCCGGGGATTGTGCTTTAACATCCATGGGATGCCCAAAATCATGCGGGAGGTAGAAGGAGTTACAAAAAACTCAATCTCCTCCCGGTGGTTTCCAGACACCACCAGAGTTACTGGTTGTGTCTTGTGTGTGAGTAAAGGGAGGAGGGTGCCATCTAGTGCCTGCACCTGCAATGGCGAAGGAAGCGCCACCAGAGGGAGCCCTACCTCCCTTGCCCATCTGCTATCTAGCAGATTCCCTTCTGACCCCGTGTCCACCAGTGCTCGGGCTTGAAGGGTTAAATCCCCGCTCAGGATCGTGACTGAGAGTCGTGTGGCAATTTGTGTGTGTCTCACTTGAATGTCTTGACCCCCCCTTAGCCCAGTCTCTAAGGGCGAGTGTTGACGTCTTGGCCGTTTGGGGCAGTCTCTCTGTGTGTGCTCTGTTGAGCTGCAGAGAAAACACTCTCCACGGATCAGCCTCCCCATTTTGGCCCTGTGCGTTTCCCTAACAACGTCAACAGGGGGAGCTGTTGCCCCACAAAGCGCTGCGGCTGTGGAGCGTGGGGAGGGCGGCCCCTTTTCGAACCCGGAAGGGAGAGCGACGGCGCGTATCCGGTCACGTCCTTCGCCTCGCTCCCGACGGCGTTCCTCTAACCGATTGTCTAATCGTATAACAAGATCAATAAGCCCGTCCAAATCCCGCGGTTCGTCCTTAGCCACCAGGTGCTCCTTCAGGACCAACGATAGTCCGTTTACGAAGGCGGCGCGGAGGGCGGTGCTATTCCAGCCGGACCTCGCAGCCGCGATGCGGAAGTCGACTGCATAAGCAGCTGCGCTCCGGCGCCCTTGTCTCATTGACAGCAGCACGGCTGAAGCGGTCTCTCCTCTATTTGGGTGATCGAACACTGTTCTGAACTCCCTCACAAACCCATCATATGTCAGAAGGAGCCGTGAATTTTGCTCCCAGAGCGCTGTAGCCCAAGCGCGTGCCTTGCCGCGAAGCAGATTAATCACATAAGCTATCTTACTAGAATCAGTCGCGTACATGACGGGACGTTGTGCGAAGACGAGCGAACACTGCATAAGAAAGTCCGCGCATGTCTCCACACAACCTCCGTACGGTTCTGGAGGGCTTATGTATGCTTCAGGGGAAGGTGGGAGGGGTCGTTGAACGACCTGTGGAACGTCACTATTGCGCACAGGATCGACAGGAGGGAGAGCCGCAGCAGCGCCCTGAGGGCGCGCTTCCACCTGCGCGGCGAGAGCCTCCACCCTGCGGTTAAGGAGGACGTTCTGCTCGGTCATCAGATCCAGCTGAGCCGTAAAAGCGGTGAGGATTCGCTGCAACTCACTGATCATTCCTCCTGCAGACGCCTGTGCGCCCTGCTCTTCCATTGGCCGTTCAACGGCCGGTCGACGCCCCTCGGGGTCCATGACGTTGGCCGAGATATCCTGTTGGAAAAGTGTAGGTACACGGACCCACAACAGGGGGCGCAAATGAACGGACAATGGATGAGGTCAAATAACAACACTTTACTGTTGTGAATGGGCACAACAAATACAATCAGATTACAACAATAGACAAAAGCCAAATCACAAAAGGTGTCGTGTGGGCAGGCTCGAAGATAGGAGACGTCTGTCCAAAGCAGAACCGGAACCACACGATTTCCTCCGCCACCAGACCCCGGGAAGACTGGAGCCGCCAAGTCCCGAACTCCCAGGTGGCCACTGCCTTCGCGTGTCAGACCTGGTACTGCTGGCGAGGAACAAAAGAACAATTAAATGTGGGTGCGTCTGCACCCAGGAATCCGTACGGCAGGAAAACTACCTCCACCACTCGTTGGAAAAGGAGTCAGCTAAACAACTCACAAAAGTCACAAAAGATCACTGTTAACCAGTCAGCTGAGCACGTTACCTTCCAGGTAGAACGATATCTCGGCAAAGAGGTGGAGGTGTCGTCCTGCTGATATTCCCCTGCTGATCAGATGATGGGTAACAGCTGTTGCAGGTGATGCGTGACAGCTGTCACCCTGGCTGCTCCTGTGAGGCGACTGCGCCCTCTCGTGCCTGAAGCCCGCACTTCAGGCAGGGCGCCCTCTGGTGGTGGGCCAGCAGTACCTCCTCTTCTGGCGGCCCACACAACACCCAGGCCTGGTTTCTGACGTGACCTTGAATAAACTTAAAATGACGTATACAATGGTTTGGTTTTTGGGAGCAGAATCTTACATAAAAGAACCGGGTAGAAATAACACTAGGAAACATGTTGGTCCAGATATGTCGATATAATGGGTGCATTTCAGGTGCAGCATTCGAGACACCAGGCAGAGAAAGATGTGACATCTCGCGGAAGGGGTTAAAGCTGAGGTCAGAGAGGTGGGCCTATAACATTGTCATTTCACATAAGTTGCATATTGGTTGTACACATAGTCAGTAGCTTTCATCAATCAGCCTTAAGTCCCCCTGACACTTGCACGACTTTGATTCACGCACCCGTACACAGTGTGTCGTACTGGTGAGTAAACTCACTGTAAACCTGTGTAGACTGAACGTGAGATGTGTGCCGCCACGTGCAAGTGTGCAAAGAGAAGTTTGAAATGTTCAAAAACATCTCTCACACGTTGCACGATCTACTCACCAACACGTAGTGTTGGTGCATGTTGATGGTTGATGGTGCGTGAGATGGCACGCACAGCTTGTCAAGTCAAGTAAAGAAGTGAACACAAGTGATTGTGTCAGTGCACCGCATCAGAGCGTAGCTCGTCTGAACAATTATAACGAGACGCTAAATCTATCATAAACATACTTTTACAGCTGCACACAAGAAGGAAAGAACATGCAACTGTTTCACCAAGCCAGTACAATGTAAACATGACAAATAATTACCTTTTTAGACGGCTCCAAATACTTTCTCCACCTCGTTCAGCACAGAAAAGCTGCTGCTAGAGCGGTCCACTGTGATTCCGGAAGCAATTAGAGTCGTTTTCAACAGACAACTCGAAGAGAAAATGATTAATCTGCTACGAAATAATTATTTTATATACGCAGCGTCCAGCGTACAATGCATGGCAGCCAGTGGAACAAAGCATGGCGTCCAGCTGGGAACTCAGTGGGTGGAATCGTCACGACGATGTGTGTGCAAGTGCACAGATCAAAGTCGTGCAAGTGTCACGACACCTTTATCCATATATTTTCACACATCTGGTAAGTAACTGGTGGGCAATTTGCAACCCCACCGCCTCCCCCCCAAGCTTAGAGCCGCCACTGTCGTTTTCCTGTAGCTGTGAAGTTTTGCATGACAATATACAACCAATCAGTGTTTTAACTGCCTGTTAAGAATAGCTGAATGGACAGCAGCAGGAGCCGCAGTGATAATGTGACATAAAAATGCAGGATTGTTCAATTATGGGGGATTTCTGATGGAAGCCTCTTTATAAAGCCCCATCTGGGTAAAACATGCTGAGCTTAACATTGATTTAGGAGCTTTTATTTTTTATTGACAGTTTTCCTTTTGTCATTCTGCACCCCGATGCTGCCTGGCCAGCTAATTGGACAAACACCGCCTGAGTCCTTCAGCAAATCAGCCATCAATTTTTTGGTCTGTCAAATGGAACAAGGTCTTCAGGTTTTTCTCTCCTTTTTGCACAAAAATCAGTCTGGTGGCCCTTTGTCAAAAATATGGGAAAACTCAAAAGGTCTTGTACAAACAAAGACTAAACTAGAAGCACGCAGAGAGTACAAACCTCCACCAAGGCCATGGGGTCACTGACGCCATAACATCTACACGCCGTGGAATCACTGAACCTAAAAAAGTCTAACAATGATGTTTGCTCAGTAGTAAAAAAAGTTTCATCTGCTGTGACTGGATAGCATGTATCCTTAGCACTTGGCATCACAGTTTATTGCAACTTGCACCTTTCCCAGAAGCTACTGTCATCTGAGCACTGATATTGATATTGCATGTGCTTATAGACAAAAACAAATAAGAAATAAAATTAAATTTATTATTCAACTAAACTGCAAATATATGAATTTTTTTTAACATTTTTGAAACACTTCTCTAAACAAGGCCATAGGGTCACTGACCTTAAAGAGATTTCCTCCTTGGCACAGTGATCTATTTCTTTTTGTCTCTTTCTCTAAAATTGTATATAATAATCATTAGATTATTAATATATAAACAAAAATAAATTTAAGAAATATTACAATTTGAAAACAAATGCACCCGAATGTGATGACAGCTGCAACTGTTTAATGCTAACTTTTAACATTGAAAATGCCATAGACATGCTAACGCGTTAGCATCGGGATCCGGATCGTGATCCGGATCACCACTAAAATTTAATCACTTGTTCCTCTTGTCATTTCCAACCACTCCACAAAATTTCAGCAAAATCCGTTCAAACTGACAAACAGACAAACAAACAAACAAACAAACGCGACCGAAAACATAACCTCCTTGGCGGAGGTAATGATGAACGCTACTGCAATCAGAATGTGAAGATTTCCTGTGTTTAAATAATTTATATATATATATATTTTTTTTTTTTTTCTCTGGGGGGCATGTCCCTGGACCCCCTAGTGGGGTGCTGGCTTTGACAAACCCAACCAAGTCATAACTCCCCCCCCACACACACACACACACACACACTTCACCTCCAGCTAGAGCTGCCCCTGGCAATTGATCCTTTTGCACACGATGGGTCTTGATACACAAATAAAGCCTTATGCCTCATATACGTATATTAAATGTGTTCTTTGCATAAATCATGGTCACACTCTAAAATAAAACTTTTTCCCTGTGCCAAACATTTTTTTTTTCTTTTTCTTTTTTCAATGCAAAGCCTCCAGCAGATAGCACCATTATGCTTAATTATCCAGATGGTCCGTGCATGTGCTGTACTCTGTCATTTGGAGCGGCCTCTCTGCATGCACGTTCTATTGTAATGCAAATCTGCACGTGGTGCCTTTTTGCCTTGAGCTTTTTCCAGAACAATATCAGCATGTCTCACTCAATCTGAGCCCCTTTTATTCACAGGGGTCACAGTTTGGACCAGTTTTTGTGTCCAGTCTCTACAAGGTTATTTGTCAGGGGACATGTAACAACACAGTGTGCACGAGAAGAGAAAACAATCGAAGTGTGATTGATATAACCATCTGCCTGACTGGACATTGTGATTGAACCTAGGATGAAAGGACAATGGTGCAGAAATAAAAGGAATTTGAAACATTGTGGTTTGGCAGTAAAATGACCTTCACGGTGCTTGAAATACAGTATTGATCTGTGGAAATAGTTTTCCGTGTGTCTGCCAATTTGCGTGTCTTCTTGTTTTGTTGCACCGCTGCAGGTCTTCTGGGTGGCCACATTAATCTCCCAGCTGAGACGCAAGGTTATGACCTCTATGTTGTTTTTCTTTCATGAGAGGTCATTTCCAGTCCGGCCAGTATGCTCGTTTCTCTTGTAAAACTGAAACTCTTTCTGTCCATGGGTTTAATTTATGATGGAACAGAGAAGGATTTTCAAACAAGAAAGCACATCAAATCTAAGCTTGAGTCTCCCATGTGCCTTCTGGCAAACTGTGGCTGATCTTTCACTTCTTCTTTGAAAGAAAACCCTTGTCTGTGCCATCTCACCATGAACCAGTATAACAAAAAACGTTTCACTGTGCATAATTTCACCAATCATGGCAGCAGAAGCTTAGATCTTCTTCAGAGCTGTCTGGGTGTCTTTGTGGCTTCCCTCACTAATGTCGTTCTTGCACAGTCACTCACTTTTTGAGAATTGTTTACTCCAGGCAGATTTATCACACAGTACTATACAGTTTATATTTCTTAATGTTTGCTGCAAATAAAGTTGACTAAACCGAGTTGTCTGAAGAAAAGTGGCTGTGAAGATTTTTTTTAATAGATGGCTGTTTCATTTGAACTTCATTGTGGTGGTGTACAGGTGCAAAATTACAAAAATTTTATACCACCGTTCAACTGCTTATGAACCTCTCTCTATATATAGAGGTTCTATATATATATAGAATATATATACCTATATACGAGGTCTGTTAGAAAAGTATCTGACCTTTTTATTTTTTTTCAAAAACCATATGGATTTGAATCACGTGTGATTGCATCAGCCAAGCTTGAACTTTCGTGCGCATGCGTGAGTTTTTTCACGCCTGTCGGTTGCGTCATTCGCCTGTGAGCAGGCTTTGTGTGAGCAGTGGTCCACCCCTCTCGTCAGATTTTTATTGCGAATAAATGCCTAACGATTTGAAGCTTTGCTGCATCAATTTTTTCCAGAAACTGTGAGAGACCTCCAGGTGGACACCATTCGGAAAATTCAAATGGCTTTGAGGGATGATTTTATTTGTATTACACAGATTAAGGAGTGCTCCAGCCGGTTTAAAGACCGCCCACAGCTGCTGAGAGCGCGCCGCGCTCCGAGCGCCAATCGACAGGCTGAAACAACCAGATCATTTCCAACGTGAAGGCTTTGTTGATCCGGGACATCGTCTGACTTCCACAAAAATGACAGGAGACGTGGACATCAGTACTTTTTCAGCACATTCCACTGTTACAGGAGTTTTTTCATGGAAAGAAAAGTGGACGGATGCGCCACCGTGCTGCTCATGGCGCGGCACAAAACCACCTCCGTGTTGGTCTCACAGGACGGCTTTGAGATGGCTTTCAGACGGCTGTCGGTGGGTTTTCAGTCGTGTGACTAACTGAGAAATTGTGGATGAGCTGGACATGCCAGAACATGTCCTGTGAGGCTTCATCACGGCATTGCTTTACGCCATGCGGCTCCACCACGATGCGCGGAATTCCTCCACACGTCTGTGTCAATGTGCCGAAAAAGTGCAGATGTCCACGTCTTCCGCAATTCCTGTGGAAGTCAGACGACGTCCCGGATAAAACACAGCGTCCAGTGTGGAAATGAACGGCACATTCCACTGTTACAGGAGTTTTTGTCATGGAAAGAGGAGCGGAGGAATTCCGCACGTCGCGGCGGTGCCGCATGGCGCAAAGCAACGCCGTGATGAAGCCTCACAGGACATGTCCAGCTCATCCACAATTTCTCGGTTAGTCACACGACTGAAAACCCACTGACAGCCGTCTGAAAGCCATCTCAAAGCCGTCCTGTGAGACCAACACGGAGGTAGTTTTGTGCTGCGCCATGAGCGGCTCCGTGGCGCACCCGTCCGCTTTTCTTTCCATGAAAAAACTCCTGTAACAGTGGAATGTGCCGAAAAAGTACTGATGTCCACGTCTCCTGCCATTTTTGTGGAAGTCAGACAACATCCTGGATCAACAAAGCCTTCACGTTGGAAATGATCTGGTTGTTTCAGCCTGTCGATCGGCGCTCGGAGCGCGGCGCGCTCTCAGCAGCTGTGGGCGGTCTCTAAACCGGCTGCACTACTTAATCTGTGTAATCCCCATAAAATCGTCCCTCAAAGCCATTTGAATTTTCCGAATGGTTACCACCTGGAGGTCTCTCACAGTTTCTGGAAAAAATTGATGCAGCAAAGCTCCAAATCGTTCAGACATTTATTCGCAATAAAAATCCGACGAGAGGGGTGGACCACTGCTCACACAAAGCCTGGTCACAGGCGAATGACGCAACTGACAGGCGTGAAAAAACTCACGCATGCGCACGAAGGTTCAAGCTTGGCTGATGCAATCACACGTGATTCAAATCCATATGGTTTTTGAAAAAAATAAAAAGGTCGGATACTTTTCTAACAGACCTCGTATATACACAGGGTGGTCCAAAAAAATGCCCTATTTTCTTTTTGATCTCTTTGTCAACATAAGAAGGGAAATCAAGCACATACCAGCTGACATGATTGGACGAGTCATCGAAAATTTCAATGTTCGTGTTGCTGCAGTTATTCGTCAAAGAGGAGCCTGGATAGAACATATTATCAACTATTAAGAACAGACCACCAAAAATGTTTTAATTTCTATCAGATTTGAAGGACATAATCTCCCATCATTCTGCTAATGTTTGGTGAAAGAATTTTCAAAATATCTCATCTGAGTAAAAAATGAGATCAAAAGGAAAATAGGGCGTTTTTTTTTTTTGTTTGTTTTTTTTTTGGACCACCCTGTATAAAAGGAATAAAATGTTAATGTAAAATGTACATATATGTGTGTGTGTGTGTGTGTGTGTGTGTGTGTGTGTGTGTGTGTGTGTGTGTGTGTGTGTGTGTGTGTGTGTGTGTGTTCTTTAGCATTTGCATTTGTTATTATGAGTGTAGAAAAGTTGTATACTGATGACAGACAGTTGTACATCTCTGATTTACATTTTATGTTCACTTTTTCCAGGACAGAGCCCTGAATTCATTTATTTTGCTGTATTTCTAAAATTGGAAATGCTCTTTCATTTTCATTGTTCCATTGCCATAAATGTTTCTAGTAACTTATTTTGATGCTGTTTGAGCTGTATTTCTAGCAGAAGACTCGGCTGCTTTAAGAAAAGGAATTTATTATGTAACTTATTACAATGTACAATGTTTGTTTTGGCCTTGTTCCCCATCACAGCATTGGGATGAGTAGAGTGTAACTCAAATACCACCAATGAAGGAGGTGGGGGAGCAGAGCCCATCTCCCATGGCAGACAGGGACCAACTGGTGGCAGTGGGGTGGCAGAGGGACCGTCAGGCAGCAACTGCAAAACAGAAGGAAGTGAGTAAAGCAAAGAGCTTTTAAAGGTGATGGCTGCACCGTAATTGTTGCCAGTGATGTGAATTTAAAGCATCTGTTTTGGATTAAAGTGTGCAGCTGGATTCAATTAGCTGAATCAGTAAGGAGCTGATTCGTGAGTCTTCTGTCAGAACAAACACCACGCTTCATTTCTTGTATTAAAGGTACTATTTGAATAAAATGCATTTTGTTGTTGTCATTAACATTGACAAAGGTCTTTGAAAATGGTACGTTTGTCTTGGAAATGATACATTTTGGCAAGAAATCCACATAAAAGTTGCCACCCATAAATTTTTATATTAATGGTCAGCAGGCCTCTTGAAAATTAATATTAAAAGTTGAATTAAGAATTTTACACACTATTTATCTTTTATTAAAGTAATTTATTTCTTTTTTCTGAACTGATGTGTCTTTTGCATTTAACAAAAAATGTAAATCAGAGCTGTTTAACTGATGCCATCAGAAGGACTATGTTTGTTAAGAACAAACACCCAATCACAAAAAAATTCTGATGCAATTAATTCCAGATTTGCTCAGAAATATTATGGTTTGAATTCTAGGTCAGGCCCAACTATTTATTTTTTTCTTTTGTTTTCAAAACAATTTTGGCATACTTGAGTCATTCCCCAAACCAAACAACTGATACATGCAGGCAAAACACAGCCTCCATGTCAGAATGTACTTTAAATAAACTACAGTGATATCAGCCTGAACGTATTTGCTATGTTTTCATCTGAGTATCACGGATGTAAAAAAAAATAAATAATCCATCAATGAATGTATTTTTAGAATTGTATATAATATACATAATAATACATAATATTAATATACATAATATAATATACATAATATATTTATATATATTTATATTATACATATATATATTTTATATGATGAGCAAGCTACCATGTTACCTTTGTCTTATTCCTCTTAAATCATGAATCATTAACATGATACATCAAGGCACACTCATTGATTATTTAGTCAGCATTTTATTTTAATCTGCAGGTTCCCCAAGGTGCACATCCAGGAACCTTGATGTTTCTCTATAACAAACACTCTTTGCACTGCAAACACATTGAACATTAACTCTGTGTGGTATACATCTGAGGAAAGGATTTCTCTCCTTTTCTAATAAGTGATTCACGGTCAGCATGTTTGTGCTCTTTAGAATTTCCACTTTGTTCTAATGCTGTTTCAGTCTCTGATAAGCACGATTGTGATCTGTTGTTGTTTTTTTAATCTGTTGTGTCACTTTGGAATCCAATAATGACCTCAGTAAAACTGTCTGAAAATAGAAAGCCAAGCTGACAGTGTCATTATCACTAATCACTGCCTGTGTCAAAAGAGGCAACACACAGCGAGTCAAACAATTCAGCACAGCCAATGAGCTTCTATCACCAAAGCCTGATGAATGAAATTTACTCAGACCCCTGATTTATTCTTACTCACGTGCAAACCTTTACAAATCAGGATTATGTGGCCCGTGAAGAAGGGGAAATGTGCTAATCATCCAAACTGAGGACAGCAATATGTGCAAACCTGTGGAACCAATCAAAAAGGAGGAGATGGCTACGCTCTCGAATATGTGACATGAGATCACAGTGGGGTTTAGATACTGCCGAAACGATGATTCACACGGACACTTTTTGTTGAGTTTCAGCAACCGTGTGGATGTCATTTTCTTCTTTTGACTGCTCACCACATCCATAAACCTCTCCTTTGGCTTCCCTCTTGTCCTCCTGACTGCTGGTTTTGTCCTCAGCATCCTTCTCCCTATATACCCTGCATCCCTCCTTTGCACATGTCCAAACCATCTCAATCCTCTCTGGCCTCGTCTCCAAACTGCCCTACCTACACTGTCATAGGTCACGGGAAAGCGCTTGAAAGCAACATTTTGTTGTTTAATTATTGTCCATTTAGTTTCTAGTCAACATCTCTCTCTGTTCATGTTACATCACAATGAATGTTTTATGCCATACTGAACAACAGTCTTGTGACATAGTGTTTCAACCGAGTATATAAATCTGTAATTACATGGCACTGCAACAGCTGGTCACAGGTTTGGATGATGGCACACAGATTTAGGGAATAACCCTGTTGTATCTGAAGATGTGTGGACGTTCATGCTGGATTTTACGGTCCGCTACATCCAAAATTTGAACATCCACAAATCTTCAGATACAACAGGGTTATTCCCATTCTAATCCAATTCCATCGTTTGCACGGTTTATTTTTCTGTAACTAATTCAGTCGGCGAATCATTGTGAAAGGGTGTAGTCAGCTTGTCAAAGCTTGCCATAGCAACAGTGTCTTCATGCCAAACTGGAAATTCTGTGAGCAGACCCACAGATTTCTCCATCTCATCAGCTGCACTGAGTTAAAGCCACTGTAAATCCATCAGTCAATCCTGTTCAATCCATTCAATCCACGCATTTCGGGATCGTCATCCCCGCACTAGTTTATGTCGGTCTCAGGTGACAGCGTCATTGTTGACACCTGCACATCAAATGTGAAACGGTTTTAATATTTTGCCACCATCCACGCGATATTTTATGGTCTGAAATCTCACACGATTAACCAATCAGATTTGTGGAAAAAATGTAATTGGATTAGAATCAAGATTTAGATTGCTATGAGAATTTAGTGCAGATATTCAAGGTCATAAAGTGACCTCTGACTTTTCTGCTGTTGCCACAATTAGGGTGAGATATTCAGTATCACTCATCAGCTTTTCATGTGATCACCACTGTTAAAAATACCAGTACACGAGCGCGTCCTTAACTGTGTTGAAGTGCATGTGGGGGGTGCAGTTTCACTAATATACAATAACATAGGAAATGTTGCATAAATATTATGAATAATGATCTTGGATCTGCATCAAAATCCATTCTTTGTTGACTTCAAAACCTAATCCTCCACTGAATGTCACTGGAATCAGTTCCTGTCTTTTGGAGATGTTGTTGTTGTTGATGTCATCAGTTCAATTGCTCCCATTATTGTTCGGCGTCACCACAGCGGATACAGTCAGATCCGCATAGATATTTGGCATAAGTTTTACGCTGGATGCCCTTCCTGACTCAACTCCAGTTTTACCTGGAGAAACAAACAGAACCGCTGGTGTTCCAAAGAGGTCTCCCATCCAAGTACTAACCAGACACTGCACTGCTTAGCTTCTGAGATCTGACGGAATCCTGCTGAAAAACAAGACGTCCTACACAGAGCGTGGGGCCCATTGGTGCCCATGCTTATACCCAGTGTTGCCAACCAAACGTTTCCCCTAAAAATCGATCCATCCTGCCTGCACTGCGCATGCATCATCAGCCGCAGTTCACCGATTATCACCTTGTTTCTGCTTCAAACTGCACTCCAGTCATCATCTATCTCAGCGGCGGATATCTAAAGCTTTTGTACAACAATCATTTCCACATAAATTCAGCATTATTTCATCATGAAAGACGGAGGAAGCGATCAGAGCGCCGCTGCTGGTGCGTTCACTGCGCCTCCGTCATTTCACTGCCTCACCGATTATCGCCTGGTTTCTGCTTAAAACTGACTTTAGAATGATTTAAGAGGTTTTACCTTGTCATCTGATGATTTAATAATCCCATTAATCCATTTGATCGCTTTGGGTGAAGAGACTCCATCTCAGATGTGCTGCTGTGGTCTGTAGTGACGCATGCGCAGTGGAGGCAGGGCGGACCAATTTTTAGGGGGGGGGCTGTTCGGTCTGTGACACTGGATTACATAGTGTGAAGTGGATGACAGTGTTGGAGTTCCCCTGCATAGGTCACCAGTCCATCGCTCCTTATTTTTCCAGTCAAGTGTCTTCTCCAAGTGTACACATAGGTAGCATAATCAAGAATCAAACACAAAGCTGTATGTGTTGGTACTCAAACTCTGATCCAGCTAAGTTGCCTGCTCTGTACTGAATAACATAACCAAGCCAAAAACATTGGCTCTTTGGTGGCGGTATAAATCTGTTTGATTAAGCTCATGGGTGTCAGTAGAAACCATTTGGACAATGTCCACCAGGTTAGTTCTCTTTGGATCCAAACTTAGTGAGCTGGATGGAGTTGGCAAGATTTAACACATAATGCTGGTATGTATTTTGTTAGCACCTCATGGTGTACCAAAGTGTTGTCATTCCAGAGCTTTGTTACTGTGATGCTTTTGATGTTTTGCCATTGTTTGGACATTTTGAAACCTTAGGTATACATGTGGACAGATTTCTTCCCTGGTGCCTCTTGTCATCACTGACTACGTTTACATGCAGCCAATAACCCTTTCATAACCCTTTCATAACCGGAATATTAGCAATAACCCGGTTGTGCACGGCCATGTAAACACCCGCAAAAACCCGAATATGCTCATATTCTGGTTTTTAAAAACCCGAATATGACCCCTGGGTTACTCCTTTTCTAACCCAAATATCAGGTCAAATAAACGTGCATCAGAATATCCCCATAGAAAGGAACATTATTTTGTGTTCTGCGCATGTCCTGTCCGCAAGGAATCTTGGTCTTTTGAGTACGGCAACTACTTGTATGCGGCGCGCGCAACCCACCGGAAAACACTGAAGCAGAGGTATACAAGTATGCCGAAATCTAGACGTGGTAGCACAGCACCACACTTTTGGAGTGAGGAGGAAAGCAAATACTTCATTAGTATCGTGAAAGACATGAATATAATGTCTTTTATTGACGGTAGAAAGAGGAAGAAGAAACGGAAATGATGCATATTTGCGTCATGACGTTCTCCGTACGTCTGGGCATTGTCCATGCGTCGCTGTTTAGATGGGGATATTCCAAATGATACCAGTGACCATGTATAGAGGAGTAACTCTGTCTGCTTAAGCACGTAAAAGGGTTATTCCTAATGATTCAGAAACCGGAATATTGACCTTAACCCGAATATTAACGGCATGTAAATGTAGTCACTCTATGACAGATATAGATCAGAACACTGAGCCAGTTCAAAGCAGTTTCTGCTGTGAAGTTGAATTCTTTAAAAAAACAAAAAAAAAACAATGTTTGTAACAAAAAAAGAAATGCTGTAGGCACGAATGTGAAGCTTCCAAATTGAACATGTAAGAAATGAATCTGTTTCTATGCCTCTTGCTTTAAATGCTGATTGTTATCCCCCCTTTCGGAAGCAAAGGGGAGGAGGATCAATAAGTATTTTGACCCAGTCTCTATGGACACATCTGGGCAAAATCAACCTGCTTGAATGTCAAAGACACAAAATCTAATACTAATATACAGTGCATCCGGAGACTATTCACAGTGCTTCACTTTTTCCACATTTTGTTATGATACAGCATTATTCAATTTTTTTTTTCAAAATTCTACGCACAATACCCCATAATGACAATTTTCTTTTTTTAAGATTTTTGCAAAATTATTAAAAATAAAAAATAAGAAATCACATCTACATAAGTATTCACAGCCTTTGCTATGAAGTGCAAAACTGAGCTCAGGTGCATCCTGTTTCCACTGATCACCCTTGAGTT
Source organism: Thalassophryne amazonica (assembly GCF_902500255.1). Classification (NCBI taxonomy): domain Eukaryota; kingdom Metazoa; phylum Chordata; class Actinopteri; order Batrachoidiformes; family Batrachoididae; genus Thalassophryne; species Thalassophryne amazonica. Next base: position 41,127,706 of record NC_047120.1, on the reverse strand, counting down.
GTTTCTGCTGCTTAATTGGCATCCACCTGGGGTAAATTCAGTTGATTGGACAAGGTTTGGAAAGACACACACCTGTCTACATATAAGGTCCCACAGTTGACAGTACATGTTAGAGCACAACCCAAGCATGAAGTCAAAGGAATTGTCTGTAGACCTCCGAGACAAGATTGTCTCGAGGCACAAATCTGGGGAAGGTTACAGAAACATTTCTGCTACTTTGAAGGTCCCAATGAGCACAGTGGCCTCCATCATCCCTAAATGGAAAAAGATAAGATCCACCAGGACTCTTCCAAGAGCTAGCTGCCCATCTAAACTGAGTGATCGGGGGAGTACCTGATGGTCACTCTGTCAGAGCTCCAGCATTCCTCTGTTGAGAGAGGAGAATCTTCCAGAAGGACAACCATCTCTGCAGCAATCCACCAATCAGTCCTGTATGACAGAGTTGCCAGATGGAAGCCCCTTCTTAGTAAAAGACACATGGCAGCCCACCTGGTGTTTGCCGAAAGGCACCTGAAGGACTCTCAGACCATGAGAAACAAAACTGTCTGGCCTAATGAGACAAAGATTGAAGGCGTCATGTTTGGAGGAAACCGAGCACATCCCTACAGTGAAGCATGGTCGTGGCACCATCATGCTGTGGGGATGTTTTTCAGTGACAGGAACTGGGAGACTAGTCAGGATTGGAGAGATGAATGCAGTACAGAGACATCCTGGATGAAAACCTGCTCCAGAGCGCTCTTGACCTCAGACTGGGGCAAAAATGACTCTAAGCACACAGCCAAATGAGTGGCTTCAGGAGAACTCCATGAATGTCCTTAAGTGGCTGAACCAGAACCCAGACCTGAATCTGATTGGACATCTCTGGAGAGATCTGAAAATGGCTGTGCACGGACGCTCCCCATCCAACCTTATGGAGCTTGAGATGTGCTGCAAAGAGGAATGGGCAAAACCCAAAGATAGATGTGCCAAGCTTGTGGCATCATATTCAAGAAGACTTGAGGCTGTAATTGCTGCCAAAGGTGCATCGACAAAGTATTGAGCAAAAGGTGTGAATACTTACATACATGTGATTTATTAGTTTTTCATTTTTAATAAATTTGCAGAAATTTAAAAAATGTTTTTCATGTTGTCATTATGGCGTTCTGTGAGTAGAATTTTGAGGGAAAACATGAATTTACTACATTTTGGAAAAAGGCTGTAATGTAACAAAATGTGGAAAAAGTGAACCACTGTATATACTTTCCAGATACACTGTAGTATAAAATATTAAACTCATAGCAACTATGTCATACTTTCTGTACTTTGCATTGTTGATGTGATTTTCATACAAATGGAAAAGGCCTCTGCAGAATGCTGACCTGTTTAATATCCTGTGTAATCATCAATGTAAATGTCTGTTGGATCACTGGAGCTCTGAACATTAAGGACTTTTGTAGTGTTCCTGTAAAGCCCGTGTTAGTCCTGTAGTAATCTCACCGCAGCCTCTCAGGCTGTGCCATCGTAACCTTGACAGAGAAATCTAAGCTTCACTGAGTGCCTGTGAGCGCTGTGGTATCTTTAGCTTTTGTTCAAGCTTTTACCACTGGCCCTCTCCAACGCTTTCTCCTCCTCCGCTCCCCTCAGCCCACTCACTGATGGTTGCACATGCAAACATGCACACTTATATGCATGACTGCACACAACCAGCTCACTGCACATAAACGCATAACTGTTACTGGGCAGATTAGAGGAGTGAACCTACTCTGGGACATGACATGTGGCCCCGGTGTTTCTTGCTGCGCATTAAAGTACTGACTCTCTTACAGTTGGCACCATAAATATCTGGACACTGTCAGAGTTAGGTTTGCCCAGATAAACTCCAAACAATGTACGATTTTGTGCAATTTATACCTCAATTTTTAAACTTCACAAAGTAACTGGACCCCCCAACGTACTCATGAATTTTAAAAAATAGACAAATGTTTGAAGTGTGTCTGTCATTCTTTTGGCTGACCTTGTATCGTTCATCTTGGCAGTAGCCAGGTATTGTTTTGCGCACATTCATGCGTACGTCCATGTGTGTGTGTGTGTGTGTGTGTGTGTGTGTGTGTGTGTGTGTGTGTGTGTGTGTGTGTGTGTGTGTGTGTGTGTGGTGTTTCAACAGGATCAAAGCTTAGCATTCACAAATGAGTGATCAGAAACAAAGATCAGGATCAAAGGACAACAATCACAAATGAATAATAAGAAACAAAGATCTGGATCAAAGGACAGCAATCACAGATGAGTAATAAGAAACAATGATTTGGATCAAAAGACAGCAATCACAGATGAGTTATTAGAAACAAAAAATCTGAATCAAATGACAGCAATCACAGATGAGTCATCATCTGTGATCATCTGTGATCATCATCATCTGTGATCATCTGTGATCATCTGTGATCATCATCACTGATCAGAAGTGAAGATTTGGATCAAAGGACAGCAATCGCAGATGAGTGATCAAAAACAAAAATCTGGATGGAAGGACAGCAATCACAGATGAGTTATCACAAATAAAGATCCGGATCAAAGATTAGCAATCATAGATGAGTAACCACAAACAAATGTCAGGATCAAAAGGCAGCAATCACAGATGAGTGATCAAAAGATCAGGATCAAAGGACATCAGTTACAGATGAGTCATCACAAAGATCAGGATCAAAGGTCAGCAATCACAGATGAGTTATCACAAACAAAGACCCGGATCAAAGATTAGCAATCGTAGATGAGTAACCACAAACAAATGTCAGGATCAAAGGGCAGTAATCACAGATGAGTGATCAAAAGATCAGGATCAAGGACATCAGTTACAGATGAGTCATCACAAAGATCAGGATCAAAGGTCAGCAATCACAGATGAGCAATCACAAATGAAGATCGGGATCAAAGATTAGCAATCACAGATGAGCAATCACAAACAAAGATCAGGATCAAAGAAGCAAAGAAAGCAATCAGGATGGAATAATTTTCCAGAAGCAATCTAGAGAATATCTCTCTCACAATAGAAGAGAGAAAAGAAAAATGGCATTAGAGACATAAACAGAGGACTGTTGGACCTTGACAGAGTTTTCTGACAGACCTTCTAATTTTATGGTGGAAACAACTATTGGCTCTGTTCCACTGGTTACCTTCTGACTGCCAGTCATGGTTCATGCCTCACTCTGAGTCACCTGGTTGTCCACCTGCCAGCACGTTCCCCATCACTCTCACTGCAGTAGTTAGTCAAACGTTCCTCCTTTCCCAGATTGACTTTGTGTCCAGTCCAGCTCTCAAACTTTGGTCATGTTTTTGTCAAGCTGTGTGTCTCTGCCTGCCTTGACCTTGAAAGACTATGTTAATCATCTGACCTCAGGCTGTGCTCACATGACCAAGCCTGACATTTGGACTTTGTTTAGTCTGCCTCTAAACACAACAGCCTTTGTTTGCACTTTTACATTGTAATACCACTTACGTGGCACGGTTTTAGCAGGAAGCTGAATTTTATAAAATATTGTTTGCTGTAGGGCAATAGATTATTTGTAATTTGAAACCTGATCACTCAAAGAACCAGGAAAAGGGCCCTCACCACTCACAGCTCTGGTTTTTATACCCATCAGCTGTCTATGATGTCATAAAGCTTATCTCACAGTTTGATAGTGATGAACATTTGGAGGCAGATTTGCTTTACTATCAGCTCCTTCTTGAACATGATACAAAATTTCATCATAATCCACAAACCATTTTTGGAATTTTCATGTACTCAGACTGGTAATGCCTTCCATTTCCCTCTGTCAGCTAGTAGAGGGGTCATGAAGTGGAACGCAATGAGATGGCGCGTGTTGGAATTTTAACTCCACAATTCACACGTGGCAACCTCCAGTGCTGAAAAATGAAGGCAACGCAGAGGTGCCAAAACTTGCAGTCATGTTAATGGCCACTTGAGGCTGGCCACAGTTCAGTTTTGCTTTATTGGGGTTGCAGGGGGTCTAAAAAACCAGTCAGTATCTGGTGTGGCCACCACTTGCCTCACACAGTGCAACACATCTCCTTCACATAGATTTGATCAGCAGCCAGACGCCATCGAACTTGATCATTTGGATGTACTGCCAAATTCTCTGAAACGCCTTAGGAGATGGCTTAAGGTCGAGAAATGAACATTCAATTCACAGGCAACAGCTCTGGTGGACATTCCTGCAGTCAGCATGCAAATTGCACGCTATCTCAAAACTTACATCTGTGGCATTGTGCTGACTGATAAAACTGAACATTAAAAAGTGGCCTTTTATTGTGGCCAGCCTAAGGCACACCTGTGCAATAATCATGCTGTCTAATCAGCATCTTGATATGTCACACCTGTGAGGTGGAATGGATTATCTCGGCAAAGGAAGAGTGCTCACTAACACAGATTTAGACAGATCTGTGAACAACAACTGAGAGAAACAGGTCTTTTGTGTACAGAGAAAATGTTTTGGATCTTTGAGTTCAGGTCATGAAAAATGGGAGCAAAAACAAGTGTTGCATTTAAATTTTTGTTCAGTATGTATGTATGTATGTACACACACACACACACACACACACACACACACACACACACACACACACACACACACACACACACACACACACACACAGTAAAATCACCAGTGTTAAATTAACACTTTGCATGACTAACAATTTGCATGAATTTATATGTTCAGTTAGCTGTTTTTCAGTTAGCTTTATATACATTTAACTGTTTTCATAGTGATAAATACATTTTTAGATTCATATAGTGTTATTTTAAGTAAATTTTAGATTGCTAGCTTTATATTCATTTAGCTAGTCACATAGCTTTGCATGAAGTTATGTTCAGTTAGCTGTTTTTCAGTTAGCTTTATATACACTTAACTGTTTTCATAGTAATAAATACATTTTTAGATTCAGATAGTGTTATTTTACGTCAATTTTACAATTTTACTTTGTTAGCTTTATATTCATTTAGCTATTGCTTTGCATGAAATTATGTTCATAGTGATAAATACATTTTTAGATTCAGATAGTGTGATTTTAAGTACATTTTAGATTGCTAGCTTTATATTCATTTAACAATTTGCATATCTTTGCATTAATTTATGTTCAGTTACCTGTTTTTCAGTTACTTTCAGTTTCAGTTAGCTTTATACACACTTATCTGTTTTCATAGTGATAAAGGTTTCGACTGTGATTGTTTTAAATGCATTTAGATTTGGTTAGCTTTATATTCCCTCAGCCCCAACCAGTCCCAGCAGAAGACTGCCCCTCCCTGAGCCTGGTTCTGCTGGAGCTTTCTTCCTGTTAAAAGGGAGTTTTTCCTTCCCACTGTCGCCAAGTGCTTGCTCACAGGGGGGTCATTTTGGCCGTTGGGATTTTTCTGTTTTTTCTGTTTTTCTGTAATTGTTGTATGGCTCTTGCCTTACAATATAAAGCGCCTTGGGGCGACTGTTTGTTGTGACTTGGTGCTATATAAATAAATAAATAAATTTGATTTGATTTGATTTGATATTCCGTTTGTTAGCTTACAAGCTATAGTTACGTTGTGCTAGATGAATTGTTTTCGGTTTAGATTGAGTCAGATTTATTTTCAGTAAGTTTTAGATTGTTTCAGGTAGGTTTTCCTGGAGCTGCACTCACTTTGGTTTTGATTAGGTTGGCTTTGTGTTTTTGTTGTTGTTGTTTTACAACACAGATATTGTTTATTCAAGTATGGCAGTGGTAGGTCCATGACCTATATGGGATCTAGACGCTCCCGCCATCACGAGCCTCCCAGCTGACTGGGTTATAGCAGTGGGTAGATGGGACTCATTAGCCCTGTTAAGGCGGTCCACCTAGGGGAAGGAAAACCCTGATGTTAAACCCCCAGCCTGGGTTACTGCCCCCGTGCCTCCGAGGAAGGTTCTTTAGCCAGAGGCTAGGAGAAGGTCACTCTGATGTAAAACCTACAGCCTGGTGGTCGCCACAGCCGTCTCAGCTTGTCTGTGCCACTGTGGAGTGCCACCTTGCCTAAAGAGTGGAATTGGTGTGCGCGAGCTGATCCCCACTTTAAGCAACGAGCGCAGGCGGGAAGGAAAGCCCTGCAGCGATGGGAAGAGGCAAAAACAGCAGGTGCATGATGGCACTGGGAGCTGCAGTCTCGATCCTGCATGCAGGCAGCTCAGGAGCTATGGTCATTTGATTGCTGACCCGAGACAACAGCATCATCCGGCAGGGCCCTGGGTGACCAAGCAGCCCTGTTTAGGGATAGCCCTGCTTGCTCCACATGGAGACAGACCTAGAAAAGGTGGTCTAAACATGGCTTGTCTCACTAGACCCGGTTGGCTCACCGCTGCCAACGGGCATCACTACACGCGGTACGAAAAGAAAAACAAAGAACCTGAAAATTGCGTGCTGGAATGTACGCACAATGATGGACTCAGACAATAGCGGTCGTCCTCGAAGACACTCAGCCTTAGTCGCCAAAGAGCTAGCAAGGCTTGACATAGACATTGCTGCACTCAGCGAGGTGCGCTTTGCAGACCAAGGGTCACTCACCGAGGAAGGTACAGGGTACACACTGTTCTGGTCAGGGAAGTCTAAAGAAGACCGTCGACTCTCAGGGGTCGGGTTCATGATTAAGAGCGCCATAGCACATAGGTTACACAGTTTGCCAGTTGGACATTCTAACCGACTCATGTCACTCTGGCTCCCCATCAACAACAAGGATTTTGCCACTATTGTTAGTGTGTATGCCCCAACCATGCAGGCCGACATCGGAGTTAAGGTGGCTTTCTATAGCGATCTGCACAACCTTCTACAGCACGTCGACACCCAGGACAAGCTCCTCATCATGGGAGATTTCAACGCCAGAGTGGGCCGCGACTCTGATGTATGGAAGGACGTGCTAGGGAAACATGGCATAGGCAACTGTAACGACAATGGCCGCCTGCTGCTGGAGTTCTGCTCTGCACATGACTTGACGATCACCAACAGCCTGTTCCAACAGAAAGAGAGTTTCAAAGCAACCTGGAGACACCCACGCTCCGAACACTGGCACCTTCTGGACTACGTTCTGACGCGACAGCGTGATAGAAGAGACGTACAACATACCAGGGTGATGCCTAGCGCAGATTGCTATATAGATCACCGCTTGGTCTGTTCCAAGATTGCGTTCACTTTCAAGCCCCCTCCTAAGAAGAAAGGCCCACAGTTTAAGAAGCTACAAGTCCACAACCTGCAAGACACAGACACAAAAATGGAGTTCCAGGCCAAACTAGAGGAGAGACTGGGTGGAGAAGAAGGCCTGCCTGACGACCCTGAACAACAGTGGATGAGATTAAAGGCCAGCCTTCAGGAGATGGCAGCAGAAGTAGTGGGCTTCTCAGCCAGGAAAAATAAAGACTGGTTTGATGAGTCTGATGCGCAGATCCAGGAACTACTAGAAAAGAAACGTGCATGCCACAATACTTTTTTAGCTAAACCTGATGACCACTCTGCCAAGACAGCTTACAGAAATGCCTGCTCCACACTGCAAAGCAAGCTCCGCATACTGCAGAACGACTGGTGGCTAGCTTTTGCGGAGAAGACACAACAACATGCCGATGCCGGAGACATGCGCTCCTTTTATGAAGCCCTTAAGACCATCCATGGGCCAGCACATCAAGTGCAAGCACCCCTGCGCTCCTCAGACAGCTCCACCCTTCTGACGGACAAGGAAACCATTATGCAGCGTTGGTCAGAACACTTTGAAAACCTCTTCAGTGACAAGCGCACTGTGCAAGAGTCATCAATCGAGAAGATTCCCCAGGTGGAGGTGAAATGGAAACTTGATGACCCCCCAACACTTGAAGAGATCCGAAAGGCCACCACGCAGCTGAATCCAGGGAAGTCTCCTGGCATAGATGGCATCCCAGCAGAGGTGTACCAAAATGGAGGTGAGGCAGTCCTCGACAAGCTTCAGATTCTCTTCTCCAGTTGCTGGGAAAAGGAAATGGTTCCACATGACCTTCGGGATGCTGTCATTGTCTCCCTGTACAAAAACAAGGGCGACAAGTCCGACTGTTCTAATTACCGGGGCATCACTCTCCTCTCAATAGCAGGTAAGATTTTGGCTCGAGTGCTGCTCAACAGGCTTACCCCTACCATAGCGCATGAAAATACTCCCGAGAGTCAGTGCGGATTTCGGGCCAACAGGGGAACCACCGACATGATCTTCGTCCTGAAACAGATCCAGGACAAGTGCAGAGAACAGAACGTGGCCCTTTATGCAGCCTTCATAGACCTAACCAAGGCTTTTGACACAGTTAGTCATGAGGGTTTGTGGAAGATTCTTGCACGCCTTGGCTGCCCTCCAAAGCTCCTCACCATCATCCGCCAGCTGCATGAAGGCCAGATGGGACAAGTGAAGTACAACGGGACTCTGTCCGGCAGCTTCCCCATCTCAAATGGCGTCAAACAAGGTTGCATCCTCACGCCCACTCTGTTCTCCATCTTCTTCAGCCTGATGCTTCGTGAGGCCAAAGAAGACTTGACAGACGGCATCTATATCCGCTTCAGAACCGACAGAAGTCTGTTTAACTTGCGGTGCCTTCTGTCCCACACTAAAATCACAGAACAGCTAATCATGGAGCTGCTCTTCGCAGATGACTGCGCCCTCGTTGCCCATACGGAGCAAGCCTTGCAGCACATTGTCAACTGTTTTGCTGAAGCAGCAAGAGCCTTCGGCCTCAACATCAGAGTGAGAAAGACAGAAGTGCTATATCAACCGGTCTTCCATACAGCATATACCCCACCCCAAGATCAAGGGTACCAGCCTGAATGCAGTAGAGCACTTCACGTATCTTGGTAGTGTTATCTCAAACGACGCATCTGTTGCCAAGGACCTAGACAGTCGCCTTGCCAAGGCCAGGAGTCTGGCAGAATCATGCACTGCGCCTTTCCACAAAAGTGCAGGTCTACAGAGCCATTGTGGTCCCTACCCTCCTGTATGGAGCTGAAACCTGGGTTCTGTATCGCCAGCAGATCAGATTACTGGAACACTTTCATCAGCGTTGTCTCCGAAACATCTTCGGGATCAAGTGGCAGGACTACGTCTCAAATGAGGACATCCTTACCAGAGCCAAATTGCCCAGCATGGAGTCTATTATACTCAAACAACAGCTTCGTTGGGCAGGCCACATAGCCAGGATGGATGATACACGCATGCTGAAATTAATTCTCTTTGGCGAGCTCAAGGAAGGGAGATGAAACCAAGGGGCCCCCAAAAAGCGCTATAAGGACCAGCTGAAGAAACAACTCTCCCTTGCAGGCATTCAGCATCAGTCATGGCAGCATCTAGCTACAGATAGACACCAGCTGAGCTAACAACTCTCTTACCTTGATCAGGCATCTTGGTTGAATGAAATGCTCTGGATCCTGTATCAGGATCCTGCACTTGTCACCAGGGTAACACAAAATGGGGGTGTGTCATTGGTGGGACTGAGAAATGGTGGCTCCTGATTGGATAAAAGCAGGCAATACAAAGCCTGGTATTTTCAATGTATTTTTTTGTATCACCCTGTTTTAAGATTTGTATCGTCCTGATTTTATTGCCACAGTTTCCAGGGCAGTAAAATTGATAGGACTAGTGTATGATTCGTCAGCCCTATTTTTTCTTGTATCTTATGAGGGCTGGTTTATGAGTACAGGGCAGATTCTTGTTGTAATATGTGATAATGTGTGGTGATACCCGAGCTGGCTATCTGTTGGTGGACGGTGGCACTCCAGTGAGGCCTGTTCTAGTTTAAAGCTTTCTCATGGTGGGTTTTTTTGCAGCTCCTGAAAATGAACACAATGAGAAGATACTGTAACAAAACTGGATATGTGTGAAATACGTCTTTGAATTTAAGACCCATTTCTGAAGCTGTAGTTGTGAACAAAACAACAGACACATTCTGTGTTCCATGAAATTAGAAAATATACAAGTATATATAAAAAAAATCTGAGCTGATTTGTGTTGGATATGAATAAATGCAGTGATATTCTTGCCTCCTTTGTTATTCTCATGCTGTGCAAAGTGCAAATACAACTGAAGGAGTATTTGTTCTTGTAATGTGTGAAAATAACTTGGAAACGAGTCACGCATTCTTAATATTGATTCTCTCACATCACTTGGAGATTTCTGCACATTGTGGAGTTTGTGCGCCAGACGGGAAGATGCACGTCACGTTCTCCTGCTGCATTGCGGTGAGGTTGTGCAGAGATGCACCGTGTCATCTGTGACCTCACGCTGTCAAAGAGCGGCAGGTAACACGATGCACACGATGCACACGGCTCACGCCACCTCGCTCCTGCAGAGGCTGACTTGAGCCTCCACCAGCACCCCTCATTTGCTTGTGAAGCTTTCCAAAGGTCAACAAAGGTCAAAAATATTTATTCAGTATTGTTCCCCGGTAACACAGCTGATGGATTCCAAATCTCAGTGTGTGAATAATGAATGACAAAACTTTGTCTCCTCCTCGCCTTCAGAGATCCCTTTATGTGAGTGATGTGCCGTTACCTAAAATTGCAGCACCGTGCCCTGAGCCGCGTTCAGCTGATGCCTGGGGCGTTTCTGTCTCACTCAAAGTTTCCATTCACATTTAATACGTTTCTAATGAAACGGTGACAGCGGAGGCGGTTTAAGTCGGCTTCCTCTGCACATTACAGATCATTGCATGTTGCACTCAGGCTGACTTAAATGGGCGCTTTGGGACTTTCAGTCTCTTCTTCTGCTCTTGTGTTATAGTAATGGAAGAGACAGGGCGTGTCCGGCTGGAGAAAGGGGACACTTCACCACCAGCATGTTCAAACAGCCACTTATGGGGGTGCATTCGTATGAGAACTGTTCTTTTCAACATTGACTTTAAAGAACACGCACGCAGCGTCCACCACACCCACACATTTAACATAAATTCCTGCAAATCCTTTCTTAGTGATTCTTTGTGTGCCCTCGATGTTTGATTAATTCTGTCCACAATTGCAACTGCAGAAGCCTTCAACTGTGTTTTACCCTTTGTTGACTCCAAAGTGTTTGAGTTTAGCAGTTATGACCTTGAGTTTGACCTTTCAAGGTCACCCAAGGTCAACTGTCATATGACAAATAGAAATGTGATTATATGACTTCATATAAGTGTTTAATAGTAACCATATGTGTATCTTTATCCAGTTCCTTGATATAGCCTTTTTTTATATCCCCTAAATAATGGACCAAAATTTGACCTTCATCTATGACCTTGAGTTGGACCCATACCTCCCAAAAAAAACACATTTCAAACCATGGGTCGACTTCCTGTCAGACAGGAAAATTGCTGAGGATCCTACAACCCCAATTCCAATGAAGTTGGGACGTTGTGCAAAATGTAAATAAAGTATATTTTGGACTGTAGATGATGGAATCCGTAAATTCCTTGCAATTGAACATTGAGAAACATTGTTCTTAAAATGTTGGACTATTTTTTCACACAGTTGTTTACAAAGTGGTGATCCTTTCCCTATCTGTGCTTGTGAACGGTTGAGCCTTTTGGAGATGCTCCTTTTATACCCAATCATGACACTCACCTGTTTCCAATTAACCTGTTCACCTGTGGAATGTTCCAAACAGGTGTTCTTTGAGCATCAAATTTCCCAGTCTTTTGTTGCCCCATCCCAGCTTTTTTGAAATATGTTGCAGGCATCCATTTCAAAATGTGCAAATATTTGCACAAGTATTTGCATCAGTTTGAACATTAAATATCTTGTCTTTGTGGTGTATTCAATTGAATATAGGTTGAAGAGGATTTGCAAATCATTTTATTCTGTTTTTATTTACATTTCACACAATGTCCCAACTTCATTGGAATTGGGGTTGTAATACTGTGTTCCAGTTACCTTGGAATTCAGATGACATGACTGAGAATGATGCCAACACACCTCCAAGATTTTGGAATATAGACAAAAATATGTAGTCCGAATGGAAGAGGAGTGTTATAGCATGATTATTAATCTACCTTTTTACATATATAGTTTGTGCTAATTTCAGTTGGCAGTTAGAGTAGAACAGCAAGGATTCTCTGCCGCCTGCTGGGGTCCTAATTGACAGTTGGGAAATACTGGATAGTGACGCTGCAAGGTTGCTGAGGGTCGTCATTTCAGGTGTGATGTGAGCTCATGTCTTCTGCCTTATTAAGGTCTGAAAAGAAACTGGATTCCTTGGCACTGGCAACGAGAATAAACCACAATCCGGGCCAACGACGACAATTCCTGGCAAGATCAATGAGTTTGACCCAGAGTAGGATGACTGGGGAATGGTTGGGGTTTTTCTGTGTGGCTTACAAAATCAGAGATGATGAACAAAAGCGGCCCATTCGCCTGAGTTCAGGTGGAGATAAAGTATACACCATTTCACTCGATTTGTGCCAACTACACCGATATGCCTGGCGATCACTCTCTGAATGAGGTTCTGAAGATTCTGAGTGGTCAGTTCACTCCGCTGTCCGGTGTCACAGTGGAGCGTTTTAAGTCGAAAGACCATACTGGATAAACCCTCCATGACGTCACTCATAGGTTCTCTGAAGACCACTTTTGAAGCTCAAGAAGTGCTGCTCTGGGTGTCACCATGTTGGCCGTGTTTACTCTGCCCACGTCATGGCCAAGCCAGAAAATGGGTAAAAAGATGAAACTTAGGCAAGACCCTGCATGACCTGAGCGGGATGAATCAAGCCCGAACACACCGCCATCTTAGAGTTACTGAACAAACTAACGCTAACAAGCTTAGCTTAGTTTGGGTGTTTTATTACTTTTTTTTTTTTTTTGGAAACTGAGTTTTGGTTTTCATGACAAGCGGCTTAGCTATAGGTGTTAAAATTATGACTGGTTTAGTTCCTCAGCAACCCTAGATTCGGTTGACCTAACATCATCAATCTACCGATAACTACTAAAAGTGCTAATGCCGCTAACATACAAAATTAAATAGCATGACTATATCACATGAAGGAAATACTGTAGCGCAGAATTCTTAGATGACCCACTAGGACCATTAACCCCACAGCAATCCATATTATTATTATTATTATTATTATTATTATTATTATTAATATTCATACTAAAATGTTCAGTAAGGACATTTTGTGGTCATCCACAACTGCTAGCAGCCACAGCTGACAGTATCTGGTAGTGGACTCAGTTCAGTGACACACACTACCCTAATGTCCTAATTATTCATATCTTCTGGCTTAAAATGGCTTAAACTCATTAGTTATTTAAATAAATAAATAAATCCATAATTTAAAAAAACAATGCCAGACAGTTGTCATGAAGGAGCAAATTAACTGCAGAGACCAAAACCATTTTTGCACCAGTCTGTTGACATGGTTATTTCTCCAAGGTTGGACATTTTAACATGGGCTTCTATAGCAATCTGCTCAATTTTTGAGCCAGCCTCAAGCTGCTGTTCAAGGGACTGCAAATTTTTCCTCTTCTGGGTTAGACTTCATTTTAGGTAGAGTCTTACCAAACATGTAGTAGAGCTCCTCCAGCAGGCATGTGTTGTGAGACCCATCCCATAAAATGCAACACCTCATACTCAAAACTGACAGTTGCTGTTGGTGGAATGCTTCAAATTTTGCAGAAATGTGCCTCTGCTGCACATAGACGTTACGTATCTCTTTGCTGCATGATTTGCGAAGCATTTTCAGCAACAAATAGATGAAAAGATCACCTCCTGGCTAAAGAGAAACACCTGCAAGAAACTAAAGCCATCGCTGACGTTTAGTTAGTTCTTTCTAGGAAAGGCATTGTTGGTGTAAGCTTGTTTAAATGAGCTCCACAAATGGCTTCAACTGATACAGCAGAGCTCAACTGTAAAAACAAAAGATGTTTCTCCTGGTTAACCCGTTCACACTTCTCCCTTAATCATTTGGCAGGTTCTGGCCGTGCTTTGCAGGGTGTCACCTTCCATTAGTGCTCTTGTCTAGACTGGAGTTCAGTCTATTTGGGTTCTGGCCTCATTCCACTGGTGACTCCTGGCAGCACTCCCAGTTTTAGGTCCAAGCAGATTAAAGTAAAGTAGGAGGAGTTTTGTTTTGTCACCTATGAGGACAAAGGTCAAACACAGAACACAGGCCACACAACACAGACACATACTCAGCACAGAAAGCCATTACAGGCAATCAAATGTCTTAAAAACAGATATTATGATTGAAAGACAAATTTTAAAAAAGCAGACCATGAGGTGATTGGGCCTCGGGATAGACCCTTGAAAGTGGGTGTGTCACTACACTTAGGGTGCCAAAACCTACCACCCATGATTAGATTTGCTTCCATGTGATGGCCAGTTACCCAGGAATCAACATTTAAAAATGCTCAAATCAGATTGAAAAGTATACCTCATTATTTGTCTTACCATAAAGATTCTGAAAAATTTGACTCTCTATGACTGAATATTATGGAGTTATTGGGTGTCAAAATCCAATCCCTCCTTCACGTCAAGGCACCTGGGTAACGGATCAAGTAGGGGATTGCCTATTGGGGTGAAATATGGTGGAGACCTTGTGTGCCCCGTGGTTACTACAGTAACCATGAGGGCCCAACAGGAACCCTGAACATGAGACGGTTAATGGGGATCTGGTGAAACAAGAAGTTGTCAACGGCGGATCAGTCAGAGGAGGTGATGGATTATAACCCATTGGCTGTGAAGGCTGATGAAGGCTGCAGCAGGTCCTCAGACCCAGATCCTCTGGGATTTCTCACCCATCAGACCAGGGATTTTCCCACATTAAACAAACACACGTGCTGGTGTCTCTAGGCCAACCCTGGATGTAGCATCCCAACTGGGAATCAACCAAGAGACAATCTTCCTCACCACAGAGGGATCGCCACAATGGAATTATGGTGTAACTCCTGGGGTCCTCATGTAGGCCGCCACCCTGCACCACCATGCTGATACAGTAGCCCAAATGGGACATACTTACTCTGTCATTTGCATTTTAAGGTATGGCCTAAGACGGATGAAAAACAAAGGGGAAGCAGTGGTTACTCCTGTGTACACTGTCTACGAGTCTGAGAACCCTCATTTTCATGAAATGTAGGATCATCCATATTTCTTATCACAAGAGAATTAAATAAATGGACTGCATTTATATAGCGCTTTTCCATCTGCATCAGACGCTCAAAGCACTTCACAAATAATGCCTCGCATTCACCCCGATGTGAGGGTGCTGCCATACAAGGTACTCACTACACAATGGGAGCAACTAGGGGATTAAGGGCCTTGCCAAAGGGCCCTTTGTATTTTTTCAGTCAGGTTGGGATTTGAACTGAGGATCCTCTGGTCTCAAGCTCAACGCCTAACCACTAGACCATCGCCTCCCCCAAGAGAAGACAAAGGAGCATGAATCCTCATGACCAAAGAAGTAAAAACAAGAAGGGAAACAAAATCATGACTTGCAAGGGCGTAATGTAATTTGCAACTTCCCCACTAGATGACAGTATATCCTACACACTGTAGCTTTAAGAGGAAAGTAGCAACCAACTCTGAGCTGGCACTTATCAGGCTGATCTGATTTCCAGTGTTTAAAGAGGAATCCATGCGGATCACATATGGTATTTAGAACTTAGACGGCTAATGAGGCACGTAAAGTGCCTTTTTTTTGTTCCTCCCAGCCACGCTCCACACTTCTCCACCAGTCAACACAGCATTCCTATTGTTGCCTTTTCATGTTATTCTGCCAAATATTTGCCAGTCTAACATTGGCCTGATAATCAGGCCTTGGTTCCAAAGCCAGGTATGTCGGAATCGCTGACATGCTTGGATAACGGCCAAGCTAGTGAGGTTTTTCTTATCAAGGTTCAACAGCAAAACCATGATTTCATTCCTTCCATTCGTTCAGAGGCCACAGACCAACCATCTTACGTGCCGCGATGAGTTCATTCCCACGGCAACCATTCACTCAAATCTGTTCAACATCCCCTCTATTGAAGATGCAAACAGCAGCTCGCCACAAAATAATTCAGCACCATTTCCATTTGCTCATGTTTTGGCACAAAGTGGCCGAATCTCAACTTTATTGCCACTGGTTTGTTTCATACCGTTAAGATTATTCTGGTATCGTTGCTAAGGAGACTGTGTTTTTATGCTATTTGCATTTCTTAGCATCATTATTAATCAAACTTATTGGCATCGGGTGCATAGGTATTTGGACAGCAACACAGTTTTTTGCTTCTTTTTCTCTGTACATCGTTGCAATGGGGTTTAATTGAAATGACCAAGATGTGCTTGTAATGTAGACATTTAGGTTTAATTCAAGAGGCTTAACAAAAATATCACATCAACTATTTAGGAACTGTAGCCATTTGTTTATCTTGACAAACTGAATATGTGTATTTTATTATTTAGAATAACAAATTATCACTTTTACAGGCAGTTTTCTCAGGGCATGGATACGTGAATATTTCCAACTCAGTGAATATGTCTTAGAGTTCATTTACATCAATCATTAAGAAATACAAGAAGTATGATAAATCTGTCTGGAATAGGCAGTTTTCAAAACTGGCCACACTGCAATATGTGAAAGATGGCATAGGTATGTCCATTTTGGGCTACTGTATCAATATGGTGGCCTCCATGCATGGACCCACCCCCATGTCGATATAAAGGGCTCAATCTAACATTATGAAAACGTACTGACTCTTTGTTACATTATAATTATACTCTAATGAGAAGATTATTCTAAATGCTATATTCCATTTCTACTAATATGCGCCCCTAAATCCTGCACACTGCAGCTTTAACAGTACATTGAAATGTGTGGTACAACTTTAGTGAAAAGCAACAGGAATACAGTGAATGCAAATATATATATGAAATCACAGTTCCTTTGAAATAGACAAAAGCCAGAGAGATGGAAGAAGCAGATGTTGGTCACCAGGCACGATCATGATGGCAGAGGTTCTTCCATAATGTGGTGATTATTTTCACAGAGCAGACTTTAAAAAAGAAAAAAGAAACCTGGCATGTGCAGTCATGGCGGCACACTTTGTTTTTCCACGAGCTCCACAGTTCACGTGCCACTCTTCAGTGGTTCCAGCTGGCGCTGTGTGCAGAGGAGGTTTTCTTTCAGGCACAACAAAAGCCACACGACGAGAGACGCTGTGACCTCAGATCTGGAGTCATACAGCTGTTTCTCTGTATCAAAGGTCCACGTTCCACATCACGAGTGTTACGAGTCACTGTGATGAGGGTGCAGCTACTAAAAATCAAGTAAAGATTTGTTGGAGGTGCCGTAAACAGAACCTTGGCATAGTTTTGTTGTATAGTTAAAGATGAGGAATCTAAGGTAACTTTTTTATTGTTTGACCTGTGTACTGAAGAACTGAAGGACAGCTATCATAATTAAATAATGCCTAGTTCACTATATTCCTTCTGTCTTTCCCTTTTCCATTAACTGTATGTCATGGCAGAGAAGATACACTAAGGAAATAAAGAATGAAGCCATCTGTGAAATGAAAGTAAGAGACATATATTATCCCCTATCTGCACAAATTACATCTGATTATTCATGTTTTGTGGCTCTTGCTGTGTTTCAACACCATTTTTTTTAAACATGTTTAAACCTTGCCTGATTGCACACACTGTTTCTACAGAGCTGCCTTTACCAAAGATTATACCAGTTTTCAGGCTCCAACTGAGTTTTTGGTTTGTTATTTATTTATTTTGCTAAAAACATACAGAATCAGGTGTCAGCAATGAGAGGCTGGCTTAAGCGGTGAAAGTGTTGAATTTAGTTGAGACAGTCACTTTTCTCAGCAGTGACTTTCATGTCTGTGGTTCCTCAGAGTTTGAGCTTGAGAGATGGCTGGAAAGATCTTGTGGAGTCATGAGGTTGCTTGACAGAGGTGTTCAGATCCATAAAGGAGCCTAAAGGTCCATGTCTTTAGGGTCCTGGAGCTTCCTGTCAAACTAGCACTTACTTAGGAGCAGTCAGACGGTGAGGGAACATCAGCTATGACATTTTGGCCCTGTGGCGTGATTCACTTTGCACAATCCAGCTTGCAGGTGCCTCACTGTTGAGGACCCAAGTGGCTGGAGAAGGCCAAGGCGAAGATCATGTTCCCAACTGGCTTTACTTTGAAGAAGGGGGGATGGATTGGTTGTCTTCCTGAGTGGTTGAGATCCAGGACACAAGGGATTTCTGTGGTGTGGTGGATGTGGCCACACCTGGCACTACTGCCTGCTGCTAGATTTGACTTGATAATTAAAATAATGTTGTTTGTGCAGACCTTTTTTGCACTCACAAGCCCACCATCTCTAACCTCTAGACCATCACCTCCCCACATAACCATACAGCCTCTAGGCCTGAAGTGTCCGCTGCCAGTGAGACAAATAAACAGGTCAGATCTTAATATACCAACGTGCACTGTGCTTGTTCTACACCCGTCTGGGATGTGTAGCAGTTTATGTATAAACTTGTCTGTGTTTAAGCGCAAGTAATAGCTTGGATTAACAGGAGCTTGTGTTTCGTGTTTGCTGTGTGTGCCACTGCTCCTGAACACATCATGAGCTGGCATGTGCCAGATGGGTTTCTGGGTAATCCCGTCACGAGATCGGGGAAAGACTTTGTGTGCGCTGTAGGATGGGACCGGATTAACCAATTCAGGACAAAAAAAAAAAAAATGACATAATAAAAAGTTTTGTAGATTGGATTTAACCTACTCACATGCAAGGACCTGTAACCTGAGCGCCATGCAATTGTCAGATTTCAAAGTGGGCCCTGGCATTCTGAAGTTCGGGAGTGGTTGAACTATGGGATATTTCTGTAGCAAACTTCAAACTCTATAATTATTAAGACCTGCCGATGTTGAATAACCTGCTGAAGATGTGCCATAATATGCCCCCTTTAACAGAGCAAAAAGAAACACATAGTTTTGGTCTTATATTAATGTAAGGCAGAAGGGAAATGCTTTTGCATGTTGGGATTAATTTGCCAAGTCGAGGCAATATAAACAGCACAAAAATGTGTTTGAGAGGAAGACTTTGCATGCAGCACTGTCGGAAAAATCCAGATGTTGAAAAATGACACCATTATGCACGACCTTATGAATGCTCTGGATGAAGACAACAAGAGGTTCTTGAAAAGTGATTGCACCCCGGGACTGCCGTGTGGAAGGGCGTTGCATAAAATCATCCAGAGAGTCATTTTAATAACCCCCCCCCCACAGCGGAGTGAGAGCAAAATGTTTGACAAAGTTTGGTCTCAAAGTTTAAATCACAATAAATATGCAGCTCATAATCTACTCGCGGCCGGTTCCCGTGAGCGATGAATCACTCTTCATTACGAGCCTGCGGAGAAACGTGTATTTCTGAATACATGGCTTCCTGTCCCCCGAGGTGACATCAGTTATTCAAAATGAGTACTGTCTTTTAGCGGATGGCAAATGATGAACAGCAGAGACAATTACATCCATATGTTGTAGTGTAACCCCCCACCCCCACCCCACCCCTACTACGCCCCCAAAAAACACAGGCAGCTCCGCCCACTGCAGAACTGTCTTTTTACAGTGGGAAAAAAATATATAACCTTGTTCTTCTCCCTCTTGACTTCAATTATAGAGCACAAGGTAGGAAACAGCACTGTTGGGTATCCTTAAGGAACCCCTTCCCTTCTGTTCCATCCCGTGGGCACCCCTTAAGTGAAGGCCAAGTGGCATCTTTATGATCCTTCAGGATGAAAAGCTGAACTGAGCCTGTCCACCCACAGACATTGTCCCTAAGCGTCTGCTTTAACCAGCTCACCACAGCACAACCCCCTCATATCCATACACATAAAGTCATAGGCAACTGTATTGAACAGGGTGGGAGGGGGGATGCTGATGGGACTACAGTTCACCTCAAGAATTTCAGCAGCTCCACCAGTTGCAGCCGCTATGATTTTAGCCTTGTTTCATCAAATTCTATGACTGCATGCAAATGCAAACTCTTCTCTAGATGGACACTGTTTGGTGGTTAGTAACCCTATGCAGGATAAATAGGTCCTGGTACAGTGACTGCAGGGAAAAGTCTGGGTGGAAGTACTTTGTCCTTTGTGCAGATGGGACTCATATCTTGGAGAAGGAAAACTCTGATGTCAAGTAGGACATTCTGATATAAGCAATCGGTTTGCACGATCCATAGGGTGGAGAGTGGACTTGGTATTCTGCATACCACATGCCACTTTAAACATCAATGCGCAAGCCTGAAAGCAAACACCTGTATGTCCTGCATTGGGATCATCTGAGAAATTTTATGCCACTTCCATACAATAACAGTTTGCTTTAGAATGCTATTAAAAATAGGTTGTTTCCTTGTCAAACACCTTTACCCAGGAGCCAGAAGCTGGTGGAATTGAGAAACAGGATGATGACAGTCTTCCAGTTTCTTTGTCTTTTTGAGGAAGGAGTGATGGAGAATAGCTCACCCAAAATCAAGATGTTATATCCTAAGTGTATCCATCCATCCATCCATCCATCCATCCATCCATCCATCCATCCATCCATGTGTAACTCAATGATTTTAATCTGATTTGCACTAAACTTTGGTGGAATGATTTAGGCTCAGCCAAGTAAAAATTAATTTAAATTTGAGAAAGATTTGTTAAAAGTCAAGGTCACAGGCCAAAGTCAAAATTTGCCTCAGTGCTTATGTATGGGTTATGTTTAGAATGATGGCTTTAGAAGAACTGGTTCATGATACATCTTTTTTAAAACCTTTATTTAACCAGATTAGTCACATTGAGATCAAGATCTCTTTTTCAAGGGAGACCTGGACAATTATAAAGTTTCCAATCCACCTAACCCGCATGTCTTTGCGTGGGTTTCTTCCATGGTGTTCTGGTTTCCTCCCACAGGGAGAACATGCAAACTCCACACTGAAAGGCCCCAGGTGGGAATCGATTCCATGACCTTCTTGCTGTGAGGCAACAGTGCTAACCACTATGGCACCGTGCTGTCAAATTAATATGCCTATGATTCATATTAAACACTAATAAGACATTGTATATCATCTTGCTTTTGGTCATGTGATCTTTGACCTTGGGTGACTTTAAACAGTCAAAGTGGTAATAATGGTTTGACTCAAACAGTTTGGACCTAATATGAATGAAACACATTGGCCAGAATTTATGAAAGATTTTTGTCCTGATTGCTATATGTTTATTGTTGCTGTTGTTTTTGTGAATGGCTGCTACTGTTGGACCTGTTAGGTATTGTGTGTTTGAAATAATATGTATGTAGTAGGCTCTTGAAATTGACTTAAAAAATCTGTCACCCCACCAATAAATGATTACACTCCGGCCGAGCCCCAACAAGAACAAAATCTTAAAGCCACCACTGAACAAACTGTCCACTGGGTTGCTTGTGTAGAGACTGACATCAACATCAAGTTGCAATAGGATAAAACCACTGACAACAAAAAGCTGTTGTTAAACATCTCAGGATGACATAAACACAAGGAATTGGAGATTGGGAGGACAAAAAAACTACAACAAAGCAGAGGGAGATAAGGACATTCAGGATCCTGCATTGATCGGTGCTTCTTTTCTTATCACGCTGGCCCTTCAATAACCTCGCCGAGAATGGGCATCAAGCCACAAAAGCAATCTGATCCCCACAGGTCACCGTTTTAGTGACTGCTGACTGGAGGCTGCCATGGTGATAGAAAATTATGTTTGACGTGTTAAGAAGCTTGGATTTGTGTCCTGTTGCTTTTCTGTACACTGTATAAAGAAACTACAACCTCACAATGGCGTTCAGATGTCATTTATAATAAATAAATAAATAAAAATTTCTTTGCAGTTGTTGCGTTGTATGTTGATGAGGAGTAGAGAAATATGATGGGTGGCCCTCAAAAAGTTGAAAATCTTAAATTGTTTTTTTGACTGCAATGAGGTTATATGAGATTACATGATGTTCTATGAGGTTATGTGAGATTACATAACATTATGTGAGATTACATAATGTTAGATTACATAATGTTATGTGACATTACATGATGTTATATGAGATTACATGATGTTATATGAGGTTATGTGAGATTACATAATGCTATGTGAGATCACATGATGGTATTTGAGATTACATGATGGTATTTGAGATTACATGATGGTATATGAGATTACATGATGTTATATGAGATTACATAATGCTACGTGAGATTACATGATGTTATATGAGTTATGTAAGACTACATAATGCTATGTGAGATCACATGATGGTATATGAGATTACATGATGTTATATGAGATTACATAATATTATATGAGATTACATGATGTTATGTGAGATTACATAATGTTATGTGAGATTACATGATGTTATATGAGATTACATTATGTTATATGAGGTTATGTGAGATTACATGATGGTATATGAGACTACATGATGTTATACGAGGTCTATTAGATAATAAACCGACCCTTTTATTTATTTTTTTAATTATATGGATTTGAATGACGTGCGATTCCACCAATCATGCTTGAACCCTCGTGCGCATGCGTGAGTTTTTTCACGCGTCGGTGACGTCATGTCCCTGTAGGCAGGCCTTGAGTGAGATGTGGTCCCGCCCTCTCGGCTGAATTCCTTTGTTTCACACGCTGCTCCAGACGGCGCGCGTTACTTTATCAAAATTTTTTCTGGATCTGTGAGGAATATCCGAGTGGATACTATTCGAGAAATTAAGATGGTTTTCGGTGAAAAGTTTAATGGCTGATGAGAGATTATGGGGTGTTTCTGTCGGTGTAAGGACTTCCCACAGAGCGGGACGTCCTGCAGCGCTTCCAGGCGCCGTCGTCGGCCTGTTTCGACCTGAAAACATCCTAATTTAAGGCTTAATTCACCCAGGACGTCGTGAGAGAACAGAGAAGATTCAGAAGAGGCCGGCATGAGGACTTTATGCGGACATTCCACTGTTTAAGGACATTTTTTAATGAAAGACGTGCGCGCAAATTCGCCAAGTCGTTTCCGTGACGACTCGGCCAATCTGTGTGTGCCGCGACAGGAAAAACACCTCCGTGTTGAAAACCCTTTGTAAAATTCAGGCGGCTTTTGATGGCTTTCAACAAGTGAGTAACTGAGAAATTGTTTAACAGCTTGGGCATGTTCCAACTTGTCCGTTAAGGTTTCCAATGGAGGTGTTTTTCCTGTCGCGACCCCCCACGGTCGGGTCCGGCCCGACATGCGACAATGCCCGCACGTTCTTTCATTACAAAATGTCCATTAACAATGGAATGTCCGAATAAACTCCTCATGCCAACTTCTTCTGAAAGTTCTCTGTTGTCTGACGACTTACTGGGTCAACAGAGCCTGAAATGTGGAAGTTTTCAACTTGAAACGGCGAGACGCTGCCGCCTCGAAGCGCAGATCGCCGTCAGCCGTCCTTAAAGCGACAGTTACAGACCAAAATCTCTCATCAGCCGTTAAAATGTTTACCGAAAACCAGCTGAATTTATTGAATGGTGTCCACTCAGTTGTGCCTTACAGTTTTGAAAAAAATTTGATCAAACAAAGCAGCAGTCTCTGAGCCATTCCTAAACAATGAAAAAAATCGACGAGAGGGTGGGCGACTCCTCACTCAAAGACTGCCCACAGGCGAATGACGTAACCGACAGGCGTGAAAAAACTCTCGCATGCCCACGAGGGTTCAAGCATGTCTGATGTAATCACGTGATTCAAATCCATATGGTTTTTGAAAAAAATAATAAGGTCGGATACTTTTCTAATAGACCTCGTATGAGATTACATGATGGTATATGAGATTACATAATGCTACGTGAGATTACATGATGTTATATGTTATGTGCTTTTGATTGATCATCTGTTATTCAGACAAACTGATGAAAAGTATGAAGGCTCAATTCAATTTTTTGTTGATTGGGATTCAGAAGTGGATCCTTTGGATCCTTGTAATCATTAATGCTGTGTAATTATCCCAATCTATTTGTGCACAAGATCATTCAAAAACTACAATGTGATTTCATTCAGATTTTGTGGACAGATAGGTTTCACCTGAGTGAAGACTGTGAAAATTTTGAAGTAAGTCAGCATCCGATTGAAAAACTTTTCCTTGGATTTCAAATACCTGCCTTATGACATCACAAAGCCTTTTCAAGCCCTTCCTCTGTCAGCTGTTCATTCTTCACAAATTAATTGGATGAAAGTCTACGACTCCCTATTGAGAGGACACCAGTCCATCACAAATTACGGTACTTCCCCAGCTGAGGCTGGAACACTGTGTGCAGCTGGGTGGGCTGAGACAATGCAAACAAAGTGTCTTGTCCAAGATTACAGACAGGTAGTTTAACCAGGAATCAAATCCAGGTCTACATATTGGTAGCTCAACTCCTTATCCCACTGACCTACCTGCTCTACACTTTTGATCTGTGTTCCAGTTTTTAAACCTGATTCCACTGATCCATGTTTGACCTCTGATCCTGATTAGAGCATCAAAGCAGTCAGGATCTACATTCAGTGATCAGGATCAACATTCTCAAATTGGCTCATGATCCTCACTTTTTTTAAATCTTGATTACACAATCAAAGCAATCAGGATGTAATTTCAAAGGTTATGATCAAAAATGAGTCATCAGGATCAACGTTTAGTAATCAGAATTAAATTTCAGCAATTAGGATCGAGGATGAAGGCTCAAAAAAGGAGCAGTCAGGAACAAAGATCAGAATAACAGATGATCAATCAAAAACAAAGGTGATCAATCACAACCAAGATCTGGATCAGGATCAAAAGTGAGTGTTCAGGATCCCGTGATTGTCAATCCATAGGTGTACTTTGATCTTGAACCAGATAAGGATCTGGATCTGCTGAGCAAAAAATTTATTTTTAAAGAGGGGTAGTCCACTAAAGTGGCCTAGGGGTTGGAGTTTGGTTTGGGCCTTAAGTTGAGAACATCTGTGGGGTCTTGAAGGAAGTATGTGTTCTACTGAGTGGCCTTCTACTTTCGGTAAGCTTTTGGCATTGTTGTGCAAAGAGCCCAATGGTGAAACTTTGATCCATGTCGCACAATTCCAGAGCTACACCTGATTGATCTCCTCTTCCTCATTCTGAACACATAACCCCTGTGGCTTCCTTCTCTTGTGTGTTTCTTGTCAGCCACTGCAGAGAGACAGCATGCTACACAAGCCTGCAAAAAAAGACAGAAAACTGACAGAATACATTAACAATCTACACAAAGTCCCACAGCTATTTTCACCTCGTGCACGCACACAGTACTGCTGCTCCAATTCCGGATGTCACTCAAGTGTGCAGCACTGCAGGCACATCTTTTCTCACCTACCTGCAATATATCATGGAACTTATTTTAATTAGAATGCCTGTTTTTTTTCTTAAGGTGCACCTGCAGAGTATCCTAGCTGTTAAAAAAAAATTATGACGCTAACACACTGAGGATCCAGCTGATTTGTCAAGATGAGTCTGCAAAAGGTGACATAGAACTCTGTAATCAGGGTACCGTTGTGAATAATGTGGACATTGTGGACACAGAACTCAAGATGTGCGCCTGCACGTGTATGTCAGCGTGGTATCGGAGCGCGATTATGAGTAAGCACGTCTGCCTCAACATACGACATGACAGGAGCGTTACAAAAAGTGTTGTCCAGCAGCACACACACGTTATCAGCTCATAGTCGATTTCGCAACTCCCCATGATGCCCTGCACATGCAGTAGTTAGTGCTCTGTAGCTTGAGAGAAAAGGATTAGAGCTTGCTTCATCACTTGGAATTTAAGGCATTGGAAGTGCTTCTTATGCAGGTTGGTGGTATTTCTACCTGTGGAGGGAACATTTTGTCATTCACACTCAGACGGATTGAGCCCTGAGCCTGAAAATTCAACTGTTTACAGCCAGAGCTAAAGGCTCCATCACACATAACATAAAATTGGGCGAAACAGGCCGAAGCCAAATAGGTCAAACCCAATAAATTTGAGCCCCAGTCAGGAGGGAAAGACATTCAGGCAGGTGCGAATGAATGGTGTCCGACTGCCACCCGAATACCCAGAATGTGGTACAAAGTCGGATGGCGTTTGTGTGGCATTAAATGGCATTCGGTCAATTCGGACGCTATTTGTATGGCATTCGGTCAAATCAGTCGCCATTCGTGTATCTCGGGGGGCCACACAAAACACCTGGACGCCATGAGTGTTGTATTCAGCCCCCATTTGGGACAAGGACTGGTGTCATGCAGGGGCGATCCACCTCATCCGTGCCCACCCACACCATTCAGTCCAGACTGTTTCGACTGCTGTCAAGGTGTCGTTCCAGCCGCCTTGCCTGGAGTCAGGCTGCTGTGAGACAGCTTCTCAACTGCCCTGCAAGCTGTCAGCACCTCGACCGCACCTCGATTGTGATGTCATGTGCACTACACAGTAAATTTTGCAGAGTAACATTTACTCTGCTGGGATAACATTTGGTCCCAGTCTAAATAGAGTCAAATACATTTTATTATAGAGTGAAATCAGCTCTACAGTCTTGTCAAATCAAGTGTTTCTACTCCAATAAGAGTTGATTTTACACTGTGATAGAGTTGATTTAGCTCTGTGATAGAGTATATTTAACTCTATTTGGACTGGGACCAAATGTTATCCCAGCAGAGTACATTTTACTCTGCAAAATTTACTGTGTACATTCGAGCTGGCGGTGCGAATGGGCCCGGCTGTTGTAAGTGCGCTGCAACTGCTGTTAGAGGACTTTGGATTGCACGTGGATTTTGGCCGAGTGTGGGTCGATTGGCCATTCGGGCGCCATTCACCCTCATTCTCCCTGTAGTGTGTAGGCTGGCTCGATTGCAACTTTCGGCCAAGATTCGACATGGCCGGACATTTCGTACAGCCCCTCAGCCACAGTCTGAATGGTCCAACTTGCATAAGATTTGCCATACGAATGTTGCGACTGCAGTCAGACGCGGTACAACCTCATCTCGACCATCATTCAATTGGGCTTCCAACGCAAGCACACTGCGACTGTAGTGTGCATGTGCTGCAGCCGAACAGCTGTGCCGACTGCTGTACGAGGCATTCGACTGTGGCTCCACTTTTCACGAATGTCGTTCAAATTCTCTTTTGTGCGCCGTTCATGCTATGTGTGAAGGGTAAATAAAAGGTAATCTATAAACACACAATTAAAGTCTTCCCTATGCATTCTTGAATGTTTTTTGGGGTAATCTAAGATGTGCAATGTAACTCATCCTGCAGACTGCTTATAACCAATATTTGTTATAGTGCTCATTGATGTAAAAATCTGTAGAGCTCCGCCTTTTTCCCTTGCAACAAACATTTATTACATGAACTGCAGCACTGAGACACTAAACAAATCACCTCCTGAGGCTTTTTTCATGGGGGGGGGGGGGGGGGGTGATTCTGCTATAAAGTAGAAAAAATATTGTTTCCTGCACTAGAACTGGATGTATGGCTGTGTGGTTACCATCCAGGACTCAGGCCAGAAGCGTGGTGTTGGTGGATGCACCAATATGCTATACCACTGCATTTTCCCAGACTTACTCCACTGAGTTAGGCTGATCTAGAATAATCAAAACATCTAAGATAACTATAAAAGGAATCAGAATTTTAAAAAATTGGAGGAGTTTAAGTATGTTTATGTAGGTGGAGGTGGGATTACACCAAGGATCAGCTTTGAGTCCTTTCTTGTTCGCAATGGTAATGGACAGGTTGACTGGTGAGATTAGACAGGAGTCTCCATGGACTATGTTTGCAGATGATATTGTGATCTGTAGTGAGAGTAGAGAGCAGGTTGAGTCTAGGCTGGAAAGTTGGAGATATGCTCTGGAGAGCAGGGGAATGAAAGTCAGTAGGCACAAGACTGAGTACATCTCTGTGAATGAGAGGGAGCCAGGTGGAAAAGTGCAGTTACAAGGAGTAGAGGTGATGAAAGTAGATGAGTTTACTTGGGGTCAACTGTCCAAAGTAATGAAGAGTGTGGTAGAGAGGTGAAGAAGAGACTGCAGGCAGGGTGGTGAAAGGTGGCAGGAGTAATTTGTGACCAAAGAATATCAGTAAGAGTGAAGGAGAAAGTTTACAAGACAGTAGTGAGACCAGCTATGTTGTACAGCTTAGAGACTGTGGCACTATAACAGTAAGACAGGAGGCAGACCTGAAGATGTTGAGATTCTCTTTGGGAGTGATGAGGATGGACAGGATTAGGAATGAACATATAAGAGACAGCTCAGGTGGAACAGTTTGGAGACAAAGTCAAAGAGGCGAGATCGAGATGGTTTGGACATGTGCAGAGGAGGGACCCAGGGTATACAGGGAGAAGGATGCTGAGGATGGAGCCACCAGGCAGCAGGAGAAGAGGGAAGCCAAAGAGGAGGTTTATGGATGTGCTGAGGGAGGACATGCAGGTGGTTGGTGTGACAGAGGAAGATACAGAGGACAGGGTGAGATGGAAACAAGTGATCTGCTGTGATGACCCCTAACGGGACCAGCCAAAAGAAAGATAATAATAATGAGGAGTTGTTTAAGTATCTCGGGGGTCTTGTTCATGTGTGGGGCTAAGTTAGAGTATGAGATCAATAGATGGATTGGGGCAGCATCTCATATTTTACAGATGCTGTACCTGATGTTTGTGACTGTTGAGACTCTCAACATACTGGACTATTTTACGCTCCTATCCTCATGTATGGTCATGAACTTTAGGTAATGACAGAAACAATAAGATACAAGATGCAGAAATGAGATTCCTCTGTTGGGTATCTGGACTTATACTCCTGGACAGGATGATAAACTTGACTACCCTGGAGGCACACAGATTAGAGCCGTTGCTTCTTTGTACTGAAAGTAGCCAGCTGAGATGGTTCTGGCATCTGGTGAGGATGCCCACTGGTCATCTCTATAGGGAGGTTTTCAAGGCACGTCCAGTCAGGAGGAGGTCCTGGGGAAGACCAGGACATGCTGGAGGGATTATATTTCCCAACTGTTTTAGGAATGCCTCGGGATCCCCCAAGAAAAGTTAGAGGATTTCGCTGAGGATGGGGGAGGTGTGGAATGAGCCACTTGGACTACTGCCACCATGACCCAGATAAGCAGCAGAAAATGAATGAATGAAATATTAGTTAAATTTGCCTTAAAATGATAGAATTTGTGCAAACATGTATTTCTTTATTTCTTTTGGGTTTCGATCAGCAGCTCAGCCAAGATACAGTAAAACAGAACAGCTACAGTGCAGTGACCGAGGCCTCAGGAGGTCCGGTGCTCACACGGGACTGAACCGTACCACCGCTAATGGATACAATTATTCCATCAGCAGCTGTAAGAATAGAAATCGGGACTCAGTCAGTGGACTGTTGAGTTCTGAAGAGGAAGAGGTGCAAATTCATTGACATACAGCGGGACCACGACTCAGGCTGATCATAGTTTAAAAGCCCAACCCATGCTGCCAAGTCACTCTGTTCAGCTGCCATCAACAATAAGAACCGTCGGTATGGTGCTATGATTGATTTATTTAGTCTACAGTGTTACAAAAATGTACAATTTGTATAAATACTTGTTATTCTAAGTGAAACATCACTTTGTGCTTCATGGCCGCCAAACAGTCTCACTTCATATCCATTACAGAAAATAACCTCTGTCCCACACACACACACACACACACACACACACACACACACACACACACACACACACACACACACACACACACACACACACACACAGAGTAAAGTGTAATAAATAACATCCACACATTACAGGAAAAAAAAATGTAGCGGGGCAGAATGTGTGAATTATAGAATATAGTGTTGTAATTGACCAAACAGCTGCCACATTAAAGTGTGTGTTAAAAGCATAACTTCACCTGGGGGGGCTGAGAGAAGCAGACACTATATGTTGCCAGTGTCACAAAGTAGAATTTTTTTGGTATTCTCTGTTAAATGGTGCATTTTGAAGCGTTGTTTTGGTAATTTATATGGTTAATTTAATCATTTGTCATTTGGTAATGTAAATGTAATGAGAAGGATACACAATCTGATTTACTGCATTTCTGATTTACTTGATTTGGGTGCTTTGTATAATATTAAAATATATGCCATTATGTCATTTGATTCTCTAATGTTATGTATTCAAATCATTTTTCTTTAAATAAAAAGCGGCCATGGGGGGAGCAGCACCTCCATGCCCCCCACTTGTGCTGCTTATGGAAAGGGTCATATTATCCATCGTTTCAATGAGCTAAAACAGGTCAAAGGTACTGACAATGTCATGAGGCATGCCTAAAAACAACAACAAAAAGACAACCATTTTAAAAGAAGAAACTGTGTATTTCACTCTTTTACTTTAACTGGAATGAAGCTGCTGTTTTCTCTTTGTTTATATTAAAATGTATACTATTATGATGTCTGATAAATTGATGTTATATATTCAAATTATTTTGTGACTATAAAAACTGTGCCCTACCCCCATCCCCAGGTTTTTCGAGGGGAGAAAAAGGGTCTATGTAAAGGGTCATATAGTTTTCAACAAGCTATAACAGATCATTAGGGATGGACCGATACATCATGTATCACACTACCATATACCGCCTGTAATGAATCATATCTTTTTTGAAATCAGTATTGTGATAACATGAAAAGTCAACTCCTGCATGTACGAAATAATGAGCTTTTGCAGAAATATCTGAAATGATTTGTAAAATATACAAGTAGGAAACCAATAACATCAAGGATTTATGATTCATACTAATTTGTTTCTTGAAAATTAAACATTCACCACATATTGGTTTCTACATACAGGTGAACCCTGTTAATTCGTGCATACATACAGTATGTCGCGATTTGGATTTACTCTCAGTCGATTTGTGGACCCCGAAAATTTAGACTACTGTATTAGTATATAATACAGTAGTCTAAATTTAGTATATATATATATATATAGGTCAACTTCATTAACTCGTGGTTTCAGATAACTAGTGGTCCAATTTTGTGGAGCCCAACTTACAGAAGTTAATGGGGCTCACCTATAATTGGGCAGCATAGTCTCATTTGAGGTCAGGCGCTAAAGGGGTAAAATATGAGGCATATGACGTAATTTCTCTACTTCCAGGGACAGAAAGACAGCACTTTTGCTGAAATTTTGGGCAAATTACATGAAAACAAAGTGAAATTAGGGAAGGTGATGGTCTAGTGGTTAAGCGTTGGGCTTGAGACCAAAGGATCCTCGGTTCAAATCCCAGCCTGATCGGAAAATCACTAAGGGCCCTTGGGCAAGGTCTTTAAGGTCTAGTTGCTCCCAGTGTGTAGTGAGTACCTTGCATGGCAGCACCTTCACATCGGGGTGAATGTGAGGCATTAAAGTAAAGCGCTTTGAGCATCTGATGCAGATGGAAAAGCGCTATATAAATGCAATCCTGTCCTTTTAAAACACAAAGAAAAAGTGACGATGTGGTGGAAAGTGGACATGTGTTGTGGTTTGTTTATGATCCGGGGCTCAAACATGTCGATTTACTGGGAACCAAAAAAACTGCACTTTTCATGACTGCTTCTGTGATTGCAGCAGAAAACAAAACAGTAGGCTATACAGTTTTCCCGTATGACGCTATGCTGTGTTATGTGTTGTGCAACGGGAACGGCAGTCCCCATAAGTGGTCAAATCCCGCAATATCACACAGGGTTCAAACGAGACTACGCTGCCCTATTAGTGTAAACAGTGATGCAATTGTGAATCTTGATATGTATCGTATCGTGAAGCTATTGTATCGTTCCACCCGTATAAGTCATAGGTGTATTTAAAACAAGTATGCATCTAAAAACAACAACAACAAAACATTTTCAACAATGAAACGAGCTCCATCTGTGCCTGATGCCTGCCAGGGGTGTGTCACACAGAGCAAAGGTCAGCCCAGTTGACGTGTCTCACAGGATTAGCCGGAGTCCATGTATTGATTTCTGTCACGGAGGTTTTTTGGAGTGTGACGCATATTTCCAACCACATTAACTGCAAAATGTAGATGAAACCAGCTTTTACACAACTTGACCTCTTAGTAGAAAAAATGTCTTGTTATCACTGTGATGTCTTCATTGAAATCGCTGATAGAAAAGCATTTAGTGAGACTAATAGTTTTTTTTACGCTTTCAAAGTGCAGCTACACGAAGTATTCGTCAATACTGCTTCATTATTCGGACTGAATCCATTTGTCCTCATGTACGGATGTTTTGTTGGCATGAGTTTCTATCCCATTAACGCTGCCTGTTAAGCTCTTGTGTGTAGAAGCTTCATCTCCTCCTGTTCCTGTTGTGCTTCACCATCTTCTTCCTCTTCAGGACCATCTCGTAAAGTTTCTCCAGGCCTGGCTGCAGCCCCCGGCCGTCCACGGCGCTGCAGCTCTGCACGTGATACAGAGTGTGCATGCTCAGTTCGTGCACAGCGAGCACCTTCTCCACCTCGCTCACGGACATCGCCGAGTCCAGGTCGTGTTTGTTGGCGAGGATGAGAACAGGGACGCCCTGGTTCTCAGAGGTGCGGGTGATCTTATGGAGCTCCACTCTGGCCTCCTCTATCCGTTCTTGCTCCGCAGAGTCCACCACAAACACAATGCCGTCCGTCCGCCGGGTGTAGGACTTCCACAGCGGGCGCAGCTTCTCCTGGCCACCCACATCCCACACCTGAAAGGTTATGGCCCGAGAAGCCCCCACGGCCAACTTGATCCTCTCTGTGTTGAAGCCTTTGGTGGGGATGGTTTTCACAAACTCCTTCAGTTTCAGCCAGTAGAGCAGAGAGGTTTTTCCCGCCAAGTCGAGGCCGACCACCACCACGTGCAGAGACTGGAACGGCAGCAACGCCGTGTTTGGAGCGATATCAGTCAGCTGGTTTCCCATGATTCCAGCTGGCAGTGAATATAGTGAGGCGACAGATTCCTGATGGATAAAAATAAAAAAATCAGACATATTAGATGATGTTTGTTTGGAGGCCACTTAAAAATACACAAGGAGATCGAGCCAGTAGCTGCCCCCAGTTATTCAGGTCACCACAGCAGACCCAACAGAGATCCACGTTGGGATCTGGCACATTTTCCTGATGAAACTCAAGCTAGAAAACTGTACGACTAATCAACGCAAAATGTTCAGGATGTTTGGGTCAGGTCTGCCTGAAGGCCTAGAGAAAATCGATATATCTGAAGGGTATATACATAAAAATCAGTGGTGTAGTCTACGTGGAACGCAGGTAGACGCCGTCTACTCACCTAAAATTTCTGTCTACCCACTTCAAATTGCCCCGGGGAACGTGACGGTGTAAATAAAATAAGCGCTTATTGACTGTAATTTTATTTTCTCCCTTTAAAAGACAGCCATCAGGCGTCCATCACTGCAGAGTGTACCGTATGTCCCACCCCCGCTCGATCTGCTAGATAAGAATTTTAATTGGCTCATAGAGAGATGGGGTGGGGCTACCAGCTAATCAGCGCGAAAGCCGCACACAAACAAGAAGAATGCTGGAAGTATCGATGGTGATTATTACCCGAAAAAATGAAAAGAAAACAGGCCTCGGTTTTAGATTTTTTTTTTTTCCCCCAAAATGTCCACCTGCTGCTTCAGGGCCGATTGATGAAGTTTGCACCCTGAGTGGAGGAGATAAACCTGGTGCTGTCTGCATTTCTGGTAAGTGGGCTAGCCTACGGCAGCTAGTTTTTTATTTGTTCACTAAGCTAATGGGCCTTGTACACTGAATATGTCAGATGCGTCAAAAAATGGTCTAAAAAGCATTATTTTCAATGAGACGCGTTGCTTTTTAGATGCTGACGGAAGCGCGCATTGCCGCTTGTCGGCAGGCTGACGTAGACAAAGTTCAAGCCAATCCAACTTTCTGAGCTGTGATGTACCTTTGCGTTGTCCAATAGGAACGACGCGTCGGGCCAAAACACGGAAGACTAGTGGTAGAAACAGAAACCACTGATCTGTACAAAATGGATTGGTGTAGAAATAAACCACTGATCTGTACAAAACAAACGTGTCACAGGACTGCTCATTTATGGAGCAGTTTTATGAAGAAAAATCCTTGGAAATGTTGTGTGTTGGGGGGTTTGGCTGGATGTTTTTGTGTTGTTTTCTTTTCTTTGCTCTCCAGGTGGTATGCAAACTGGTTTTTGTCTGTGGAGACGGTGCTGGCAGAAGAATCCTTCACCCTCATCAACATTATTTGCTGTACTTGTGGAGGATGTCCACGTGCAGGCCTAATGACTCGCAGCACCTGTGGATGATGCTCACGTGCAGACTTAAGGACTTTCAGCTGAAGCAGATAATTAGATGGTGTTCTGCATTTAAGCCATGAGTGGTTCAAGCAGAATTGCCGGGAACTCGACCTTGTGACATTCATTTGTGAGACGCTGAGGACCGCGCCTGGGTTTGACACATCGTGCCTGTGAAGGAGGATGGGTGAGGGACACATGCTGTCAGCACACATCAGAGGTGATTGATTGTCTGAATAAGTGTTAATAGTAATTTGGTATTTTGTTACGCAGTATATTTGAACATTGATGAGAATTGTGCAGCTCGCTTCTCACGGCCGTGGCGTACGGACTGATGATCCTCCACCTGCTGCTCATTTACATAAAGCTTAAATTCAGACCTGAATGTGTTGCTGATAGTGTGTGCCTTTGAGGGATATTAGTTGTAGCTGTTGACTTACCTCACCTCTTCTATCCTTCACAGAGTCAGTTTGTCGTGTCCACCTAGGGGGTGTTTGGCGGTGAATGTGAGTCCAGAAGCGCCGGGCTTCGATCCCTTTGGGCGCTGGAGAGCGCGCCGTCCTTCACTCTGCCAGACAAACCATATTTTATGTTGTACACAATTATTGCACAAGAGGGGAAAAATAAAATTGTTTTGTTTTGGAACCGCTTTCTGGTTATTTAGTGCTGGGTTCAGTCAGACGCAGGTCCGCTCCTCAACCCGTGTTGGCACATAACAAGAGTCATTTCTAAAATATGAATTTGAGCACAATAAGTGGAGAGCTTCTACTTGTGCAAATGTCTTTTGACTTTGATTCGTGGACATTTTTAATGATCTGTTCATTTATTGTTAAAATATAAAATGAAACAGCTTTTTAAAAAATAATAGAGTTTTGCTGGTAATCTACAGATGTCTCTTGAGCTTGAGTCCCGTTGGCTGTTGGATAGTGTAGTTTTAAAATGACTGGAATTGGTAAGTGGCATACTCCCAGTAGTTGCATGGTTGTCTTAGTTAGTTAGTTGGTTGTCTTCATACTATACTTTTGTGCCACTGATTTGGCCTACAATGTTTTTGTCATGAGTTGAAAAGGTTTCTGCAAAGTAAAGCATCTACCATATTTTCATTGTATGTGAATTTTCTGGGAGCGAGCTTCTGTCCTTCAGCCTAGCTGCTGTTTTAATGGAACTTAACGTATACTAATACTAGCTTGTTTATACTGGGTAGGTTTCCTTATGGACCACAAAGCCTACAGGTTCCAGTCCCCCGTCTGGACCTGGTGATGGACTGTCAATTTCAACAGAGATTGTGGTAGGAGGCGTGAGGCTCTGCAGCCAGTGCATGCTCATGTAGACTGGTGTGTTCTGTTTTGTTTATGCGTCTAAACTGTCCACAAACAACGTGGGGCCATGCGGATTATATGAAGGGTGAATCTTGCAGCTGCTGAATTTGACAGTACAGGCTCATATCCGATACTAAATAGAGGGAGGAAAAGTGAACTCTTGCAATATACTTAGTTGGGAGGCAATAATCTGCTCATTATTGTTAAGAGAACTTTTCTTTCTTAATAACAAGGAGTCAGTCACTTTTTTTTGAGTGACTGTGACTTAAAGTTGTCTTATTTACTGTTAAACAATGCACAGTAGCTTGCATATGATACTTTTGGCTGGATTTAAACATTGTTTATTCCTGGTTTATGACCTGGTTAAATTTCTTTGTTAAATTAGGTTTTCAGATGCCAAAAAATAAATGTATTTGATCTTTGTATTTTTTAATCACTCTTTTAGATTTACTGTTGTATACTGTTTTTTGCAATTGGTGCAAATTACTTACTTATATTCTGACACATTTCTCACATTTAGAGTGGCAAATATAGAATATAAATGCTCAGATGTAAAGTATAGATCTATTTGTTGTTATGGTGTTAAAAATGTTAATAACCGGGGCGCAATGCACATGTTTGATGACGGGTAAAAAAACACAGTCTACCCACTTCAAAAATGTAGACTACACCACTGATAAAAATGCCAATGATTCCGAACATTTTGTTATTAAACCCTTGTGACAAAGAAACAGAATTGAGGCTTGAACAGCTTAAACACAAACTTTACTATAAATATAACCAACAACCAGCCATGCTCAGCATTTGCAAAAACAAACTTCTTTTCTATTTTGGCCACACTGAGTGGCATAGCGTCCGCTTGTCTCATGTCACTATAAAATGCCCACTCTGACTGAAAATGAATGCCAACTGGCCACTTTGCCTCTGTCCCTTGTAACTCGTAGGTATCTGAGTGGATTAGGAGTTGGCCTGTCATGATGCCACCTGTTTGTGTCCTTGGACAAAACACTTATTCTGCATTGTCTCAGGCCACCCAGCTGTAAAAACAGGTATCAGCTTTGGCTGGGGAAGTAAATGTGGGGCATCACTGTAAAGCACTTTGAACATCTGCTTGATGGCAAAGCCTTATATTAATGCGGCCCTGCTAATGTGACCAAGGGATGGCAAGGTTCCCAGCAGTGCTTAATGGCATTGCCATCAGAGTATCTTCTCTTGGGCAAACTTTGCAATGCACCGTTATCAGGCAGTTGTGCCTACATGCCTCAAGGCCACCACCATCATCCTGGTTCCAAAGAAGTCCTCAACCTCCAGCTACAGTGACTACCGTCCAGTTGCACTCACACCCATCCTCATGACGTGCTTTGAACGGCTAGTCATGGAGCACATCAAGTCCCCCCCCCCACACACACACACACCTCTCTGGACCCCTTCCAGTTCGCAAATCAGTTCAATCGCTCGACCGAGGACGCCATTACCACCGCCCTCCACCCAGTCCTTACACATCTGGACAATAATGACTCATATGTCAGAATGCTGTTCATTGACTTCAGCTCAGCATTCAACACAATCATCCCCCAACAGCTGATTGTCAAACTGAACCGGCTGGGATTAAACACCTCACAGTGCAACTGGCTACTGGACTTCCTGACAGGGAGACCACAGGCAGTGCAGATCAGCAGCAACACATCCAGGGTCATCACCTTGAAATGGGGGCCCCTCAGGGATGTGTGCTGAGCCCCCTCTTCTTCCACCTGCTGACCCATGACTGCACACCACTACACAACCCCAACCTCCTCATCAAGTTCGCGGACGACACAACTGTGGTGGGTCTCATCAGCAACAACGATGAGACCAACTACAGGACTGAGGTGAACCATGACCTCATGGTGTGAGCACAGAAATCTCTCCCTGAATGTGGAGAAGACAAAAGAGATTGTTGTGGACTTCAGGAGAGCACACACCCAGTACCTCCCTCTGACCATCAAGGGTGTTGCTGTGGAGAGGGTGAGCAGCACCAGGTTCCTGGGTGTGCACATCACAGAGGATCTCTCCTGGACCACCAACATCACATCACTAGCCAAGAAAGATCACCAACACCTCCACTTCCTTCACACGACAAGATTTTCAAATTGTTTGTAGGTTTCCAATACCTGAGAGACCACACACATAGAGATAAAAAAAAATCATAGATCTAATAGTTTTGGTCATACAGTGTCCTACAAGACATACGAGGTCTGTCCATAAAGTATCGTACCTTTTTATTTTTTTTTTAAACTATATGGATTTGATTCATATGTTTTCACGTCAGACAAGCTTGAACCCTTGTGCGCATGCGTGAGTTTTTCCACGCATGTCGGTGACGTCATTCGCCTGTGAGCACGCCTTGTGGAAGGAGTGGTCCCGCCCCCTCGTCGGATTTTCATTGTCTGGAAATGGCGGAATGATTTGGGGTTTTTTTCCATCAGAATTTTTTCAGAAGCTGTTAGAGACTGGCACCTGGAAACTATTCAAAAAATGTATCTGGCTTTCGGTGAAAATTTTATGGGCTTCACAGAGAATAAGGTCTGTTACTACAGCTTTATGGACCCCTTTAAGGATGCTCAGCGCGCCGCGCTCCGAGCTGCGATGACACGGCACAAGCCACCGGACCATTTCTGAGCTGATGGCTCTGTGGATACGAGACCGTCGTGTGCTCTTTCTCTGGTTATCACAAGAGCTGGACATCAGCCATTTTCTGGCAGATTTCACTTTTAACAAGAGATTTTGTCATGGAAAGCCGCACAGAGGCTTCGCGCGTCACGACCGATTCGCTTTGGAAGCGAGACAAAGGAACACCTCTGTTTCGGCGTGTCAGAGGACAAGTTTGGACATGTCCAGCTCTCCACAATTTCACTGATACTTACTGGACTGGTAAGCATTGAAGCCGAGATAGAATTTGGGACTAATATTTGAATATTTGACTACTGTTTGATGTTCAATCAACAGATAAACGGTTGTTAAAGCAATTTTTTTTCCAGCTATGTCTGGCTAAAATAAAGCCCTTTCTCAGTCGGTGTGACCTTGATAAGTCTAGTAATGCATTCATCAGCTCCAGATTTGATTACTGTAATGCACTTTATGCTAGTGTTAACCACTCTTTTCTTGCACACCTCCAACTTATGCAAAATAATGCTAATTGTCTTTTAAGGATCACTTCCAGATATGAGCATATTACACCTGTACTTTACTCACTCCACTGGCTTCCAATTTGTTTTACAACTGAGTTTTTAGTGTTTGTTTTTAAAGCTATTAATGTCCTTGCACCTTCCTACTTGTCTGAAATTTTAACTCTGTGGAACAAGTTACCTCCTGATTTATGCACTATTCCTGAGTTTGCACTTTTTAATAGAGGTGGGCGGATCGATTCTAATATCGATAATATTGATACCAACGCTGGTATTGATATTGAACGATCCTCGTGTAAAAAGATCGATACTCAAGCTTTTTTTCTCTCCCACACGCACTGACTGCTGGGTACGCAGATTCAAGTCTACTCTGTAAGAATAGCACTGCGCTGTGTCAACACAGCACGGAGCAGCGCACCCTTGTATTGTGGTTTGCCAGCCCTTTACCTCAGGAGATTTTAAGTTGTGTTGAGTGATATTTTTTAAACAAAAATGTTGATTGTGATAATAAAGTATTTTGTTGTCACGTACAATGTTTGGCGAAATTCTGTCCTAGGTCTTTTGGATCCTTTGGATGTATGAAGCTTAAATATGAAAAGGTATTGGTATCTGTATCGATATCGGCAATACTGGGTCTGTATTTACTTGGTATCGGATCAATACCAAAATTCCCGGTATCGGCCACCTCTACTTTTTAAATCAAAGCTGTGACAAAAATTTAAAAAAAAAAAGCAAAAAACAAATTGGATGCTACACCATCATCTCCCGCAGATGGACGGATGCCATGAGGAGCTGTGACATGTTTTGTTTTAATCTGCTTTTTTTGTTTTATATTTGTGAATTCTTGATCTTTGATTTTACAATAAAACACTTTGGACACTGTCTGGCTGCTGTAAAGCGCTATACAAATAAATGTTAATTTATATCTTAAAATGTGTATAATTCAACCTCTTGGAATCAAAATAGTTGATACAGTTGAATGTCAAACATTACGTCTGAGCTTCTTCTAATCCCTCTTATAACTCTACAGATCAAAGAATTATCCTGAGATTTATTTGCTCACCAATAGCTTTTGTGATTGAACCTCATCCGGTTCTGATTTTCAGAAGTAAATCCTTTTAAGATGCCTTAAATCTGACCGGCTTTTCAGGATAGATTGATTTCAGTAGGCATCATTCTGCAAACTGCAGCTCAGGACTGCTGCAGCAACACTAATCCTGTTGTTGAGGAGATGCTGACATCCGTCAGTCAGTGAAGAGAGAAAAAACAAGCATGAGCCTATACAGAAAGATATTTACTTATGAACCACCCTAAAATAAGTGGGAAATATGCAAATCAGAATCAAAATACCAATCAAGAATGCTGATTTTTGAATTACTGTATTACCAGAGCATATGGAATCATATATATATGTGTGTGTGTGTGTGTGTGTGTGTATATATATATAAAAGCCTGGAAATTCAGCCTGTCAGCATTTACATGATTATACCTGCCAACTGTAGGAGTGTAAAGAATAACTTAAGATGCCAGCTGTTAAAAAACGTTCATACCTTCTAAGTGTGCGCGGAATACATCATCCGCAAGCGATAAAAACAGCCATAACTGGGCGGTCAGGCAGAGTTTGTGTCCTCCTCCGTGCAGCAGCGCTGACTGACTGAAGCTCTGCAGCCTGACGGCACCTACAGCCACGGCGTGACGTCACTGCTCTCTGGACGCTCCGACCACGCCCCCTGCTGGACAAGCGCGGACGCCACTTTACGTTTTAATTTGTAGCAACTGCGTGTTGGTAAACCTTTCAGTTGTAATAAATGACTGATATATGCATCAGAATTTTCACTCATTAAACTGGGATTTTGGAAATAATGTGACCACGAAAAGAAAAAAAAAATCTGTGGCTACATATAGTGGAAAAAAATAATTTCTATCTACAAATAATCACGGTGACCTCTTTTCTCACTTAATTGACGCCACTTTACTTTATTTATTTATTTATTTGTAGCAGCTGCGTGTTGGTAAAGCTTTCAATTGTAATAAATGACTGATATATGCATCAGAATTTTCACTCATTAAATTGGGATTTTGGAAATAATGTGACCAAGAAAAGAAAAAAAAATCTGTGGCTACATATAGTGGAAAAAAAATAATTTATATCTACAAATAATCACGGTGACCTCTTTTCTCACTTAATTGACGCCACTTTATTTATTTATTTATTTGTAGCAGCTGCGTGTTGGTAAAGCTTTCAATTGTAATAAATGACTGATATATGCATCATAATTTTCACTCATTAAATTGGGATTTTGGAAATAATGTGACCAAGAAAAGAAAAAAAAAAATCTGTGGCTACATATAGTGGAAAAAAAATAATTTCTATCTACAAATAATCACGGTGACCTTTTTTCTCACTTAACTGACGCCACTTTACTTTACTTTACTTTACTTTATTTATTGATTGATTGATTGATTGATTGATTGATTGATTGTAGCAGTTGCGTGTTGGTAAAGCTTTCAGTTGTAATAAATGGCTGATATATGCATCAGAGTTTTCACTCATTAAATTGGGATTGTGGAAATAATGTGACCAAGAAAATAAAAAAAAAATTCCGTGGCTACATACAGTGAAAACGTTTTAATCTCTAGCTACAAATAACCACGGTGACGTCTTTTCTTACTTAATTGACAATTGTACCATTTGTTTCTGCACAAATGACGACATTTCCACAACAAAATATCTATGACGTGACGTTGCGGCGGCTCATTAGCACCCCCTTGTGTTCATTCTTTGTTTTGTCGAGAAACGTAGAAATAAATTTTCCTTTACAGTTTGCTTGTTTTACGAATTAATCCCCAAACTGTAGACTCAGATGTGCACTTGATAAGAGAAGTAACTTTTTTTTTTAAATGAATGAAACAGCCGATATCTAACACTAAATATAATTGTTCGATTAAAAATCTGAAACACTGCAAATGTGCATAAAATTAAAAACAAAAATAAATAATGAAGAGGTAATATTACGCCCAGCTAACCAAATATAAGTTATGTAGTTTTTTTTTCTTGTGGTTTTATCTTGGGGAAAAAATCTTCCTGCAATACATTCACCATGAAATTCTAATTCTGGTAAAACAGTAGATTTGTGGAAATATTCTACATCATGTACCCCTCATAAGTTGTTTTTGCGGCCACCTTTCATGTTGTTTGTTCTTTTGTCTTCTTCTTGGTACAGTGACTACATACTGTAAATATTTTGTCATGTTTGGAATCAGACGGTACCAAATCAGGTTAGTCTGATGAGTTTTCTTTCATCCAGCTGGAAACAATATTTATGCACAGCAGCCGTGGCAACCGCCAACTTGTGGCCTGGGGTATTGTCCTGATGAGGAAAAAAAAAAAAAAAAAGCACCCTTCGTCAGATGTTTGGTCGTGATACTGTAGCATGAAGTCCATTTATGGTTTGGCAGTCACTACTTTCCCAAGTGCACTTGGAAAGTTAGTGCACAAACAACATGGAAACCTGAACCCATCACCGCCTTCACAGAAGAATCAATCTTGGCCTTTAATTTGGGGAGGAGGGGGTGATGTTTTGTAACCGCATGGATTGCCTCAGAGTGATGGACCAAATTTGTCCTGGGTGACGACATGTCCAATGGAATCAGCAGGACCTGCTTCAAAACAAAGATGGTACACTTTTGATCAGGTCCTTTTACTAGGTGAGTAATGTTTGCAAAAAGTTCTCAACTCTCTAGCAGAATATTCCAACAGCATCTATCTGATTGATACTTATAAACCATGTGGTGAACACCATCAGTGTATTGGTGACAGTTACAGATCTTCCATATCTACAGTCATCTAATGGTTCTCTTTACCCCTTTTAAAGGAGAATGTTAATATTTTTCAACATAGGCTCTATTTTTAAATGATTTGAGGGGTCGCCTTTTATTTTGCAACAAAAATAAATTTAATCAAGCCATTATTGAATTAGAATGCAAGGGGTGGTGGCCAAGTGGTTAATGCACTTGGTTTCAGTGCGGAAGGTTCCCGGTTCGAATCCCACCCCTACCACATTTCTCCATGTAATGTGGAGTTGCGTCAGGAAGGGCATCCGGCATAAAATTTGTGCCAATTCAACATTCAGATCCACCTTGGATTTGCTGTGGCGACCCTGAGTACAAAACAAGGGAGCAGCCGAAGGGAGTTACTATTGAGTTAGAATGCAGACACTGCCGCAGGCTAATCAGCTAATTCTTGTTACTGGACGGGGCAATCAGAAACATCAATTTATCCATCCATTTATCCATGCATACTCCACATAAGGTTCACAGGTGGTTGGAGCCAATCCCAACAGTCATAGGGCGTGAGGCGGGGTAGTAATGGTGCAACACCTGTTATATGGCTGGGGGGGCCTGGCTGCCGGTTTGTTTCTGTCTTTTGGTTTCCTCCCAGGTGGCGTGCGTTTGGGACTGAGTGGCTGTGTTGCTGAGGCTGTCAGGACCTCACCCTGATCACCTGCGACTCGTCAGGACTCACAGCTGTGGTGCATCTGGATGGATTGGAACATGTTGGCATTTAAGACTGGAGTGCACAGTGTGTATTTGCCAGAGACTCGACCTTGTGACCAGACGGGTGAGATCGTCGTCTTGGGAGCCATCTCATCAGCAGCGGATGCTGAGAACGTCCAGGTTTGATGCACAGTCTGTGAAAGAGGAGGGGGTGAGGTTTCACGCTCGTCAGCACACTTCCTGAGGTACGTTAGATTTTGTGACTAACAGTTATACAGTCAGTAAATGTGGTGTCCCTCACACCTTATTGTATTGAGCTGTTTGTTAGTCATGTATCAGCTTTCACTGCAGTGGAGTTTTGTGAACTGGATGTTCCATGCCTGCAGGTTGGGAAGCTGATCAGTAATCAAGCCAGGAAGTGTTTGCTGTTTGTACACCTTTAAGTGTTCTGTGTGTAGAGTGTGGACTCACATAATGGTTCCTTCTTTCACAGACTCGGTTGTTGCGGCCACCTGGGGGGTGTCGGCGGGGTCCTTGGGTCCGAAACAGCTTCTGGCTCCGGACCGTTAGCGCTGCTGGGAGCGCACCACGCCAGGCCGCACCTTTTGTTATTATATTATCACTGTTATGTATTAAATTCAGTTAGCCTTTGAACCGTGCTCTGCTTATTTCATACTGGGTCCTTCAAACGCTGGTCGGTTCGCCGAGCTGCATCCGACACATAACAACACCCCTAGTAAATCACTTCTTGTCACCACAGAACAGGTGAAAACATCATTAAAAGTGTCCGGTAATGTGGACAGTTGTCATGTGAAGGTAAACATGCACATTTATCGGACAAATTGTAAATAAATCTTTTTAAGATGACCAATTTATACAGTTAGCTGCTTACCTTAACGTCTTACCCAGTCAGCTGCTTACCTTAACGTCTTAGCATCTGCTGAGCAGGTGCCCTTTCTTTAAAACCCACCCTGAGGTGGTGTTTGTGTTCTAAATCATTAATTTTCAATTAATTTTTTGCCCCCCCAAATCTAAATCTAAAAATAGATCCCAGGTTGAAAAATGTCAGATTTCACCTTTAAGTGTAGCTGTAGTTTTGGACTGTTGCTAATTCTGGAACATAATCCCTGAGTGCAGCAACCATTCCACACGAAGGTCCAAATTGTTCTTTAGGTGCTTAATGAAATCGCAATATCCTCCACCACCAACCACCCCCCCCTCCCCCTCCCCCAAACCCAACCCTTTGGACTCATTACAGCCATCTTTCAAGTATGACTGTGCC
Organism: Thalassophryne amazonica; assembly: GCF_902500255.1. Classification (NCBI taxonomy): domain Eukaryota; kingdom Metazoa; phylum Chordata; class Actinopteri; order Batrachoidiformes; family Batrachoididae; genus Thalassophryne; species Thalassophryne amazonica. Next base: position 41,083,232 of record NC_047120.1, on the reverse strand, counting down.
TGTGAGAAAATAAATAAATAAATAAATACAATTATCAAAAGTTGAAAGTTGAATTGATCTGCCATTTTCTTTCATACCAGCGTACCGTTTGAACCTTCCAGCTCACCCTCAGAGACTCAAAAACCAAACAGCAGTTTGTTGGCTCATGTGGTGACCTAGATTTTTTTCCCCTTTCTTTTTTTAATCAGAGTAGTTTTTCATGGACCTGGGCAGTTTGGTACATATGCTGCAAAGCACAAATAAATATTGAATGTTCAACTTGCACGTTGGCCTTATGACCACAAACTGATGCTGTGACGGTTGTGTGACGTGTGGGTCCGTGTCATCACTGCACAGTAAACTAAAGGGCTTTAGTTCTGAGTTAATGATTACACCATATATGCTGAAATTTTGTCTTCACATTTTGGGTTCACACAAAGCATTAAACGCTGCCCTGTTAAATTCACCCTCATCAATTGCAAGAAAATGTTTTGTTGTTTAACCACAATTAGTGAATAGTGGAAGCTGGGGCACAGTGGATCAGAAATGTTGCTTTGTGGCAGCATAAACACATTGTGCATAGGTTTAGGTCATTCTATTGTGAATTTAATACACCAAGTTATTGTTTTATAAGGCTGTGTTATTTATTTCTCCCCAAGTGTAATTTACAGGTGCTTAAAATCGATTTTAAAAATTTTGATTCACTGTGCCCCAGACACTGATTCACAGGGCACAGTGGATCAGTGTCCGGGACACAGTGAATCAATGAAAAATACATGATTATAAAGATTTCTTCAAAATTATTAAATATATGCTGATGCATTTACAAACTATAATCCAGCAAACCAGCTATGTAATGTGCGAGTGTCTTATATAGTGATATAAGTTCTTTGGAAACTATTATAAATACAACTGTCATAATTTCTGTTCAAACGTGAAAACAGTTGTTTATATACACAAATTATAGAAATAATTCATGGAAAAATAAGCTTCATCAAGTAATATTTTCATCCACTTGCTACTGGGGCTTTGTAAATCACTTTCTAGACTGATTCACTGTGCCTCAATTCACTGTGCCCGGGGTGCATGTGACACACATGAGTGATGTTATCAAATAAATGATAGTCTGGAGAAGACATAACACATATTCATCAGTTGGACGGGGTAGACTTCTAACTAATAGCAATTTTTTGGGCCACCTTTCCTCTGTTGTGAGAAATAAATACAAAGACACTGACATCCACAAAATTTAATTTTGATAGGAAAAAACTGACTTCACGTACCACTTAGTTTTACTCTTAATGTATCCAAAAACAAAACAGTAATTTACAAGGGGGATGTCTTTATGCATAAAAATATGGCATACCTGCAGCAAAATATACTGTATATGCAGTTTTGCAGATATAGCTGCTGATTCACCATGCCCCGGGTTCCACTATTTGGTATTTATCAAAGTTATCAACAAAATAAAAAGACGATTTGCGGAGATTACCTTTTCCCACTTTTATGAAAATTAGAGCTGTTGGTGAATATGTAGTGTGATGTTTGATGATATTCTATGGTTTATCCTTATGTTTGTCATACGTACACAAGGCATAAATATATTATATTATATTATGAATATCAGATTTGCAACAAATGTTTTTGTTTGCAAATTCAGTCTCAGGAATTTTAAAAAGAGAGATTTAATGTCAGATCTGTTTTTAATTTGATAATATAGGCACTGTTAGTTTGATGATTTCTATGGTTTACTTTTAATTTATTGTTTATGTTTGCAATTTTTTATGTAATCAGCGTTATTAAACCTTCTGTGTTTTTGAAGGGCTTCAGTTTACTTGCAGTTTCTTATGAATGACAGTGTTGTGTTTGTTACGTATGTGTGTTATGGTAATGATGGACTTGCATCATGGTTCGGTAATGTCACTGTACTTTCACAATGCATTCCTGTCATGTTTATTCATAGAGGAATAAAAGACTACCGTAAAATTCAAAAGACGGAGTAATGTCACTTGAAATGTTCAAATTTGTTGTTACATTGCATTTTTGCATAATCATAATAAAATCAAATATGAACATTGCAGTATAATTTATAGTCAGTGAACTCACAGGTTTTTCATAGTTTGGGTTTTCGGTTTAACAGTTTATTGTTGCACCCCCGGTAACTCATCATATGATGAACAGAGTACTTTTACAAAGTGCTGCTGTGCAGAGGTCATATTGTGTTATGCATGCATGCATGCATGCATGCAAAAAAAAAACATCCTTTCATTCATTTGTTTGTGCTTATATATATATATATATATATATATATATATATATATATATATATATGAGGTCTGTCAATAAAGTATAGGTCCTTTTTATTTTTTTCAAAGACTATATGGATTTCATTCATATGTTTTTACGTCAGACATGCTTGAACCCTCGTGCGCATGCGTGAGTTTTTCCACGCCTGTCGGTGACGTCATTCACCTGTGAGCACTCCTTGTGGGAGGAGTCGTCCAGCCCCTCGTCAGAATTCCTTTGTCTGAGAAGTTGCTGAGAGACTGGCACTTTGTTTGATCAAAATTTTTTCTAAACCTGTGAGGCACATCGAAGTGGACACGGTTCGAAAAATTAAGCTGGTTTTCGGTGAAAATTTTAACGGCTGATGAGAGATTTTGAGGTGATACTGTCGCTTTAAGGACTTCCCACGGAGCGAGACGTCGTGCAGCGCTCCCAGGCGCCGTTGTCAGCCTGTTTCAAGCTGAAAACCTCCACATTTCAGGCTCTATTGATCCAGGACGTCGTGAGAGAACAGAGAAGTTTCAGAAGAAGTCGGTTTCAGCATTTTATCCGGATATTCCACTGTTAAAGGAGATTTTTTTAATGAAAGACGTGTGGGCGGATTGCAGCGTCGGCTCGCAGCCGCCGCGACGCTCCGTCACGACGCTCCGCCACAGGAAAACCACCTCTGTTGGAAGCCTTAAGGACAAGTTGGAACATGTCCAGCTGTTAAACAATTTCTCATATACTCACTCCACTGAAAGCCATCAAAAGCCACCTGGATTTTACAAATGGTTATCAACACGGAGGTGTTTTTCCTGTGCCGCCGCACCGCGCCGGCTGCGTCCCGACGCTGCAATCCGCCCGCACGTCTTTCATTAAAAAAATCTCCTTTAACAGTGGAATATCCGGATAAAATGCTGAAACCGACTTCTTCTGAAACTTCTCTGTTCTCTCACGACGTCCTGGATCAATAGAGCCTGAAATGTGGAGGTTTTCAGCTTGAAACAGGCTGACGACGGCGCCTGAGAGCACTGCGCGACATCCCGCTGTGTTGGAAGTCCTTAAAGCAACAGTATCACCTCAAAATCTCTCATCAGCCGTTAAAATTTTCACCGTGTCCACTTCGATGTGTCTCACAGGTTTAGAAAAAATTTTGATCAAACAAAGCGCCAGTCTCTCAGCAACTTCTCAGACAAAGGAATTCCGACGAGGGGCTGGACGACTCCTCCCACAAGGAGTGCTCACAGGTGAATGATGTCACCGACAGGCATGGAAAAACTCACGCATGCGCACGAGGGTTCAAGCATGTCTGACGTAAAAACATATGAATGAAATCCATATAGTTTTTGAAAAAAATAAAAAGGACCTATACTTTATTGACAGCCCTCATATATATATATATATATATATACTTTATTGATCTCACAGTGGAGAAATTATGTTTACACTCCAGTTACCTCAACAACAACAATTAGTCCACAATTATTACTTGTTTACCATAATAACGGCACACATCAGAATTAAAGACAGCACATACACATTTGACATTGTTTATGTGCACTAAATTTGAAGAAGTCCGTTATCTGAATTGAGGCAAGTGGGTGAAGGTCGCACAGCAACCCTGAGTTGCGCCACCGTCAGCTTGGGAGGGAACTGGGACCAGCAGCAGCTAAAACCGTGCCGCCCCTGCAGAAGGGATGGGGGGTGACGTGAGCAGAAGCTGGAGTGGGGGTGTGTAATGGGGGTAGGAGGGGGGTGGGGAGAGGGAGTGGAGCATGCTTCAGTCCTGTGAAAAACAGTTTATTGTCTTTGTGGGTTGATATAAGAAAGGAGCTAAATAATCACCAAGGCCTGAAGACATTCCTCTGGAGGAAAACAGTCGGGCAATTTGTCCTTCAGGCTTGATAAGCCTGCTGTGTTGTGGTTTGAGCAGTGAAAAACACTTTTTACAGTTCCACTTGAACAACCAAATACCAATTATGAATTAAGAATATTCCCAATTATGAATTAAGAATATACCCCGGCCTCGAAAATCTTCAACTTCATCTGTAAGGCACACATCTGCTCCAAGATGTCATCCAATTTGCGTCTGAGTTCAAGAGTCATCACAGTCTGAGAATGCACTACCTTGCCAACCTTGTTAATCATGACGGACAAGTGAGGGGCCGTGTTTCTTGATGCCGCCGTCTTGCCAATTTTCCGGTAGATCAGGGCAGCACATAAGCCAGAGAGTACCAGCCCTGCTACCATAAGACCAAATATGAATAAATCCTCGATGTCCTCAAAGGAGAAGGCGCCAAGCATGCAATACGCCAAGACCCCCAGGAGTCGAGAACATAGCCCGCAGGATGCGTTCCATCTGGGCAGGTAGGATCCCCCGGTCCTGACCTTCTTCTAGAAAAGATGGTGTCAATAGCGTTCAGAGACCAGCTGATCAATTCCATGGTTAAGCCAATAGTTGTCCAATAGAATCAGTATCCAATATTATTTGAGGAATTTACAGTCTGGTGAAGTAGGGACTTGAAGGTTAATGCCCCTTCATCTTGCAACATGTTCTCAAACCACTGTACAATGATGCTTCCCATCCACTCACCCCACAAGCAACATTTATTTGCAAAAGCAAGAAACCCCATTAAAATAACTTAGAATTTCTGTAGAAATTATTACCAAGCTTTTTTTAAAAATAAATTTCACTCCATTGGAATCACTCAATTCTGAGGAAAAAATTATGGAATCACCCTGTAAATTTTCATCCCCAAAACTAACACCTGCATCATATCAGATCTGCTCATTAGTCTGCATCTAAAAAGGAGTGAACACACCTTGGAGAGCTGTTGCACCAAGTGGACTGACATGAATCATGGCTCCAACACGAGAGATGTCAATTGAAACAAAGGAGAGGATTATCAAACTCTTAAAAGAGAGTAAATCATCATGCAATGTTGCAAAAGATGTTGGTTATTCACAGTCAGCTGTGTCTAAACTCTGGACCAAATACAAACAACATGGGAAGGTTGTTAAAGGCAAACATACTGGTAGACCAAGGAAGACATCAAAGCGTCAAGACAGAAAACTTAAAACAATATGTCTCAAAAATCAAAAAATGCACAACAAAACAAATGAGGAACGAATGGGAGGAAATGGGATTTACATACAGAAAAGCTAAACGAAAGCCATCATTAACTGTTGTGTGGCTGGGGGGGCCTGGCTGCCTTTTGTTTCTGTTTTCTGTCCTGTCTTTTGTTTTTCCTTCCAGGTGGTGCGCATTTGGGACTGAGTGGCTGTGTAGCTGAGTTTATCAGGACCTCACCCTGATCACCTGAGGCTGATCACCTGCGGCTCGTCAGGACTCACAGCTGTGGTGCATCTACATGGATTGGAACATGGTGGCATTTAAGACTGGAGTACACAGTGTGTATTTGCCAGAGACTCGACCTTGTGACCAGACGGGTGAGATCGTCGTCTCGGGAGCCATCTCATCATCAGTGGATGCAGAGAACGTCCAGGTTTGATGCATGGTCTGTGAAAGAGGAGAGGGTGAGGTCTCACGCTCGTCAGCACACTTCCTGAGGTACGTTAGATTTTGTGACTAACATTTATACAGTCAGTAAATGTGGTGTCCCTCACACCTTATTATATTGAGCTGTATGTTGGTCATTTAAATCAGCTTCCACTGCAGTGGAGTTTTGTGAACAGGGTGTTCCATGCCTGCAGGGTGGGAAGCTGATTTGCAATTAAGCCAGGAAGTGTTTGCTGTTTGTACACCTTTGAGTGATCTCTCTGTGTGTTGAGTGTGGACTCACATAATGATTCCTTCTTTCACAGACTCGGTTTGTCGCGGCCACCTGGGGGGGTGTCGGCGGGGTCCTTGGGTCGGAATTGGTTCTGACTCCAGACCGTTAGCGCTGCTGGGAGCGCACCGCAATCCACCACGCCAGACCGCGCACTTTTATATTTTTTCACATCACTGTTATGTTTATTAAACTCTGTTATCCTTTGTACCGTGCTCTGCTTATTTTATACTGGGTCCTTCAAACGCTGGTCGGTTCTCCGGGCTGCGTCCGACACATAACAGTAGTCTCTGGCCAAACATCATGGACCCAGCGGTAGCAGAGATGGTAACGCGCCGGGAAGGCGGCAGCAGACGTTCAGAAGTTATCCGGATCAGTTGCGGGTGCTCTCCGCCCGGATGGTGCGTGTTTGAGGGCCCATTGCTGAGTGCTGATTCGTGCTCTCTTGCAGCCGTGTTTCCTGTGTTTGTGCCTTATCAGTGGGTCGTGGTGGAGTGTGACTGGCGACGGCTTCGCGTCACACTTCGACCGGATAAGAGGTTTAAACGGGAGCTGCAGGAGTGGGTCTGTAATGGGTGAACGCGCACGGCGGAGCTCTGTGGCACGGGTCGCGGTGCTTCCTGTTACAGTCGTAGCCCCGTTTCCCCGGGTAATGATAGCTACTGCGTCTGTTGTGTCAGCTCCGGTGTTATTTAGTTGAATCACATTTTTGGTTGTGTGTTGCACACAGCTGCGCACAGAAAAGCAGCTCGTTTGTTTTCTGTCAGCAAAGGGGGTTTTTCATTTTTAGCACTCTGGCTCCCTCTTGTGGTGACTGAGTCACATTACCGTTAAGCTCTTAAGTTGGAACAGGTGTGTTCGATTTGTTTGAGCTTGACAGTATAAACCACTGATTAGTTTTGTGTTGGTTCATTTTGTGTGGGTGTTTTTTGAGTTGGTTTTTGTGTGGGATTTTATTTTTTGTTTTCCACTATTAGTGTCTGGGGTTGTGACCCTGCAGCCTGTTTGGAGCAACAAAAAAGGACCCAAGCAACTTTATGTTAGTCTGTTAGTCTTTCTTTTTATTTCTTTTAGTTTCACCTCCCCAGGGTTTGATGGGACGGTCCCCTGGGGGGTAATGGGGGGTAATTGGGTTGTTTTTTCTTTTTTTTTGTTTTGTTTTTTGTTATGCCCTCTCTTCTCCTCTGACTCCAGCCGGGTGAGCCGTAGAGTCGGCGTTGCTGGAGTGGTGCAGTTTGGTTATGCTGGGCGTTTCCCGGGTAACCTCTGCACCCGGGAGGGGAGGGGGGGGTTTGGGGTATTTTCTTTTTGTTCCCTCTCTTCTCCTCTGGCTCCAGCCGTGTGAGCCGTAGTGTCGGCGTTGCTGGAGTGGTGCAGTTTGGTTATGCTGGGTGTTTCCCAGGTAACCTCTGCACCTGGGGGGGGGGGGTGTTTTTGTTTGTTGATTCCCTGTTCCACCTCCGGCTTCAGTGCGCCTTTGAGCCGTCTGCCATCGGCGTGGCTGAGGTTTGGGGCAGTGGGATATACCCGCAGCTGGTGGCTGGTTTGGGAGTCGGAGGAGTGGCGCCGTTTTGTGCCGTCTGCCATAACCGCTGTTCCATTCCTCCCGGTTGGCTTCTGGGGTATAGTCACGGTTGGTGACACTGGACGTGCTTCCAGTTTCCACTGCGCCAAGGGGGTGGGGTTGGGGTTGTTTTGTTTGTATGTTTTTTTTTTCCTTTTGTTTTTCCCCCCAGTTTCCGCCCTCAGGGTTTGACTGTGGTGTCCTCTGGGGGGGAAAGGGCTGTGGGTCCATCTAGCCATAGACGGCCAGGGCTGGGTCCGTTGGTCATGAGGGGAGGCGTCTCCTGGGGTTGATGGAATGGTCCTCTGGGAGGCGCTGGGAGTCCCTGTGGGTGACATTGGATCCCAGAGGGACCTCGGCTGTGGTTATTACTCCTGGAGCTGGCGGGATGTCCTCTGGGGGGTGTTGGTCCCTACATGTCGTTAGGGGGGGGGGTGTTAGTGTTTTTATTTGTTAGCTTAAGTTTGGGTTGTTTTTCTTTTCTCCCCTTCCCGGGGTTTGATGGAACGGTCCTCTGGGGAGGGGGGGGGGGTGTTAGTGTTTTTATTTGTTAGCTTAAGTTTGGGTTGTTTTTCTTTTCTCCCCTTCCCGGGGTTTGATGGAACGGTCCTCTGGGGAGGGGGGGGGGGTGTTAGCGTCTTTATTTGCAAGTTTAAGTTTGGGTTGTTTTTCTTTTCTCCTCCTCCCGGGGTTTGATGGGACGGTCCCCTGAGGAGGGGGGGTGGTTTGGTTGCTTGTGTTTGTCTTTTTTGTTTTATGACTAACCAGACTGTGAACATGGTTGGACAAAGGCTGACCGCACAGGTTTAAGAACTCCTGGCCACACCTGTGCTAATTGACTGACAGAAACAAAGGCAAAGATGCAGCCAGAGGACAAGACATCAACCATTCTGTTGGAAGACGAATGCAGATATGGTTTCCAGCCATGGCCCCTGGAGGGGGGTGTTTCTCCTGGGCCGGGTTTGTGTGGTCGCCGGGAGGCTTCCCGTGAGGGTGGGGTGCTGTTGTGTGGCTGGGGGGGCCTGGCTGCCTTTTGTTTCTGTTTTCTGTCCTGTCTTTTGTTTTTCCTTCCAGGTGGTGCGCATTTGGGACTGAGTGGCTGTGTAGCTGAGTTTATCAGGACCTCACCCTGATCACCTGAGGCTGATCACCTGCGGCTCGTCAGGACTCACAGCTGTGGTGCATCTACATGGATTGGAACATGGTGGCATTTAAGACTGGAGTACACAGTGTGTATTTGCCAGAGACTCGACCTTGTGACCAGACGGGTGAGATCGTCGTCTTGGAAGCCATCTCATCATCAGTGGATGCAGAGAACGTCCAGGTTTGATGCATGGTCTGTGAAAGAGGAGAGGGTGAGGTCTCACGCTCGTCAGCACACTTCCTGAGGTACGTTAGATTTTGTGACTAACATTTATACAGTCAGTAAATGTGGTGTCCCTCACACCTTATTATATTGAGCTGTATGTTGGTCGTTTAAATCAGCTTCCACTGCAGTGGAGTTTTGTGAACAGGGTGTTCCATGCCTGCAGGGTGGGAAGCTGATTTGCAATTAAGCCAGGAAGTGTTTGCTGTTTGTACACCTTTGAGTGGTCTCTCTGTGTGTTGAGTGTGGACTCACATAATGATTCCTTCTTTCACAGACTCGGTTTGTCGCGGCCACCTGGGGGGTGTCGGCGGGGTCCTTGGGTCCGAATTGGTTCTGGCTCCGGACCGTTAGCGCTGCTGGGAGCGCACCGCAATCCACCACGCCAGACCGCGCACTTTTATATTTTTTCACATCACTGTTATGTTTATTAAACTCTGTTATCCTTTGTACCGTGCTCTGCTTATTTTATACTGGGTCCTTCAAACGCTGGTCGGTTCTCCGGGCTGCGTCCGACACATAACAATTAACACCTAAACAGAAAAAAACAAGGTTACAATGGGCTAAGGAAAAGCATTCTTGGACTGTGGATGACTGGATGAAAGTCATATTCAGTGATGAATCTCGAATCTGCATTGGGCAAGGTGATGATGCTGGACCTTTTGTTTGGTGCCGTTCCAATGAGATTTATAATGATGACTGCCTGAAGAGAACATGTAAATTTCCACAGTCATTGATGATATGGGGCTGCATGTAAGGTAAAGGCACTGGGGAGATGGCTGTCATTACATCATCAATAAATGCACAAGTTTACATTGATATTTTGGACAATTGAAAGGATGTTTGGGGATGTTTCAAGATGATAATGCATCTTGCGATAGAGCAAAAACTGCGAAAACATTCCTTGTAAAAAGACACATAGGGTCAATGTCATGGCATAGTGTCAACGAGTAGATCTGATTTGATGCAGGTGTTAGTTTGGGGGATGAAAATTTACAGGGTGATTCCATAATTTTTTCCTCTGAATTGAGTGATTCCATATTTTTTTCCTCTGCTTGGTCTAAAAAAGTAACCGTTACTGACTGCCACAATCTTTTTTTCTTGTTTTCTTATAGTGTTTGACTTTAGTTTTGTGTCATGTCTGTGATCTGCTTTTTTTCTACAAAATTAAACAACTGAATGAACATCCTCCGAGGCCGGTGATTCCATAATGTTTGCCAGGGGTTGTAATATCAGCCTCGCTTGACTACCCCTGTGCACAGCTGTAAAAATCACATTTAAATCCCTACAGCCAGTTATGTGAACATAGTCATGTTCTCAAGGGTTCCATTACTGCTTAAAGTAACTCCAGACAGTATAGAGGTATCTATAATCTTAGTCTCTGCTAAATAGTAATTGATATATGTTTTTAAGGTTGTAGTAGAGGCGACCCTTACCAAAAAAATAGTACTGATAAGTATATAAAAAGAAAACTGGAAGTATACTTGAAACATACTTGTATGTACTACTTTTTGGTAAGGGTCGCCTCTACTACAACCTTAAAAACATATATCAATTACTATTGATATATACTATATTACATAAAATTTGGCACACTTGCTCACTAGAACCAACTCTTTTGAAAAGTTTGGATAGCCACGCAACATTTCAATATGGCCACCATTTTTTCAAGATGGCCACCGGTTGTACTGATTTCTGTCATTTTTTGGGTATACATATAAAAAAAATACACATTCAAGTGTTCCATTCCTGTTCCACTTTGCAGAACAGTTAATTTAATAAGTCAGAAGTAATATATTTTTCATTATGATGAATTATATTTAACAAAATGACCATCGAGGAACCCTTTTGCTATGAGAAAAATCTCTAAAATCCCTTTCGCGATAGAAAACTTTCTTTTTTGTTTGTCTGGTAAGAGAACTTGGTTCTAGGATTTGTATTGCTATATATGATGCACAAACATATGGTGGTAATAAAGAAGATAGAAGCAAATCACAACAATGCATTGAAAACTCCAAATTATAAGGCTGGAATTTTAGTTCCGTTACGGCGTTGACATATCCTAAATTATTTTGAATGCAAGAATTGTGAGATACCTATAGATGCAATCTCTGCCTGTCATGAAATATTTTCAGAATTCATGAATGAAAAGATGGACTATAGATATCTAGGGAAAATAGAACTGATCCAGATGTGCATCATTGTGACACTGGCTCAATTTTGCAGTTACAAGCTGGTAAATATGCACTGGATGAGTGGCAGTCTTGCCGGACAATGATTTGATTTAGTGCACCTTTTGGTAGAAAAATATATTTACCACTTTCACTTTGTGCTATTTTAATTGTATTCTGTAAGTATAAGCAAATGAAGATCAATAAAAAAGTATGAGAGCTCATTTATGTGGCTTGTGGGTCTGCAGCTGAAAAAAAACTTCAGGCCAGATAGGAAGAAGATATGTCCTTTTCCAAAAGACATTAGGCTGACTAACTCAGCAAACCCATACAAAAATCATAAGCTCATTCAGGAGACAGCTTACAGGTCACATTTGCAAATGCACAAAGCTGTACAAGCCAGTCCGAGCCTGTAGCATTTGCACCTGCCATGGCAGCCAGAGTTGCAGCCCTTCCACTCATCACCTGCTTTCTCCCAGCCCCAATCAGATGGACTCTCTGCTTCTGGCTGACGTAGTATTGCCTGAGCCCATATGCATCCTGCCTGGTATGCTGCACGTTTGGTGTGTTGAAGCAGAGCTGCACTGGTAGGAGGGATGGCTTCATACGACCTCTGCTTCCTGGCAAACAGGTCAAGTCTGGCTTCATCTACACTGTCAACAGTGCTGGATCTGTCACACATGAGAACCACAAACTTCTCCAGAATCTCCATGTCTGCATCCTCAATGGACGGAGGGTACTTACTCAGTTTAGAAAATACTGGGGTAGCCTCTGGGAACATATCCCAAGTTTGCCAAGCTGTCTTCTTCCCTTTGTTTCTAAAGGCTGAGACCACATCACAGCCAGTGAAGGCATGGAAGAATGGCATTCCTGTGGCCGTCTCTTGGCCTACATAGTCTGACAGGTCGTGGATGGGAATCCAGCGAAGGCTCGAACCTTGACCGAATGCCAACCACAACTGCTGCACACCCATACTATGTAGAGTTGAGAAGACACTCAAGCCAATGACCAGCACATCTGTATGATTGGCTTTGATCATGATAGACTTGGTACCATGGCTCTATAAAACCAACAAAGAAACTCAAATACATGGGCAGGAGGGCATAACTGACGTGATCAAAACTTCATGGTGGCCATCTTGAAAAAACGGCGGCCATCTTGAAATTTTGAGTGGCCATCCAGTGAAAATGATGACTTAACCTATGAAGATGTGTAGAAAATTTCATGTTTCTTTGTATAAGTGAAGTATTTCACTGAAAAAATGAATTTATCTGCTGCACTGAAGTACAAATAAAGCTATAAGGCCCTTTAAATTGAGCAAAACTGAGAAAATTTAGTTTCTACTGAAATACAAGAATTGTTTACGTTTATTTTTGTAACATGTTGCAAAATTACAGCTCAGTTTAATGAAAAGGACGTATTTATCTGGAGGGAAATTCCATAGAGAATGTTGTCTTTTCCTTCATTGCCATCATGCAGACTAACTACAGGAGGAAGCATGTGTGCGCATGTGAGGTTTTTGATTACCTGTGAATAATCTTACATTAACATCCATAAGATTTCTTGTAAATCCCTTCCAAATCTACCCAATGTTGGTCAAGCATCTCATCCCTTGAATTTCTCCCCCTCAGGGAATAAAATTCTAAATTATTTCCAGACAGCATGAATTTTGTTCATATTGGCAACATCATCTTATTGAAATGATAAGGAATAAAATTCTAGTGGTGCCAAAGAAAATTCTTTTTATGACTTAAAGCTTAAAAACCCAGTGGCAGTATACCTTTAAAACTGCTTACTGTCTAGACAGTGCAGCACTTCGGTGTGAATATACAACCAAAAATGAACAAAGTCACTCACTATGTTTAAGTTATTCTTTATTAAAAAATATTCTGTAGTTTGAAAAATATTTTATGAACAAATATTTTAAGAGCACACAGGTATAACAGTTCAGATTCCTTAGAGAGTCGGTTCTTGTCTTTGCAGTGAGGCTTTTCATAACAGCAACACACAGTCATTCACCTGCTCTATTGATCTTTTGAACTATTATAATGATAATAATTTACTAGATTCTAAACGTGTAAGCGCCACCGTGAGTCCTGGATCGTGCTTTTACCTCGTTTTGCACAGTTCCATGTCCAAATAATACTAATAATACTAATAATTTTCCTTTGTTCTCCCTGCATTTTCCTGATGATCAGAAAAACCGAAAAGCACCAGAGGAAAGAAATCGCTACCAGTGTCTTTGCTGCTGTGAGCGTGCACGCTGCTGCTCATGATTGCTTTTTGTTGTGCACACTGTTGATGCAGTACGGGATGAGGGTGACTGTGACCAGTGGCACGGTGGCGCTCTTGCAGAAGGACAGCAGGTAGTAGAGGGCTGCGTTGTGCGTGGGAGGCTTGAAGGAGTCAAAAAGGTGCAGAAGGACTAGAGAGCTGATGACACAGGCGGCTCTGACCCGCGTGCTGCTGCTCTTCTTGGTCTCGGTGTAGAGCGGTGAGTGGAGGCCCAAGCCCAAGCCAAACAGAGTGCCCATATTACGAAGGAGGCTGGCAAAGGGTGTGCTGTCCAAGTGGACCCACTCAGCCCTCGCACACCACCTCTGTGCCTTCTCCAGGGTCCACAGCAGGTCCACACCCAGAGTCTTGAGTAGGAGGTAGAAAACAAAAGCGAAGGAGGTCAAGAAGAGAGTCGTGTAGAAGTACTTCTTCATGCTGGCGCTGTAGATCCACTCAGTTCTGTTGAAGGCCTCAGCAACAATTATACCTAATGTATGAAATCACACGAGAAAGCACAGATGAATATTTTGGAGTTTTGTTGTACGCAAAATGCCTCAAGTGAGTCTACTTGTGTTCACAAACGACCACTAGAATGTGTTTTTAGGAATGCATCCTGACCTGTGATGACACCAGCAACAACCTGGTGAGGAAAATGGGCAGCAATGAAGACCCTGGAGAGACACACACACACCTGGACTCCCCAGAAGACCATCCAGAGAATCGTCTTTAAATACCTGGAGATGTTCAAATTGAAAGAGGTTTAAATGTCGAATCTTGGTGAGGACAATCTGCAGCTACATGATGTGTACAACTGGGCTATCTTCCAGCGATATAGCAATTGCCGGTTATTTCTTGCTGATCGTGAGAACTGCAGCTGCCTCCACATCAAAACAACTTCTACAACCCCCCCCCCAATCAAGAGGTGAAACGGTAGGAGTCAATGATCAACCACCGCTCAGAACACATAGCATGATAAGCACTGGAGCTAAAAATGGTAAACAACAGTGTGGACAAGAGTGCAAATAATTTCTGCTTCACTTGTAGCTGTCAAACTCACCAGTTCTTCCTGGTGTACTTGTTATTCCCGCGTTTCCTCTCAGTGGCCATGACAGCGAGGATGGAGGTCACCAGAGTGTAGTAGATGCCTGCAGCTCCCATAGCATGGCCAGAAGGGCTGCCTTTATGACATAAAAAAAGAGGCTAAATATCGCTGTCTGACTCACCCAGATGGAGAACACAATCCCTTAGTATGTGATGTAACCATCCATGGTGTGGGTAGAAATCGTCCAGTGTTAGTGCTCTAGGGTTAAGACAGTACTTACCTGTGCCAAGGAGGTTACGTTTTTAGTTGCTGCCTGTCTGTTTTTTGTTAGCAGGACGTTTCAATAAATAGATTTCAATTAAATTTGGTGGCAAAGTAGGCCTTCTGTCAGGGAAGAATCCAATACATTTTGGTGCAAACCAAGATCAAGGGGGAGAGCTTGTCTTTGATCTTGGATCTCTACCAGTACATTTGATCCTGTAATCGTCATTTCTGATTAGCTGGGTGATCATAATCAAAGGCCATGAGCCACACCTTGTTGCTGATTCCTTTGACATTGATTGCAAGATCAAAGTAAGAACGATATAGCAAACCGTGATGAAAACACAGTTCACAGTTCAAAGGTTTGTGATCAGGATCAAAGATGAGTGTTCAGGAACAAAGAGTTGGATCACAGGTCTGTAATCGGGATCTAAGAATATTAGAGGAGACATCAAAGATGTAAACACCTGTTCTCACTTTGAATGAATGAATGAATGAATGAGTTATTCAGCACACAAAACTCCATATCAAAATGGTCTTTCACAGATATGCATCACGGAAGGTCACTGTAATGATCAAAGAACAACTAGAGAGCCCTGAGCAGAAATTAACACCTTTCTGTGTGGGAACAACAGGGGAAAATGATCTGTGACAAAGGAGTGAGTTCAGTACATAGTCAAGAAGTTAAAGGCATCAGTGTCCATGAGGGCATAGGCAAAAGGAGAATCTAATATAATTAGCAGAAGGGTCTGTACACAGGAATCATACCATGCAAGATGTCCAATAGACAGCAGACTAAACTTGGAAGATGTAGGAAGATAATGGAGGTTGGTAACTGGAGATCAAATACTAGAAATAAATGTGAGTGAGCAAGCATACATGCAAGACAATCTGGCACTGGAGTGAAAAGCTGTGATGGTTAACTAGTGCATGAAACAATTAACTGGGAGATGAGTGTGCATACACAACTGGAAATGTGAGTGCTAAGGAAGTAAAGCCAGCAAAATGCACTAGGAGCAGAACTGCCAAAATAAAAGCACGAGGATGATAACAACACATAGGAGATTTCAGAAGGACATGAAACTACAAGGTAAATATTGGAAATATAATGTATAGGTGATAATATTAGGCAGCATAGTGGCTTAGTGGTTAGCATTGTTGCCTCACAGCAAGAAAGTCATGTGATCAATTCCCATCTGTGGCCTTTTTGTGTGGAGTTTGCATGTTCTCCCCATGTTTGCGTGGGCTACCTCCGGGTGCTCCAGCTTCCTCCCACATCCAAAGACATGCAGGTTAGGCGGATTGGAAACTTTAAATTGTCCATAGGTATGTGTGCGGGTGTGACTGTTTGTTTGTCTATATGTGGCCCTACAACAGACTGGCATCCTGTACAGGGCGCACTCCGCATCATGCCCTATGACTGCTACTAATTCAAGTAATGCAACGAAGACACACACATCCAAAACACTTAAAAAGGCATGCTGGACCAAGAAAAATTGTACCAAAAATAGAAACCGATTGATCCGCACAACCACAGCGCTCTGATACAAAAAAAAGGATTTATTTAACAAAACGGAACATTTCAGGCAACCTGCCCTTCGTCAGACGGGTAGGTTGCCCGTTTTGTATCAGAGCACTGTGGTTATGTGGATCATTCGGTTTCTATTTGT
Source organism: Thalassophryne amazonica (assembly GCF_902500255.1). Classification (NCBI taxonomy): domain Eukaryota; kingdom Metazoa; phylum Chordata; class Actinopteri; order Batrachoidiformes; family Batrachoididae; genus Thalassophryne; species Thalassophryne amazonica. Next base: position 41,066,843 of record NC_047120.1, on the reverse strand, counting down.
GCTGTTAATACAAGAACATAACCATGTCAAACTGATGTGAAGATCATAGTTGCCCACTGACATGATCTAGTGCACACTTTGATAATGTAATGTGATGGACTTGTACCATCTAACATGTGAAAAACAATCATAGTACATTCATAGTACACCTCCAGCATAGCCTTACAGAAAACATGCCAGTGATGGCTCCATAAAAATTCCAGGGCTTTCCAAGGTATATCCAAATTTATGCCAGGGGAAAAAAAATTATTATTTTTTTCAAACAACTCAGAAATCCTATCACAGTTAAACACAAGACCAGATGATGGAATACCCCAGTTTATCATGAATACCATACTGGACCTTTCTGGATAAATATACATGAAACTGTGAAAAGGCCTTAACCCTGTCACAATGAAACTGACTATTGGATCTTTGTGCAGGTATGGGCTCTCAGAGAGACCTTATATTAATGACTCAGTGAACAATTATTTAATGGAAATACATTGTAAATAGTTGTGCCCATCAGAATCTGTGAGTGTCTGGTGACATCTCTCACCTGGCCCAGTCTCACAGGTCATAGGGTACTGTTCAATGTAAGGACGAACATCATCTGCATAGTGAGAAGTCTCGTGGACCCACCAGTAAGGCCTTTCTCCAAACAGAATCCTGAAGAGCACAACACAAGCATCTTGTGGTTTATAAACTTCAACAGAAATAATTTTTTTAAAAGCCCAAATGTGCTTTACTCACCATTTGAAGACTAAATTTAGCCAGTCTCCAATCACAGCCACCCAGATTAGCTTAATGCCCACCGATGCCCGCAGGTGAAAGAACAGCGGGAAGAAGATAAAGAAGGTGTTCCTGAGGTCTGCTGCCCATGACACCCAGATAAATAGACTCTGGGCATCCTTATAATTTGTTTGAAGGTATTGGGTGGTGGTAACACCAAAACCTTGAAGGGTATCCATGACGGCATTAATCATCTCTAAAACAGCCTCAAGTCAAAACCTCAGCGTAATAATGTGAGCTAGAAAATGGACCGTTGCTATCGGTGTCACAGCTGATTGTTTTTATACCAGAGGGACCCACTACCCAAACGCATGCTCATGCTGATCTTTGGACCTTGCACGTGTGTAATAAAACACCGGGAGCCAGTACAGTTTGGGAGGTCTGCCACACAAACAAGTTGAAAAGATAGCGAGAAAACAAGACGTCAATAGATAAGCTTACTCAACAAATGAATACAAAGAAAAGACTTCAGCTTCAGCTTGCACTCTGACAAGATCAATCATTTGCTTTGTAGTAAACTACAAATGCACTTCTGTGTTTTTAAAATATATATAAATTTGTCTTTTTAATTTATTGGTGCAAACAAGACATTCTGATTCGCCGTTCCGAACGAGGAATGTGACAAATTTACTGATCTTATATAACTTACAAATTTCTAAGTTATACACTAAGAAGATCAATGTGATTGAACTGTTGCAGAGGAGCTGATGAGATAAACACTGAGACTAAATTGCATACTTCCTGCCGACAAAAGTATTGTTTACCATTGTAATCCCACACCTTGTGGAGCCGGAGTCCTTCTTGTTGGTGTGTGGCTGTGCTCCTATGGATGCATCTTGCCTTTACATGTGGGGTACTGTGTGTGCCTCTCCTTAGACCTGGGAACTTTCTGTAGTTCTGATGCTCCTTTTGGGACTGTGCAGTTGTCACATCCTGAGCACATGTGCAGCTATTGGGGCGGGGTTGTCTTCTCAACCATATGGCATTGTATGGTTGAGAAGACCCCTTCTTTCTCAGCTTTCTCCACTAGTTCTACTCAGAGGTGGGAGTAAGTCACCATCAAGTCACTCTCAAGTCATGAATCAGCAAGTCCCAAGTCAAGTCTCAAGTCATAATGACCACCAAGTGTTTGATAGCTAACTTGAGACTTCACTTGGGACTTGCAGATTCATGACTTGAGAATGACTTGACAGTGACGTATTCCCACCTCTGGTTCTACTTAACACATTGTGTTGCAATCTCAGTTGAACACAGTGCACCAAACTAGAAAAAAAAGGTAACATAAAGAAAAAGATAACCCCCAGAACACATTGAGTTATGTGGTCACCACCATTTGTGGAAACAGGATGCATTATATCCTGTTGATACATTTGTGTCAAGAGGATGGTTGGGTGGATGCATTTCGGCATCCACCCAATTAATAGAACTGCCCTGGTTTCTGACTGGCAGCCTTTCAAATAGATTATATCTGCAGCCTATCATAGGTGACACATTGGCGTCCTCTTGGTCTCCCTGAGTTACAGATGTCCTCAAGGCACCTACATGCTGGATTAATGTCCCACATTAACATAGTACTGCAGGTCTCAGTCCCTTAGGATGCAAGGGGTATGCTTCATTTGAGTCAGTTATTCCATAGCTTTTGGAGAGACCTACTGCTAAAAACATCCAACTACTGTCTTAGATAATTAGTTAGCATCTGGATCTCATGACCATACAGTAGCACTGGAAACGAAGGAGTTCTAAAAACTTCAACTGTCATCCTACAAAGTTCACGGCATTGCCATATACCTCTGTCCACCAACCTCATGTTTCCTTTGGCTGTTCTTTGTCATCTTGAATGTGACTGCCATGGCAAGTGAATCTCTCAGCAAGGTTAACAGTCTCAGTCTATATACAATAAAATCTCAGATGGTTTTGAACCAAGACACTACACACTCCAACTTCTCACACAGTGTTTTGGGAGCTGTAACCAGAACATTTGATTTCATAAAGATCACAGCATCATGTGAGAAGTCAAGGACAATGAATCTTGCCAGACCAACAAAGCCAAAGTCATTAGAGTCCATTACATTTTACAACACCTGGTCTATGAAAGTATCTTGGGGTCTTGTTCCCAGGTGGGGATAAAATTTAGTGCGTGATCGATAGACCGATTGGGGCTACATCTAAGATACTGCGAACACTGTACCGGACTGTTGTGGTGAAAATATAGCTGTGCCAGAAGGTGAGACTCTTGATTTACCAGTTTGCACTCCTATCCTTGAACTTTGGGTAATGACCAAAAGAACAAAGTTGCAGATACAAGCACCGGCAATTAGATTCCCCCATCAGACACCTGGGCTTCCACTCAGGGACAGGGCGAGAAGCTTGAATATCTGAAAGGAACTCAGAGATGGTTCAGGCATCTAGTGAGGATGCCCCCTGGTCGTCTCCCTAGGGAGGTCCGATCTGATCCTGATTCCCCAGCCCTCTTCCTGTCTAACTGGGAGGAAACCTGGGGAAGGCTGATGACATGCTGGAGGGATTATACTTCCAGCTAGCTTGGGAAAGGCTTGGGATCGATGAGGAAGAGCTAAAGGACTTGGCCAAGGAGAGGCAAATGTGTGCTGAGCTGCTTGGTCTAGTTGCCACCACAATTGGGATCCAGATTAATAGCAGAAAATGAATGAATAAGGATGAATGGTCCATGTCAGCGTTGAACAGCAAAGGTGCCCGAAAGCTCACTGAGATTCGATGGTTCACAGCTGACTGGAGCACCAGACATATCCACTATCCTTTTAGGAGGCTCAACTTCATACAACTGCACTACGTAGTTGGCCCAGCAGTCGGTACTGCAGAGTCATCGCCAAGATCGTAAAATTTCTAGTTATGACTGTGGTACAACATGGTGTAGGTTTGAATCAGCGTAATGCCTCTGTCAGAAGACCACAGGTTGTGAGTCATTTGCTTACAAATTTAACAAATTCCTCCATGGCAATTTGAGATCAATCCCCAGCAGCCCTCAGGGTTTTGTCATGGATGATTTGATTTATATATATATATATATATATAGTTTTATACCAGGTAGAATAACAATGTAGAATAACATAAAAAACTTCCCAATTTGTTTTATTGCTTGTGGCACTGTCAAAAGGGAAATAGATAAACAGAAATGTATGATCTGTGTAGCTTATTTCTGAATTAATGGATTTTAAAGGGGCCTCTGAGGTATAAAGGTTAAGAAACCTGAATGCACTCTTCAAAAGACAAACAAATTCACTCATGTTGAGTAAAGTCCAACGGGAATCGCACTTCGGTTAAATCAGAAGGGACTTTTGAAGAGAGCCTGACAGCGGGTGAACATACATAAAGATAAACTAATCTTCAACTCAGCCAAAACCTGCAGCCCAGTCTCAAGGACAGGTCTGGGTTTCGTTATTTGCAACATGATGGATCTTCTCCACAGCTGGGGGATCGAACTGGCAGTGCATCTACAGACCGAATACAGCAGGTATGAGGACTGGTTTAATCTGGCATCAACAGTGGCTGATCTGCATACCACATTCTTCTGGCTATTCCCCATCTGGTTCTACCTGCGGAGGGACTCCGGGCTGAGGCTGATCTGGGTAGCAGTCATTGGAGACTGGCTCAACCTGGTGCTTAAATGGTAATTTCTATAAATGCTCAACTAACTGCCATTTGAAGTCATCTGAAACTTGCATTCTGAGTTTCTTGGTGTTTCCACAACAGGGTTCTTTTTGGGGAGAGACCATATTGGTGGGTTCACGAAACTCAGTTCTATGGAACAGGTTCACCCCCTCATCTGCAGCAGTTCCCCATAACATGTGAAACCGGTCCAGGTATTGTACAAGTTTACAGCTGTTTTTGTTATTGCTGAATAATCTGTCACCGCTGAATGGTACTGGCAGGTACTGTTACAAGTTTAGTTAATGATTAGATGTATAGATCATTACAATAACAGATATTGAATAAACGTTATCTCTTAATGTAATAAACACAAATTGTTTTATGATCATTTCACTTAGGTTAAAAAAAAACACCTGCAGTAATATTGTGGGAGGAAAAATGCATTTTAAATTGTGTCTCAGATGTATTCACTGTAAAAATCCAAAATCTTATCAAGCATGTTTGTGGTGAAAATTACTTTAAAAAACATTTATGAATTAAGACAACATGAGCAAATACAGAAAACATTTACAAATTTCAAAATACAACAGGTTGTTGCATCAAAAATTATTGGAACAAATGTAACCTACAGCACTTCAGTGCTTCACAACACAAGGGAAGTATGACCAACACACACACACACACACACACACACACACACACACACACACACACACACACACACACACACACACACACGCACACACACACACACAAATGTTTCTGCCCAGAGGACTTGAACTTACTTCTGCTGTTCAACACATTACAAACAAAATGATCAGTCATGAACAGAATCACCAAAAGAAGACAAATAATCTCACTCTGCTCTAACGGACCAGGTAGACAGAAAGACTGGAGTGCCGCAAGGCACTTTATCAGTTAAGTCAACAGGGCAGAACTCTTTTTTTTGTGTTGTTAGTACTTCTTTTGTGTGTGGCTTTTTTTTCAGCACTCTGGTGTTTGGGTGTACTGTGTGGATTTGCAGCAGACACTTTATGAGTTGAAACAGCTGCCTGTACTGCAAGTTATGTGTTTGTGTTCTGTAAAATTGCTAGAATTTTACCGTTTTTGAAATACAGAATGAATTTTATGGCATCCATAATCTTGAAGAGCTGTGCAGTTTTACAGTGAGGAAGAGTGTACCACACATTACAACTGTGAAAATAAAGCCATCAAAACTGAGGCTGGATCTGAAGCTTTTTCTTGCAGGAAGCCCTTCAGGACATGCTATGGGTGCTGCTAGTGTGTGGTATGTGATGGTAACAGCTCTGCTGTCTATGGCAAAAGAAAACCAATGCCGTCCTTTACTATACAGGTGAGTATGTAAGGAAGCGTAACGCTGCAACTCCAAAAAATAAACAAAGTAAGACCCTTCGGCTGCTCCCTTGTTTTGCACTCAGGGTCACCAGAGCAAATGCGTGGTGGATCTGCATATTGAATTGGCACAAGTTTTACACCGGATGCTGTTCCTGATGCGACTCCACATTATATGGAGAAATGTGGCAGAGGTGGGGTTTGAACCAGGAACCTTCCACACTGAAACCAAGTGCATTAACCACTTGGCCACAGCCCCTGCCCAAACAAATAAATAATCTTAATTATTTTAAAAAGTAAAAAAAAAATGCTCAGTATTACATTATAACATGACAAGTTTGTATGTCATAATAATATGAAAGGTTTGTTGTCAAAACATGAAAAATTTTATAATATAAAGTGATACAGAACTTCATTTATTTACTTATTTATTATTTAGTGGTGTGACAAGCGCTACACATCTGGTGTTTATTTTATTTATTTACGTATTTATTTTGAAAATTTGCTGTCAGACTGGGTAGCACAGTGGCTTAGTGGTTAGCACTGGTACCTCCCAGCAAGAATGTCATGGGATCGAGTCCCACCTGTAGCCTTTCTGGATGGAGTTTGTATGTTCTCCCCGTGTTTCCGTGGATTCTCTCCAGGTGCTCCGGCTTCCTCCCACATCCAAAGACATGCAGGTTAGGTGGATTGGGAACTTTAAATTGTCCGTAGTTGTGTGTGCAGGTGTAAATGTGTGTGTTTGTGGCCCTGCGACACACTGGCGCCCTGTCCAGGGTGTACCCCACCTCACGCCCTATGACTGCTGTAATAAGCTCCAGCCCCCCGTGATCCTTAATGGGAGTAAGCGGTTGAAGATAAGTGAGTGAGTGTTGTCAGACTAAAACTGAACAAGTTAAGTTGTGGCCCATCATAAAACTCCATGATATTCATATAATTATACGCAGGCTTATGTTTACATTTATGATTACAACACATTCAGAAACAGAATTTAGCAACTTCTTAAATCCATGCTTCAAGTGTTCCTCAGTCTTTTGTTTTTTTTTTGTTTTTTTTTTTTTTTGCGCTACTGGCTGGAGAAAATGTTCTGACCTTTCAATAAGATCATCTTTTCTCGTAACCGAAGCAAACCTGTGAGCTTATTCAGGCAGACAAATTAAGCCGTTTATTCCATATACGAGTACACTGACGTGTTTCACTCTACATAATTATCATAAAATTATTACATCTTCCTTCTGAAACACACTGTCAATTTGACATATTCCAGTAAACACTCCCTCCAAATTGGGTGGGCTATTTAAGATACATGGGCTCCAAAATGGGGAAATGTGTACATCTAATCATCAACAAACAACAACGGTTGTAGCCTAAAGAAATCAGTTTGCTTTTTTTTAAACTTATTCAGTTTATGTAGATCTAAACAAATAAGCCTTTTTTATTCTTTTATTCAAATTTGTATCATATACTTTTTATATTCACAAAATAGGCAAAAATATGTCTGCCTGTTTATGACTCCTAAGAGGTTAGACACTCATTTCTACAATGTGCTATTTAATAATCTGTCTCTGATTGTTGTATGTGTCAGATTCTTGCAGAGTTGTCTTTGGACACTAATGGGCATGGTGGAGCTGCTGGTCTGCATGTCCAGGGTCTATATGGCGGCCCACTTCCCACACCAAGTCATTGCTGGAGTCATCACAGGTTAGCCCACCTGATCAGTTCAAGATGAAAAATAATGCAAATTTAAATAAAAAAAAAATAGGTAGCTACTGGTGTTCATTTACATTCAGTTTGAATTAAAAGGTTGATATTTTAATCCTTTTTAGCCATTAAGTGCTTAACAAACAGATATTAAAATTTGTATGTAAATACATATAATGGATACACACACACACACACACATATATATATATATATACACTCAACAAAAATATAAACGCAACACTTTTGGTTTTGCTCCCATTTTGTATGAGATGAACTCAAAGATCTAAAACTTTTTCCACATACACAATATCACCATTTCCCTCAAATATTGTTCACAAACCAGTCTAAATCTGTGATAGTGAGCACTTCTCCTTTGCTGAGATAATCCATCCCACCTCACAGGTGTGCCATATCAAGATGCTGATTAGACACCATGATTAGTGCACAGGTGTGCCTTAGACTGCCCACAATAAAAGGCCACTCTGAAAGGTGCAGTTTTATCACACAGCACAATGCCACAGATGTTGCAAGATTTGAGGGAGCGTGCAATTGGCATGCTGACAGCAGGAATGTCAACCAGAACTGTTGCTCGTGTATTGAATGTTCATTTCTCTACCATAAGCCGTCTCCAAAGGTGTTTCAGAGAATTTGGCAGTACATCCAACCAGCCTCACAACTGCAGACCACGTGTAACCACACCAGCCCAGGACCTCCACATCCAGCATGTTCACCTCCAAGATCGTCTGAGACAAGCCAATCGGACAGCTGCTGAAACAATTGGTTTGCATAACCAAAGAATTTCTGCACAAACTGTCAGAAACCGTCTCAGGGAAGCTCATCTGCATGCTCGTCGTCCTCATCGGGGTCTCGACCTGACTCCAGTTCGTCATCGTAACCGACTTGAGTGGGCAAATGCTCACATTCGCTGGCGTTTGGCACATTGGAGAGGTGTTCTCTTCACGGATGAATCCTGGTTCACACTGTCCAGGGCAGATGGCAGACAGCGTGTGTGGCGTCGTGTGGGTGAGCGGTTTTCTGATGTCAATGTTGTGGATCGAGTGGCCCGTGGTGGTGGTGGGGTTATGGTATGGGCAGGCGTCTGTTATGGACGAAGAACACAGGTGCATTTTATTGATGGCATTTTGAATGCACAGAGATACCATGATGAGATCCTGAGGCCCATTGTTGTGCCAACATCCAAGAACATCACCTCATGTTGCAGCAGGATAATGCACGGCCCCATGTTGCAGGGATCTGTACACAATTCTTGGAAGCTGAAAATGTCCCAGTTCTTGCATGGCCGGCATACTCACCGGACATGTCACCCATTGAGCATGTTTGGGATGCTCTGGACCGGCGTATACGACAGCGTGTACCAGTTCCTGCCAATATCCAGCAACTTCGCACAGCCATTGAAGAGGAGTGGACCAACATTCCACAGGCCACAATTGACAACCTGATCAACTCTATGCAAAGGAGATGTGTTGCACTGCATGAGGCAAATGGTGGTCACACCAGATACTGACTGGTATCCCCCCCCCCACAATAAAACAATACTGCACCTTTCAGAGTGGCCTTTTATTGTGGACAGTCTAAGGCACACCTGTGCACTAATCATGGTGTCTAATCAGCATCTTGGTATGGCACACCTGTGAGGTGAGATGGATTATCTCAGCAAAGGAGAAGTGCTCACTATCACAGATTTAGACTGGTTTGTGAACAATATTTGAGGGAAATGGTGATATTGTGTATGTGGAAAAAGTTTTAGATCTTTGAGTTCATCTCATACAAAATGGGAGCAAAACCAAAAGTGTTGCGTTTATATTTTTGTTGAGTGTATATATATATATCATGCGGCACAATTTGGTGGGGGATAGGGGGGACATGTCCCCCCCCACCTTTTCAACCAGGGGGGGACAGAATATGGTATGTCCCCCCCACCTTCTGACATGTATTTGTGTACTTGAAACATGCTATGCCAGTCTTATGTGCAAAACCATGTCAGAATAGTATCTTTGTTTCTGCAAGTTTGTATTTTTAGCAGCATTGACTTGTTTACACCTGTTTCTTGTTTGTCACATTCAGAATTTTCTGGGACTGCATTTGCCCAGATTTGAAACCAAAAATAGTTGCCTCTAGGGACTAGTGTCTACACATAAGTATCAATGGACCATATGCTAATTTACTAAATTCTAAAAGTTAGAAAAGGAAATCAGAAAAGCTATCTGGGACCTCAGAAAGCCCATTTGCAATTATTGCTTGATCTCCAAAATCAGTCTATGCAAGCAAAATTATGTTCAGTATGAGTGTTGTCATTAGTGCCACTTCGAAAATTAAATTCATGATAAGTAATTTATCCTAAACTTAGGATCTGTTGTTTTTTCAAACTTATCAAACAAACTTAACAAATCTTGAGGAAAAAAAATACAGTATGCGATAGTTAATAATTACTAAGAGCCTGTTCTTTCATATTTATGAATACATTTTACCACATTGCAGTTGTTTCTTTAATGAAAACTCAACCTATCATTCTTTTTGAGTTCTACACATGTGGTGATACCTTATTTACACCAGGATGTTAATAAAATCAGTGCTGGCTATTCTCAGAATAAAGTACTTATATCCACAGTTTCAAATTGTATAAGTCAAATGGTGTCCACTTTATGGTCTTCTCAAAACATTAAAATTACTATTGTGGATGCTCAGAATGCATCTGAGCTCATCTAGAAACCGTTGGCTTCTGGGGGCCTATGGGCCTCGCACTTTGTCCCCCCAATTTGTAGCTCTAAATTACGCCCTTGATATATATATATATATATATATATATATATATATATATATATATATATATATATATATATATATATATATATATATATATATATATATATATATATATATATATATATATATATACGAGGGCTGTCAATAAAGTAATGGTCCTTTTTATTTTTTTCAAAAACTATATGGATTTCATTCATATGTTTTTACGTCAGACATGCTTGAACCCTCGTGCGCATGCGTGAGTTTTTCCACGCCTGTCGGTGACGTCATTCGCCTGTGAGCACTCCTTGTGGGAGGAGTCGTCCAGCCCCTCGTCGGAATTCCTTTGTCTGAGAAGTTGCTGAGAGACTGGCGCTTTGTTTGATCAGAATTTTTTCTAAACCTGTGAGACACATCGAAGTGGACACGGTTCGAAAAATTAAGCTGGTTTTCAGTGAAAATTTTAACGGCTGATGAGAGATTTTGAGGTGATTCTGTCGCTTTAAGGACTTCCCACGGTGCGAGACGTCGCGCAGCGCTCTCAGGCAGCATCATCAGCCTGTTCAAGCTGAAAACCTCCACATTTCAGGCTCTATTGATCCAGGACGTCGTGAGAGAACAGAGAAGTTTCAGAAGAAGTCATTTTCAGCATTTTATCCGGATATTCCACTGTTAAAGGAGATTTTTTTAATGAAAGACGTGCGGACGGGTCCGCGCGTCGGGACGCAGCCGACGCGGTGCGGCGGCACAGGAAAAACACCTCCGTGTTGATAACCATTTGTAAAATACAGGCGAATTTTGATGGCTTTCAGTGGAGTGAGTATATGAGAAATTGTTTAACAGGCAGGACATGTTCCCACTTGTCCTTAAGGCTTTCAACAGAGGTATTTTTCCTGTGGCGGAGCGTCGCGGCGGCTGCGTCCCGACGCGCGGACCCGTCCGCACGTCTTTCATTAAAAAAATCTCCTTTAACAGTGGAATATCCGGATAAAATGCTGAAACCGATTTCTTCTGAAACTTCTCTGTTCTCTCACGACGTCCTGGATCAATAGAGCCTGAAATGTGGAGGTTTTCAGCTTGAACAGGCTGACGACGGCGGCTGAGAGCGCTGTGCGACGTCTCGCACCGTGGGAAGTCCTTAAAGCGACAGAATCACCTCAAAATCTCTCATCAGCCGTTAAAATTTTCACTGAAAACCAGCTTAATTTTTCGAACCATGTCCACTTCGATGTGTCTCACAGGTTTAGAAAAAATTTTGATCAAACAACGCGCCAGTCTCTCAGCAACTTCTCAGACAAAGGAATTCCGACGAGGGGCTGGATGACTCCTCCCACAAGGAGTGCTCACAGGCGAACGACGTCACCGACAGGCGTGGAAAAACTCACGCATGCGCACGAGGGTTCAAGCATGTCTGACGTAAAAACATATGAATGAAATCCATATAGTTTTTGAAAAAAATAAAAAGGACCGTTACTTTATTGACAGCCCTCGTATATATATATATATATATATATATATATATATATATATTTCTCGAATAGTGTCCACTCGGATATTCCTCACAGGTCCAGAAAAAATTTTGATAAAGCAACGCGCGCCATCTCGAGCAGCGTGTGAAACAAAGGAATTCAGCCGAGAGGGCGGGACCACATCTCACTCAAGGCCTGCCCACAGGGAAATGACGTCACCGACACGCGTGAAAAAAACTCACGCATGCGCACGAGGGTTCAAGCATGATTGGTGTAATCGCACGTCATTCAAATCCATATAGTTAAAAAAAAAATGTGTCGGTTTCTTATCTAATAGACCTCGTATACTCTGGCACAACTTATATCTAAAAAAAACATACATAATAACCCATTCTATACACCTTTAAGACAGCATTTGAAGGTTCTTTTTTATTTACGCATACAGTTAAGTAAGATTTTATTAAGTAGTAAAATATAACCAAGAATATTTCCTACAATAGGCAAGGTGGGTGAAACCACAAAATGTGCATAAGTAACGCTCTATAAAGTACTGCATAATTCAGCTCTGAAAGTTTGGGTTCTGGTTTATACAGGTGACGACCACTGAAGCCCTTCTTTTGTGCCATGTTGACATCTTTTAACATGCGCAATGCTTGTGAAGCCTTGTTGCTAATCATAGGATCCTGTTAGCCACTAAGGCCATTGATACAATGTACATGTAGTGGTTATATTTAAGAGAGAAGTATAAATTATTGAAAGCAATTGAGAAGATGCAGAATGATGGATTCTTGTATATTTTTCCATCAGGAATAATAGTGGCTGGGACTGTTTCACAATTGAAGTGGATCTACAGGGCCAGCATGAAGAAATACATCTTTATGTCAGTCTTCTTGACTTCCTTCGCTGTTGGTTTCTACCTCCTGCTTAAGGCTGTGGGTGTGGACCTCCTGTGGACTTTGGAGAAAGCCCAACGTTGGTGTGTGAGGGCTGAGTGGGTCCACCTGGACACCACTCCCTTCGCCAGCCTCCTCCGTAACACAGGAAGCCTGTTCGGGTTGGGTTTAGGACTACACTCACCCCTCTACACTGAAACCAAGAGGAGCAGAAGTGTTACTTTCAAGATGGGATGCGTTGTTGTCTCCTTATTGCTTCTTCAGATGTTGGATGGGTGGACATTTTCTTCTGAAAACAGCATGACCTTCTATTGCCTGTCTTTCAGTAAGAGTGCAGTTGCACTTTTAATTCCAACCACTTTGGTGCCATGGGCGCTCTATCGGATTTGGAATGGAAACATTGAAGACAAGAACTTGTGATTAAAGGTAAAATTTAGGGTAATTTGTAAGTTTAATTCCCAGTATTGTGTTGTTGAGGCTTACGATTATGGCTCAAATTGCAGGGTACACTTGTTGGGGGGGATAGGTCTGACATCTCCCTAGCTAAGACTCAACAAAAGAGGTAACAGCAACATTTATATATCGTTCTTACCTGTAGTCATAAAGATTCATGGCTAGTATAATATGGTAATGTGATTTCATACATTGCTAAAGTGGACCATACCATTTCCTAACATTAGTTAAAACTCTTGTCTGTCATACGGTCCAGTATGTGGTGAAAACCTAAGGGTTCTGTAGTAGGATAACATAAGTGGCTAGCTAGCGGGTAGCTTATACCAGAGGTTCTGAATTAGACATTGTATCAAGTGTTTGTATGAGGGAGGTGACGTGGTGGCCAACCGTACTTGCTTACAGTGCGGAAGGTTCCCGGTTCAAACCCACCCCTGACCATTCTCCATGTGGAGTTGCATTAGGAAGGGCATCCGCTGTAAAACTTGTGCCAAAGAAACATGCAGATCCACCTCGGATCTGCTGTGGTGAAACGGGAGAAGGTGAAAAGACTCATGAACATGTTTATTGATTAATGCTAGTTCAGTTCTAACTTTTGCGTTAAATTACACTTTAAAAATCTTTAGCTAGCTAAAGCTAACTTTTGCATTAGCTAACTATTACGTAGCCCCAATCACCTATTTAAGAACCTATTGTCCTTTACTCTCATTGTGTGCACTTCCTAAAATGAATGTTGGAGCAGGAAGAAAAAGAACATGTACTGTCATTTTCAAATAGGATTTTTTTTTAAATATATACACATATATCATACGTACTTTCAATAAATAGTGTTTATTTTTAAAGCACCAAGTCGTCCTGTTTGTTTTCTCAGAATGTCTCTGAATAATACTGATTAATTCTCCTGCAGGAACAACCATTAAACATTAACCAGAGCATGCTCTCGTCACTCGGCAGTCCAGCATTGTGACACTGCCTTTCACGACAGCCACGAGCTTTCAGATGAGAGGCAGAGGGTCAAAGGGCAGAATGTGTCTAGGACAACGCATCAACACATCTGCCATGCACTTAAAAAGCAGCGTAATTTGGGCACAAAATTGGAAAATTATTCCTATTCTGATGTGAAACTCGTTCACCGACACAAACATGATTGTTTTTATAGAAAATGTGTATTGAAAGGGAAAACCAGCATGCGTTGATGATGTAATATTGGCCGTGTGAGCACAACCAATGACTCCTATTTCACTGTGTTATCTCAGAGAGACCTCGTACCTATTTTCCGGTACTTATCTCTTGAAAATTAGTGATAGGGTGAAAGGCAGACTCAAAAACAGAATATGATGGAAGTCAGCAAAAGCAGACTGGCTGCAGGTCCATAATGACTGAGCAACATTACAGTGTTTAAATAACTTATGATGACGCAGACAGCTGAAATCTGCTGACTGCCCACTTATGATGTACAAATCTACAACCCCTGGCAAAAATTATGGAATCACCAGCCTCGGAGGATGTTCATTCTGTTGTTTCATTTTGTAGAAAAAAAGCAGATCACAGACATGACACAAAACTAAAGTCATTTCAAATGGCAACTTTCTGGCTTTAAGAAACACTATAAGAAATCAAGAAAAAAAGATTGTGGCAGTCAGTAACGGTTACTTTTTTAGACCAAGCAGAGGAAAAAAATATGGAATCACTCAATTCTGAGGAAAAAATTATGGAATCACCCTGTAAATTTTCATCCCCAAAACTAACACCTGCATCATATCAAATCTGCTCATTAGTCTGCATCTAAAAAGGAGTGAACACACCTTGGAGAGCTGTTGCACCAAGTGGACTGACATGAATCATGGCTCCAACATGAGAGATGTCAATTGAAACAAAGGAGAGGATTACCAAACTCTTAAAAGAGAGTAAATCATCACGCAATGTTGCAAAAGATGTTGGTTGTCCACAGTCAGCTGTGTCAAACTCTGGACCAAATACAAACAGCATGGGAAGGTTGTTAAAGGCAAACATACTGGTAGACCAAGGAAGACATCAAAGCGTCAAGACAGAAAACTTAAAGCAATATGTCTCAAAAATCGAAAAATGTACAACAAAACAAATGAGGAACGAATGGGAGGAAACTGGAGTCAACGTCTGTGACCGAACTGTAAGAAACCGCCTAAAGGAAATGGGATTTACATACAGAAAAGCTAAACGAAAGGCATCATTAACACCTAAACAGAAAAAAACAAGGTTACAGTGGGCTAAGGAAAAGCAATTGTGGACTGTGGATGACTGGATGAAAGTCATATTCAGTGATGAATCTCGAATCTGCATTGGGCAAGGTGATGATGCTGGAACTTTTGTTTGGTGCCTTTCCAATGAGATTTATAAAGATGACTGCCTGAAGAGAACATGTAAATTTCCACAGTCATTGATGATATGGGGCTGCATGTCAGGTAAAGGCACTGGGGAGATGGCTGTCATTACATCATCAATAAATGCACAAGTTTATGTTGATATTTTGGACAATTGAAAGGATGTTTGGGGATGATGAAATCATTTTTCAAGATGATAATGCATCTTGCCATAGAGCAAAAACTGTGAAAACATTCCTTGCAAAAAGACACATAGGGTCAATGTCATGGCATAGGGTCAGTGTCAATGAGCAGATCTGATTTGATGCAGGTGTTAATTTGGAGGATGAAAATTTACAGGGTGATTCCATAATTTTTTCCTCAGAATTGAGTGATTCCATATTTTTTTCCTCTGCTTGGTCTAAAAAAGTAACCGTTACTGACTGCCACAATCTTTTTTTCTTGATTTCTTATAGTGTTTCTTAAAGCCAGAAAGTTGCCATTTGAAATGACTTTAGTTCTGTGTCATGTCTGTGATCTGTTTTTTTTTCTACAAAATTAAACAACTGAATGAACATCCTCTGAGGTCGGTGATTCCATAATTTTTGCCAGGGGTTGTAATCTTATGTGGTTAGATCAGGTCCAGTCATGAAAAATGTGCTGGTGCAATGCATCAATGCATCCGCCGTACAACCGAACCATCATGGGTCCCGATTGGCAACCACTCAGGCAGACAACCGGTCAGTCCCCACTTCCTGAAAACAGTCCTTTATTTGCTGTAGCCAGTCCTTTCCAGGGAAAGGTTGGTACCCTTTTTCAGCTGAGTGGACTGAAACAATGTAGAGTAAGAGTCTTGTCCAAGGACACAGGTATCATAATCAGTAACCGAACCTAGGTCTACATGTTAGCAGTCCATCACCTTATCTGACTGATCCATCTGCTCTGCTACCAGAGGTAAAGTTTAATGATTGTGGAGATGTCTGTAAGTAGGTTGAGTCAGGTCAAGACTTCTTCATTTTCTTGACGTTTTACTTCAACTAAGAAAAGCTTCATCAGTTCTAGAGTAGTGAGAGAGTCAAAGATTTTCTGTGTGGTCATTCATGTCACAGTGATTTAATGACAGTCCTTAAGAGTGATTGTTCACCAGCGGTCATTTGAGTTCAGGTGTGAGCATGTTCTCCCCGTGCAAACATGGGGAGAATATGCAAACTATTCACAGAAAAGACCCAGGGCCTTCATGCTATGAGGCAACAGTGCAAACCATTAATCCACCGTAACAAATGGACAGCATTGATATGGCGCATTTCCATCTGCATCACATGCTCAAAGCACTTTACAATTATGCCTCACATTCACACAAACACACCCACACACTGATGCCAAGGTGCTGCCATGCAAGGTGCTCACTACACACCAGGAGCAATTTGGGGACCTTGCCCAAGGGCCCTTAGTGATTTTCCAGTCAGGCTGGGCTTTGAACCAAGGATCCTCTGGTCTCAACCCCAACACTGAATCACTAGACCATCACCTCCCCTAACAATCATCTCAGTTTTCTTTGTGTTCAAAAATAAATAATACTAAAAAATGGCCACTTTTCACAGTAACCAGTCAACCAGTCAAGTCAGTATAATACTGAATTACATTCTAAGACGTGCTACATGAAGAGAGAATAGCAGTGGGCCTATAACACAACTGTGGGGTGTCCCCGATTTGGCTGTGGACAACTGATTTAAATGATACAGGTTTTAAATGCTATAGGAAAAACATGATGGTCAATCTAACAAATGAAATCTCAGCCATGAGAGTACTTGACCAGAAATGCCAAAAATAATTTCAGTTCTCTCCAGCAAAATACAGTGATCCACTAGGTCAAAGTGTGCACTTACTGTAAAAGTACATCCAACAGCAACACAAGCGTGTGTGTGTGTGTGTGTAAATAGGTGAATATGAGGTATCAGTATAATGTACTTTGAGTGTTTGCATAAGGTGGAACAGTAACACATAAATGCAGTCCAATTACCATTTAGGAAGCATGATGTTTAGACAGGTCTGTGAAATTTTATTTCTAACATCCAGTTTTAAAATAATCTATGATTATGTTTATCTAAATATTTAAGAATAAATAGTAAGCTTAAAGAACATATTCATAATCAGCCAAGCAATGATGTCCATGAAAAGCAACAGTACCTCCAGCCTTAATAGATGCCACTTGTGCTCCATACTCCCACATTTATGTCTAAATGGGATCAGATAATCACAAAACAGCATCCGTTTGTCGGCAACTTCTAATCTTAATCATTGTAACTGAGTCCAGCAGATAGTGCAGGGGTTTATGTCGGTCCTGGGGGAATGGCATGTTAATCTTTGGATTTTTTTTTTTTTTTTTTAATAGGTGGGGTATTAGCTTTGAGAAAAACTTTGGTTCTATTTTTTTCTGACAGGTATAAAGGTGATTTTTGGTGGTGTATTTTCACTACCCAAAAATTACTTGAACAATACTTCCTGATAACACAGCGGAGTGGCATGGACATAATCTGTGAACATAATACTGCATGAAATAGTCATACAGTGGGGCCAAAAAGTATTTAGTCAGTCCCTGATTGTGCAAGTTCCCCTACTTAGAAAGATGAGAGAGGTCTGTAATTTTCAACATAGGTACACTTCAATTATGAGAGACAAAATGAGAAAAAGAATAAATCCAGAAAATCACATTGTAGGATTTTTAAAGAATTAATTTGTAAATTATGGTGGAAAATAAGTATTTGGTCACCCACAAAGAAGCAAGATGTCTGGCTCTCAGAGGCCTGTAACTTTTTCTTTAAGAAGCTCTTCTGTCCTCCACCTGTTACCTATATTAATGGCACCTAACCACAGCCTCAAACAGTCAGACTCCAAACTTAACCATGGCCAAGACCAAAGAGCTGTCGAAGGACACCAGGAAGAAAATTGTAGATGTGCACCAGGCTGGGAAGAGTGAATCTACAATAGTCAAGCAGGTTGGTGTGAATAAATCAACTCTGGGAGCAATTGTAAGAAAATGGAAGACATACAAGACCACTGATAATCTCCCTCGATCTGGGGCTCCACGCAAGATGTCATTCCGTGGGGTCAAAATGATCATGAGAACAGTGAACAAAAATCCCAGAACTACACGGAGGGACCTGATGAATGACCTGCAGAGAGCTGGGACCAAAGTAACAAAGGCTACACACTACTCAGAGAGGGACTCAAATCCTGCAGTGCCAGGCGTGTCCCCCTGCTTAAGCCAGTACGTGTCCAGGCCCGTCTGACGTTTGCCAGAGAGCATATGGATGGTCCAGAAGAGGATTAGGAGAATATCGTGTGGTCAGATGAAATCAAAATACAACATTTTGGTAAAAACTCAACTCGTCGTGTTTGGAGGAAGAAGAATGCTGAGTTGCATTCCAAGAAAACCATATCTACTGTGAAGCATGGGGGTGGAAACATCATGCTTTGGGGCTGTTTTTCTGCAAAGGGGACAGGACGACTGATCTGTGTTAAGGGAAGAATGATCATGGCCATGTATCATGAGATTTTAAGCCAAAACCTCTTTCCATGAGTGAGAGCATTGAAGATGCAACATGGCTGGGTCTTCCAGCATGACAGTGATCCCAAACACACCACTCGGGCAACAAAGGATGGCTCCGTAAAAAGCATTTCAAGGACCTGGAGTGGCCTAGCCAGTCTCCAGACCTCAACCCCATAGAAAATTTGTTGAGGGAGTTGAAAGTCCGTGTTGCCCAACGACAGCCCCAAAACATCACTGCTCAAGAGGAGATCTGCATGGAGGAATGGGCCAAAATACCAGCTACAGTGTGTGCAAACTTGGTGAAGACTTACAGGAAACGTTTGACCTCTGTCATTGCCAACAAAGCTTATGTTGCAAAGTATTGAGGTGAACTTTTGTTACTGACCAAATAGTTATTTTCCACCATAATTTACAAATAAATTCTTTAAAAATCCTACAATGTGATTTCCTGGATTTTTTTGTTTCTGATTTTTGTCTCTCATAGCTGAAGTGTACCTATGTTGAAAAGTACAGGCCTCTCTCATCTTTCTAGTAGGAGAACTTGCACAATCAGGGACTGACTAAATACTTTTTGGCCCCACTGTAGCTTCTTACTGAAAAACTAAGGTTAAGATATTTACCTAAATTTTGATCATAATGCCATTAGCCTACATGTCCAACTGTTTTTCTAGCTGTTTTTAGAGCTGGGCATATCACAACATGTCCTGTGAGACTTCAACACGGAGGTGCTTTTGCTCCGCCGTCAGCTTCGTGCCAAAACCATCGGCATGAATTTCGCTGCAACTCTTTTCATGGCCAAATCGTCTGTCACAGTGGAATGTGCCGAAAAAGTGCTGATGTCCACCTCTTCCGCAATTTCTCGGACAGTCACACGACGGTCCCACATCACCACAGATTTCACTTTGGAAATGATCCGGTCATTTCAGCATGTTGATGGCTGACTGGAGCGCGGCGTGCTCTCCACCGTTGTGCGGCCATCTTTAAACCGGTTGTACCTCTCCTTAATTTGTGTGATGCCCAGAGCATAGTCACCAAAAGCCGTCTGAATAATCCGAATGGTTTCCACCTAGCTGTCGCCCAGTTTCTGGCAAAATTTGATGCAGTCGCGCTGCTCCAGTCGTTCCGCCATTTCCTTGCAAAGAAAAAACAACGAGAGACTCCACCCATCCTCACACAAAGGCTGCTTACAAGCAAATGACACATTCGACAGGCATGAAAAAACTCACTCATGCGCACGAAGGTTCAAGGTTAGCTCATGCAAGCACAAGTGATTCAAATCCATCAGGTTTTTGAAAAAATAAAAAGGTTGGATACTTTTCTAACAGACCTCGTATAACCTAATTATATTAATTAAGCCTAAACAAACTCAAGAAAATTTTCTTTTTCTGATCAGTTAAATTTTACATAATGCATCTTCTACTAGACAAATGTCAATGTGTTTCTATTCTAACAGGCTGTCATCCTTCGGTCAGTCAGTAATTAATTTGCCTTTTCCAAATTAATTTGTCAGGACACTTGAATCACTTAGTATTATGATATTTTACTCTCATGTGACTTGTTCCTATGGAAAATATTGCATTATTTAGAATATTCAAGATGTTCCACAGGCAGTCTTTCTTGTAAATTTGTTTATTTATTCAACAGGTTTCTGTTTTGCGTAATTGCTGAGTAAAGTAGTATGAACGTCTTGTAAAGAGCGCATGGTGGTGTTGGATACAACTAGTAGTCTCTGTTATTGGCTGTAGTAGTTTGCTTTTGCCTAATCATGTCTGTTGCAAGACACATACACACAATAACAAATCATGCATATGGCAGAATCTGCAAGTCAAACTGAATACGCTTTTAGACTGAAGAAGAGTCACGGTGGGAGCTCAGTCACATTTTGTGGATGCAGATCCCTTAATAAGTAACCACGAGGAAGCAGATGTTTGATCTTCCATGCTCTCTATGCCTCCAGACTGAACCAGACACTTCATATTATGTCACCAGACACAGATGTGTTTATTTTGGCCCAAAGACAACAACCTGAACTTGGAAATGATATCTTCATGATTGTTGGCACTGGAGATAAATGACAAAAAACCAGCATCTGTGATGGTATGGGGGTGTGTTAGTGCCCATGGCATGGGCAACTTACACATCTGTGATGGCACCATCAATGCTGCAAGGTACATCCAGGTTTTGGAGCAACACTTGCTGCCATCCAAGCAACGTCTTTTTCAGGGACGTCCCTGCTCATTTCAGCAAGACAATGCCAAGCCACATTCTGCACGTTACAACAGCGTGGCTTCATAGTAAAAGAGTGCGGGTACTAGAATGGCCTGCCTGCAGTCCAGACCTGTCGCCCATTAAAATGTGTGGCGCATTATGAAGCGCAAAATTCGACAACGGAGACCCCGAACTGTTGAACAAATGAAGTCGTACATCAAGCAAGAATGGAAAAGAATTCCACCTACAAAGCTTCAACAATTAGTGTCCTCAGTTCCCAAATGCTTATTGAGTGTTGTTAGAAGGAAAGGTGATGTAACACAGTGGTAAACAAACCACTGTCCCAGCTTTTTTGAAACGTGTTGCAGGCATCCATTTCAAAATGAGCAAATATTTGCACAAAAACAAAAAAGTCTATCAGTTTGAACATTAATTATCTTGTCTTTGTGGTGTATTCAATTGAATATAGGTTGAAGAGGATTTGCAAATCATTATATTCTGTTTCTATTTACATTTTACATAATGCCCCACCTTCATTGGAATTGGAGTTGTAATTATGAGAAAAGATCTCGTAATTTTTTTTATTCAGTGAATGCAATATGCGCCCGTACAGGTGAGGCTGTGCTGAAAAAAAATGACACTAAACAAGGCAAACTAAACAGTTTTTAAAAGTAATTATGAAGGTAAAACCAAAAGTAGTCAAAAATGGCCAATTATACCTGGATCCCAGAGGGTTAAGCTTTTGACTGGCAAGTTGTAACATAGGCATTTAATTTTTTGGCACAGCTCGGGGGGCTAAAGCCCCTCTTAGATCTGCCAATGAAGCTGATGCACTACATCACCCTGTTCCTCTCAGAAGAACAACCTATAGCAGGCACAGAAATTGTTCAACATAGTGTGCCTTGTTTGAAATTGTGAAATACAGAATAAAATAGTATGTTTTCTGTTTAGGATGTTTTTGTCTACTTAAATGGATCCATCTCATTTGATATGTTACACGCCCATATTTATACTTTTGGGTAAAAATGGTTTGAAAAAAAATGTCGTTAAAATTTCATCTGCAATTTCCTAATAGAATTTGTAGCAGCTTCTAAATTAAGATAAAAATCATTGTAAAAAAAATGGAACCAAAGTTTTTCAGTCAGAATGCTAGTTTTCATTCCCAGTGAGTTCTAAGATTTCACACTCCACTCATTCATTCATCTTCAACCGCTTATCTGGGACCGAGTCGCAGGGCAACAGCTCCAGCAGGTAACCCCAACCTTTCCCGGGCCACATTAACAACCTCTAACTGGGGGATATATCGAGGCCTTCCCAGGCCAATGTGGAAATAAAATCTCTCCACCTAGTCCTGAGTCTTCCCCGGGCTCAAAATCTCTCCACCTAGTCCCGAGTCTTCCCCGGGCTCAAAATCTTTCCACCTAGTCCTGAGTCTTCCCCGGGCTCAAAATCTCTCCACCTAGTCCTGAGTCTTCCCCGGGCTCTCCACACCCAGGGGGCATCCTTACCAGATGCCTGAACCACCTCAGCTGGCTCCTTTCAATGCCAAGGAGCAGTGAATTCACATTCCACTCCCACAAAATGACAGCACTCAATTAAAATGAATAAATAATTACAATACTACAATGAAATGTTCTTGTCTGTTTACTACATCAAATTAAAAGTTTGCACTACTAGAATTAACATAAAATTTCATAAATCCTCAAGTTTTTTTGTAAACGCAGTCGTATGTTGTGTCCATATTAACCCAGAGAATATATTATGTGGGATTTGAACTTCACAAATGTCAGTGTGGACACCTTCTTACAGAAAGTTAAATTTGCATAAACCGTTAACCATCGAGATGGGAGGAGAGGCACAGCGACATCTGCAGGACAAGAGGGGACCCTGCTGCCACTGGCTCAATTGTCTTTGATTTTACAGCACAGCAATAGAACTTAATCACTTAATGATTCCACAGATGAATTCATTAAGAGTCATCCAGGAGATACGGATCAGCTAAAAAGTATATCTTCTATTTGTCAGGTTTTGACAATGTTACTGGTGTAAAGGACGTTGCCTCAAAGATCCCAGGTGACCAACATGTGGCCTGTGTAAATTGTGAGGGAATGTTATTTGGCAGACTTTCAAGGACCACTGTGGACATTCTGGGAACCAGCCATACCTTACCAGCTAGAAACTGTCCGTTCCAGAACATACATACTGGTGTAAAGGACCTCACTTTATAACATTTCCTGAATTCCCCCCCGTCACAATGTGTTCTTTAAAATGTAGTTCCCCCCCCCCCCCCCCTGGAATTTCAGAGAACATGTAGGATGATTTACTAACATTTAAGGGTCCATCCCAGTTAGAAACGGTACTTTTCAGGAACAGCCTAAGAACATCTAAAGTACCTGTTTTAATTCTGGGTAACCAAAGCAGATCCCATCCGGATCGCACCCAATAGTATGAAAGTTTTGTTTGTTTTTTTTTACCCCGTATGTCCTTCCTAATCAAATTAGCAAATATGCATTTTGCAAGGAAACTGGATTACCCAGAATAAATAACAGGCAAACGCCACAAAAAGGAACTGTGCATTAGTGGGCTTCACCTGTATGCTAGTTCTTAAACTTAAATTTGATATGTGATAGAAATACATAAGTATGTGATATAGTACAAATCAGTAAGTAAGTCCCTTCAGCTGCTCCCTTGTTTGCACTCAGGGTCGCCACAGCAAATCCAAGGTGGATCTGCATGTTGAATTGGCACAGGTTTTACGCCAGATGTCCTTCTTGACGTAACTCCACATTAAATGGAGAAATGTGGCAGGGGTGGGATTTGAACCCGGAGCCTTCTGAACTGAAACCAAGCGCATTAACCACTTGGCCACCACCCCTGCTGATATGGTACAAATCAAATATTCAAAATATAAAAAAAAATGTTTTTATTCAATAGACATCATATACAGCATGTCTGATGACTTTTCTGCCTATGAATCTAAAACCTGTTTAGTAAGTCATATTTGTTTCTATTACTTGATGTACAATATTTTTTTTTTTTTTTTTTTACGTAGGCAATGAATGGCCTCACTCCTGATGCAGCTGGAGTCAGGCCTCAGAACATTCACTAAAGAGGTGGACATGAAAGAAAGCTGCCCTTTTCCCCTTAAATCCAGCCACAAATTAAACCATTTCACAAAATGATCAGTGGACAGCACTTAATTATAATTAAAAAAAATACATAGCACATTTAGTTGTCTATGAACTATCTCTCCATTTGCTGAGAGATTAAGTCTTCAAAGGGCTTAAAACAAGAATACTTTACAATTAAAACAAAAACATGACCATGCGCAAGGTGTCCATCACTGAAGATGTGTTGTTGAACTGGGCTTGACTGATTGTACAGAAGTGAAAAGTCTCATAGTGGTCTTGGTGTCTGGGGCCAGGCGAGCTCGATGACATGGCGGTGGGTAAACGGTAATGGGGCAGGAGGTGGAGGCTGCGAGTGTAGAATCATCATCAGTATAATGCGTCAGTATTACTGCTTCGAGGCCTTTTGATCTTCTCAATGTTCTTCAGGATCATGTCGTGTAATGTTACCTTCATAGAAAGAAAATCAACTTAGTGAACAAAAGTCAACTTAGTGAACAAACATTTAACACATCAGCCACACTAAAATGCCAAAACTTACATATTGATTTCTGAGTTCAGAAACTATGATCTTGAGACTGATGTATTCCTTCTCATCAATCTCGGTTACTGTGCGACGATAGTCCTCCTAGTTTAAAAAGGAAAAAAAAGAAAACGAGTGAATCTGAGTATAAGTGAGATTTTCATTCTCCATGCTCATTTAGTGATGCAGTATCAATAAATCCTAGCAAACATCAACAGCCATTTTATCTTTACTGGTCTTTAAGACCGACATTCTCATTTCAAAGTTTCATTTGAATACAACTTGTCACTTTAAATTAGGTTTAGATTTTCAGAAAATATTAACTTACCACATGTGGATATTTTGCTATTTTAGAAACCAGCTTTGCCCTTGTGATGTAGTATCTAGGAAGGTAAGAAAGAGGGTTAAAATAAATGTAATTTGTTGTGAAAATGGTTAACTTTTAAGACATGTTGATGAGTTAATCACCAATTTATCCATGTGACAACTTTTATTCCTTAGTTTGTATCAGGTACAATGAACCACTTTAGTGTGATGTCATTTCTTGACCAACACTAGCTTCTGGCTCCAGAAATGGCCTAATGGCACAAGAAACACTGCTGCAACAGATGCCAATAACACTAAGGCTAGACCTTCCTTGAACAATTAAACCTTCATCTTTCCTACTGGTTTGGACCTCGGTAATGACGGATCCATTCTTTGCTGTGTATGAAAACACTACTAACAGACTGAATTTCAATGTGTTTTTCTATACAGGAGCTTTTCCTCCTGCCAAAAAGTGCTTAGCATTTACTGCTTACAATATATAGACCACTTAAAGTGGTCTATATATTGTTATGACTTCTACAAACCTGGATATCTGGTCGAGATAAGACGCTGCCTCTCCCTCAACTGTTCTGAGCTCAGCTACCGTCTCCTCTTGGATTGACACACCAAAGTTGTTGCCGTCCTCTATTCGGGGAATAAGCAACTGAACCCACATTTTGACCTGGAGAGTGAAGAAAAAAAAAAAAATTTAAATTAAGAAATTATGGCAGGTGAATTGTCTAATGTTCACCAGCATCCTACTTTTCTTTTTTTTTTTTTTGTACTATGTACGTTGTCTTATCTGTGGATAACATACCCAGTACTGTGATTCCATAATTATTGCCAGGGGTTGTATACAGGGCTGGAAATTTGAATCTGCCTGGTCATACCCACAGCCGGCTATTTTGGGGGTAATTTTCAGTTCAACTTAAAAAAAAAAAAAGGGACCAGTTGGTTCCCCGTGTCACGAGGATTCAGTATATATATATATATATATATATATATATATATATATATATATATATATATATATATATATATATATATATATATATATATATATATATATATATATATATATATATATATAGTTTTTAGGGCTACATATTTTAGTTTGGGAGTTTATCACGGACAGACGTAGCCATTTATGTACCAACTATGCAATAATCAGTTATTGTAATGACGAAACGTGACCAAGACTACGATTCAGGCTTTTAACAACTTCCTGGATTTAGCCATCAGAAAAAGTGTATTTGCATGTGGTGAAAGTTGAACTTGTAGAGACATTCACTTATCTCAACAGTGACATACATGTCTCTGGGTCCTCGGCCTTTGAGACTGAGAGGTGCATGAGGTCGCTGGTCAGAAACATTTAGCGATGCTTTTTGCAGGAGAACGAAGGTCCAAGTCTTTAGGGTCCTGGTGCTGCCCGCCTTGCTGTATTGTTGTGAGACTTGGATGCTAACCAGTGACCAAAGGTGACGACTGGGTGTCTTTGGTACTAGGTCTTGTCGGAGGAAGGGTATCGCTGGAATGATTTTGTCAAGCGAGTGGTTGTTTAGAGAGACTAAGATGAGGAGTATCACTTGCATTGTGAAGGAGTGTCAGCTTTGACATTTTGACCACGTGGTGCATTTCTCTGTGCATGAACGAGTGTGTAGGTGCCTGAGTGTTGGGGTTCCAGTAGAAGGAGAAGTCCAAGGGGACGCCCACGTTTGACCTTGCTGGAGCAGATAGATACTTATTTAAGGGATGTGGGAAGGGACTGGCTGTGTCCCTGGGTGGCTGCCATCAAGGACCCAAGGCGGTTCTATGGTGCCATGTATGCACTGAAGTGTTAACACCAGAGCATGCTCCCAGACTTGACATGACTTAGGATTTTTTTTGGGGGGGAGACAAAAATAATATCACTTCTGTCTAATTAGTATGTACAGAACTCCCGCAAAATGTGATCAACCAATCAATGCCACATTTTAAATATGAATTTTCTTTGAGAAAATCTGTCCATACGACATCATAATGCACACACAGACTGTTGCAGAAATTACCCCAAAAGCTGCACACCTGCTGTCAGGATTTAGTGCTACTCATATTTCAAAGAAACTGCACTCCCACAGTTTGTTCTGCACTCATAATGTAACTGTTGCCCATGGCAAAACAAACTTTTATTTTTTATACTCACTGTGTTACATTTCTCTATGAGCGTCCGGATCTCTGGTTTAACCTTTTCAATCAGGTTGACGAGGCTGTCGTTGCACTTCATCATCCCACCTGGCATGACAAAGACCTTGGTCCCGCTCACTGAATATAAACAATGTAAACACAAGACAGCAAAACAAATGAATAAATAAATAAAACTTAAATTTAAAATACATCACATTATCACATGAGAAATGTGATCTGGCACAGAATTTATTGGACTTTTTCACAGATTCCTTGAATTTGAAGTGTCATAGGTGAATGATTCCTTTAATGACTCCTCGGAAAAGCAGAATATAAGCCCCGAATGACAGGCTGGAACATTTATTGTAAATAAAGATTCAAGTGAATCCACAAAACATTCTGCTGTCACAACAGTTTTCATGACCAATACTTCCCATCCAAGTGTTCAGCTCAAATGATGAGTCATTAAAAATTATTTGACTTTCTAAAGCCCCATTCTCACTTTCATAGACATGCATCCTGGAAGCTCCTGGTTTGAAGCCTTGTACATTCCTTAGAGGGTCTGTGACTGATGTGGATATTCTGTCAGTGTGATGACTAACAGGATTTTCAACATTTCTGAAAAATACTTTTTTCCTTTGGCAGTTCCACGGTGCCCGTAACATTGTCATATACAGTGGGGAAAATAAGTATTTGAACACCCTGCGATTTTGCAAGTTCTCCCACTTAGAAATAATGGAGGGGTCTGAAATTTTCATCTTAGGTGCATGTCCACTGTGAGAGACATAATCATAAAAAAAAAAAAAAAAAAAAAAAAAAATCCAGAAATCACAATGTATGATTTTTTTTTTAATTTATTTGTATGTTACTTTGTAAATAAGTATTTGAACACCTGTGAAAATCAATGTTAATATTTGGTACAGTAGCCTTTGCTTGCAATTACAGAGGTCAAACATTTCCTGTACTTTTTCACCAGGTTTGCGCACACTGCAACAGGGATTTTGGTTCACTCCTCCACACAGATCTTCTCTAGATCTTTCAGGTTTGGAGTTTCAGCTCCCTCCAAAGATTTTCTATTGAGTTCAGGTCTGGAGACTGGTCAGGCCACTCCAGGACCTTGAAATGCTTCTTACGGAGCCCCTCCTTAGTTGCCCTGGCTGTGTGTTTTGGGTCATTGTCATGCTGGAAGACCCAGCAATGACCCGTCTTCAATGCTCTTACCGAGGGAAGGAGGTCATTTGCCAAAATCTCATAATACATGACCCCATCCATCCTCCCTTCAATACGGTGCAGTCGTCCTGTCCCCTTTGCAGAAGAGCACCCCCAGAGTATGATGTTTCCACCCCCATTCTTCATGGTTGGGATGGTTTTCTTGGGGTTGTTCTCATCCTCTAAAAATGGTAAGTGGAGTTGATTCCAAAAAGCTCTATTCTGGTCTTATCTGACCACATGACCTTCTCCCATGCCTCCTCTGGATCATCCAGATGGTCACTGGTGAACTTCAAACAGGCCTGGACATGTGCTGGCTTGAGCAGGGGGACCTTGCTGCCCTGCAGGATTTTAAACCATGACAGCATCATGTGTTACTAATGTAATCTTTGTGACTGTGGTCCCAACTCTCTTCAGGTCATTGACCAGGTCCTCCTGTGTAGTTCTGAGCTTTCTCAGAATCATCCTCACCCCACAAAGTGAGATCCTGCACGGAATCCCAGACCGAGGGAGATTGACAGCCATCTTTTGTTTTCATTTTTCTGTCATTTTTTATTCATTTTTAATTATTTATTAAATTTTATGTTGAATTGTTTTATGTAAGGCGCCTTCAGATGGCTTTTGCTGTGATTTGGCGCATTATAAGCTAATTAAATTAATCTTGTGTTTCTTCTACTTTCTAATAAATAATCATAACAGTTGTTGTCTTCTACCAAGCTGCTTGCCTGTTGTCCTATAGTCCATCCCAGCCTTGTGCAGGTCTACAGTTTTGTCCCTGGTGTCAGACAGCTCTTTGGTCTTGGCTATGGTGGACAGGTTGGAGTGTGATTGATTGAGTGTGTGAACAGGTGTCTTTTATACAGGTAACAAGTTCAAACAGGTGCAATTAATACAGTTAGAGAGTGCAGAATAAGAGGGCTTCTTAAAGAAAAATTAACAGGTCTGTGTGAGCCAGAATTCTTGCTGGTTGGTAGGGGTTCAAATACTTATTTGCAGCAGTACCACAAATAAATTATTTATAAAAATAAATAAATAAATAAAATCATACATTGTGATTTCTGGATTTTTTTTATTTTATTATTATTATGTCTCTCACAGTGGACATGCACCTAAGATGAAAATTTCAGACCCCTTCCATGATTTCTAAGTGGGAGAACTTGCAAAACCGCAGGGTGTTCAAATACTTATTTTCCTCACTGTATGCCAATAGTATCACAGGAAGGTTTTCTTGAAGTGGTCAAAATCATATTACAGTTGTTTTGGTACACATCACATGATACATGTCCAGCGTGTTATGACATCAAACTACGTATGTGCTACGTAGATCACAACTGCGGCTAACTGTTATTTGTGCTCCACTTTGTCGAGGATATAAGCCATGAGCTTCTGCGACGCGTAACACATAAAGAGAACAGGGCTTTGTCCTCTGTTTAAATGACACTTGCCAAGGCCATTAAAAAATTAAATAAAATCTCTTGGGTGACAGGCAGAGTAACTTTGAGCTAGTATTATCCTTTTCACATATATGAGAGTCTTATACCCACCCATGTCAGCCCCACTTCCATCCTCGAGCTTTATCTTTTTTGCATTTGGCTGTGAATCAGACAAAACGGAATTAGCATGTATTAGACAAGAAAAAAAATCAAATAGCTCAAAGTTTAAATACACTTTCTCGGAGCCTCACCGCTTCAAGTCCATCATGCAGGTTTGGGAGCAAGATGGGATCTGGCACTGTCAGGTTTATCTCTGAGTGTATCTCCTTCAATTCAGTGATGTTTAAGATTGGGTCCTGATTTAAAAAAAAACAAACAAAAAAATAGCAGGTTGTAGAATTTTACCTCTGACTCTGTGATGATGTAGAGACATATTTTAAATACCCACTTAACTGAAGGAATGCTTCACTGACCTTAAGGAAGTGATCAAGTTCCAGTAACTTCTTTGGAAAAAAATGTGCAACTAAGTCCTCTGCCTGAAAGAAATGCGAGTTCTTAGTTGGTAATACTTTAAAACAAAACATTTTTTATAATTGTGGACACAACTGTGTGTATAATCTATTTGTACAAGACAGTAAATTGCTGATTCCTACTTCTGCAGTGATGCGTTCCCTGAAAAAGTCAACCTGCAAAAACATGAAGACAGAAATCAAAACATTCGTGCCACCAAAACAGAGCATGTGCAAACACATAACGCAACCTTGAGATAAACCTTTTCACTGATGAACTGAATATGGCCACCATGAACATGTGTAACTGGTAGAAGACTAAGGCCTCGCACTCACTGCCTCTGATGCACTTACCGAGTCTGTGGGGTCGGTAAACGCCGCAGCGGGCCACCAGGTCCAGAGACTATGCTCGCTGTTTTGAGGCAGAGTGTCTCCGGCAGCCCGCAAGGATAGACTTCTTGCGGAAAAATCCGCAGGGCCGCAGGGTCTCGGTAACCACAGCCGCAGAGCTCCGTGGCCACTGAGAGAGGTTTATATCTTTTTAATGACTTGGATTCTCTGCGAGTCCCACTGTACCCCGCAGAGGTAACACCGGAGGCAGTGTGAGCGAGGGGTAACTAACACTTTTAGTGTTCCTGTACCTAATCCACACACATTTACCCTACAGTACCACATTGTTTGTACTTCTTAATGACTGATGTAAATTAAGCTCAAGTCAAATTCAGTGACTTGGAAATATTAATTCAAGCATCAAAACTGCCAGTATAAAGTAACAATTTACTGTAAATTCAATGGGTTCCAATACCTCTGTCATACATCCAATTTATGTCTATTTTTTGGAGAAGCGGCCCTGTGACCAGAGGATCTTCAGGCCAATTCGCAGTTTGACAGCAAAATAATTACTTTGGCACCATTAAAGTTGCCCTTGAGCAAGGTCCTTAATAACCAAGCTCATCCTGGTTTGCCACTGTGCCAGACAGCATGCAGATGTTGTTGGTGTGTTAATGTGAGGAATCTGTGTAAATCGCTTTGACATCCACAGCAAATGGCAATACAGAAATGCAGTGCATTGTTTTTTTTCATGATATGAAGCCATTTTTACAGCAGCATCACATACAGTTTTCAGTCCCAAAACAAGTTTATAATTTTTATGTAATTTATACGTGCATCCATCCACTGACTTGTCTAAAGAAAACCAGCTGTAAAAATAAATAAATCATAGTGTGGATAGACACATGCTGTACCTACGCAACTGTATTGATAATACAAAATTCTATCCATTACGGTTTATCTCAGTCATTTACATGTGTAATGTATGAGACACTGTGGTGGAAGTGGTAGGCTGTGAGATCGGGTTTGAATCCCAATCATATTAAGCATCTCTTTTTTTCTACTTCAAGTATAAAATGCATATAAGACAGTCATAACAATAGATAACTACAAATATTTTGGAACCAGAGAAAGTGTTTTAAAGTTTAAAACACTTTCTCTGGTCATTCGGGAGAAGCTCGGAGTCGAGCCGTTGCTCATTGAAAGGAGCCAGCTGAGGTGGCTCGGGCATGTTTTCCGGATGCCTCCTGGACGCCTCGCTGGAGAGGTGTTCCGGGCACGTCCCATTGGGAGGAGGCCCCGGGGAAGACCCAGAACATGCTGGAGAGACTATGTCTCTCGGCTGGCTTGGGAATGCCTCGAGTTCCCCCGGAGGAGGTGGGGGAGGTGTGTGGATCGGGAAGTCTGGGTGGCTTTGCTTGAGCTGCTGCCCCCGTGACCCGACTCCGGGTAAAGCGGAAGAAAATGGATGGATGGACACTTTCTTTGGTTCCAAAATATTAGTTAAAGTCGTCACTTCTGGTCCTGCATACAGAATGGAAAACAAGTAAAGATGGGATTAACTGCCACCTGTGGCCTTTCTGTGTGGAGTTTGCAGGTTCTCCCCGTGTTTGTGTGGGATGAAAGACATGCAGGTTAGATGAATTGGGAACTTCATAATTGCCCAGGTCTCCTTGCAAAAGAGATCTCAGACTCAATGGGACTAACCTGGTTAAAGAAAAAGGTACACAACCTTCTTAAGTCATCTAAACTGACCAGTCAGAAGCGTCATAGACAGACGATGCTTAAAACTAATGCAATATTTAATTTGCCCAAGTGCTTATGTTCTTCGGAAACGTATGGCCTGTGTATGACTAACATAATTTCTTTTTTGTAAACCTCACTGAATTAAAGCTAAAATTCTTCAGTACAATCACATCTTGATTGTTTAATTTGAACTCCATTGTGATCATGTCGAGGCAAAATGACAAAAACTGGGTCAAAGACACGGATTCTGTGATACCGGGTACAGAAAGCACAGCTGTTACTTGGCTACTGAAGGCCTTCTTTTGAACATGTGGCCCACCAGTGGATTCAACTATTCATCCGGATAGCCCCACAATTGCATCCGGATTTATCCACCACAAAGACTGATTTCACCGACCCCCGGCAAATTTTTAACGTAGTATTCCAACAGGCGGGAAAAAAGCCGGTTAGCCGCTGCTAACTGTTACTAGCCTGGCCTCAGCATGCTACGAAATGTGGCTAACATGCTAGCAACAACA
Source organism: Thalassophryne amazonica (assembly GCF_902500255.1). Lineage (NCBI taxonomy): Eukaryota > Metazoa > Chordata > Actinopteri > Batrachoidiformes > Batrachoididae > Thalassophryne > Thalassophryne amazonica. The sequence goes on along the minus strand of NC_047120.1, from coordinate 41,033,851 downwards.
CACCGCGCGACCTTAAGTCAAACGTTCAAACAGTCAGCGCTTACCTTGGTTTTAATTTCATTGTCCACCTTCAGGAGTGAAGACATCTTATGTGATCAAATACACGAAGAACGATTGTTCAAACAGCATTTAAGTCGCTTGTAAACGTGTAACTTCTACTGCCGTGAGACAACCACACACTGGCGAGCTTAAAGATGACGAGATCAATACGCGACAAAAAAAAGAAAAAAAAAAAAAAAAAAAAAAAAAAAAAAAAAAGAAAGTTGAGTCTGGTGCGCATGCGCGGAAACGTCACCGTATTTTTCTCGACGCAGCTGACGATGTAAACAAGAGAAGGTAGCACCGTCGAGGACAAGAGGCCTTAAATGTTAGTCATTACTCAGTCATAAACGTTGGACATGGGGCTTCCAGTTACTATTAAAGTCAATTTCCGAGGGAATGTGAAGAGGTTTTTGGCCCAGGACTTGGACAAATTGGAGTGGGAAGCGGTGGAAGCCTGGGTAAGGTGTTAGCAGTGCTGGCGCAGTTTGGAGAGAACAGGCCCAGACTTTGGCCTAGACACCAAAATAACACAGCGCCTGAAGGACAGCCTACACACACTTCAGCTGTCCGTTATTATAAACCCTCTTCTGTTTGCTTACGTGTCACTGTTTGCCAGCAGGCCACAATTGCCATTTTGATTTAGCAAACAAACGGTGGGTTTAAAACAACATGGGTGTTTTTATATGATATTTACATTTCAGATAAAAGCATCATTCGGGATCAGTCACTTTCAAGTAAAATACTTTGACGAGGACAATGAAGAGGTAAGAGTGTCTGGTGTTAAAAAACGTGCACAAGAATCAACATTAGGTCGTTGACTCGTTTTTGGTTTTACAACTATGTCAGCAAATGCAATTCTGTCTTTCAGATTTGCATCAACAGTCAAGGTAAGAAGAGAGATTTTATTTGCTTTTATTTATTTGTTTATTGTGAAACTTTATTTTTTGGTCAGTAGAACAGATGGCTCTTTGGAATTGAAGTTGAACTACTGTGTGTGTATATGTTCCACACAGTAGGTAAATTAACCATAGTAAATAGAATAACTTGCTTTCCCAAAACTGACGTTTTTGGAAGGCAGTGGCTGTCCGTACGTTCGTATAGTGAACTTCTATTAGTACGTAGTGTCACTCTCATTGGTCAATATCGGTCACGTGATTATGAGGCTAAATACGGGTATATGTATTTGCTATTGATATGTAGATTCCTAAACTACGTTAATCACAATCACTAACCATAACAATAACCCATAACCTGAACCATAACGAGGCTATGCTACGTACAAATAGAATTTGGGATTATTAATACGGTTACATACGATTAGCCACTTAAATTTTGGAAGGGCACTGCACTCTGTTGGTTTTGGAACAGGGCTCTAAATGTAATGTCTCAGCTGCCTAGGGAGCTTGTGTGACCTGATTTAGGCTTAGGATTAAGTTAATATTTCTGAAATGCCTGCAAAGTTTAACTGTACTTCTACATCCAGACCAAATCCAATCTGTTCCAGTTCAAATTCAGAAATATTTCACATTAGTGTGTGTGTGTGTGTGTGTGTGTGTGTGTGTGTGTGTGTGTGTGTGTGTGTGTGTGTGTGTGTGTGTGTGTGTGTGTCCTTGCACAAAACACTTCATCTGCATTGTCTGAAGCTCCTGGCCTGTGTAGGGCTTACTTATTCTACTTCTGATTAAATAAAGAATGCATGAAAGTCATAAAAATGTGAGCCATGCATTTAATTATGAGGCTCCAAAAGTAATGTCAGTTTGATCCCCAGTATGGGAAAATTACAGTCCTGGCACATCTGACACAAGGTAATAAATGTGCAGAGCTGATTGCTGCAGTGCTTCAGTCACTAGGAGAAGCTGACTTTTATGATTGTTTAAAACTATTGTAGATCAGCCAAGTCTGACAGGTGCAAACTATGCTTACAAACTCGTCGGTCTGTACAAGTATTCATCTACTGTGTGATTGGTGCCACCATAACTGCCAGTTTATTAACCAAAAAAATATGTTTTGTTTATTTTCAGACGAATATGAAGAAGCCATCAAGGTACTTGCAGGCCTCTGTATTGTCAGCAGAACAGCACGTCATTAACTGTCTAGCTATGGAAGAATTTAGTTTTAGTAGCATGTGTCTTTCTTGAGTATCTTGTGCAGTTTGCCTTACTTGGATTTTTCTTTTATTTGTATCATTCACCTCTGGGGTATGTCTCTCCCTTATTTTACACACAGAGTGCAGAGAAGCAGGGGAACCAGTTGCACATGAACGTGTACAAGATGAAAGGTCAAGCTTGCGGAGGCCCCCTGAAGACAGAGGTGAAGGAGCTTAAAGGAGACCTCCGTCCTGCTCCTCCTTATCCCTCCAGAGTTAAGACAGTGGACAAAGGCACACAAGTTACCCCAGAGCGAGAAGCTGTAAGAAGCAGTCTCGAACATATATGGAGTAGCAGATTGTTGGCTCTTTAAAAGCCAGATAACACTTTGTCATTGTGCATGCATTAATATTACAGTGCACTTTTTTCTTTTCTCCTTTTCGAACATACATATGCTCCTAAGAGTGATGTGGTTTTATGTGCATAGTGATGATGAAATTTCCCCCTTTGGGATTAATAAAGTTTTCTTTTCTGTTCAGCATTGTAATCTATTATTTAGCTGGCAGAGTTGCTGATTTATTTATTTATGTATTATTATTCCTTTCCTCTGTCCAGGCCCCAGTAAAGGACAGCAAAGGGAGCAAATCAGAAGATGAGCCACCTCCTGTTTGGTTCAGAGCATACATGGAAAAGGTAACTTTTCATTGAAAAACAAATATTTTTCCAAGCTTTTCCCAATCGCACCACAGTCAGTGATTTATTTATGTTATGTCACTGACAGAAACAATTTGTTCTGTAAGTTCTTCCCCTCTAATCAAGCTTGTTTTCTTTTCAGTTTAAGGATGAAGTTGTAAAAGAGGTAGTGGAAAGGATGTGCAGTGACTTTTCTGGGCAGTGTTGTACCCATAAGTCTCCTGATGGGCCCCACGAGGCCACAGGGGCTGCTGGCAGTCCTGTTGGGCCTAGACCAGGCCCTTCATCCTCAAATGGATCTCTTGGTTATACCCCAAATTGCAGCAGCTGCAACAAACTCACCTCTGAGGGGGCCTACAAATGCAGGTAGGACAAATCCCCCATTATAAGCATTATTGTTATTAACTATTTTTTATAGTAGTAGTATTAACAGTGCATTCAGAAAGTATTCACGGCGCTTCACTTCTTCCACATTTTGTTATTTTACAGCCTTATTACAAAATGCAGTAAATTAATTTTTCCATAAAAATTCTTATCACAACACCCCATAATGACAACATGAAAAAAGTTAGTTTTTGAAATATCTTTATCGACCTTTTAGATCATGGCACGTTCATGTGTTTGTCTATGACTCAGCTTTTTTCCTTTTCATATTCTGTACATCATAAGCTGTTTGAGGATCTTTTCACAGTACTTTTTATTTTTTAAAACATGGTCTTGTTTCCATTGCCAGTGTGTGCCCATCCTGCATCCTGTGTGAGATATGCCGACATAGCCATGACCCCAGCCACAACCTCGTGAGAACCAAGACACCTCTCTCCATCCCTGAGCACGGAATGTCGGGAGAATTAAGGTAAAGACATTAGCACACACTACATTAAATTTTAAGCAGTGGAATTAGCCTTTTTGCTGCCAACACTTGGTAGTATACAAATAATGAATGTTTATGAGTTCAGTGGTACGAATATTTCATGAGGTGAAAGATGGAACACACCATTCAACTCAGCTTTGCCTCGTTGAATGGTGTGTTCCAGCTTTCACCTCATGAAATATTCGTAGTATTGAACAAATGTAAAAACATTCATTATTTGTTTTATATAACAGCTAAAATAGATCCTTGTCATTTGATATTTTATTAATTTATAAACAACAGAAAAGGGACTTACATTTTGGTGTTCCACTATAACGTCTAGTCCAGTGATGCTGTGCACTGACTTCGGACTTCCATAAAAAAAGACTTTGTGTAGTTCCTCAGTCCAGCCAAAAATCACGTCAGCGTTTCATGTGAACAGCTCTTCATGCATCCATACAGCTTACAGCGAAGTGGATTTTGTGTGTGTGTGTATGTTACAAGAATTAGCAGTGTCAGTTAACTCAATCAAACCATCGTGTCTTTGTCCCCCACGTGCACACACACGTGCAGCCGGCTCGGTTGACTGTGTACATCCTCAGTGCAGCAAAAAAAAAATCACATCAGAAATCAGTCCAGCTTTTCTTTCTTCCTGCTAACAGTCTCCAGACAGCACAGTGTGTGTGTGTGTGTGTGTGTCTTACAAGAATTAGCAGCGTCAATTAGCTCAATCAAATTATGTCTCGGGAGAGTCGTCCCCCACGAGCGCACACACACGCAACCTGGGTGGCGCTTGTGCGTGTGTGTAATACCAAAAAAAGACTGTATGTCCTCAGTGCAGCGAAAAAAAAAAAACACGTCAGAAATGAGTCCAGCTTTTCTTTCTTTATTTCTTCCTGCTAACAGCCTCCAGACAGCACAGTGGATTTGTTTTGTGTGTGTGTATGTCTAGACGTGCGCACTTGCACGTGCGTATGTGCATGTGCGTGCAGAGTGCAATGGAACCAAATTTGCACTCTAAATGTAATGCAACACAAATGGGATGAATTAATCCATGTCATGTGACATACAAAGCACCAATCAAATGACAAGGATCCACTCAGCCATTATATAATCTACATTAATGAATGATGCACTAGATTAATACAATACTGAAGCAAATATGAAACATTATAAGCATAAAAAAGGTTTTAGCTGCGCATACGTGTGGTTGTACTTTGTTTTGATCATCATAAAAAAGGTCTTCCTGATAACGTTTTTAAAACAGGTTCCCAAGGCGAGGAGACAGGACAGTACGCAAGGCTGAGCGACAGCGCCTCAAAGCTGAAAGAAGGCAATTGAGAGCTGAAGTGAAGGAAATCAAGAAGAAACTGAGACTGGAGAAGAAGGGGCTACAGTGGAGTGGGCCCTCTACCTCAGGCAGGGCCAATCTGACAAACATGGCCTCTGCCTCCACCCAGGTTCCAGCCCCACCCCCAGCCGCTGCCTCAGAAACAGCCTCAGGTCCAGCCCTAACCCAAGGTCCCATCCCTGCCCCGGTCCCTGATCCCCAGGCCTCCAGTCCAGAGTAAGCGCCAGCTTGGAAGGGCGTCCGACAGTGCTGGGTACTTCAAACCCAGCATGGATGCAAAAAATTTATTTTTGTTTTTTTTTTTTGTTTGTTTTTTTCAAGAAAAGAAATCAAAATATGCCATCTTTGTTAACTAGTCTGTATGAGTGTTTCGCTGGCTGCTCTGGGGTGGTGGAAATGTTGGAACTACCTCAATGTGAAAACTGCTGCTGCTGCTGCTGCTTCATAGATTTTCTAAGAAAAAATGCTTTTGAGCTGAGAAAAAAAAAATCTGGGGTCCTGCTTTTTTGATACGTAGAGAGCAAAAGTGATGGGTATTATAAGAAAGCAGGGCTATTTTCATCAATGCTCTGTACACTTGAAACTAGGGGTCCCGGGGTCTCGCACACATCCTTGGTGCCCACTATGGCTGCCTTGTTTCTGGATGAAAATCTGCCTGACGGCACCTGCCTGGAGCCTGGCACCAAGTTCAACAAATACTGGAAGATGAGGAACTCGGGCACTATCAGCTGGACCTCAGAGACTAAGGTACCCCTTCCACTCGTCAAGAGGACAGGCTCCACTCTCTTTGCCTCCCTGCTTCACTGCTACTCTGAGTCACTTCCTTATCTATGCCAACTGAATGCCTGCACCAGCTAAGATTTCTTACTTATTCCAATACAGCTAATGCACTTCTTGTTTGAGCTCCTTTTTTGAATTCAGTTCAGCCACTCTACTTGTGAACATCCCTTCCATGAGCATGGCATTTTTTTCATTTTCTGTTGTGTGACTTTGGTTGCATGTTCTCAACGCTTTTTCGCATGTGTATTCCTATTTTGTGTACTATGTACTGTGTGTACATGCACCCAGCTAGTGTTCATGTGGGGAAACCTTGGCCTGGCATCAGAAGAGAGACGGGAGGTGCCGGTTCCCATGTTGCTACCAGGACAAGTCGGTGTGGTCAGTGTGACATTTGTGGCACCTGTGATGGAGGGGACGTACACCTCCCACTGGCGCCTCGCGCACCGCGGATGTCAGTTTGGCCCACGCATTTGGTGCAGCATTGTGGTTGACCCTGGGAATGGCCGGAATGCACTTGGTCCTCAGCGCAAACGACTGGTAAGTCCACTATGCAGTGATACTCTGTAGAACAGAATGAATGTTAAGTCATTTTATGCACTTCAAGGCTATATCACTTTTTCATAAATATCATATTCCAGTGATTTATAATTTCAGATTTTATCATAAATGTGGCAATTTAAAAACATTAGACCTGTTTGGACCTTATTGTTTATATTTTTATTTGAATCTGTTTTAAGTTTAATAGAGTAATTTGATGCACATGTTCAGGTTGAAATGTATAATTCTGTCATGAATTTCTACTGCCGGAATTCAAGCTGCAGAGTTTCAGATTAATTTCATTCGTTGTCCTCTACAATGTTCTGGTCATGATGTTGAGCTGCCCTCAGGGACTGTGGGTGGTTCTTTAGGTCCTATCACATATTGATGATTTAGCTAGCGTATGTCATCTGTATTTAAAAAAACGCTGGCGTACGTCGAATATGTTATGGGTAAGTTTTGTGTAAGTTAAGAGCACGTTGAAGCACGCTGATATATGTTATAATATACCCATTTCGGAAAATGTTTGGGCATGCTGAAAATTTTCAACGCATGTCAGCTTATGACTCATATTGCGTCATTTGCTGGTAAGCAGCCTTTGTGTGAGGACGTGTAGTGCGCTCGGCGGATTTTCATTGCAAGGAAAAAGACGGAACGACTGGAGCAGCGCCGCATCAAATTGTTCCTGAAACTGGGCGACAGCCAGGTGGAAACCATTCGGATGATTCAGACGGCTTTCGATGACTTTTCAGTCGTGTGACTATCCGAGAAATTGTGGAAGAGGTGGGCATGTCATAGCATGTCCTGTGAGACTTCAACACGAAGGTGCTTTTGCTCTGCCGTCAACAGCTTCGTGCCGAAGCCTTCGGCATGAATTTCACTGCCACTCTTTTCATGGCCAAATCTTCTGTCACAATGGAATGTGCTGAAAAAGTGCTGATGTCCACCTCTTCCGCAATTTCTCGGTTAGTCACACGACAGTCCCGCATCACCACAGCGTTCACTTTGGAAATGACCTGGTTGTTTCAGCATGTTGATGGCCAACCGGAGCGTGGCTCGCTCTCCACCGTTGTGCGGACGTCTTTAAACCGGTTGTACCGCTCCTTAATCTGTGTGATACCCATAGCATCATCACCGAAAGCCGTCTGAATCTTCCGAATGGTTTCCACCTGGCTATTGCCCAGTTTCTGGCAAAATTTGATGTGGTGCTGCTCCAGTCGTTCCGTCTTTTTCCTTGCAATGAAAATCCGCCGAGCGCACTATACATGTCCCCAACAAAGGCTGCTTACCAGCAAATGGCACAATCAACAGCCGTGAAAAAATTCACGCATGCGCACGAAGGTTCAAGCTTGGTTGATGCAAGCATACGTGATTCAAATCCATCAGGTTTTTGCAAAAAAAAAAAAGGTCAGATACTTTTCTAACAGACCTCGTACGTTCATGAATGCTGTCCATTGATTGGCTGGAACCTGCAGTCCTCATGCAAACACAGTGTTTCATTCACACACGGAGTAGATATAAAGTCTTACCTGTTTGTTTCAGTCCGATTCATCATCACAGCCTGACAAACACGTTTCTGCATAAAGCATCCTGATTTTGAAAAATGACATCTGAAAATACTTTAATTCTTTGTCGTGGCTGGAGGAACCGATCAAAGCACCGGTTGCGGTCTGATCATGACCAGCACTTTGTTTGGTTCCCCCGTCTGATCAGTCAGATGGGAGGACCCGATCAGAGCGCCGGTTGCACTTTGATCAGGCAGGAGGAACTGATCAGACAGCACCCAGTGCTGCGCCGGATGCTGTCTGATCCCAACTGGTGCTTGAAAAAATTAGAGTCACAGCGCTTCATTCATTCACGGCAGTATTTACCACAGCCATCAGTCGACTCATTAGCATTGTGTTCACGATGAAAATGATCCATGGGAGTAACTCTGCTGCTGTCTTCCATCAGTGGGTGGCACGTGTTATGGTGGGGATGGGGTAAAGCAGTTTCATGCTTCATCTTTGGAGAAGACAAAACCATGGCAGAGCACTGAGGGTCTTGTTTCTGGAGTGTTATGAGAGGTTGGGTATTGGACCCGGGGTGCTGTCCGGGTCCAAACCTGAATCAGTTTATGTAGGTGGAACCTACTTTCTCTCAGCACCATGACCTTCTTACATTACTACCAGACTTTTGAAAGCTCCACATTGCAGTGACTGGAGTCTGTGAGGTTCAAAGTGGGTGGACACTACTGATATTCGTCTTGGTACCCCAGTATTCAGTGAGCTAACTCTTTCTGACAGGCAGGTAGCTGCTTTTGAGAGGTGAGGATGGGTGAGTTGTCTGCCCAATGGTTGTCACCCAGGACCCTGGGTGGTTCCATGGTGTGGTGGATGCAGTGATGTGCATGCTGCCAGACCTTACCTGGAACTTGGTCAGGAGGCGGGGTTTAACCTACAATCAAACACAGAACATTTTGATCTGTAAACAAAAATTTAATGTTTTGGTTATGGTGGAGGTACGCTAAGGAGTACCATTCAAATTACATGTTTTTGATTAAAGTTGAATTTTATTGTGATGCTGAACATTTCTGATGTAAGGAAAGGCTAAAAATGTAGCACCGCTTCTCATAATGGCACACTTTGAATGAACACTGTAAAATCATCAACAATGACGATCTTGTGTCTTCTTCAGAGGGAGGATGTGAAGTCAGTGGAAATGGAGGATATAAGGTCCCATGAAGGCTTTTGTGCATATCATGATGAGGATTACTTCCCCTCAGTTGACCTGCTGACTGCACAGGTGCTCCCATTGCATTCAAAAACTATATACTTAGTTGAAACTGTGTGGATTGTTTTTCTTCAACAACTACAGTGCATCCAGAAAATATTGACAGCGCTTTATGTTTTCCACATTTTATTATGTTACAGATTTGGAGAAAATGGAGTAAATTCATTTTTCCCTAAAATTTGAATCACAACACCCCATAATGACAACATGAAAATGTTTTTTGAAATTTTTGTAAATTTTAACAAAATGTGAGAAAGCGCTGTGAATACTTTCCAGATGCACTGTGATTGTTAAAGATGTTTTTTATTATTATTATAATTTTTTAATTTTGTGTAGGATCTGCTGTCATTTGAGCTGCTGGATATTAATATTGTGCAAGAGTTGGAGACTGTTCGTAACAACACTCCTGTGGGTAAGTGACACATCGTGTCAGTTGTGACTTTATTATGCATCTTGTTAATTAAACATGGTCTTCAAAGTTTTCACAGCTTTTATCATTAAAAAAACCCAACTTGACTCTCAATCTATACTGAGCAAAACCTCCAGCATGACTGTAGAAATATGACCACATATGAAGCCAAGCAGTTTGGATAGTGATTTCTACAGTATGTTTTTGAGAACACATGCACATTTGTTTTTGTGTTGAAAAAGTACCGGTACTAGTAGAGTCTTGCAAACTTGGAATCACCTAAAACCAAATTCTAGCGTTAGCACATTCATATCCAGCTGAAAGACAAAAAGGGCATTTGTCTTGCTCATTTGTGGAGTTTGACAGTCGCAAGCTGAACAAGCGCTGCATGTGTACTATATTCTGAGGTTGTGGAGTTGACAAAACAGGCAGCCTGACTGACTGATCACGTATATATTGTACTTTGGTAGCAACACTGGAGTATCCAGTATTTTAACAGCACGACTATATCCACCTTCAGAACCTATGCCATCACTTCTGTCCTGTTACTGTGACTACTGCAAATACCAGAGTGTCACAGTAACCAAAGTTGTCTGGTGGGACCTGGTTTGAGAAACTGAGCAATTTTGTTGTTCCAGAAGGATGCTTTAAGTGTGATTTATATTTGTAGTGAACTATTACAAGTTCACATCACGACACTCTTCTGTTGGACATTTTGCTCAGTATATACTAGTACTCATATTTTGAGTTTGACCATTTTTACACATTTCTAGATTTGACCCCCTGCATATCTCCTCTGCCCCATGATGCACCAGTGTTGGAGAAGGCCGTTATTTCAAAGACAAAAGACTGCACTGAGGTCACAGGGGTTAGAAGACTTTTTGGTAAGACTGACCAAACTCCCTGTGTCAAGCAGGAAGAGATTTTCTCACAGTTGGTTTCCTGAACCCATCGTAATTGATTCATATGAAAAGATGGAGAAACTTATCAAGACGCTGTTCCAAGTTGTGTACATTTTACAAATACTGTCTTAATGGGGTGGTTGTTACTGTTGTTGAATGCTATCACTGTTTTATTATGTTTGGTGACAAATGGTTTGATACTTTAAAAGAAATTCTGACAGTTAAAAATTTTGAATTATAGTGATCCCTCATTTATTGCGGGAGTCACATTCTAAAAATAACCCGCGATAGGCAAAATCCGTGAAGTAGTCAGCATTATTTTTTACAATTATTATTATTATTAGATGTTTTAAGGCTGTAAAACCCCTCACTACACACTTTATACACTTTTCTCAAACAGGCATTAACATTTTCTCACTTTTCTGTCTTGTGTAAACACTCTCAAAGTTCAAACCTTAGTAGAAAAATAAGTCCAGTATTATAGAATGAAACCAAAGATCAAAACCTGTTTTCAGGCCCAAACATTTGTTTGAGAAATAAAAATAGAACATTTTCCTATAAATAATTATGATGACTTTTAGAACTAATGAATTTAATTTTAACGATCAACCTACGAGGTTGGACACGTAAGAAATTATTAATAGTGACTGACCAGTATTTCACAGTTCCTCTGACCACGCCTCTGCATCCTGGCGCCGCTCCGCTGTCGCGTCTTTTTCCACTGAGTGACACCTCGTTGCAGGTGTCTTTTTCCGAGTGAAGAACACAGTTATGGGTAGTTGTTGGCGCTCTTTTTTTCTTCTGGGCAAGAAGATTATAAACAGGCACACACAGAACACAATGCGCATGCTCTTTCTTCGCTCACTGCCTCCAGTGTTACTGTTGCAGGACGGATGCGGGCACCGCAAAGAATCCAAGTCATGAAAAAGATACAAACCTCTGTCAGTGGCCACGGAGCTCTGCGGCTGCGGATTTTTCCGCAAGAATTCTGTCCTTGCGGGCTGCTGGAGTGCTCTGCAGCAAAACAGCGAGCGTAATCTCTGGATCTGTTGCCAGATTTTGAACGCAGATCCTCACAGCAGACAGTGGGGCGGTGTGAGTGGCCCGCTGCAACGCTTACCGAGCCCACAGACTCTGTAAGCGCATCGGAGGCAGTGAGAGCAATCGCGGTGATGCCGACCGGCCTGCCTGATAAGGACGCAGAACACAATGCACTTTTAAAAAAAGAAGCATGCAAAATTGCACTAAAACAAAATCTGCGAAACTGCGAGGCCACGAAAGGTGAACCGCGTTATAGCGAGGGACAACTGTATAACATATTGACCCTAAACAACCAATGAGAATGCAGCATGAAATGACAGATGGCAAAAAGCCATGCTTGTACAGTGTCTCATGCAGCCATATTGGTTGAAAGGATCGCATCGAGAGAGTGTGGTTAAGTCTTACATGGAACATTTTTATGAAGAATGTGAGACTCTGACAATCGGATCGGGTGCAGGAATATTTGCTAATGCTGCTTGCAGCCACACCCACTGCCCTGAGTACTCCCTTGAGTTATGATTGGCAACCACCAGGCAGACCAGCCGTCCATTCCTATCTCCATGTAAGTAGCCATCTATCTGCTACGGCCATATGATACATGGGTGTCCCCTTGGCTTCATCCAGAGGCTGGGTTCCTCAGTGGACTTCATCTGAATCATGCTCAGGGAAACGCACCACATAATACTGTAGTTGATGTTCCTTTCCTGTGTAAGTAGTACGCCTCAGCTTGGTCTCCTTGGTCTAATAATCATTTATTTGACACAAAAGTATTCCAGTGGTACTGAAGGAATCTTCTTCAATGCTGTGTACCAAAAATATCCAGGTTTGATGCAGTTCAGTGTCATAGGAGATGAACTGGCTACTCAAAGACCAGGGTTCAATTCTAAGTATGACCACTTGAGGCAAGATGTCTGTGTCCTTGGACAAGACACTTAACCTGCATTGTCCCAGTCTATTTAGACTAACATCCTCTTCAGGGGGCAGTAATATACTTATCTCCTTCTTGCTACAGAATATGGACGTGAGCACAGACTTTACTTTTTCTCATAACAATGCGGCACCAGGCTTGGACCTTCCAAGATTATTGGGGCTTTATCTGGTGATGAAGGTCATTGGTTGGAGTTCCAGTCTTTCCATGTCCAGGGCAACCTGTGTTTTTTTTTTTCTCACAAAATCTTTGACTCTGTGGCTCAGGGTACTTTGTGGGGCATCTTGAGAATTTGTGGAATCCTCAGTTGCTCATCATCATGTCCAGCTTATGCAAGGTAGTGTGAAGGCTGTTTGAAGACTTCTTAGTGATTTCTGGGAAATGTCTGGGATGTTTCTCTTTCCTACTCGGTTCAGGAGTTGCTTGAACTGGGTGTTGCATACAATCATGACGTCCAGTTGTCAGTGAGGAAATGGATTTGGATTTGGACTCAGTCATCAGCAGTTTGTCTGTATATGTGTATAGCTTGGAACATGTTGAGAGTGACCCCATCACAACTTTTTTTAGGAGTCATCCCAAGATCCAAAAGGGAGTCATTGGAGCCGATAGCCCAGGAGGAGGAGAGGGAAGACGAGATCAGCGGAGCCCAGTTTCTCTGTGAGACAGTTATTCGCTCCCTCACATTGGAGGAAGCCCCCGACCACAAACCCTTGAAAAGAGACAAGTGCAGCAGCCGCAAGCCTCATGGTGAGGCAGCCACTCAGCCACCCTCAGTTTTTGGATAATGTGTTGAGTAAAGTTCTCAATCATCCAGGCAGAGGGATATCTAAAAACAAAAATACTCTGTGAAAACTGGACTTCTTTTTGGACTGTGATATATATATATATATATATATATATATATATATATATATATATATATATATATATTTTTTTTTTTTTTTTTTTTTTTTTTTTTTACCACACATCCAAATGACTTCTGTTTTAAAAGGTAAGATTGTGTTATGCCCAGTATATGTCCTTGGGCTGAGAGAGTCTATTGTAAAACAAACAATGTCAGACTGTTGAACAAAAGAAAGCACTATACCACTTTCTCTTGACTGTTTAAAGTCTACTTCAGAGTGTGTTCCCCAACGGACATACAGTAGTGTTCAGAATAATAGTAGTGCTATGTGACTAAAAAGATCAATCCAGGATTTGAGTATATTTCTTATTGTTACATGGGAAACAAGGTACCAGTAGATTCAGTAGATTCTCACAAATCCAACAAAACCAAGCATTCATGATATGCACACTCTTAAGGCTATGAAATTGGGCTATTACAACCCCTGGCAAAAATTATGGAATCACCGGCCTTGGAGGATGTTCATTCAGTTGTTTAATTTTGTAGAAAAAAGCAGATCACAGACATGACACAAAACTAAAGTCATTTCAAATGGCAACTTTCTGGCTTTAAGAAACACTATAAGAAATCAAGAAAAAAAGATTGTGGCAGTCTAACGGTTACTTTTTTAGACCAAGCAGAGGAAAAAATTATGGACTCACTCAATTCTGAGGAATAAATTATGGAATCACCCTGTAAATTTTCATCCCCAAAACTAACACCTGCATCAAATCACATCTGCTTGTTAGTCTGCATCAAAAAAGGAGTGAACACACCTTGGAGAGCTGTTGCACCAAGTGGACTGACATGAATCATGGCTCCAACACGAGAGATGTCAGTTGAAACAAAGGAGAGGATTATCAAACTCTTAAAAGAGGGTAAATCATCACGCAATGTTGCAAAAGATGTTGGTTGTTCACAGTCAGCTGTGTCTAAACTCTGGACCAAATACAAACAACATGGAAAGGGTGTTAAAGGCAAACATACTGGTAGACCAAGGAAGACATCAAAGCATCAAGACAGAAAACTTAAAGCAATATGTCTCAAAAATCAAAAATGCACAACAAAACAAATGAGGAGGAATGGGAGGAAACTGGAGTCAACGTCTGTGACCGAACTGTAAGAAACCGCCTAAAGGAAATGGGATTTACATACAGAAAAGCTAAACGAAAGCCATCATTAACACCTAAACAGAAAAAAACAAGGTTACAATGGGCTAAAGAAAAGCAATCGTGGACTGTGGATGACTGGATGAAAGTCATATTCAGTGATGAATCTCGAATCTGCATTGGGCAAGGTGATGATGCTAGAACTTTTGTTTGGTGCCGTTCCAATGAGATTTATAAAGATGACTGCCTGAAGACAACGTGTAAATTTCCACAGTCATTGATGATATGGGGCTGCATGTCATGTAAAGGCACTGGGGAGATGGCTGTCATTACATCATCAATAAATGCACAAGTTTACGTTGATATTTTGGACACTTTTCTGATGTTTAAGGATGATGAAATCATTTTTCAAGAAGATAATGCATCTTGCCATAGAGCAAAAACTGTGAAAACATTCCTTGCAAAAAGACACATAGGGTCAATTTCATGACATAGGGTTAATGTCAACGAGCAGATGTGATTTGATGCAGGTGTTAGTTTTGGGGATGGAAATTTACAGGGTGATTCCATAATTTATTCCTCAGAATTGAGTGGGTCCATATTTTTTTCCTCTGCTTGGTCTAAAAAAGTAACCGTTACTGACTGCCACAATCTTTTTTTCTTGATTTCTTATAGTGTTTCTTAAAGCCAGAAAGTTGGAATTTGAAATGACTTTAGTTTTGTGTCATGTCTGTGATCTGCTTTTTTTCTACAAAATTAAACAACAGAATGAACATCCTCCAAGGCCGGTGATTCCATAATTTTTGCCAGGGGTTGTAGTTAAAAAAAAGTAGAAAAGGGGGTGTTCACAATAATATGTTGTTGATGCTACAAACTCAAAACTATTATGTTCAAACTGCTTTTTAGCAATCCTGTGAATCACTAAAGTAGTATTTAGTTGTATAACCACAGTTTTTCATGATTTCTTCACATCTGCGAGGCATTAATTTTGTTGGTTGGAACCAAGAATTTGCTCGTTTACTAGTGTGCTTGGGGTCATCGTCTTGTTGAAACACCCATTTCAAGGGCATGTCCTCTTCAGCATAAGGCAACATGACCTCTTCAAGTATTTTGACATATCCAAACTGATCCATGATACCTGGTATGCGATATATAGGCCCAACACCATAGTAGGAGAAACATGCCCATATCATGATGCTTGCACCACCATGCTTCACTGTCTTCACTGTGAACTGTGGCTTGAATTCAGAGTTTGGGGGTCATCTCACAAACTGTCTGCGGCCCTTGGACCCAAAAAGAACAATTTTACTCTCATCAGTCCACAAAATATTCCTCCATTTCTCTTTAGGCCAATTGATGTGTTCTTTGGCAAATTGTAACCTCTTCTGCACGTGTCTTTTATTTAACAGAGGGACTTTGCGGAGGATTCTTGCAAATAAATTAGCTTCACACATGCGTCTTCTAACTGTCACAGCACTTACAGGTAACTCCAGACTGTCTTTGATCATCCTGGAGCTGATCAATGGGTGAGCCTTTGCCGTTCTGGTTATTCTTCTATCCATTTTGGTGTTTTTTTCTGTTTTCTTCCACGCGTCTCTGGTTTTTTGTCCATTTTAAGGCATTGGACTACGCTGTTCTTCTGAACAATGTCTTGAACGTCCCATTTTCTTCAGGCTTTCAAAGAGAAAAGCATGTTCAACAGGTTCTGGCTTCATCCTTAAATAGGGGACACCTGATTCACACCTGTTTGTTCCACAAAATTGACAAACTCACTGACTGAATGCCACTCTACTATTATTGTTAACACCCCCTTTTCTACTTTTGTTTACTAATAGCCCACTTTCATAGCCTTAAGAGTGTGCATATCATGAATACTTGGTCTTGTTGGATTTGTGAGACTACTAGTACTGGTACCTTGTTTCCCATGTAACAATAAGAATATACTCAAAACCTGGATTAATCTTTTTATTCACATAGCACTACTATTATTCTGAACACTACTGTATAAATTATCCTGAATGTTGTAGGAGAATGATGAAAAGGCCATCTTGTAAGTGATACAAACATGCAGTCTCAGACCTCTTAAACCATCTGTCCTCACTGTCAGTAAGATTGATCTCGCGGCTCTCTCACTCTAAGACTGCATATTGTGCATAGCACAAGCTTGTTGATAAATGGTAAAAATTTTATGAAGACCAACAAAAAAATACAGTTGCTGTAGCGTAAGCTCTTAGATATGTTTTGAGTAATGCTCTTTTAACTTTTTTTTTTTCTTCATAAAAACAAGCAGTGGTAGTCTTGGTGGCCACCAGACATAGGCTTGAGAAATGAAAGAAACTAACAGTCAGGTTCATTTCAAGCTACATAACCATAACCACGCCTGCAGCCAAATTTCATCATTGGGTATTAGTACCTGTGGTTATACAGTCCGAACTGGCTATGGGAGTCGGACCTTCACCTCTTGCTGACGTTGCCAGGTAATTCTGGAATCCACCTAAATCTGTGCCACCTAAGTCAGCACCAAACTGGGTTGAAAATCAAGTTTTGGGAAATTTGATATTGCCTGGGTAATTCCAGAACCCACCTCCTGTAAGTGTGCCAGGTTTGGTGCAAATCTGAGGGAAACGCTTAAGTCTGGCCTTTGAACCCATTGACATTGACCTTTGACAAAACAAAAAACCCTTAAAGTCAATTCTGGAATCGGCCTGGGTGCACACAGCAAGCTTGGTGGAACTTGGCCCTTACACCTTGGCCGAGTACCGAACAAACACCAACAAACTTTTCTGAAATTAGAGTGTAATGTATGTGATAATGACATGCAACAAGCCCAGATATGTCCAGCAGGTGGTAGTGTTCAGCCGGTTAGAGACTTGTGCGTGGTACTCCATATTACATAAGCAAAACAAATTTGCTTTTTAATTGATCTGGTCCGGCAGATTTGGCAAGTTGTAAGATAATGGAATTTGTTTTTGAGTTATTATATTAACAAACTGGAGAATGCAGACATTTATCTGGCTATTTAGCTTGCTAGCTGGTCATTCACTCAAAGCATTTTACATGGTACATTTTAGGGTTTTCCAAAGCGTAGGAAAATCAAAGTGATTATTTTCATTACTGGAATGTTGCATTATAATGAACTTCTCAAGACTTTTTTTTTTCTCCCCCTTTCCATGAAGCATTTTCAGTGATTTCCCGAGGCCCCTGCTTTTCTTTCAAGAAAACACTAGAGGTGGAGGAGACGGATGGGGTTCTAGAAGAACTCAACAAGCTTAGGCCCGTCCGAACTCTAGCTCCGCCTGCCAGCCCAGGTCTAACCCACATTATAATGGAGGTTGATACCAAGCAAGGTTAGAGAACACTCTTCATTTTATTCATGTACATAGGAATTTTCATGTTTCCAGTTACTTAGCTCATTTGTCATTTTTGTTTATTCCAGCATTCACGTGGAAACACCATAATTTTAAGAAAAAGCTAATTTTTTTACGTAATAACACCTGAAAATACTGCAATTTAATATCTTGTATGTCAAATGCAGTACATTATGCATTTTAATACTGCAACCTTAATTCCAATGAAGTTGGGACATTGTGTAAAATGTAAATAAAATCAGAATACAATGATTTGCAAATCCTCTTCAACCTATATTCAATTGAATACACTACAAAGACAAGATATTTAATGTTTAATCTGATAAACTTTATTGTTTTTGTGCAAATATTTGCTCATTTTGAAATGGATGCCTGCAACTCATTTCAAAAAGGTGGGACTAGGACAGTGGTATGTTTACCACTGTGTTACATCACCTTTCCTTCTAACAACACTCAATAAGCGTTTGGGAACTGAGGACACTAAGTGTTGAAGCTTTGTAGGTGGAATTCTTTCTTGCTTGATGTATGACTTCAGTTGTTCAACAGTCCAGGGTCTCTGTTGTTGTATTTTGCACTTCATAATGCGCCACACATTTTCAATGAGCGAGAGGTCTGGACTGCAGGCAGGCCAGTCTAGTACCCGCACTCGTTTACTACGAAGCCATGGTGTTGTAACACATGCAGAATGTGTCTTGGCATTGTCCTGCTGAAATAAGCAGGGACGTCTCTGAAAAAGACGTTGCTTGGATGGCAGCATGTATGTACCTTTCAGCATTGATGGTGCCATCACAGATGTGTAAGTTGTCCATGTCATGGGCACTAACACACCCCATACTATCACAGATGCTGACTTTTGAACTTTGCGCTGGTAACAATCTGGATGGTCTGTTTCCTCTTTTGTCCAGAGGACACAACATCCATGATTTACAAAAACTATTTGAAATGTGGACTCATCAGACCACAGCACACTTTTCCACTTTGCGTCTGTCCATTTCAAATGAGCTCGGGCCCAGAGAAGGCGGTGGTGTTTCTGGATGTTGTTGATGTATGGCTTTTGCTTTGCATGGTAGAGTTTTAACTTGCACTTGTAGATGTAGCGACGAACTGTGTTAACTGACAATGGTTTTCTGAAGAGTTCCTGAGCCCACGTGGTAAGATCCTTTACACAATGATGTCAGTTTTTAATGCAGTGCCGCCTGAGGGATCAAAGGTCACAGGCATTCAGTGTTGGTTTTCAGCCTTGCCACTTACATGTAGAAAGTTCTCTAGATTCTCTGAATCTTCTGATTATATTATAGACTGTAGATGATATAATCCTTAAATCCCTTGCAATGGAACTTTGAGAAACATTGTTTTTAAACTGTTGGACTATTTTTTTAGGGATGTGAATCGTACAACAACTCACGATTCAATTCGATTCCGATTCTTGGGGTGACGATTCGATTCAGAATCGATTTTCGATTCAAAGAGCTCTGAGAAATAGTTATATTACTTAAAAAATGTTTGTTTAAGAAAATGCAGCTCCGTTTAGCTCCGGGTGATGGCGTAGCATGTGGGTTTGCGGATTTCAAGTGTTTCCGAAGTACTTGACTTTCATTTTGCAGATTTTGCACACTGCATAAGTCATGTCACGCTCCTTCTTATGCAGCAAATAATAAAATCCAAAATGCGCCCAAACATTTGCCTTCAGCAAAGATGGTGCTGGCTGAATTAGCTCTTTGTCTGCCATGCTAAGCTTCAGCCACTGAACTCTGCAGCTCACAGGTGTTTGAAGCACCCCCCTCGCGGGGACGCTGTAGTACGGAATCCGTTGCCTGACAAACAGTACACGCAGCGAGTAAGCAAGAAAATGTCTAAAAAAAATGCTTTTTAAAAATCGATTGTTGGACATTTTGGATCGATTCAGAATCGTAATAAATAAGAATCGCGATTCGGACGTGAATCATTTTATCCTTAATTGGAGTAAGCGGTTTAAGATGAGTGTGTGAGTGGTATGAAATGGATGACTTCATGATAAAGTAATAAATACTTCTTAAGGTATGTATTGACTTGTATGTTTATATTGTGTTGTATAGAGCAATCTGGGTGTTCATCAGCCCTCTGCAGCCTTTCATTTCTCTTTGCAGAAGAGGCGGAGGTGCTGACTGAGACCAAAAACATGAAGGATACTCAAGGAGAGAAAGAAGAAGGTGGGAACAAAGGTGAAGACTGGGATGAGGTAAGCACAAAAGAACCATATTGCAATAAAGGTATTGACATGTAATAATCTGTGGAATATATCCAGATCTGCTCATATTAGAGAGCATAATTCTTAAGTGCAGCTGTTCATGGGTGGGCCTTGGTTTTTGTTTGTTTTTTTTGTTTTGTTTTTTTTGCCTCCTGTGTTGCAGGTTAGCAGCCAAACCTCCTCGGTCTCCTCCTGCGATGACTACATAATTGTTCTCCCAGACTGCTTTGACACCAGCCGACCCCTGGGGGAGTCCATGTACAGCTCTGCCATGTCTCAGCCTGACTCTGCCGTCACTGGGACCTCAGCCGCTCCAAATGTACATGAGGACAGAGAGGTAGACGCCAGCTCAAAGATGGACGGTGCAGCGTCGCCGGCAGAACAACAGGAGCAGATGGAAGAGGTTCCTGCTGAGGATTCCTCTGTGCACGCTCTGCCTTTGTTTGTTTCTCCTGGCCACAGCAGTGTGAACAGGATGCTGTGTGCCTCCCAAACTCTTGACACAGTCACTCTCTCCCCTGAAGTGGTTCCACCACCAGTTCTCCCTGAACCTTTGCAGCATCCCCCGGCACTCTACTCACCCAGGTTAGACAGAGTTAACCACAGAATCAGATGCTCCCCGGGCCTGTTCGCCCCATTTAAAAGAAATAAATGTAAATAAATCAGTAAAAGCTGAGGCTTGATTGTGATTTGTTGCAGGTCTGAGGCACTGTACCTGGCTGAGGACCCCAGTCCTCCAGCCTGTGAACCATATGAGCCACGACAGCCGAGAGTGCTCCTAAACGGTAATACCACAGAGTCACACAACACACATTGCGTGCAGCACACCACGGACAGTAAATATCATTTAGACACTTACAAAGTGCTTTCAGGTCAGATATTCAAAATGTTGTGAAATTTAACCCTCAGCAGTTTTGGCCTTTTTTTTTTTTTTTTTTTTTTGTTCCTGTCACATTTTTTTCCCACATTTTTACTCGTGGATTCATTTTCACTCCATTTACCAGTTTTGTGACCTCTATGAAAAAATTACAATTGTGCTTTAAAGTAGGTAGAACTTTAAAAAAGTGCAGTGTAAACAGTTACAATGTCAGAAATCATAAAATAAAGAGATAAATGTTGTCCATTGTTTGCTTCGCAACTTAAAAAAAAAAAGCAGTACATTTTTTTTCAGTGCCCACCACAAGTGTTGTCATTACTGGGGAGAAAAGATGTGGGACGACACTCTACACGCTGTACATGTATTAGGTTTGTTTCATTTTCTGTTTGATTATTTCACTAACCATAATGTTCGATTCTTTCCTTCCTTTTTTGTGTGTGTCAGCCTGAATTTTTGTTGGTCTCATTTGAGTCATTCAAGGTTTCACAGTTGTGTTGTGAAGTGCAGATTTGTTTTATTTGATTAATTTATTTATTTTTGTTGTTGCTTTGTTTTACCAAAATCTGGATTGAACAAAATATATTTTTAATTTTTTTAATGAGGCGTGTAGGTGAAAAAAGGTTAAACAGGTTTGGTTGTTTTTCCTCACTGAAGTGTTCAGTGTACACAGTTCAATCATTCAGTCAGAAATGTGAAAATCTGGCAAAAAAATCAGTTTTTAACGTTTTTGGCTGTAGCAAACAGGAATTTTGGTTGTAGAGCTCAGAAGGTTAAAACACACCAACGTGAAAGAAACTGAAACACAGAATGTATATAAAAAAATTAAAAGAAAGCAAACAAGCAAAGGAGAACATAAGGATGTGAACCCACAACTTTTAACGGAGGCACGCACCATGTCATGTCTTCTTTTTTTAGATCAGTTATCTTTTGAAACACTTTTGTAGATTCTGTTCCGTTATGCCAGAATGGAAACTTGTTTTGGTTTGTTTTGTGAAGAGGGGAAGTGAGCTCGCACACAACCTGAGAATGTGTTGCTTCAGCAGAAGTCACTGTCCCTCTTCTAATGTTGTCTTTGTTTGTGTGTTTTCTTTTTTCCTACAGTGTCATCTGGACTGTCGAGATCAGCGGGCTCAGCATCTAGTGCCTTTGAGGCGTATAACCCGAGACCCAGCAATGCATTGCAGCCAAGGTGCACGACGATGAAGGACAAAGCTCCACATGCTGCATAAGTGCTTACGGTGTTGTGCAGAAGTGTCCGGAGCAAATAATGTGCCAGAAACTATCCTCATTTATTAAATGTGCTACTCAAAGTAACTAAAAGCTGTAGCAACCTTCAAGTTAAGATGCCTTGACACTTGCATGTGTTTAACCCCCGCACTGCCGTGCAATTCATCGTGACAGTGCCACCCACTGTTTCCCAGCTGGATATCGCGCTTTGTACTGCTGGACGCGTATATACAATAATTATTTTGTAGCAGATTAATCATTTTCCCCTCAGACTTTGGCTGTTGAAAACACCTCTAATTGCTTCCGGAATCACAGAGGACCGTTCCAGCTGCAGCTTTTTTTTCCCTCTCTCTCGTGCACTTCATGAGTTAGAGAATGCATTTGGAACAAATATCTGTGTACAGATATTTTAGTTTAGTGATTAATCTGTATTTTCTCTGATTGTCTTTCTTGTCCTTTTTTTTTCTTTTTTGGTATTTGTTGTTATGAGTGTGCATATATGTGTATATAGCAACTGGTGAGGGAGGGGGGGGGGGGGGGCATTTATAAGCTTTTGCTTCAGCTTACACCCATTCGGCCGCACAAAACTGGGAAATTGTTTGAGTTTTTGTTTTGTTTTGTATTATGAGAGATTATTTTGTTAAGTATGTGTGTGCGTGCCAATTAGAAAAAAAATCATTCATTCAACAATCCAAAAAGGTAAGTTTTTGTAATATTTATAGTGCGATAGCTTGGTAAAACAGTTGCATGTTCATTCCTTCTTAGGAGTATCTGTATCTACGAGTATCTGTATCTGACCAATAAGAGTATCTTGTGCAATCACTCACACTCAGTGTTTTTGAATTGTTTGTGCAATGTTCACATGAAGTTCACATAATTAATGCGTGACAGAGATTTTTAACTTTTCAAAATTTTCTTTGCGCACTTACACAAAGCCGCATACAGTTTACAACGATTTACTCTCCTCCACCCCAGATTGCGTATCAATGGGCAGATCAAATTCGTGCAAGTCTCAAGGCACCTTTACACAAAAATTCTTTTCATCGGTCTTTTGCAGTTTACCAACACCCCCCCCCCCCCCCCCCCCCCAACAAAATCAGTTTGAAACTTGTTTTCTTTATTATTGAATTATGTCCAACAGCCATCTCTGTCATGTCACATATCAGGAAGTACACCTGGAAATAAAAAAATTTTGTTTCTGGAAAATTTGGTTTTTAACTTGGAAGGATTCATTTCCCTTTTTACTTTTATTTTTTCAGGGGGGGTTGTTGCTCTTTCAAGTTTTTATTTGTCAGGTGTTTAAATAGTGTGTGGAGAGAAGAAACAAAGGTCACTTTGTGCCATAATTATACTGACAGAAGCTGTAAACCAGATTTTGCAGTACATGCGCTTCACATAGTTTTTGTTGGAAGAGGAAAGTTTGGACAGTTTATATATATAAAAAAACTTTTTGAGCAAGAATATATGTTGCCTAAAACTTTTGCACATTACTGTATAAAGAAAGCAAGATTTTTGAAAGAAATTCTCCCCTCCCCCAACATTACGTTTGTTGATTTTATACAGTCTCCACATTACTTTTTGGTGCGAGCTTGATTCTCAGCACTTTTTTATGATTTTTATTTTTTACAACAGCTCTGTTCTTGGTTATAACACCTACAGTATGTTGTGTCTGTTCTGAGAGGTGTGAAATTAACTGGTGTAACCACATTCCTCTGTCTGTACTAGAAACCAAGGTGGCATCACAGAGGGGTTTGTCAAAGGTGCCCTTTCTGTGGCAGCGTCCGCTTATAAGGCGCTCTTCACTGCACCAAACTGCTCCATACAGGTATGACACACATCTATGTTTGATACCAAAAGTCAAAACACACAGTCTGTGAGATCTCAAACATTAAACCGCTGCATCTCCACTCAGTGTCACGTTTGAGCACTGATACAAATACGATGTAACTATAATAAACCTTTTCTTCAAAATATCAGAATATTTATTAATTATTTAATCAAGCTGTAATTTTCAGATTAAACCACACTAAGAATGTAATTTCTTCATATACAGAGACAGTCGCAAATGTTAACTCAGTAATGGAATGATTTTTGTAAGTTTTATTGGTGTGTTAAATGTGCGCTGTGGGAAGAGGAATGATACAGTCTCAGGAAAGTTGGCCAACACTCAGCCTGGTCGCATGATTTCCTCCCACACACGCAATGTGGATGTGTGTATTTGTGGCAAGGATGTTTCTTGAGTCATAATTCTGCAAGTTAAGAGATGTGAAATGAGAGATTTTCAGACCTCTTGCTTTCCTCTGCACTATAACGTGTTCTGTGCCAAACTACAAAATAAAAAAAACAAAATCCATTGGACAGCATGTTTGTGAATCTTCACACCGGTGTTCATTTTAATCGTGTGTGTGTGTGTGTGTGAGGCTGATGATTGTTCGATCAGTCCTCCCGTTAGCAGCAGCACTATGCTGATGGATACAGATAAACAATCCTGATACTCTTGTCAGACGTGACTCTTGATGCACAACAAGTACTTCAATTCATCACCAACTCTAAGCCATAACACATCTCAAGACATTAAACACGAGCAAAGTCTAGACCAGTGGCTCCAAACCTGACGGGGGCAAGGAGTTGGTTGGGGGCCGTAATAAAGACTCTGGGGGACTTCCAGAACTGCTTGTGATGTGCACGCTTTGTGGGTCCAAGAGCTTTACAACTTCTTTGTTTGGAGAAGTTGGTCACGATGACCACTGGAACTGAGAAGTTCCTGTATGCTTAGTTCATTGGAGACTTCTTTGTTGTACATTGTTGGCCAAAGCAGATGGTCACCCCTTTGAGTATGGCCTGCTTGAAGTTTCTTCCTACAATCAGAAAATGCCAGAGGGAGTTTTTCCTTACCGCTGTTGCCAATGTGCTTGCACTGGGTGGGGGTAGAGTTAGACCTTATGCTTGTGAAGTGCCTTGGGGCTACTTATGTTATCACATCTGCATCCTTGCACAACATAATTGTGGTTTTACAATCAAGGTTTTATCATAAGTTAATATCTGAGGAAAGATTGCATTTGACGACCCCCTGCATAATTATCATTTCTCTATTTGTCCTCATCCCGCTAAGAGCGTCTGTCAGACTCCTTGAAGACTTTACTATTGTGACACTGTAAGCTCAGATAGATGAGGTGGAATTCATGTACGCCATCCCACATCTTTCATT
This sequence comes from Thalassophryne amazonica, assembly GCF_902500255.1. Taxonomy (NCBI): domain Eukaryota; kingdom Metazoa; phylum Chordata; class Actinopteri; order Batrachoidiformes; family Batrachoididae; genus Thalassophryne; species Thalassophryne amazonica. Next base: position 41,008,560 of record NC_047120.1, on the reverse strand, counting down.
CTGTTGTGTGTCTGCCTTGCAGCGAGGCATTGACCCAGCTGCCAGAGAGGACCCCGCTATGATGGCGATGCTGCTGGAGATGGGCTTCAGTGACCAACGGCTCAACCAGCAGCTCCTGAGGAAGCACAACTACAGCCTTCTACACACCGTCAACGAGCTGGTGCAGATGGCTGAAGACAGGCAGAACCGAGCTGACAACGCTCACCGCTGAGGACAGCAACGCGGTGGGAAGGTCAGCATGAGGCCGGTCAACAGCTCTTAGTAGGAAACTACCGCTGCGTCCTCTCTTACCAAAACATATAGATAATTCATCTCTTTCTTGCATTTGGAGTTTCACTTAGAGCTGTTTAAAGCACAGACAGAGAGTGTATTTATTCTTTTAATTGATGGATTTTTCAGAGGGTCATCGCTTATTCGATGGGGAATGATGCCACTTTGACATATCAAAATATGGGACACAAAAAAGGAGTGATATTTTGTAGGTTTGGATCTATTAGAGAGATACAGCTCCTCCTGCTTTTGCCTTTAATTTAACATCAGCATTTTGATGACATCTGCTGTATCCTCCACGTATGATCTTGATCAGTCAAGCCAAATTAGTAATCTCTGCTGCACCTCTTTGATCCAGAGGGCGTGCCATGGCAACACTTCATCTTGTGATCATGCCATGTTGCAGCCTTTCAAGCTTCATCTTCTAAATAACACTTATCAGAAGATGTTTTTTTTTTTTTTAAAAAGCTGTTCAAAAAGCAAGTTCTGGTTTGAGGTCATGCTTCTGAGGTTCGTTTGAATTTGTGTGGATGTTAAGGTTCGGCAGGGCAGTGGTAGGTTAAACTGATTTAAGATTTTTCACAATTGTAGTGAAATCTGCCTAAACAATGCAATCTATTCTGTATCAGAGTACTGTTATTTTAGATGTTTGACATGTGGAATGTATACAACCGCGTCCGAAAGGTTCACTGTTTAGACACTGGTGGGTTTTTTTGTTTTGTTTTGTTTTGTTTTTAGGAGACACCTGCATGACAGGTAGAGGTTTAGAGATACATGTGGTGTTCTCGTGGTCTTAGCACAGTCACAGTGAAACACGTCCGCCTTGTTTCATCCAAACGTCCTTCACTGTTAGTTCTCCCGCACCTTCAAACCAAAAACCAACAAGTCATTCCTCAATCTCTTAGTGCAACCAAGTATATTTTATTCCATTTATGAAAGATGTCCAATAATTTACTGACATGGTGATTTTTTTTTATTATTATTATTATTTTTTTTTTTTTTTTTGTAACATTGTGGTGTGAACATGACAATTTTGTTTTAATGTGCACCTTTAATCACACTGATTCATCCTGTGAGTGTTGTTTAAAATAATTGGTGGTTGGGTTTTTTTTTTTCCACCCTCCATTATATCTTGTTGATTATCATGTTTTGAAGGATCATTATCTCGAGAATTCTGAATATATCTGCTATGCTGTCAGATTCTTCTGCCACAGAGTGTAACACATTAAGTACCTTTCAACTGTCAATCTGCCAATAAATGATTTGCACACCTCCATTGTTTCATGTACAAATGTTGCTTCTTGTATTGTGTGTATTTATACTCTTAAGTGATGGAGTTTGTTTTGTGCATAAAATAGGTTATTTTTGAGAATGATTGGGGATATCATGCCATGTCAGGTGCCATTTAACGTCAAGGTCAAGAGCCAAAAACAGCCTACCTTCCACAGCTTCCTAACAGTTGGTTTGTGTTGCCAAATTGTGTGTGGAATTAAAAAGATTTTTGGTTAAAGTGTTGTAAATGGTCACATCTCCCAAGTGGTAAAGAGTCCAAGAAGACTGGTGATGCTGTGAAATTTAATAATCTTTTGGTGCTATAGAACATAAAATTTAGGGCATCTGTCAATGTGTTGGTGGCATTGTATATCACAGCGTTAGGATACAACTGGAGATGGAGGCATGTAATTGAACGTAGCTTGTCTTTATTTATTTTTTTAATTCCATTCATTGTCGGTTGATTGTTTTTGAACCTATTCTATGTGATTTTTCTCCTTATGTAGAACTTACTCTAATTGACACAAGCAACAGTGGCCTGTGGACACCAGGACCCATGATACAAACAAAAATCTTATCTACGAGGGCTTGAACAAACCCAGACATGTCCCACGGGGGCAACATTCAACCAGTATATATATTTAAAAAAAAAAAAGGTCAAGAGACCCTGGCATTCTTATGTATGGATTGAGCAGGAAAGTCTGATTTACTGTGGTTAGTCACCCAAGAAATATCTGCAACATTTTAATTTTAAAATTATATGAACAAATTTTCAGTAATAGTCTGAAAAATATTTATTTTGTCCTTCTGAAGGGTCCTACAGGATTCAATCACAAATTCCAAGTTGCCATGACTGGACCAGCCAAACAGAAAATTTTTGGACTAGCGGTTCACCACCACTGACCATGCAGGAATCCTGACAGCATTAGTCCTGTGGACCTTTGTCCACAGGAAATTATATTAAAAAGACCCGCATCTTTCAGAATCAAAAATTTTAAACCTGAATATGCTGTAGTTTTTACAAAGTTACTGAGGGAAATTTTGTGGACTGACTCAACAGACTGCATTATCCTTGTGCTCCTAATCACAAGGAATAACAATATTGTTTTTGAATATGATTTTATTATTACTGTTGTTGTGTGAAGCTCTTTGTAAATTCCGGTGAGATAATTTGAATTAAAGAGTTCTGACCTGGATTTGAATTTTCTTGGAGGAGCATAGATAACTTCTATCGAAACAAAGAACTTTTGGATGACGTGACCGCGTTCAGGGTCACAGCACCTCGTCCGCTTTGAAGGGGGGCGGAGCGAAGCTCAAACACGGTAATAATCGTAATAATTCCACGGAACAAGGTGGAGCTTAAGAAAAGCAGAAAACAGCGTTTAACTCTGTCAGCCGACCTGACGATTTTTAAATCCTAAAAAAAAAAAAAAAAAATTCAAAGGGTTCGGCACTGCTTTAAACACTGCGCTGTATTCGGAAGAACTGAAGTTTAAAGGTAAGTGCGCATGTAGGAAGTGAGTGTGCGTGTACGTGTGCGTGTGGCTTTTCCTCTTTGATAAACGTGGTCGTAAACGTTTTACTGTTTTATTTAGACAGCGACAAAAACGGGCCGTTTCCATGAACCGACAACTAAAACACTGAAAGGTTTTAGTGTTTGATGAGAAAAATTATCCTCAATAATCTGATGGGTCACGTGCACTTTGTCACCACAGGGTTTAAATATATATATATATATATATATATATATATATATATATATATATATATTGACAAGTTTAAGTTGTGTTTGTCAGAAGAAATTTCGTCCTTGCATCCTAAACTGTCAATGTTAAAACTCAAAACCTGTAGAACTCTCAAAAATTTTCTACATTAATACTGAGGGAGTTCAAAGCTCTTTGTGCTAAAAACAAATGGTGTATTTCTGACATTTATAAATGCCCTTTTTAGTGAATTTTGTGTTTCAAACAGGAAATGTAGCAGTATAGGGTGGCTTAATGGTTAGCACTGTTGCCTCACAGCAAGAAGGTCAAAGGATCGATTCCCGCCTGTGGCTTTTCTGTATGGAGTTTACATGTTCTTCCCATATTGCATGGGTTCTCGGACAGGCCATCAGTCTGTGACAGGGTCGAGACACAGACAAACACACAAACACCTGCTGTCACTTTATATACACTCAACAAAAATATAAATGCAACACTTTTGGTTTTGCTCCCATTTTGTATGAGATGAACTCAAAGATCTAAAACTTTTTCCACATACACAATATCACCATTTCCCTCAAATATTGTTCACAAACCAGTGTAAATCTGTGATAGTGAGCACTTCTCCTTTGCTGAGATATTCCATCCCACCTCAGGTGTGCCATATCAAGATGCTGATTAGACACCATGATTAGTGCACAGGTGTGCCTTAGACTGCCCACAATAAAAGGCCACTCTGAAAGGTGCAGTTTTGTTTTATTGGGGGGGGGTATACCAGTCAGTATCTGGTGTGACCACCATTTGCCTCATGCAGTGCAACACATCTCCTTCGCATAGAGTTGATCAGGTTGTCAATTGTGGCCTGTGGAATGTTGGGCCACTCCTCTTCAATGGCTGTGCGAAGTTGCTGGATATTGGCAGGAACTGGTACACGCTGTCGTATACGCCGGTCTAGAGCATCCCAAACATGCTCAATGGGTGACATGTCCGGTGAGTATGCCGGCCATGCAAGAACTGGGACATTTTCAGCTTCCAAGAATTGTGTACAGATCCCTGCAACATGGGGCCGTGCATTATCCTGCTGCAACATGAGGTGATGTTCTTGGATGTATGGCACAACAATGGGCCTCAGGATCTCGTCACGGTATCTCTGTGCATTCAAAATACCATAAATAAAATGCACCTGTGTTCTTCGTCCATAACAGACGCCTGCCCATACCATAACCCCACCGCCACCATGGGCCACTCGATCCACAACATTGACCTCAGAAAACCGCTCACCCACACGACGCCACACACACTGTCTGCCATCTGCCCTGAACAGTGTGAACCGGGATTCATCCGTGAAGAGAACACCTCTCCAACGTGACAAACACCAGTGAATGTGAGCATTTGCCCACTCAAGTCGGTTACGACGACGAACTGGAGTCAGGTCAAGACCCCGATGAGGACGACGAGCATGCAGATGAGCTTCCCTGAGACGGTTTCTGACAGTTTGTGCAGAAATTCTTTGGTTATGCAAACCGATTGTTTCAGCAGCTGTCCGAGTGGCTGGTCTCAGACGATCTTGGAGGTGAACATGCTGGATGTGGAGGTCCTGGGCTGGTGTGGTTACACGTGGTCTGCGGTTGTGAGGCTGGTTGGATGTATGTATGATGTAATCATCATGCAATGTTGCAAAAGATGTTGGTTATTCACAGTCAGCTGTGTCTAAACTCTGGACCAAATACAAACAACATGGGAAGGTTGTTAAAGGCAAACATACTGGTAGACCAAGGAAGACATCAAAGCATCAAGACAGAAAACTTAAAACAATATGTCTCAAAAATCGAAAAATGCACAACAAAACAAATGAGGAACGAATGGGAGGAAACTGGAGTCAACGTCTGTGACCGAACTGTAAGAAACCGCCTAAAGGAAATGGGATTTACATACAGAAAAGCTAAACGAAAGCCATCATTAACACCTAAACAGAAAAAAAAAAAAAACAAGGTTACAATGGGCTAAGGAAAAGCATTCGTGGACTGTGGATGACTGGATGAAAGTCATATTCAGTGATGAATCTCGAATCTGCATTGGGCAAGGTGATGATGCTGGAACTTTTGTTTGGTGCCGTTCCAATGAGATTTATAATGATGACTGCCTGAAGAGAACATGTAAATTTCCACAGTCATTGATGATATGGGGCTGCATGTCAGGTAAAGGCACTGGGGAGATGGCTGTCATTACATCATCAATAAATGCACAAGTTTACGTTGATATTTTGGACAATTGAAAGGATGTTTGGGGATGTTTCAAGATGATAATGCATCTTGCCATAGAGCAAAAACTGCGAAAACATTCCTTGTAAAAAGACACATAGGGTCAATGTCATGGCATAGGGTCAGTGTCAACGAGTAGATCTGATTTGATGCAGGTGTTAGTTTGGGGGATGAAAATTTACAGGGTGATTCCATAATTTTTTCCTCAGAATTGAGTGATTCCATATTTTTTTCCTCTGCTTGGTCTAAAAAAGTAACCGTTACTGACTGCCACAATATTTTTTTTTCTTGATTTCTTATAGTGTTTCTTAAAGCCAGAAAGTTGCCATTTGAAATGACTTTAGTTTTGTGTCATGTCTGTGATCTGCTTTTTTTCTACAAAATTAAACAACTGAATGAACATCCTTAGAGGCTGGTGATTCCATAATTTTTGCCAGGGGTTGTAGTTCAAATTTGCTTGGGTGTATGAAGGTCTTGAGATGAAGGTATTTCAAACTGAGTGACACAATTTATTAATGATAAAATATTGTAGACTTCAATGATACATACATATGGGTTTATTAAAGATATTCATGAAAATAATATGTTTTATGTCCCCGACATTAACCCTCTGGGGTCCGAGGGCATTTTTTGGACAGTTCACTTGCCTGGCATAAATGTTTTATTATTGCTGTTAACAGCTCTCCCTGCATCCCACAATCAAATTTTAGCCTGTGCTTTCAGAATATATATGTTTTTGTTGTGTTTTATACGTGTAATAAAGGTTTACAATCAAAAATAGGCAAGGAAAAAATAAAGCGAAAAATAATTTTCCACACATTTATTCAAAACACACAGCAAACTATAATAAACAACTGTTTTGACACTTTATAAAGGTAATTTGAGGTCTTGTGTGAAAGTCTGTACAACAAAAAGGTTAAAACAATAAACACAAATGCACATTTTGAACAATATATACAAAATGGTCTATGCGTTTTGTTATTTTGATATGGTAAACAGTGCTTTACGCAGAGAAAGCAACAGAGTTATTCAGTAACATTTACATGCAATCCTGATAGTTATACACTCTTTGTTTGAGCACATGAGATTGTCATCAGAGGCCCTCCGTGTGCTCCTGCTTTCACTGATCGCTGTGCATAATGGTGCAGGGCGCACTGAGTATGTATTAATAGTATGTACTCATTGGAGCTCCCAGTGGGTTATTTAAACGGGCCAACTAGTAACATATCACTCCTGAAAATGATCTTTGTCTTTTCACGTGAGGTAAATCTACCCTACGATTGGATTTTGGAAAACCATGTGACGGTGAACCAATTCCGATTGGACACTCACATTGCGCACGTCATCACACAGCTTCTATGAGGAGTACAAAAATGTCCAGTGGCTGGCTCGAAAGTCCGTGGAGTTAACATTTCAGCAAAAAAAAGTAAGTTTCTATCTCATATCATTCAGAAGTTATTTATAATTTAGTAAAGCTTGGTCTTAGCCGTCGTATATGACGGCGTCGGGCCCCAGAGGGTTAATGACCATGTCATTTAGGTCCTTCAGACTTTGTTCAATAAATGTTCTGGGGAGCATTAGCATGGCTAAAACCCTTCAGCTTCTGTATTGGAATGGGCGGGGACACCGGCGATCGTAGCTTGATCGCAAAATAAGTGAAATAAATTTGATTCAGAGAAATAAATTGGCAGAAAACATGGCCTAGAATAAAATATTCTTAATTCTGTATGTTATTTTCACATTTGCAGTTTAAAGCAGAAACTGTAACAAGTGGATTGTAAATTACATGTTATGTTCCCAGGGGGACTGTTTTTTGTGTTAGGATATGGTATGTGGAATGCAGTTATGCTCGTGTTCAGTAACGTCCTAGTAAGCAAGGATACTGCTTTAACCGTCCATTCTGTATAGTTTGATAAAAGAGAACAGAATGAAACAGAAACGAGGTGATAACCAGTGAACCGTGGCTGATGACGCATGCATAGTGAAGGCGGGCCGAATTTTAGGGGGGGCCATTCCGTCTGCCAGATATTGATCTAACACGGACGCAAACCAGAAGTGACGTAGCCACGACAGGGTCTTCATCGCAGACGAGGCAGATACTGAAGCAAACCGGAAGTGATGTCGCAAACTCATCTTTTTTTGTTTTTTGTTTTTTTTGCCGCTGCCGAATCAATTCTTCCCCGACACTATTTTTTTTTCTTTTTTCAAAATCTTTTTATTAAATTTCCCAAAGTGAACATATACATACATACATACATACATACACAAACTTACACACACACACACACACACACATATATATATATATACGTGTACATACACATAAAAAAAGCAGCAGTTGCACCTTGGAACTGTATATTACAAATATAATAACAACAGAACATATCATCCCGGTATTAGGCAGGTACCTCCCGACACTATTTTAGATCACATCATCTGACTTTTGGTTCTAGGGGTGCTTTAGGTGGATGAGGTGGGCACTAACCTGACACAGAAGCAAATCGGAAGGGATGTTCCACGACTGATTATTTATTTATTTTTGCCACTGCCGAATCAATACTTCCCCAATGCTATTTTAGATCACATTGTGTGACCTTCGCTTCTAGGGGTGCTTTAGGCAGATGAGGTAGACACTAACCTGATGCGGAATGTGACCATTCAAAATGGCAGTGCCCCTGGGTTCTTAGAGGCTGATGGCCTATTGGATTTCTTTTTTTTTTTTTTTTTTTTTGTCATCACCCGAACATCTCGTTTGGCTTTCGACCTCACTCAGTGTTCGGTATCCATGAAACGCTTTTGTTTACATTCCCATCTTTCATGCATTGTAGTAAAATATCTATGATTTTCTTTTTTTGCACTCAAAAGTCTTACTTCTCTCAAATATTGTTGACAAATTTTTTAAAATCCATGTTAGGATTATTCCTCCATCTGTCTGGTGTGGAAAACCATGATGCTGATTAAGTGTTATGATTACTGCACAGATGTGCCTTGGAACGGTGCATAATAAAGTGCCACTTTAAAATCTTTAGACGTCATCAGCAGTATGGTTTGACAGATCATGTGTGTATTTTGGAGGGGGCAGAAAACCCACTCCATGTCTGATGTGTCCATTATTTGTCTCATGCAGTGTGTCTTCTTCGTACTCACGAACAAGGATTTAAACCAGTTTGTTAACATTTAAGAGAAATCAGCCTTTAGTGTTTGATGTTTTACTTCAATTCATGAAAAAACGGGAATGGAAAGAAAATTGTTGACAAGACATTTTGTTGACTGTATTTTAAAATCAAAGTGGGATCAGGAACTGTATTAATGTCCAGTCTTTTGGAGATATGTGAAAGCTTTGTTTTATGTTTACAATGAACAAAAAGCAAAATGCTATTCCATTACAATGATTATACGGCACTAAGTGACAAAGTAAATGTGTATATTTAACGTAAATGTAACAGTTGCATTTGGAATCACTTTTTCCCCACTATGTAATTTAACTGTTGTCACGCAGTTGTCCATGACACTCTGTTTTACAGGGTTATTCTTGCACTAAAACCATTAAATCGGACTCTGCCCACATACGTGTATCATAAGAATGGATTTTTATGTTATTGGGAACATCGTCTCAGGATTTTATAGTTCTCTGTAGTTAAAGAATCGAAAGAAGTCAAAGGTTTTTGTGGAAAAACACCACTTCACAAGGACATCACAGATGTTCTGGGTCTTGATTGGATGTATTTTAATAATTTAATTAATTTTTTTTAGACTTTGTAGTTCCATTTGGACAAAACAGCAGGACTTTCCTGACATGACAGAAGACTCTGAGAAGGTGAAGCTGCTGGCACAGCAGGTCACTCCTCACTATGGTACTGTGAGCAGAAACTCAGGAGGTACCTGCCCCACTTGTCGAGGCACCGGGCAAATTCCCACAGGTTGGTTTTATTTCTCAGACGTCTGATTTTAATGTCTGAACATCTTTAAAATTGTTTCTATGAAAGCGGTTGACATCCTGCTTTCACATTATTTTCGTGGTTAAAACTGACACAGAGGGAGATGATTTCCTTCCTTCTTTTTATGTTTACAGGTCAAGAAGACCAGCTGGTTGCAGTAATACCGTGTAACGATTTAAGACTGAAACCCAGTCGAACGTAAGAAGCATAATCTGTAATTATTAACATGTTGCTCATTGAAAATGACTTTTTTCCTCACTCTACGTGTGTTTTGGTGTTCTTTTATATATCTGTATATAACTTTTAATCTTTATATAACTTTTTATATATCTGTATTTTGTAAATGGCTGTCTGCACGCGTACATTCCTAACAATGTCACACACATCATTGAATAATTAATTGTGTTTGTTTTATATTACAGGAAATGGCATGTGTGCGTGTCTGTGACTGTGTGTGTCTTCGTTTGCTGTCTGATCCTGTTCTTCCTCTTCCCACGGAGCGTCACCCTGACACCCGTGTCTGTGCTCTCAGTTATGGTCTATTTGAATCCTGACACAGTTGACATGGAGGTCACGGTAGGTCTTCGGGAATATTGCAGGAACCGTCTTGTCAGTTTTGCCTTTTCACTTGATTGACAGTATGATGTAATGTTGGGTTAATCAATTGTGACAAAAATCACAATCATAATTGTTTCAGCCTTAAGTGAAACCATCCATCCATTCATTTTCTTCCACTTTATCTGGAATCGGGTTGTGGGGGCAGCATCTCAAGCAACGCCGCCCAGACCTCCCGATCCACACACACCTCCCCCACCTCCTCCGGGGGAACCCCGAGGCATTCCCAAGCCAGCCGAGAGACGTAGTCCCTCCAGCGTGTCCTGGGTCTTCCCTGGGGCCTCCTCCCAATGGGACGTTCCCGGAACACCTCTCCAGCGAGGCGTCCAGGGGGCATCCGGAAAAGATGCCTGAGCCACCTCAGCTGGCTCCTTTCGACGTGGAGGAGCAGCGGCTCGACTCCGACCTCCTCCTGAGTGACCGAGCTCCTCACCCTATCTCTAAGGGAGCGCCCAGCCACCCTGCAGAGGAAACTCATCTCGGCCGCTTGTACTCGTGATCTTGTTCTTTCGGTCATGAGCCAAATCTCATGACCATAGGTGAGGGTCGGAATGTAGCTCAATTGGTAAATTGAGAGCTTTGCCCCCTGCTCAGCTCTCTCTTCACCATGACCGCATCACTGCAGACGCTGCACCGATCCGTCGGTCAATCTCACACTCCATCCATCCCTCGCACATGAACAAGACCCCGAGATACTTAAACTCCTCCACTTGAGGCAAGGACACTCCACCGACCTGAAGAGGGCAAGGCACCCTTTTCCGGGCGAGAACCATGGCCTCGGATTTGGAGGTGCTGATTTTCATTCCGGATGCTTCACACTCGGCTGCAAACCGCCCCAGTGCACGCTGAAGGTCCTGATTTGATGAAGCCAACAGAACCACATTGTCCGCAAACAGCAGAGATGAGATTCTGTGGTTCCCAAACTGGACCCCCTCTACACCCTGGCTGCACCTAGAAATTATGTCCATAAAGGTAATGAACAGAACCGGTGACAAACGGCAGTCCTGGCGGAGACCAACGTGCACTGGAAACAGGTTTGACTTACTATTGGCAGTGCGAACCAAGCTCCTGCTGTGGTCGTACAAGTACTGGATAGCCCTTAGCAAAGGACCCTGGACTCCATACTCCCGGAGCACCCCCCACAGGGTGCCCCGAGGGACATGGTTGAACGCCTTCTCCAGATCCAAAAAGCACATGTGGACTGGTTGGGTGAACTCCCATGAACCCTTGAGCACCCAAGGGAGGGTGTAGAGCTGGTCCAGTGTGCAGTGACCAGAACGAAAACCACACTGCTCCTCCTGAATCCAAGGTTCGACTATCGGTCGAATTCTCCTCTACAGTACTCTGGAATAGACCTTACCGGGGAGGCTGAGGAGTGTGATCCCCCTATAGTTGGAACACACCCTCCGGTCCCCCTTCTTAAACAGAGGGACCACCACCCCGGTCTGCCAATCCAGAGGCACTGTACCCGCCTGCCACGCGATGTTGCAGAGGCGTGTCAACCAAGACAGTCCCACAACATCCAGAGACTTAAGGTACTCAGGACGGATTTCATCCACCCCAGGAGCCTTGCCACCGAAGAGCTTTTTGACCACCTTGGTGACTTCGGCCTGGGTGATGGATGAGTCCGCCTCTGAGTCCCCAATCTCTGCTTCCTCTTCGGAAGACGTGACAATGGCATTGAGGAGATCCTCAAAGTATTCCTTCCACTGCCCGACAACATCTCCAGTCATGGTCAGCAGCTCCCCACCCGCACTGTAGACAGTGCCGGTGGAGAGCTGCTTCCACCTCCTGAGGCGTCGGACGGTTTGCCAGAATTTCCAGCCAACCAATAGTCCTCCTCCATGGCCTCCCTGAACTCCTCCCAGACCCGAGGTGTTTATGCTTCGTTACAGCCTTAGGAATTTTTTACATTTTGCAAAAATGGTGTTTTGTACCAACTTTTGGCATTACTAACTAACTTGTTGTTTGATTCACAGCTGTGAAATTGCTCACCTTGGGCTAGCTTTTTTGGCAGAGTGGGCAAATTGAGTCAGTTTTGGTCTATCTAGCGTGATCTGCCTTTCACAAAGGCCTGAAAATGGTAGCAAGCCCAAAATTTGACATGTTATTCATATTCTTCAGGGCTGAAAGGAATCTTAGATTCAATGCCATATTTGCTACCCATCATCTTGAGATATGCAAAAATACCTCGTAAAAATATCAATATGTTGCTCAAATACCCACATTGCTATCTGGGATGCAGAAAATGGGTATATTTTGAAGCTCATTCAAAATTAGATTTGTAATGACTATAGATTTTGTTCCGAACAACCTGTGTTATGATTTGACTGTACAGAAATTCTGTCAAAACATCAGAAATCATGGTGAAAACAATTTAGCTAGTGTATTTCTTTGATTTTTGAGCAATCAGAAATATGAATGTGACCGGAGGACCCACTGATTTCAAAACTCAGCTCTTTTCAACAAGACATGTGGTGGCGTGACATGTCAATCATCTGTGTCCAGTCAGATTTCAGGGGAGTCCAGTGCAGCCCTGGCCTCTGCTCTAGCTCCACCCATCCCAGGAAGTGTTCAACATTTGGCATTTCCTGTTTCACTGTGAACTCAAAATTTGACACTTCCTGTTTCATTGTGAACTTGCCACTGAGTTCCCGTGAGATTCCATTGGATCTCATCTGTCAATCCAGGAAGTGTTTGACATTTGAAATTTCCTGTTGCACTGTGGACTCAAAATTTGGCACGTCCTGTTTCGGTGTGAACTTGCCACTGAGTTCCCATGAGATTCCATGAGATCTCATCTGTCAATCCAGCAAGTGTTTGACATTTGAGATTTCCTGTTGCACTGTGGCCTCAAATGGTAAATGGACTGCATTGATATGGCGCTTTTCCATCTGCATCAGACGCTCAAAGCACTTTACAATGATGCCTCACATTCACCCCGATCTCAGGGTGCTGCCATATAAGGTGCTCACCTTGCCCAAGGCCCCTTAGTGATTTTCCAGTCAGGCTGGGATTTGAACCGAGGATCTTCTGGTCTCAAGCCCAACACCTTAACCACTAGACCATCACCTCCCCAACTCAAAATTTGGCTCTTCCTCTTTGGGACTCCCTGTACCATGAGCGAGCTTCATGCCACTGTGCGTGACTTCACTCGTAATATTTGGTATTTCACTGTAACTTTGTAATAGGAATAACATATCAAATTACAGGGCTGAGGGGTGACCCAGGAGCCTTTGGGTAATTTCAGATGGAATGACCCATAAATGTTTTTATCCGAGCTGATCGGTTGTGTGCGTCTCCTCTCCTAGAACCTCATCAAAATCCAAAATCAGAACTATGTCTCAGTTCACACGGTTGAGTTTGACATCCAGGGACTGGTGTACAACACAGTTGTGGGAAAGACCAAAATATACAACATGTCCTCCATCCAGCCTCGCTCAGAGAATTTGGTGAGTTTTTCTGGAGTAGATACACATTGAAGTGTTTTGGGTGGTGCATTTTGCCGCAGAGTTTCTCACTTCTTGTTTGCTCATTGCAGTACACCATAAAAACGGACCTGTCAATCACCGACGTGGGCATAAAGTAAGTTCCAAATGATGCCAGATTTCCTGATAGCAGTGAAGAATCCACTCAGTCCTGCATGTGCTTCCTGGGGCCTGTACTATGAAGCGGGGTTACTGGCTTATCAGGGTAACTTCGGGAGTAAGTTTATGACGTGTGGAGTAACTTCCCGGTTAACCCGTACTACGAAAGGTGGATAGGTTTTGATCGAGGTATGCTGCCATGGCAATTTATGCTGCGTGCCAAACCTGCTCCGAGCAGGTTATGTTCTCGGTTAGCTTGAGGTTTTCGCTTAACCACTCCCTTTATAAGTACCACCCATCCACCTTCAATCACTCTGAAGACAATGCCGGCCTACCTGGATGATCCGTTTGATATTGGGCCACAAATTGTGAGGGGCTCTCTTCGCAGGGCGAGGGTTTTTAAAGACCGCCAGAATCCGCTGACATACCTGGGCGATATTCTCCATGAAAGATATAGATTCTCAGCCGAGGGAATTCGTTATCTTTGTCAGCTGATCGGGCCAGACGTCTGTAACATCACCCATCGTAGCAATGCCCTGACAATCGAGCAGATAATGTGCCTTGCGCTTAGATATTTTGCCAGTAGACAATTTATGTATTCCATCGGTGATGCTGAACATCTGAGCAAGAATACTGTATGTTGTATGATTCGCAAGGTAGTACTTCCTCTATCTAAACTGTTGGATGCATTTGTCGTTTTCCCTGGCCATTTATCCGCAGTACAAATCAAAGAAGGGTTTTATGCAATCGCGGGTAATTACTAATATCAAAATAGGTCTAATGCATGTCCATTAATTAGGCGTGGGGCTTATCAATAACAATTTCTCCTAGGTTTCCCAAGAGTAATAGGAGCCATTGATTGCACGCAAATCCCAATCAGTGCACCCCTGGGAGAGCACGAGGGCGATTATGTCAATCGCAGATCTTTTCACAGTATCAGTGTGCAGGTATAGCCATTCTATTCGGCCTATTTCATATACCCATTATCGTGTAGTCCACTCTAAGCTCACCTTCTTTTCACTTATTTCAGCCACATAAGGGTTGCTTTGGTTTGGGTGATTTTTCTAAATATTCTAATATATAATTACTATGATTACATATTTCACATTCTTTTTCTCCCCACATGGGGCTGTCCTGTTGGATAACCTTCATGCCAAAGTGATATATATGTACCTATGTTAACAGAATGACCCATTAATGGCTTTAAATCCTTAGATAGGTAGCCTATTTAGGAAACATTAAATTAACCTAACATCTATTAGTAGGCCTATGCCCACTTCTGAATCGTGTTGCATCTGGGCGTAATTAATGAAAGAAGGTCATTATTTTACACATATCAGACATTCCACAGGTTAATCATCTGTTACAGATTTGGATAACAATTGAATTGTACTGACGCATTTACCCGATCAGCAATACGTTGCCAACAAGCCTGTCTTGCTTTAAAGCCAGACGATGTGTTTGATTTCCCCCTTAACATTAATTTAAATTCCTCGTAGCTCTGCATAATAATCGTGCATTCTTCTTCGGTAAAGTAAGGTGACCGCGCCATCATTGAAAAATGGTGACGTGTGCTGCAACCTGCCCCTTGTATTTGAACGTGCACAAACTCCAGTTAGGTTAACACAGGTTCAACAAAGCAACATCTTAATCAGCGTCATAGTACCGATTAACACCACTTGAGAACACCAGGTTTTGTCAACCCCGGTTTAAGAAGTTAACCCTGGGTTACATCTGAATAAGTTAACCCCGCTTCGTAGTACAGGCCCCTGGTTTTCCAATAAGTGAATGAAATCCTCACACTGCTGATGATAATGTGTTTGAATTTATGTGTCCTTTTTCAGCGCCTTCTGCAAGTCGACCACTATCAAAATTCACACTTTATTTCTGGAGCTGCAGTAAGTGTTAATCCAATTTACAACATATCAGTCACAGACAGATGAACACACTCTAGCAGATGATTTGCATTATTGATGATGTCACACTATGTGATCAAGTAAATGCACACAAATATGAGTGAAGCTTCATTTAAAAAGGTCAGAGAAAACAAAGTCAGTGATTGTCAGGTTTTTGCAATTAATAGAGAGAATAGAGTGAGAGTGTTTTTGTTGAGGTGTTCGCTAATCTCGACTATGGCCTTCATGTCTTTGGGTCCTCGGCCAGTGGTGGGCACAGCTAACCAAAATGTTAGCTTTGATAACCATTAATCCGATAACTGAAAAGTTATCTTTTATGACGCTAAAACGATAAACTGCTAAAAAAAAATGTATCTTTATTACAGATAACCGATAACCTTTATTCAGACGTGGCCACATCAGATTACACTGTCAGCTTCTGATAAACCAGTTTCACTTTAAGTACCGCAGGGGCTTCTGGGTAAATTCAAGGATCACAAACACAAAAAGAAAGCATGAAAAATGAATGAATTAAAAAATAAACCCCCAAACACTGTCATCATCTTTCAAAAGCAGTAAAACACAGTGTTAGAAGTCACAGTTTATCTCTGTATTATACACACAGTCATTTACGAACTAAATATAAGCATAAGATAATGTAATGCTGAACAAATGATAATAAGAACATAATAAGAACATAACATGTTAGTAAGAGCACGATTTCCCCAACAGAGCGGACAGTAACGGTGTAACGTCTAAAGTGAACCTGAACTATGGATAGTTAGTGTGCCTGGGTGGCTGCCATCCAGGACCCCAAGCATTCCATAGTGTGGTGGATGCAACAAAACACTTCGATGTTTGGCACCAGCATGTGACTTTGTCCCACATCTGGTACAAAATATCTGAAGAAACATGGCCAGCTAGTTTATATTTTTCTAATATATGGGTTTACAACGCCCCTGCATCAGTTTTACAAGATTGTTCCAGTCACTTTGGTTACCATTGATGTGACACATATTACACAACTGGAACACTTGGTGAAATCTTATTGTACCTGCATTTAATGTCCACCAGTTGGAGATATTGCTTCATTTCAAGAACTGTGGAACACAGTGAACTTGTTGCTTATAGCAATAGATACAGCAGATGTTTTCAGTATCACAAGCTTATAAATTATCTCTATGAAATAATTTAATTAGCAGTATATGTTGTGAGTAATTATAAAATCCAAGAACACATTAGAACTACACTAGGTGATTGTTAAGGTGCGAAAGCGTTTGCGTTCATTTAGAAATTTCTGTCATAAGACAGAGTTGTCAAAACATTGTGAATGTATGTGCCGGTTCCACGTCTCGCACTGTTTTGTTTTTTTTTCTTTACCAGAATGACGCTGAATATTTTCCATCTGTCCCACACGGAGCAGATCTCTCTGAATAGCTTCGAGTACATTGACTGTGGCAGAAATTCAACAATCCCACATCCTGTCACATGACCTGAAGTTAAACTGGTGGGACAAAAAAAAAAAAAGATGACGACTCAGTCGGTGTTGGCCCCTGATAACATCCATATCTGTAATGTGAATGATGGTAACTACTGTGAAGATATATTACTTTTGTAACTGAATCAGTCACTACAGTGGATCTAATTTTAAAATGTACTGATTCTTCAAATGCACCTGGCGTGAATGCTTTCAGCTTGTGTTGTTTACAAATGAAATTTTGCACATTATTATTATTTTTTATTATTATCAACTGTGCCAACAGCATGTAATGCCACTGTGATGTACAGAAATTGTCCACAGGCTTTGAAGTATCATGCTAATACTGGTTTGGATTATGTGTGCATTTCTATTGCCGGTAACTGTTACTTCTCAAATTAAGCAATCGCACAGTACGCCATTTGGTTCATGTTCAGTGGTGGTACCCAAGTGGCTAGTGCAGAAGGTTCCCGGTTCAAAACCCACCCCTGCCCATTCTCTCTGTCATATGGAGTTGCACCAGGAAGGGCATCCAGCATAAAACTTGTGCCAAATCAACATGCAGATCCACCTCGGAGGTGCTGTGGCGACCCCAAGTGCACACAAGGGAGCAGCCGACGGGACTTACTAGCTTCTAATACATTACATGCTGTAGTTAATGTGTATTTATTTTAACTGTGCTCTCTCTCTCTCTATATATATATAGATAGATAGATAGAGAGAGAGAGATTCACATTTAATGTGACTAAAACATTGAAAGTCTAAAATTTACAAATAAGGCATATGTGAAATCACACTAAAACCTACATTTTATTTTTTTTAAAATAAACTGATATCTGATCTCTAGCTTTATGTAAGACATTTATGTTGTTTATAATGTTTATTATTGTTTTGTGTTGCCACATACTACGCAATGCAGCTACAAAGAAATCAAGTGCTTCTTTTAAAAATAAAGTTCGGAAATTGCTCATTGATTGGCGTCTTTGATAAAATTGTAAAAATATCAGGGAAGAAGAAAAAACATTTTTGATGATGTGCTTTATGTCAAAATGGGAGGGAACACCACAGATTGTCACCAACACTAATTTAAAGAAACTTTACAAAATAATGTTTAAAAACAACTTAATAATGTTGATTAAGATGGAACATGAGGGCCACTTTATTATATACACTCACCAGCCACTTTATTAGGGATGGAATTTCAATTGCTTGCCAACACAAATGGCTAATCAGCATATCAGCAACTCAATGCATCTAGACATGGTGAAGATGACTTATTTACTGAAGTTCAAACAGAGCATCAGAATGGGGAAGAAAGAGGATTTAAGTGACTTTGAATGTGGTATGGTTGTTGGTGCCAGACAGGCTGGTCTGAGTATTTCAGAAACTGCTGAAATACTGGGATTTTCACACACAACCACCTTAAGAGTTTACAGAGAATGGTTTGAAAAATAGAAGATATCCAGTGAGCGGATATCTTATTGATGTAAGAGGAGAATGGGCAGACTGGTTGAATGGGTGACTGCGTGATGCCATCATGTCAATATGGACATGATGGCATCACCTTTTTGAAATTATGCCACAAATTATGCCATAAAATTAAGGCCAACCAGGTACTAGCCAGGTGCACCTAATAAAGTAGCCAGTGAGTGTATACATATACTATACTATGTAGTACAAGAATACTCGAGCACAGTGCATCCGGAAAGTATTCACGGTGCTAAACTTTTTCCACTTTTTTTTTAATGTTACAGCCTTATTCCAAAATGAATGAAATTAATTTTTTTTCCTCAAGATTCTACACACAACACCCCATAATGAGTTGTGTGAGCAGTTTTTTTTTGTGTGAATTTATAAGCAATTTAAAAAAAAATGAAATCACATGTACATGAAACTGAGATCAGGTGCATCCTGTTTCCACTGATCACCCCTGAGATGTTTCTACAGCTTAACTGAAGTCCACATGTGGTAAATTCAGTTGATTGGACATGATTTGGAAAGGCGCACAACTGTCTATATATAAGGTGCTACAGTTGACAGTGCATGTCAGAGCACAAACCAAGTATGAAGTCAAAGGAATTGTCTGTAGACCTCCAAGACTCTTCCTAGAGCTGGCCACACGTCCAAACTGAGTAATCAGGGGAGAAGGGCCTTAGAGAGGTGACCAAGAACCTGATGGTCACTCTGTCAGAGCTCCAGCATTCCTCTGTGGAGAGAGGAGAACTTTCCAGAAGGACAACCATCTCTGTAACAATCCACCACTCAGGCCTTTATGGTAGAGTGGTCAGATGAAAGCCATTCCTTAGTAAAAGGCACATGGCAGCCTGCCTGGAGTTTGCTAAAAGGCACCTGAAGGAGACTCAGACCATGAGAAACAAAATTCTGTGGTCTGATGAGATAAAGATTGGACTCTTTGGCATGAAAGCCAGGCATCATGTTTGGAGGAAACCAGGCACCATCCCTACAGTGAACCATGGTGGTGGCAGCATCATGGTGTGGGGATGTTGTTCAGCGGCAGGAACTAAGACACTAGTCAGAATTGAGGGATAGACTGAAATTGAGGGATTGAGGGAAGGACATGGAGGAGATGCGCTGTGTGCGGCCGCTGCAGCCCAGAGCAAAGGCGAAAGATGTTTCATGTATTTTCCACATGAGGACAGCAGGCAGAGACACACACCTCACGGAGGAATGTTGTAAGTTCATGTCCTTCCAAACACAGAACATGTCCTCCAGCTGGGACGTCCACGAGCAGAGGTCTTTACAGCCACAGCTGTGAGCGGACATGCTCCCCTGTCCATTCAGCGCTGTTATGTGGTCATTCATTTTCGTTATTTGTTATGTAATTGTGTATGTAGGTATTGCTGTAATTATTTTTATATACCTGTCCTGGCGGTGTTTGTAATGTGTGCACTGAGGTGTCATCCAGCTGTCAGTGTGCTGCGATCAGCTGACAGGCAACTCCCCATGCTGTGTGCGATCAGACCTCACTGTCCGGCCCCCATGTGATCAGATCTGTACATACATATAAGCATTTTATGCGAGTTTGACCTTGAAAAATTTTTTCAAGGTCAAACCTGTTAAAAGTGGTTTTTCATAAGCTAAATTAGATGTGATCAAATGCCAGTATTTAGTTCATGCACCTGAATCAAAGTTTTTTTTTTTTTTTTTTTGTGATGGTCACTTTTTTCAACTTTTTCAGTTTCTGAATTCTTTTTCAGATAATTTTCACAGCTGGGCTGGCTTGGGAACGCCTTGGGGTTCCCCCGGAGGAGCTAGGGGAGGTGTGTGTGTGTGTGGATCGGGAGGTCTGGGCGGCTTTGCTTGAGCTGCTGCCCCCGCGACCCGACTCCAGATAAAGCGGAAGAAAATGGATGGATGGATGGATGGCATTGGTTATCTGCTAAGCACAATTTGTCATTGCTTTTTGGCACTTAGTTTCTGACTGATAACTGGAAAATAGGTATAAAATTGGAACCTCCATCCGATTTTGGTGGTGTAGGTGAATCCATAACAGAAAAATGAGAGTGACTGCGGCACTTTTGACTGAGATATAATGCAAAATGTACACCAACTGGACTTTTCAATATTAAATTCAAATGTCCACAAAATCCATAATCCGGACCAGATCTGGATCAAACTTTGTCAGGTGACAGTGAGTGCCAGTCTGCACCCTACTTTCAAATATAAGAGTGTTGGGGCACGTTTGATTGTGATGTAAAACATACATTAAATGGGGTTTTCAATATTACATTTAAATATCCACAAAACCCACAATCTGGATTAGATCCAGATCAAACTTTGACAGCCGATAAAGGATACCATCCTACATAACAATCTCAAATATTAAAGAAATTTGATCTTTTTCAACAGAATTATGAATTTCTGAAAGTTCTTTCAATGTTAAAGGGATTTTTCCAATTTTCCGAAATTTTTACTGACTCTGCCCTTTGACCTATGACCATGAAAATTACACGATTTCTTGCATATCAGTATATGAATCTTCAGTACAAATTTCATAATGATATATGAAAAATTTGTGAGCCCCAGGCTGTTCACAAACCGACAAACAAACAAACGGGCAATAACATAACCTCCTCAAACTTTGTTGATGGAGGTAATACAAAAAAAAAACCTTTGTTAGTGGCTGCATTGTGAGTGACTGTGGATGGAGGTGTTGTGCAATGTCATACAAAATAAACACCAATTTGATCACCGGAAGTGATGAAGAATCATCTCAAAACACCGGAGAAAGCAGTCTGACACACAGTTTCAGTTTAAACAATTTATTTTCTGCTTAAATAAGTACTTGGCTCATCCATTGTAGGTTATGTTGGATCATACATGTCGATACCAGATTTATGGTTGTGGTGGTCCGGTATGAAAAAAATTTACACAGATACAGAAAAATCAGATTTTTTTTTTCCTTTACTATTTGTGATCAGTACTGTGATTTGGCCATTAATAAAATGTAGTTCCTCATGTAAATAAAACCAATTAAATAAAGTCATCAAACCATTAAAGTGTAACTTATTCCTTCTCTTAAAAAACAAACCCACACACAGCAGACCTAAAAGATTAAAAACATACATGTAGTACATGTGATGGTGCACCGTGTGACGGGTGTTCTGATTATTACTGAGGCATTAACTGCAGCAGGAAGAATGAAGCTTTGTTATTTTACTGCTCGTGTTTGGAGTGTTTCATCATAAAAATAAAAAATAAAATAATAGAGGTGGTCAGGCTGGCCTGAAGTGCCACTAAACCTGTTCCACTGTCAGACAGTGCTTTGAATTCAGAAAAAAAAGCATTAAAATAAACTCATCACATGCAGCAAATAATTCTCTGAAGACGTGTTCCACAGACAGCCGAGCAGCAGAATGTCCTTTATTAAAATAAAACCAAGCAGTTTTTTGAATCCCCTGTTAGTTTCTCCATCATCTCAAAGTTGTTTTTATTATTATTATTTATACAGGAGGTCACACGCTTGAAAATGCTCAGTGTCGACCGTTCAATGTGAAGCTCATCATTCACTTCAGTGCATAAACAATCTGCAAAGCTACTGATTTTTATTATTTTTTTAAAGATTTTATACAGTGTCATTTATATACAGTAAAATTAATAATAGTTGAATGTTCATTTTTAAAAACAAACAAAAAAACAACCACATGGTGCAGCTCACCGCTGTGAGGTACAGCAGGAACAATCCACCACTTAAAGAGAGCGTCCCAGGCCCCGCCCCCTCACATCCTTTGGACCGTCTCCTTTCAGTCTTCAGACGTGAAGACCGTATTCCCGCTCACATCCATGCACATCCTCCGGTGGTGCTTCAGTGCTGCTCAGGGAACTGCGAGTTTGGTGACATGCTCATGCGAATTCAAATAAAAGGAGCTCGCGTTGCTTTGTTTGGCGGACGACCACACGCTTTAGGTGACACGTTTACGGCTGGCGGACGAGGCTCCCGTGTGCTGACGGGTTCTGGTCGTTTATCATCCTGGTGGGGCGTTGGCTCGCGAAGAGACGTTGGTGGATCTGGAAAGTAAAAATGGGTAATAAGGTTTGAGCCAAAAACGTATGGGTTTACAAATATTCAATTCTCCGTTTGATCTGCGGTAACATTTCTCAAACAGTGGTCTGCGGAAAACTGGTGGTTTGTGACTGACTCCTAGTGGTCTCAATATATTGGGAAAATATCACATTTTAAATTAATGTCACACTGCAACTGAAATGCGTTTGTCAAACTGTTTAAGAATGACTCCAAAGTCTTAATAGTTAGCAGCACGTATGTATTATTTTAGTGGTTAAGTGGTGCTTGGAGACGCTTACCGGGTGAAGCTGCGTGTCCATGTGTTAGGACGGACTCTTCCCCCGTTTCCTGCTGCTGCTGTCTGCAGACTTCATTGAAAAGGACGAGAGAAGAAAGAAGAAAGTTAGCACAGTGTTCGGCCTCATCACCATCGGTGTTGGGTATTAACTGAAACTCAGCTGCACCAGGAGCTGACACACGGCATACTGGGGAAAAAAAACCCAAAATAAAACTGAGGTTACACATATAAAATGAAAATGCTCCTGTAACCGTTTCTTTTGTTTGCAGCCACATTAACCACATCAAACAAGCAGTTTTCACTCTCAAAGTTCAGTCCTGGTCAAAAGTATTAGGACAAGCGAGTCTGATTTTTTTGTTTTTTTTTGTATTTTGTTTGGGGAACTAATTTAGACTGATCCAAAACGTGTAAATATCTGATCAGTGTAATTGATCAGTGTTATTTTATATATTTGTCAGACGACATTCTGATATTGTGGATATTGTGGAGCCAATAATTTTGACCTGGACTCTTATGATTTGTTTAACCAAAGAACCAAAAAACCCAAAATATTCTGTAATGCAGAGGGCAGCAGTTCCCAAACTGTTTGTAGTGCACCGCTATCCTCCCCCAACCAAGAAAAGACTATTGCAGCCCTTTAGAGTTTTGATGTTCTCTAATATCGGCATTTTATTTTTGTTGGTTATCCAGTTGTACCTTTTTACATTGTTGACAAAATAAATAAACCTAAAAATCAAATAAGCAAAAAAAAAAAAAAAAAAAAAGAAAGAAAGAAAAAAGATGGAAATGTTACACAAATGGGGGGAGGGATCCTGGTTCCACACTTTTATCTGAATCTTCTCCTAAAATTCAGTGACTTCATGTATTTGTACAATATGATCATGAACTACATGTTTTACACGATCTTTCATTTATTTAAACCTGCAGGGTTCCTATTAAAATGTACAGTTTATCTATTCTGCTCACGAGCATAAAAGCAATGCAGACATTTAAGTATTTTTCTTCATAAGCGTCACCGTTCTGTCCATGTTGTACTTTAGGTGTAAGTTTCCATTTTTTCAAATATCTTGTTTGCATCAGAGGAACCATTTGTTTCCACGTGAGCTGTGACTCACGACAAAAACATTTGTCTATTTATTTAGCTTCAGTTTATCTGTTTTAATCAGTTAACTTAAATGTTGAGTTTGTCCATATGTGGCCCTGGCAAACTGCCATCCTGTCCAGGGTGTATCCCGCCCCTCACCCTATGACTGCTGGGATAGGCTCCATCCCCCACCCCCCCAAATAACCATTGATTGGAGAAAGTAGGTACAGAAAATGAATGAATGAATGAACTTTTGCAGTTCATGAAAATATTTTTTTGCTTTACTGACTGATCGTGGCAAAGACACACATGTGGAATCCATCATGTCCCTTCCAGGAACATCTGGGTTTGGAAACTGTTGCTGCAGTAACAGTAAGCACGACACTGTTTGGCGATAACGCACAGCAAAAGCCAACCACTGCAAACTGCAGGAAGACGGTGCAGGTTTCACAACAAGAATTCTAAAATTCTGTATCACTCAATTGGAGGGAAAATGGAAAAGAAAGTGAGGAATCGAAAACCAATATATCCATATGAAATTATGTCTTAATAAATCCGTAAGACACCAGACTGAGCAGATGCCTCATCCACTGTCTGGTCTCAATGGAAAGGTGATACACAGACAAAAAAATGAAGCATTTAATGGCATCATGTTTACAACTTCATGCAGGTTAAAGTCAGTCAGAAGCTCATCGGGTTAAGTTTGGTTGCTCAGTTCAGAGGCAAACGCCAACCTCCGTTTTCCCCCTGTGGCCACGTCCCACCAAGTAGCCTTTGTGACCCTGTCGAAAGCGCTTCCCCCTCTTCTTGCCTCTCCCCCCTGCAGCTCTCAGTGCACCAAATGCTGCTACATCACCAACACCAACTCCTCCAGAAACAGTGTGACCTTCACCTGTCCCCTGTTCCTCAGAGTTGATCACACGTCGCACCACCTTCCTTATCACCTGCAGGGGGCGTTACACAGCCGTGTCAGTGAGAAAGGACAGGAGAGGGCGGGATGAAGATGAGACAGATGAAGGAGAAGGAGGAGGAGAGCGATGGTTACTTTTCTGGTGACCAGATTTCCGTCTTCGTCTGTAAACTGCTCCTCTGTCACAGACTCTGCGGGAGCATTTCGGGCCTCCTCTCCCTGAGGTGAAGGTGATGGATGGAGTGAGAGAGAAGGAGGGGTGAGGAGAGTTACTGAGGGAAGGAGAACTGGAGGTAAAGGGTGCAAGACGTTTTGAGAATGAAAGCTAACGCAAGAAAAACCCCCCCCACTTCCAATCGGGTTTCAGTCTGCAGCAGGCGGGTCTCCCAGTGTTTAAAATTAAGAAAAATGATTACAAAAAACTCAAAACCATCATCAATATCAAAGATATGTAAATGACATTTTCTAAACAAAAGCAATACGATAACACTAAAACAAAAAGAGCTGTTTAGAACTTCAACAGTTCCAAATGAGCGTATCATTTAAAAAAAAAATCCATCAAAGACTTAACATTCTTTCCATCACTGCAGTTCAAAAGTTTTTCCTTCTGAGGTCAGACTTTTAGGGAGAACAAAAGTTGTAATAAAGCTGTAAAATTTGTGCTCGTTTCTGAGCTTTGGTTGGATAAAATAAGATGATAAAAGAAAAAATAAAACAACAACAGGAAACCCACCTGTTACTGAAAATGACACGAAGTGACACAGCAGGTTAACGCTTATAACAGACGCAGACACACGAGGTGAGCAGGTCATGCTTTGAGTCAGTAGTTTGTTACAAAGACTGAGAATCCCAGAGCTTCCACAGGATGTGCAACAATGGAGGAAAAAAAAATGAACAAAAAAACCTCACAAACTTCACTTTACTGTAGGAAAGTATACTGTCCTTTTAGTTTTATATTACAATGGTGCAGAGCCCGAATTTGCCAATATTTTTGTACAGTAAAAGAAGCACAAACACACACACACACGCACAACTTTGTCAGATTTGGCATGGGAACCCGCAATTTACACATATATTCTCTGGACTGTAAATAAGTGCATTTTGAGTGACACAATTGCCAGAAAGTAAACCAGTAATATAACTACAAGTGTTTATTATTATTTGTCCAAAGTATTCTCTGCAAGGTGTTGCACTTTGAATGTTTTTGCAGTTTTATATAATCACCACTGGAGGGTGCAACCGTAACTTTGATGTGAAGAGGGGAGTCTTGTGTCAGATGTGATTTTATTCTGCGTTTTCAGTCATTTCAGACACGTTTTGATGATTTCTCAGACTGGTTTTTTATTTTCTTGATTTTACACATTTTATGTCTGGTGACCGGGGGGGTTACAGATTCTCTTTCATTATATTAAAATTAATAAAAACCCATGTTCCAAATTTTCATCTTTATGAAGTTGGTACAGTGCAATAAGGTCATGAGGTTAGCACTGTGGGAAAAAACACTTGATCAGAGGAATATTTACAAAACATAAGTGTAAACACTGATGTATCCAGATGTTTCATCTGCAATGCCACATGTTACATTTGTGCTACAAGTTCCAGACAATGATCGATGATTACGAGTGTTCCACGTCTGGAAATGTGGAAAGGACAGGAGACAAAATCAGACATCTGCTCACAGACCGATCACCTGTATGGATCATTTTTTAGATTTAGATCAAGTTTTATTGTTCTGCGACACCGGCAATATGGTTTTATTGCTGCTTTGTCACTTCTTTCTGGTGTGTGTTTATTACATATTTTCATAAACAATTTGCATTCTCTTTTCACATATCAGCTTCAGTATTAGCTTTAGAAACAGAAGTCTGTGATTTTAAAACCTCAAATCCAAACAAGCAGCACAGTCACGAGCACCACAAACGAGGAACACAACAAACAGCACAGCTGATGGTGTCTTAGCTCACAGCAACAGCATTCTGTAAATGTGTGAAGGGATTTCCTTTGCAAACAAACAAGGCACACACTGCCTGAGCACAGCAGGCCTCACAAACCTTCAGTATGACCAGCCGGCGGTACACCCGCGTGGTGACAGTGGTCTCCTCCTCAGAGCTGGACTGTTCAGCTCCAGCAATGTCCTGACAACACCGACCGGGCAGCAGTGCACAATTAATGATCCCTGCACATGTTTGTGTGCAACAATCCTTATGTCCAGTTTAAGGCTGTGACTTTTACACCCTTAAACGCGAATGAATTAAAAAAGGACTGGTGAGTTGTAAGGCGCTAAACTGGGTAAAAATACATTTTAAAGGGGAACTCAAGGGTGTTTCAACATTTTCAGTTGTTTCTGGGGTCATCTTTTCACTCTGTCCAAAAATGACGTTAGTCGGTCGGGTATTGGTTAAGAACGCTGACCATCAGAGGCTAACCAGCTGCTCAAGTGGGCTAAAAACACTGTCAACTGCTTTGTCTCCTCACTGAACTGCTGAAAATGTTCTGGTAGCATGCAGAAAATCCCTACAGAATATATATATATATATATATATATATATATAGAGAGAGAGAGAGAGAGAGAGAGAGAGAGAGAGAGAGAGAGAGAGAGAGAGAGAGAGAGAGAGAGAGAGAGATGCATGTTTACCGCCACTAAATGTAAAGAAACATTTTAAAATGGATAATCATACAGTCAGCTGCCTACTTAGCCTTCTTCCTGTTTGGCGACACCGTTATCTACTAAGTCCATACAAGTCTAATGTCGATAACGGCCTCAACTTATAATTACTTTGTGGGGAGCAACTTTGAAAAAGCAAAAACATGTTTTTGTTTGTTTGTTTTTTAAAAAGTTTGTGTTAAAAAATCCTGGAGTTCCCCTTTCAAACCATTTCAAGATCTGCAGCCCAAGTGGGAAGACACTCAACTATGTTTGAATACTGTTTAAATCCCAAACTACTATTAAATACGATAATCAGAAAGCAATATGCATTGAGACAGATCTCCCCTGATGTGAAATTAAAAATGCCAGAGTCCTATCTTTCACCTGGATATTGTGCTGGGAACTGTCGCCTCGCTCTCCTCTCTTCTCGTCACTTCCTCTGCTTGGTCCCGCCGTGCTGCTGTCCTCCTGAGATCTGCGCCGCTTGGCCTCCTCTTTTCTGGCTGGGTCAGTGTGGCCTCCGTTATGTTTGTCTGTCCGGTCCTCAGGCTTCTTCGGAGAATCAGCGAGACTGTCAGGGCTGAGGGAATAAAAAAACTGATTAAAATGACCAGCAGCTGTCCCAGGAGGGAAAACACTGTGGTTAGAAAATAAAGGTTTATACTATAACTGACAGCTGGTCAGCACATTAACTAACACGTGTGTGGACTACAGCATTGTAAGAAATATAGAAACCCGACCTGGTGTCAGTGCTGGAACCGTCGCCGAGGGCTGCTGCCTCATTCGTCACACCAGACATCTCAGTGCGCCAGCCTGGAACTGAACAAACGTCTTTTTCTGCCTGTTGTACTTGTTGGAGGATGGCTTTCACCCTCTCCTCAGTTATCTCCTCATCGTCCAAGCCTCCCTCCTGCTGTATGTCCTCCAGCAGGCTCTGCAGCCTCTCCTGGGTCATCTCCTCCTCTTCTTCATCCTCCTGTCCATCTCCACGACCAGCGTCTGGGGCAGCAGGAATGACTTGCCTCCCTCCCTGACTCTCAAAGTCTAATTTTCCTCTCCTCTCATTATCGGGGCCCTCTCGGCTCAGCACAGTCTTTTCTTCCACAGAGACATCACGGCGACTCGTTTTGCCATTAGAGATCAAAGCCGTGTCTTCGACCTCCACAATCGGAGGTTTGTGGGCCACTGTAAGGGGTTCACTGCTAGAGGTACTGGTCGTGTGAGTGAGTGAGAGGTCGCTAGGTCTAGCAAAGGTGGTCTTGCTAGGGAAGTCTACGCTAGCATCGCCCTCGCTAAAGAAGTCATCTGAGCGCAGCGGAGTTGGGGGTTCGTAGTTGAGGACTGAGGGTGTTTTCAGCTCCAGGTCTATATTGTCGTACCCTGGGTGATCGGCAGGAGTACAGGATTAGAGAATAAAGGGGGGAAAGGAAGGAACAAATACACAGGAAGAATGGAGGAGGAAGTGATGAAATAAGAGGTGACAATCTGAAACACTTGCAATAGCAAAGGTCAGATTGTGCAAAACATATTTGTCTTTTACAGTTAAAAATGGTCGGGGTTTAAAGTTAAACATCCTTAAAGTTGTTCTGTCTGTGCTACTGGAATGGAAACTGTCCTGCTATCAGCAAAATATCTGTGACATATGTCAAACATACACTATGCACAATTACAGCCAGAGAAGCCTGTAACTTATTCTAGGTTGTCTGGGTGTCTTGGTGGCTTTCCTCACTCTTCTCCTTCTTGCAGTCACTCAGGTTTTGAGAACTGTCTACTCCACACAGATTTACCATAGAGTGCCATACTGTTTGTTTTTCTTCATAAGTGGTGTAAATGAAGTCCCAGACATATTCAGTGACTTGAAAATGTTCATGTATCCATCCCCTGACTTATCTGAAAAACAAACAAACAAACAAACAAACAAAAAAAAACAAAAAAAACTGGCAATAAAAATTATTTACAGGTAGAGCTGAAACAACTAATCAAGTTAATCGATTAAAATTGATTATTAAAATAGTTGTCAACTAATTTAGTCATCGATTAGTTGCTAAATAACTTTGTTTTACCACAAATGTTTTGTTTCTTCCATATAATCAACCAAGCTTTGCTTTGAATCTTGAGCCAATGAAGCAGTGCTTTGTGCTGCTGCTTCATTGGTTTCATTTGTTTTATTTCGCTTTATCTTAATTTTTCCCCACTAAAACCCTAAAGAGCATATGCCTGTGAGGAATATTTACCTTTTTTATGTTAAACTGACCTGTTATGGTCTTCTGAAACAGTTGATAGATGTATTTTATGCTAATGCTGATGCTAATGCATTAGCATGTCTATGGCGTTTTCAATGTTAAAGTTAGCATTAAGCTGCTGGCATTTCAGCATGTTTGTGCATTTGTTTTCTGTATAGTAATTAATGGCTCAGCGTTTGTTGTCGTAAAAGAGTCAACTGTATTACAAATTCTAATATTTTTAAATTTATTTTTATTTATATATTAATAATAGCAACAATAATAATAGTAATAATAACTAATAATGCTACAATACAATTTTAGAGAAAGAGACATGAGTCACATGTGTTATTGTGAAATGACCACATAGTTTACAAGTTATACAGAGAATGTTGCACATATAATGATTCAGGCTAAAGTTTTTGATTTAGGTTTTATGGTTAACTGCTTATGCTAATTGCTCATTTGCAGCAACAAAAATACCTCTTTTTTCACCATGTTTTATAACATTTATATGTTTCAAAGTTGTTTTATGACAACTCAGCAGTTTGATAAAGCAATGCCATTTGAAATAATTATTTTTGTTCTTTATTATAAACAGTTTTATTCTTTATTATTTTATATTTCAACAGCCAAGGGACATTTGATGATTTGCTGATTTTCAAGTATTTTAAGTTTTCAAATAATGTTCTGTTGTTAAATAAAGTGATGGAAGGAGAGAAAAAATGTTTCCCTGGCACATTTAAAAAAAATTCCCCGCTAATCCGATTAATCGATTAATCCGGTCAAAACCCCATCAGATTCACCGATGATCCAAATAATCTTTTGTTGCAGCCCTATTTACAGGAATCATACTAAAGTGTTCTATTACTTATGCAACCCATCATCTTGGCTTTTCTATTTTTAATTAATTTATATCGAGTTATAGAGATTTGCTTTCAGTTTAAGTTTAGATAGAATTTTTTTATTTTTTTGTATTTGAAATGGCATAAACAAATTAAAATGTGTG
Organism: Thalassophryne amazonica; assembly: GCF_902500255.1. Lineage (NCBI taxonomy): Eukaryota > Metazoa > Chordata > Actinopteri > Batrachoidiformes > Batrachoididae > Thalassophryne > Thalassophryne amazonica. The sequence continues at coordinate 40,977,848 of NC_047120.1, read as the reverse complement.
AAATACCAAGTGTTGCAGTACATTTGGAGGGCACAGTATATATAAACATTTTGTCTCTCTATGGCTCTAAAGAGAATATACGGGTATCAGGGCCTCCACACGCATGAATGGCAGCTGAAATCATTTACAGCAACCAAAATTAACAAGCAAGCAAATAAATAAGGGCTGCAAACCATTACTAACTGTGCAGTTTGTGAATGCTAATGTTAGTTAGTGTCTGTGTACAGAAAGAAATGCTCTGTGCCATTGGCTGCTTTGTTTTATTATACATTCAGCTGTGTTTTGTCTTATTTTTAATTTGTACTACAAAGTGTCAGACTTGACTTGCCTTGAAGAACATACACACATTCTCAATGTATGATTTATAAATTCCAGTTTGTATTTGTGTGCATACATATCATTTATAAATGAGGCCCATGGTCTACAAAGTTGTATAATAAAACCCCTTTAAAAGTTATTTTTTCAAAAGTCACACAGCTATGACTGAAATGTAGAATAATAATACAACCCCTGGCAATAATTATGGAATCACCGGCCTCAGATGATGTTCATTCAGTTGTTTAATTTTGTAGAAAAAAAGCAGATCACAGACATGACACAAAACTAAAGTCATTTCAAATGGCAACTTTCTGGCTTTAAGAAACACTATAAGAAATCAGGAAAAATAATTGTGGCAGTCAGTAATGGTTACTTTTTTAGACCAAGAAGAGGGAAAAAAATATGGAATCACTCAATTCTGAGGAATAAATTATGGAATCACCCTGTAAATTTTCATCCTCAAAACTAACACCTGCATCAAAACAGATCTGCTCGTTAGTCTGCATCTAAAAAGGAGTGATCACACCTTGGAGAGCTGTTGCACCAAGTGGACTGACATGAATCATGGCTCCAACACGAGAGATGTCAATCAAAACAAAGGAGAGGATTATCAAACTCTTAAAAGAGGGTAAATCATCACGCAATGTTGCAAAAGATGTTGGTTGTTCACAGTCAGCTGTGTCTAAACTCTGGACCAAATACAAACAACATGGGAAGGTTGTTAAAGGCAAACATACTGGTAGACCAAGGAAGACATCAAAGCGTCAAGACAGAAAACTTAAAGCAACGTGTCTCAAAAATCAAAAATGCACAACAAAACAAATGAGGAACGAATGGGAGGAAACTGGAGTCAACGTCTGTGACCGAACTGTAAGAAACCGCCTAAAGGAAATGGGATTTACATACAGAAAAGCTAAACGAAAGCCATCATTAACACCTAAACAGAAAAAAGCAAGGTTACAATGGGCTAAGGAAAAGCAATCGTGGACTGTGGATGACTGGATGAAAGTCATATTCAGTGATGAATCTCAAATCTGGACTGGGCAAGGTGATGATGCTGGAACTTTTGTTTGGTGCCGTTCCAATGAGATTTATAAAGATGACTGCCTGAAGAGAACATGTAAATTTCCACAGTCACTGATAATATGGGGCTGCATGTCAGGTAAAGGCACTGGGGAGATGGCTGTCATTACATCATCAATAAATGCACAAGTTTACGTTGATATTTTGGACACTTTTCTTATCCCATCAACTGAAAGGATGTTTGGGAATGATGAAATCATTTTTCAAGATGATAATGCATCTTGCCATAGAGCGAAAACTGTGAAAACATTCCTTGCAAAAAGACACATAGGGTCAATGTCATGGCCTGCAAATAGTCCGGATCTTAATCCAATTGAAAATCTTTGGTGGAAGTTGAAGAAAATGGTCCCTGACAAGGCTCCAACCTGCAAAGCTGATGTGGCAACAGCAATCAGAGAAAGTTGGAGCCAGATTGATGAAGAGTACTGTTTGTCACTCATTAAGTCCATGCCTCAGAGACTGCAAGCTGTTATAAAAGCCAGAGGTGGTGCAACAAAATACTAGTGATGTGTTGGAGCGTTCTTTTGTTTTTCATGATTCCATAATTTTTTCCTCGGAATTGAGTGATTCCATATTTTTTTCCCTCTGCTTAGTTTAAAAAAGTAACCGTTACTGACTGCCACAATTTTTTTTTCCTGATTTCTTATAGTGTTTCTTAAAGCCAGAAAGTTGCCATTTGAAATGACTTTAGTTTTGTGTCATGTCTGTGATCTGCTTTTTTCTACAAAATTAAACAACTGAATGAACATCCTCCGAGGCCGTGATTCCATAATTTTTGCCAGGGGTTGTATATTTAAGTTATAAGTGCAAAACAAGCTGAGTTTTCTTCTGCATTGTCTTGTTTTTAATTTCCAAACAGCAAATTCTAACATGCAGTGGGGCTTTTCGGTGAGATGAGCTGTTCTGTATGTGAAGGTTTATATAGCGTCTCTTTAAATTACTCTTCCTTTTGTGTGTGACAGATGAAGCAGCACAGGACAGAAGGAACAAAACCAAATCACAAAGAGAGAGAAACGTGAACAAAGACATAATGTAAAATGCAACCTAGAAACTACACATTTTTCACTCACACTGACGTTATTACTGCTGCAGGAAGTACTGCAGTTCCTTTATTTATTTATTGGGTTAACCTTTTGCAGAACTGCTTTATTGGTGAAAGTTTGTCAGTTTGTATTTGCTGTCAGTTTGAGCACAGAAGCAAAAAGAGGTTTTGTTGGCTTGAAGAAGAGGAAAAGACGAGCAGAGGTCCTAGATATAGAAGTCAGGAACTGAGTGGTCACGCCGGAAGTAAGGAGGCACACCAGGAGGGAGAGGAGGGGATGGAGGGGAGGAGGGAGAGCGATCATCCAGAGAAGGAGAAAAAGAAAGATGGGGTGGGAGAAAAGGATGGCAGTCAGCAGGAAGAGGGGATGATGAAGGGGTGGAGAGCTGAAGAGTAGGCAAGGGAGAACTGAGAGAGTGAGACAGAGGAGTGAGATGCTGAGGGTGAGCTGAAAAGGAGGAAGGAGAAGGAGCACACAAGGCATGGCAAGTGTGGGAGGAAGGGGAAGAGGGAGCAGGAGGAGAATGGGGGACAAGCTGAAAAGAGGGAAGGTCGTGAACAAAAGGAAGAGAGGATTGGGAGGGAGTAAGAGGAGGAGACGAGGGTGGACAGGAGGCAGGAGGAGAGACTAACGAGCAGTTTATAACCAAAGGACAGTGAGGGAGAACAGGAGCAGCAAGCAGGGGTTCAACAGGAGGAGTAGGAGGAGGGGGCGAGAAGGAAAAGGGAACAGGAGAAAAGGGAGGAGGAGAGGTGGAAATGGAAGGAGGGAGGCACTGGACAGGAGGGGAAATACAAAGAGCGAGGGGACAAATGATAGACTGAGAAGGGTGAGGGCACAGGGAGGATGCAGGAGGAGGGGTAAGACATTTTGGAGCTATTAGTGATCACGATTCACAGGAGACAGACAACAACAACAACAAAAAGAACAACAGTTAGAAGAGACGGCAAAGGACAAAAACAGCTCAATGCAAAAAACATGTGGCAGATGGAGACAATAATATCTGAGGAGCTGCAAGAGGGAAGGTTTTGCTTATCTGACTCGATAAGCAAGATTACAAATGTTTGCAGTGGCACCTTTTCAACCAGGCGCCGAATGCTGCACATTCACACAGCAGCTTGTTGAAGAGGCTACGCTGCTGCACATAAGCTCATGTTGAAGCTTGTGGGTTAACGGCAGGTGACGCCCAATTAGCACAGCACGGATCTGCGACATTCACAAAGGATGAAGCCTCGTGGTTCCCTGATGTACTGTTAAGTTCAAAGCTTGGTTGTTCTGCAAGTTAATAAGTGCTGGAGTTTTGCCGCTGATCCAAATGCAGTAAGTCACAGGAAGCCAGTGATGTTAGCAAAAGGTAGCAATGAGCTGGTTAGTTGTGCTTTAGCGCTGAAAAAGGAATTTGCTTTTGGATTTAGTTGATCAGTGGAGAGAGGAGGAGGAGGAGGAGGCAGGGAGAAGCTGCAGTGGAGCATAATAGAGGCAGGGAGGCTTGAAGGAGCTCCGGAGATGACAGGAAGGCTACAGCTACCAGCAGTGACATGTAATTACACACTTCGTTCAAACAAATGAAACTTTCTGTGACTTTCCAGATTTCCAGATGTGGAATGTACAACCCACCAGATATAATTACATCGACATGATGCATTTTGCTGCCAGGCAAAACAGACGGGCTGCATTAAAGAAAACGCCAAACAACACAGTTAGCGTCTGCATATGCAGCCATGCATTAGCAGTTAGCACTAGCATACAGAGTTACACTAACCGTGTTTGATGATAACGGCATATAACTGTGAGCACCAACTGCAGTTAGCATGCCTAAAGGCATGACACCATAAGCCAATACGTTCCACATCAAATCAAATCTGCAAATTCCCAACAAACGTTCATCTCTGATAAAAAAGTAAAAGGCATTTTATTTTCAGTTCATCTGTGAGTGCCATTTTAGGCAGAAAACACAGAGGTCAAATATGATCTACAGCCACAAACACTCAGGGATGTGTTGGGGGGAGGAAAAAAATTGGAGTGTGTTAAAAGTGTATCATCGTAAGCCGACAACGTTAGCACAAGCAGACTTTCACACTAAGCAACAATCATGCATCTGTGGATGTTCTGAATCTGTCATCTTTACAAAGAAGACCACCCTTGCTCCACCGTTGCAGAAATAAAAGTGATCTTTGTGTAAAGATGACTGCTGGAAATTTAATCATGGCACAGCGTTGCCAAACAAAAAAATAAAAAAATAAATAAATACAAATAAAAATGTCACCAGAAGTCACTACTGGCTCTCTGAAATGTCATGAAAGTCCCTGGGTTACATGATGAGGTATTCAAGATGTCAAATTTGTACATTGTAAATAACTGTCTTCCCAACTGGTGAAGTGGGAAGACAGTTGAAGACTATATAGCAGTAATTTTTTTGTTTTATATACTGAACAACAAAAGAAATGTAAGTTTTACTATAAACAGTAGGGAGGAGAGTAATTGTTATTTCAGTCTATCACGGAGATGCAGATTACAAATAGTGAGCTTCAAGTCACAGAGCATGCGTTTGCCCACAAACACGACCACGGTTGCCGGCAAACACCTGGACAGAATTATGGAGGTGTGGTATGTTTTGAGCAATGACATACTGTCGGTAACAATTAGGAGTGAAATTTGTAAAATTTGAAATATGTTGCATTTTTGCCATGCCACGCCTATCTGAAAATCTTCGTGAACGTGCCTTTGGCATGCTGGATGTTTGACAACGCGGAACACAGCCAAATGTTTAAATGTTCATGCGTCAACTATCATCCAGCTAAGGAGGAGATTCTGTGACACAGGGAGGACACGCGACAGATCACAGAACCCTTATGGGAAATTCTGGATCACCGTGTTCATGCTCATTGCTCACATGGTGGTCACACGCGCTATTCACTGAGATCTGATCCAGAATGTTATCCCTCTCTTTATCAGCTTGATAAACTCAGACACACCTTCATTTACCATTGTATGTGACAATTTGACAGAAATTTTACTCATAAAGCAATATTAAAACATACTTGCATTTCTTTTGTGGTTTAGTGTATACACATACAGCTGTTTTTGCAATTTTATGATATAGTGCTCCAAGATGTGATGTCACATCCATAACAACACTCAGATTGGTTCTATACATTTTTTTTTTCAAAATGAAAAGACAGTCTTTGTGTACTAGTCTGACTAGTCATGACTGTCTTAGCTTTTAGCATGAAACAGAGCAGCACATGTATAAGCAGAGAACTCCAGCACCAGCACCAATAAATCTATTTCCAAACTAACTGGTTTGTGTGGAATTTGCCAGATTTGTCACTGGAGAGGGTTTTTAGAATGTAGGGAATGTCAAAAAGTTATTAAATCAAGTGACAAGGGTATTAAATGGGCAACACTGCCTCTGCAATGAAGCTCTTGACTTTAAACTCATTAAAAAATATTTAAGAGAAAAACAGAGCAAGAAAGAGACAGAAAGACTCCATGCACACATGCCACTATTATACACTAATGACTATATTGTAAGTTATGCTTTTTATGTATGTCAGAATTGCACAAATTGTCAAACACAGATGTGTTGGATGTTTGTGGGTTGAAATCAAACTTTAAAAGTTACAACACATAAAATAATTATTGTGAAACCAAATTATGAAACAGTGCCTGAAAAATGAGCCTCATTCATTTTTTTTAGCCTGCTTAGTAAGATTTTGAGAAGATGGGATGGAGACACAGGTTCATTTGTAGCGTACATGCTTTTGTAAATCAACAAACAGTCCTAGAAGTTTTCATGCCCCCAAAATGGAATATACATATTCAAATTAAACTGTGCAAAAGTCTTAAGAACCATGAGGCGAGTAATGGATGCAAATCCAGCAAACCCAGGGTTAGATATACCATGTTTATTATTCAAGGTTGTGTTATGTTCTGAATGTAATATCAACCAATCATAGTAGCACACTTTAAACCATAAAATAGTGTACCAGGTGCACAGCACTTGTTATATGGCTGGGGGGGCCTGGCTGCCTTTTTGTTTCTGTCCTTTGTTTCTCCTTCCAGGTGGCTTGCATTTGGAACTGAGTGGCTGTGTTGCTGAGTTTATCAGGACCTCACCCTGATCACCTGAGGCTGATCACCTGCGGCTCATCAGGACTCACAGCTGTGGTGCATCTGCATGGATTGGAACATGGTGGCATTTAAGACTGGAGTGCACAGTGTGTATTTGCCAGAGACTCGACCTTGTGACCAGACGGGTGAGATCGTCGTCTCGGGAGCCATCTCATCATCAGTGGATGCAGAGAACGTCCAGGTTTGATGCACGGTCTGTGAAAGAGGAGGGGGTGAGGTCTCACGCTCGTCAGCACACTTCCTGAGGTACGTTAGATTTTGTGACTAACATTTATACAGTCAGTAAATGTGGTGTCCCTCACACCTTTTTATATTGAGCTGTATGTTAGTCATGTATCGACTTCCACTGCAGTGGAGTTTTGTGAACTGGATGTTCCATGCCTGCAGGTTGGGAAGTTGATTAGTAATCAAGCCAGGAAGTGTTTGCTGTTTGTACACCTTTAAGTGTTCTCTCTGTGTGTAGAGTGTGGACTCACATAATGGTTCCTTCTTTCACAGACTCGGTTTGTTGCGGCCACCTGGGGGGTGTCGGCGGGGTCCTTGAGTCCGAACAGCTTCTGGCTCCGGACCGTTAGCGCTGCTGGGAGCGCACCACGCCAGACCGCACTTTGTTTTTTATGTATCACTGTTATGTATTAAATTCAGTTAGCCTTTGTACCGTGCTCTGCTTATTTCATACTGGGTCCTTCAAACGCTGGTCGGTTCTCCGAGCTGCGTCCGACACATAACAGTACTATGGTATCAAGAAAGCAGATGCAAGTGAAAAAGATTTCTGGCAGACTAAAGGATTAGTGACAACCTATCAAAGCGCACAACGGACAACAGTCACCAAAGATCCCTGAGGTGAAGCAGTGCAAAAGTAACGTGTAGGTTTGTATTCTTTCATGAGTGTTGACTCTTATTTTGTTGAATGGTTTTCAGTTCACTTCATAAACAGCATTGCTTCAGTTTGCAACCTCACCACAGACAATAATGCTACATGCAGATGTCAGTGAGGTGCAACTGCTCTGAACATGATTTATCAAAGGTACAAATGCTTTCTGGTGGGGGACAATATCAATGCACCAGCTCTGCATCTGACTACACCTGATTGTACCTATTGGTCTTTTTTTTTTAGACCAATAGGTACACATGAGTGAAAAAATATGTAGAACCTCTCTTGACAATGCACCAGTAGCAAGTGATGAAATCGCAGAAGTCAAATTTATACAGGCTACGTCACGTGACGTCTCAAAGTTGAGTTGATTATCAGCTCCGCCAAGCTACGCTACTGTTCCACAGAGTGTGCTACCAAGACGCCCACCCTCTGACAACGAAAACTGAAGTACAGTACATGCTATATAGTAAGTCTGCGGGCTGTTGCGAAACATTGAGCTCTGCCAAAAGTTGCCCTTCACTGAGGGACATCAACCTACATCGAAGACAGGAAATTTGGAGCCCTGGAGCGAGCTTTCTCCAGCGTTTCACAGATTTTTGAGATTCTGCTATGTCAGCCAACATCAGCCACTTCACATCATAGTGTGAATGGGCCCTTAAAGTTTACATATTTTTACTGCTCATTATTTAACATTTAGTAGCTTGTCAGTATTTTTCCAGCATCTTTGTTCATTCTTAAGATTTCTGCACAGTACAGTTTGTTCCACATTATTCAAGTTGGATGTAGTGGAATATGGTTTGGGAGTTTTCTTTGTTAATATACTAACAATCAACCAGAAACTGAGCACAGTAAATTAACTGCACTGCCCAGTCAGGTGACTGAATAAATTTCTATTATTACCTGATGGCTTTGATTGATAAACCTGATGTTGGATGAGCTCATTTAACTTCCACTGATGGGTCAAGAATCACTGATTTTGTATTTGTTCATACAGACAGTTTGGTCTAACGGACTACCAAGCTGAAAAAGGAGGTGAAAAAGGTGAAGGGATAGACAGAGATAGAATTCAGCTGGGGTGGACTACACTTTACCATCGGACTGATCCGGGAATACTGCGTTATCATCGGCAAAGCAGCGTGTGCCTGAAATGTTACCGTAGTCAAATATGGGCCCTTCCAGCAAAGTCACAATATCCAACCGATTGATCTTAGCCAGCACCGCAGTTAAAGTGTCCGCTAGGGGGGAACGGAGAGACGTTAGAGACAGTAACACACAAAACATTTCATCTTTCATGTTGTAAAGCCATAAAGCATCAATGTAACAAACTACCAAACACAATATGCAATCTGATGTATGCCAATGGAAAAAATACCTGAATATTAACTATAACAGAAAAGGCTCATTAAATCCCCTTCACAAACAAACACAAACTGCTCACTTGTGGCATTTTTACCATCCCTGTGCACCCATTTCTTAAGGAGCATGAAACTCTGCGCTGTCAGGGAATTGGGATTCTCCACTCTGATGTAGTTGATCTCGTCCACTGAAAAATCCAACTCCCTGGCCAGCTCTGTAACGGTAACAAACACAACAACAATAATTATAAAAACAGGTTTGTTTTTTTGTTGTTTGTTTTTTTTAAAGTGAAGGCACAAAGCCAAAACTTGTGACGTCACAAAATACCTTCACAATCAGAAATGTTTAAGCATGTCATTTCCCCTGCTATTAGGATGGCTTGCATAGGATTAATGGAGTCGTCGGTTCTGAAAAATCTTTGTAACACTGTATCGACAAGCTCTAAAATTTTGAATTCTGATAAATGACAGGTAAGGATCAGTGAACCTTCTACTTTGGAGCTTTTAACATGCACAATAACTATAATTTAAAAGTCAAGAATATCAAATCAAGTTGCTTGAGAAGCCTTGTTGTCCTCATGGCTGCTAAAGGCACTGCTGCTTGCATTGGAGGAGCTACCTACAATATTTTTACACTTGCACTGAAAATTCTGTTCCAATATTCTCAGGTACTTTGTGCTACTTCCCATTAAAGCTAGCCTAGAAACCAAGCCATTGATGACATCTAAGCACCACTGCTATTGTTGTTTAGAGAACACTCGAGCATTTTTTGTTAAAATATGTCACAAATAAGTAAAGTGGTTACAATCACAGTTTGCAACAGTGAAAGAAGATATCGTGTTTTAAATGGCCAAAATGCCCTCTAAACCTAGAACATACAGCTGAGTAGCTAAGTGCTAGCCACAGCGAAAATGAAGATGAGTCACATGGCAGCTCACTAATGACCATAACAATTTGTTCATATCACTGCATCAAAGCCATGGGCGCAATTTGGTGGGGGATAGGGGGGACATGTCCCCCCACCTTTTCAACCAGGGGGGACAGACATATATGTGTGTACTTGAAACATGCTATGCCAGTCTTATGTGCAAACCATGTCAGTTTTATATGCAAAACCATGTCAGAATAGTATCTTTGTTTCTTCAAGTTTGTATTTTTAGCAGCATTGACTTGTTTACAACACCCGTTTCTTGTTTGTCACATACAGAATTTTCTGGGACTGCATTTGCCCAGATTTGAAACCAAAAATAGTTGCCTCTAGGGACTAGTGTCTACACATAAGTATCAATGGACCATATGCTAATTTACTAAATTCTGAAAGTTAGAAAAGGAAATCAGAAAAGCTATCTGGGACCTCAGAAAGCCCATCTGCAATTATTGCTTGATCTCCAAAATCAGTCTATGCAAGCAAAATTATGTTCAGTATGAGTTCAGTATGAGTGTTGTCATTAGTGCCACTTCGAAAATTAAATTCATGACAAGTAGTTTATCCTAAACTTATGATCTGTTGTTTTTTCAAACTTATGCAAAAACAAATCTTGAGAAAAAAATACAGTATGCGATAGTTAATAATTATTAAGAGCCTGTTCTTTAATATTTATGAATACATTTTACCACATTGCAGTTGTGTTTTTAATGAAAACTCAACCTATCATTCTTTTTGAGTTCTACACATGTGGTGATACCTTATTTATACCAGGATGTTAATAAAATCAATGCTGGCTATTCTCAGAATAAAGTACTTATATCCACAGTTTCAAATTGTATAAGTCAAATGGTGTCCACTTTATGGTCTTCTCAAAACATTAAAATTACTGTTCTGGGTGCTCAGAACGCATCTGAGCTTATCTAGAAACCGTTGGCTTCTGGGGGCCTAAAGCGGCCCCCACAGCCCCGGCCTATGGGCTTCGGCCCTGCGGGCCTCGCACTTTGTTCCCCCCAATTTCTAGTTCTAAATTGTGCCCTTCAGCAAAGCTATTTGGATTTATTATTTTTATTTCTTTTAATGCTGACATTTAAGATTGCTCTGGGTGGGAGATTAACTTTGTGAGTTTATTTCTTGCTATAGCACATCAGTGTGGTTTGTGACAGAGGTGAGACGAAGTCACCATCAAGTTATTCTCGAGCCGTAGAGAAGCTTGAATCTTCGACTGGACTGGGTTGCTTGACGCGAGGACGTTTCGCTTCAAATCGCAGAAGCTTCGTCAGCTAAAATTCTTGCTCTGGAAGTCTGACTTCTGTCTGACTCTTGTAGAGAAGAATAAAACAGAAACCAACAAAAGCTGGAGTTTTAAACCTAACCAGACCCCTCCTACTGAGAGGCAGACTGCTATAGGCTAGTGAGTAAACAATAGCTCTAATTAGCAACTATTGTGCTGTAGTTAGCACACCTAATGGCAGGACAGCTGTCCCTCTAATGATGGGATGGATGCCTTTCTGATGGCTCCCTTGATGACGTGAATGACTCATTACCATGAACAAAAGACTGATACTCCTTTGACCTGAGTACCCCATTGTAAACAGGGGATAAAGTGTGTCTCAGACCCGCTCCCCAGTTAAGGCTGGGTTTAAAACGTTTCACAAAGAATGCCTCCTTGACCCCTCTCTCAAACGATTTCTTCTCTCTGGCTAATATTTTAACTTCCTTGTCCTCAAACATGTGGTTAGTGTCTTTAAGGTGGAGGTGAACCGCAGACTGAGGTCCACTGGTGCCCTCTCTGCGGTGCTGGTATAGCCTTTTGTGTAAAGGTTGCTTCGTTTCACCTATGTAGTGTTCGTTACAGTTTTCCTGACATCTGATAGAATACACTACATTGCTCTGTTTGTAACTAGGGATCATGTCTTTAGGGTGAATTAATTTCTGTCTCAAGGTGTTAACCGGTTTAAAGTAAACTGGGGTTTTGTGCTGTCTGAAGATCCTCTGTAGTTTTTCCCCTACTCCTGCTAAATAAGGGAGAGACACTCCTCTTCTTCTTGTCTCCATCTCCTGTCTATCTGGTCTCTTTGTTCTCTGGGACTTCTGCACTTTGTCCAGGGACCATCGTGGGTACCCACATACTGTGGGTATACATACGAGTCATGAATAAGCAAGTCCCAAGTCCAGTCTCAAGTCATAATGAGCACCAATTGTTTTCAAGCTGACCTGAGACTTGACTTGGGACTTGCAGAGTAATGACTTGAGAATGACTTGACACTCCCACCTCTGGTTTGTGATGTGTTTCTCATCTAAATACTGGCCAAATCATTTAAACACTAAAACAGTGAAGTTGTAATAATCTGTTATAAATGTGCAGGTCAACATACTGAACTGGAACCTCCTCTGTCACGGTGGTCCTCCGTGTACCATGTGACAGGTAACATGGACATTTCCCCTGTATTTTTACTTGTGTCTGGGTTTAGAACACAGACAGCTTCTCACACAAGCAATATGCCACTGTGACCACAAGCAAAACCACTGTCAAGCAAAGAAAACTAGGATCTACATCTGTGTTCTCCACTTTGGACAGCTGTTATCTATTATCAATGGATTTGCAAACATAATCAATCATTTCCCTGCATTTCCTCTGCCATAAACTGTGTTTTTTCCACATAATGAATATAAACACCAGTCACTGTGCCAGATACAATCTGAAGCTATAAAAAGAGGAATGCTGCTTGTGTAGACCAGCACACTGGCTATCATAAATGTCAGCTCTGGGAACATGACGTGCAGCAGATCTACCACACTGCAGGCAACAGGGGTAACACATTAAATATGGATTAGATTCCTTTCCAGTAATGGGCTCACTTGCTCTTCCACTGCAACAGACACACAACCAACAGCACTTGCACAGATGAACACAGTTATAGCGCACTCAAACACACCCACGCAGCAGTGCTGCAGTGCAGGTGGCTCAACAAACTGCAGCGGCCACACCCTTATCACCACTCAAGTACAGCGCATCGCAAAATGTTTGCACGGTTACACTTTCATATGTATGCATATTTCATACATGCTTATGTGCATTATGATAATGAATTGATGCATGAAGCGCTATAACCACACAGCTCGGCATGATGTGTTGCCAAAATTAACAAAAAATAATAATGTTAAGTTTCTTTAGCTTATTTTATGCTTTACTGTTTGCATACTCTTATATGATGTACATTATGAGTGATGTACGTGACTTCTGCAATACCGCTCACTTGACTGTATGTCCACCAGAGGGCATCACACAAACACTATAAACATGTAATATCTGAGAGCTCCACTTCAGCTGATACTGTCACATGTGAGTAAAATTCATACCACATGAATATGAATAAACAATAAAGACTTCACACAGTAAATAGTTATTGATACCTGCGCTTCAGTCTTTGCATGAATTTGGAATTATGTCCATTCATGCACAATCCTATTTTTTAATATAGGTAATTAGTTTTTTTGTTTTAGAAAGAGGGTGAGAGGTCATGTGACATGCGGGTGAGAGGTCATGTGATATGCACGTGAAATGTGCGCTCACCAGTCCAGCTGAGTCCGAGGTGGTCGGCTACTATTGCCATGCGGAGGTCTGTTCTCTCACACGGACTCTGAGGGCCTGTGGGTGGTCCAGCAGTAAGTGATGAAACGGGGACGAGCAGGAAACAAACAATAAATATTTATGAGATTATGGCAAAAACTTCAAAAGTAGTTGTATGTCATGCTTCATAAGAAAGACATGGCCTAACACTGGCTGAAAAGTGCTAACATTTAATAAAAAAAATAAAAATAAAAAATGGGATTGTGAACCGAAAGTTTGTCCATTTGTACTATTGCTGTATTAATTGACGGTGATACTTAACACCGAGTTAATTCCACTTATTCAACTAACATAAAAGCGATTTGATGTGCAATTACTCATAAGCATATACAACGACTAACTTTAGCTCACGGTCCCAAAACAAACGTTTCTGGCCCAACTTTCTTCAAGTCATTTTAGACAAACTTTTCCCACATGTACCGACAGCCCATACTCCTACACGGTTGTCTCTACGCTTATGCATTTTTATTGTTTAAAACACATATACGTCTGCTACATAGAACTCATCAGTAGCAGTGAATGCGATCTCCCCACTAAATCCAACTCTATTTTAGCATTTGCTGATGAGAAATAAATATTCAAGTAATAAACATGACAAAAAATAATCAGAATTGCAGCAAGGATCCATCAGGCCAGAAAAGTAAAAAAGCTTCCACACTAAAATGTTTTAATTATTGTAGTATTAGTATTGTAGTATTAGTAGTAAATTCAAAGGTTTTGCATCACATCACAACAACAAACATACTATCAAGCAACAACCCCAAACCCTAATAAAAGCAATTCATCACCACTTGAAATCGAGAGTAATCCAGCTGCACACGTTGAACAAACATACTGCAGCTGGCCTACGTGGGACTTTCAAGTTTGTCAGATGAATTGCTTTCAGTGTTTTAAGACAGCAGAAGAACTGACATATGATAGCTACAGACCAAGCAGGCACACAAAGACTAACACAGGGTCATTTTTTTTGAGAAATTCATGTCTGTGTGTATATCTGGTCTCAACTGCACGCAGAGTGAGTTTTCTCATTTTGAGTTGTAACGACTTCTCTTCCTCTCTCTTTTAATTTAGTGTAGGCATGACATCACAGTAATAAGAAGGAACTTCGAGCATTTCAAGACTTAAAAGCTACAGTCAACCTCCTTGGCAAGGTTTGGGTCTTTCTGGAGATTGGTTGCAATTCTGCAAGTACGCCAATCAGACATGCGTAATATAAGCTGTCGCTGTCATCTACGACTTGCAGTTCCCTCTACTTGCAATCGGGGCGTCAAACCATAATCTCCCCACACTCCCCCAGGAAAATGGCAGTGGTGGGCGCTGTTCAGCTAATCTGATAAGCGATAATTGTCGAAGATAATGTTTTTGTTAGCACATTAGCTTTTCAGATAAGTTTTAAAACCATCATCAGTCCAATTACCTTCTGATAAATTTAGTTCAGATAACTTTTAGACCGGGCAGCACGGTGGCTTAGTGGTTAGCATTGTTGCCTCACAGCGAGAAGGTCATGGGTTCAATTCCCGCCTGTGGCCTTTCTGTGTGGAGTTTGCATGTTCTCCCTGTGTTTGCATGGGTTTCCTCCGGGTGCTCCGGTTTCCTCCCACATCCAAAAACATGCGGGTTAGGTGGATTGGAATCTTTAAATTGTAAGTAGGTGTGCGTGTGGGAGTGTCTGTGTTTGCTTGTCTGTTTGTGGCCCTGCGACAGACTGGCGTCCTGTCCTGGGTGTACCCCGCCTCACGCTCTATGACTGCTGGGATTGGCTCCAGCCCCCTGCGACCCCTAATTGGACTAAGCGGTTGAAGATGAGAGAGAGAGAGTGAGAACTTTTAGACCGCTAATGTTTTTTTTTTTACATAGCTGGTAACATTGAAAAACATTTATAATCCCTTTTGCTCCTGTCTGCTATGTATTTTGCAACAGTGAGGTAGCTAAGAGGAGCTGAGCTCAACTCTGCCCCCAGCAGAAGGGGACTAGCAGCCAGACTGCCACAAAAAAAAGAAACATCATTATTCCTTAACACCATACAGTGGTCCAGGCATGAGGCAGATGTCTTAAAATGGAAAGCAGGTTTGACTTATGGTTTTCATTTATAAATCAAATTATTCCGGATAGAATAACTATATTAATATAAACTCTTAAAATGTACAAAGTGAATATATAACACATATCTATTAATTTTAAAATAATGAACTAACTCTGAAGATTTGAACATTAACACACAGATGCCCCAAAGTGATTATGGGTAAACTTAGCCTCCGCTCATATTGATTGGTTGATAATTCATTCTATGTAAAAACCAACACAAGTGAATCAATGTAATGTGTGTGTTGGTGTTTACAAACAAATGTGCTTTTGTAAAATATGTAATTTTTTTCACTTGTGTAAAAAAAAAAGGCATTTGCAAAGCCGAAAAGTCTCGTAAATTGCGACTCAGGCCATATGATATAACCACTGTCAAAATGCATACAACACTACCATCTACTGGCAACCTGTTATATCACAGTGTTGTCGACTGCAGGATTTTAAAATTATCTGTAGCTTTCCAAAACCTGAGACACCACACACGTGGAGATAAAAAATCATAGATCTGACAGGTTTGGTCGTACAGTGTGTGGTGTGCAGCCACACGGTTAAAAACAACACACCACACACAGAGTTCACACACAAACATTCCCAGGTCAAACAGGAAACCTTGCAAACTCTCGAGATTAAACATGACTTCAGAGTAAACAAATGGAGATAGTTTATTGACTATTTACAACAGAGGGGAAAAAAACGATACAAAAAGAGAAAGAAAAGGCATTCTTTAAACCAACCTCATTTTGGCTTGTCACTATCTCAAAGAAAAAGTGAGATTTCCCATCCATGGGATATACAGGTTTAGAAGGGGTTATGGAGTGGAGACAGCATGACCACCAGACTGACTGATCCCTTGTTATGACACTGCACGGAGCGACTGATTGATCCACTGTTATGACACCACACGGAGCAACTAACCGATTGGATGTTATGACGCCTCACAGAGAGACTGACTGATGCGTTGTTATGACACCGCACTGCAAAGTTCAACGACCAAAATGCCAACATTCTGGGTGCAATGAACATGTTTTCACTATTATTTGATGTCTTTGTGCGACTGACATTGTTATTCAAGCATTTAAAAGGCTATTCCTATCGCCACACAACTCCAACCACACACAACAAAGTTTTTTGACAGTTCTTGTTACTGAAAGAAACCGCGTCTCCCTAACCGGATAGAGTTGCGACGTCATCACACATGCGCTTAGTTTCTGTCTAGCAAGATCTTAAAAATCTTCCATTACAATTTAACAGACTTTTTGGCTTTACAAATGCATTTTAAAAAACAAATGAAAAAAAGACATATTTTACAAAAGCACATTTATTTGTAAACACCAACACACGTTATGCTTATTTCACTTATGTTGGTTTTTACATAGAATTAATTACTCAACCAATCAGTATGAGCGGATGCTAAGTTTATCCATAATCCCTTTGGGCATCTGTGCGTTATTGTTCAAATCTTCAGAATTAGTGCATTGTTTTAAAATTAACAGATATATGTTATATATCACTTTGTACATTTTAAGAGTTTACATTAATGTAGTTATTCTATCTGGAATAATTTGATTTCTAAATCAAAACCAGTCAAACCTGCTTTCCATTTCAAGACCTCTGCCTCATGGCTGTACCACTGTATGCTGTCAAGGTAAATGACACTTCCCTACAGCAGGTGGCAGGGCGCACAAAGACAGAAGTGCTGACTCATTGGCTGTGTTTGGGCTTGTGATCACCTTTGATTCTATTAGAAGCTTTGGCGCTGTTTAAACTCAAAATCGGCTTGATTGTAGCTGAGAGCATATGGGAGACAAAATTGAAAGTTATCGGTTAGCTGTAGCTTCCGATAAATTTTTAGGCGGTTTATTGGTTTAGCCTTATAAAAGATATCTTTTCAGTTATCAAAGCTAACTTTTTGGTTAGCTGTGCCCACCACTGGAAACTGGTTTGTTTAAAGCAGAATTGTTGCTTTAACATTTATGGTTTTGGGTTCCACTTTAACATTATCATTCCCAAATTGGTTATAAACAAATGGAATACCGGTTATTTATGTTCCATGCAAAACTGTCACCGACATAATATATCTTTCAGTCTATTGCTAATGCTGTAGTTAACAAACTAGGCTATGATGAGCTCATTGTTTAGCTTCAATGGAGCTAACCATTTCCAACATTGTTTCTCTCGGTATGTTAGCTTGACCATCAAACCTTGATGAAGTTCATGTCTAAAATCAACATTGATAAGGTACATAGCACAATATTTATCTCCACTGGAAACAGGGAGACCACAACACATTTTACTTCAATCAGATGTCGCTGGTAAATTTGTCTCCACCATTCAAACGTGCACGGCATTTAGAGGAAGACAGGAAGTGAACAAAGCACCATATTGGGGAAAGCACAGAATAATTTGTTATAGAATCATGAAAAATTATATTAACTGGATACCATTACTTCATACAGTGTCTGATTTGGAAAATTAAAAAAAGTATCAAGTTTCTGGTTTTGTTTTTGATAGTGATATTTTATTATTTTATTTCTTTTTTTTGGTTTGGTTGTTTTGTTTTGTTTTTTCTTCATTTTTGTTCCTTAAACCGTGCTTCTGACAACTCAAAAATGTTCTTATTTACAAGTTCATGCCAACAAAAATGGAAAACCAGAATCTGTAGTTTAGATGTAAACAAAGATATTGTAACACTAGTATGATTTGTTTGTTCTTAAAGTAGCACCTGGTGCTATCATAAAGCACTCATTGTTTTAGTGTAGTGTTTTAATTTACTGACAACTCTTTCGCTAACATCATTATGTCTGTAAGTATGTAAATGAAATTTGTTGTGTTTAAAGAAAAAACCTATTGTTCACTCTGCCATTGACTGGTTTGGTTTTTATAAATCAG
Source organism: Thalassophryne amazonica (assembly GCF_902500255.1). Lineage (NCBI taxonomy): Eukaryota > Metazoa > Chordata > Actinopteri > Batrachoidiformes > Batrachoididae > Thalassophryne > Thalassophryne amazonica. Next base: position 40,959,508 of record NC_047120.1, on the reverse strand, counting down.
ACGGCACAGGACACAGGTAAGAAGAACGAAAAGAAGTGACAGCTACACTTAGAACATCACATCACAGAGCACCCACAACAGTTGCATGCATCTCCCAGAGAAAGATAAAGTAGAAGTGTTTAGAAAGAGTTTACAAACTAGTCTTGTTCTCTGTGACCGCAGTCGCGACTGGTTGATCACCCTGATCTTGTTTCTTCTCTCCATGTGTCCGCCTACTCTTCCTTGTGCTTGCTCTCATCCAATCACTGTTGGCCTGCTCAACTTTAGCGTTCACATCATTAGCAGAAGGTGTTGATGTGGTGCTGGTGGTAGTGGAGGTGGAGGTAGGAGTGCGTGAAGGACAAAAGCATTTGGAGGACCTAGACACTGATAACGGTGTTTTCCTGGTAGTGCTCAGGCTGTTGCTTTCTTCATCCTCAGTGGACGTTTTCCTCTCTAATTTTCTCTTTCCCTCCTTGGGTATTGTTTGGTCCAAAATACTGGCTACCTTGGTACTGACAGAATTTAAGTTTTCAGTGTGTTTGGTACTGTTTTGACTGAAAGTTTCTTTTGTGCTACATTTACTTAGGTTTTTCAATAAAGTATTTCTGCGTTCAGTACTGGATCTGTCTTTATTTTTATTACATTTGGCAATCTTAATATATTTTTTATTGTCTCCTGATTTGCTTCTAACCTGCTTGTACTCTAATAAACAGGAAGAAGAACTTGTTACTGTCATTACTGGAATTCTAGATTTGGGAAATAAACTCCCAAAGGGATCCAATCTTTCCCTGAGTTTGTACACGTTATGATTTGTCACTTTTAATTCATTTCCATTTTCTTTTCCAGGGTTCTTCACTATTGGCTGACTTTCCGTGCATAATGTTTTACTCCGTACTCTCAGTGGTAACCTGGACTTGCATATCTGAACTTTGGCCTCTTTGGCTCCTGTGCATTTTATTGCTACATGATTAAGACTCTCAGTGTCCCTGCTGTTCTCAACCTGGCCTATTGTAGGTTCTATCCTGCTGACTTCCTGTACAGTGGGCACTGAAGAAGACAACAAGTTAGACAAAATACTACTTGCCTGCAGTAAGTTTGAGCAGACATACTGGTAATCAGGGATGCTGATGCTGTTATTGCTTTTGCCTGAAGGTAAAAATGAAGCTGTGCTTTGGTAATATGTATTCTGACCCTGTTGGGACCAATCCAAAAAATCCCTTTGTTCTTCTCTATCAAAAGAGCTTCTAGGATTTGAACAATAACCTGAGATATCTGATGGTGTTTTACCAAAATAGTTCTCCATCATGCTCAGTGCCTCAAAATTAGAATCATTTGAACAGTTTGAAGTTACAGAATAACAGCCATCTATATTTGTTCTTGGGGCAGTGGATGTAGAACAATCAAAAGTGCCTATTCTTCTACATTTAGCGCTGCTATTTAAAAAATCAGAGGTTTTATCAGAAGACTTGAGACTAATTTTAGTGGAGAATTTAGGATCAGAATTTAAATTTGAGTCTCTGGATATGCTACTACTTCCAGCCCCATTTGAGCCTTCTGATCTAACAGTAGTCATCACTCCAGAGGCATGGGGAGCCACAGTGTTACCCTGACCCTGGTGCGACTGTTGTGAGAAGGAATCTACCTCCAAGGCCCTGACTCTGTATCTGCCCCCCAAGTGATGATGCTCACCAATCTGAAAAAACTGGAGCCTCTCTTCCACCATGTCTCTCTTGCTCATGTCAATTGCACCACTTCGTGTCATCTCAAACATCTTCCCTTCATGGAAGGGAAAAGGATTTGGTTCACTTGTTGGTGTGCTATCGTCCGTTGGTGTTCGGGCCGGGGTGGTGTCAGGGGTTGTGGCCTGAGACTGGTCGTCGACTGCTAGTCCAAACGGCTTAGGCTCACCATTACTACCCCGAGTCCCACCCATATCAACAAGTTCTTCATTTCCATCTTTACTTGGCCAAGGGTCAAAATCCAGCCCTTTAGTGGCAACAGTCTTAAAAGTAGAGTTAAACTCCTCTTCTAATTTATAACTAAAGTATGTGTCTGAAAATCCCTCTTTATCAGAGATCCTTTTGTCCTGACCTTGAACCCCATCTTTACTATCATCATTTGAATGGGGTTCATTTTTGTAAGTGTCCTTTTGACATTCCTCATGGTTTTTTTCCTCTTCAATGACCTCCAATTTGGTCTGGGGAAAAGAGCGTTCAGTGGACCTAAAAGTGTCCGATGCCCAGACATCTCTCCGGCTGTCTGGGAGGTTAAACAGCCTGAAATCTGCCTGCTCGCACAGGCCATCGTCCTCATCCTGAAGTTCATATCCATCTAAAGAGTCAATCTCTGTTGCATCTGTGTCATGAGAAAATTCAGCCGTTGTGGCTATTGAACAGTCAGTTAATGATTGATCGTTTCCATTTTGTTCATATTCATAATCATCTGCTTTGCCGTTGGAACACTTGGAACCATTGGAACCATTGGTTCCAGTGTGAGATTCTTTGTTGTTTCCATTCTTGTCATGTTTCCTTGATTTTGATCCTTTTTCTTTGCCCTTCTTCTTTTCCTCCTCCTCTCCCTCCTCCCCCTCAGGAACTTTGAAAGTAAATTTCTTACATGGAATTGGATGGAAGACCGACTCCTCCTCTTCCTCATCTGCATGTGATTGACATTCATCTGTCCCAGGTGGCACTGGGGAGGGAGGCTGAATACGTATGATTGGCTCAGTCAGCATCAGTTTGTCATTTTCCTCCAGTAAATTCACCTCCATCATTTCAGTCTCTGTCTCTGAAGATGCACAGGAATCTTTCCTGTCAGGGTCTGAAGTTTCTGATGCTGAGTCCAGAGGAGGAGGAGGGGGGAACTCAATATAGGCAATACCTTTATCTTTTGAGGCGTCGCGTCCCATTGTCTCCTTCTGTGTGCCATTTACTGTCATTTCTTCCTGATTGATTTCAGTTTTTAATTCCATTTGGTTATCATTAACTATGGGTTCCCACTTATTATCATTGGCATTAATAATGTCTGCTTCAGTGGTATGAACACAACTTTTGCTTTCTGGCAGGGCGTCTTTAAAAGAGAAAACAGCTTTGCTTTGATCATCTTCCTCTGATTCCTCAGATACCTCCATGATAGGGCTGGGGTTCCCTGGCATGAAGCCCATAAATCCATTAGGTGTCCTGGATGTGAGGTCATAGCTCACCTCCTCTGAGCTGGGGGTCTCTGGTGTTAGAGGGCTTTTCCCTGAACTATCTATGAAGGAGACCTGTTCTAGTGTGTCATCATCTGGGCTTATGGGACTTAATGGCGAGTTAGATTTCTGCTTGACTGTGTACAATGCCCCTTTGGCTTCTCTCTCAGCCTGCCTGCCTACTTGGAGACCAACATAAACAGGTAATGTTTTAATGCCTTTAAAGTTTTCTTTGGTTGTTATAGCAACAGGAGGGGTTATGATTTGGTCTAGCATTTCTATTGGGCTCGGGAGGTTATTTGAGTTTGAATCTTTGGATACATTGTCTAGAATTTCAGGTGTCTGATTTATCTCTGTTTTTGTCGGGATTATGTCAAGCTTTGTCTGCATTCTGTTCTTAGATAACGTCGGTATCTGGGACGGTTTGATTATTGTCTGTTTCTTTGTGGGGTCATTATCTAGAGTAGAACATACCGCCCTCAAAGTTTCAGTTGTTTTTCTTAGGTTTATGTTTAGTAGTTCATCTTTTCTTGATACCACAGCAGTTACATCTTTGGATCCAGGTTCACCTTTTGCCACTTCTTGATAACTCTTTGCATCTCCAGCTTTCTCTGCCATGGTGCCAGATGGATACGCCTGAATTTTCCTACCTTTACTGCTTTCTTTGGTTTCCTGAGGACAATTAGTACTGTCATCTGTTCCTTTGGAAATTGGTTTGTCAATATCAGTTTCACTCTTCTGTCTCTGTAAGGTAGTCCTCTGGAAGGTTTTTGTTGGCATTATGTCTCCTGTATGTTTTGGGGCTTTAGATAATGATGGTATCAATGAAGATTTACTGGCTGTTCCATACGTTTGTCTTTCTCGAAATCTTTTTTTGGGCTTCCTTCTTCTTCTGCTCTTGTTGCTTTTCTGCTTGACAAAGACTGATAAACTGGAAGCTTGCTTCCTGTAGTTCTTTATTGAAGGTTTTGGCTGCACTGGTGGAGGAATTTGGTTGGACTACTTGGCTTTGTTTCTGAGCCTCAGATTCAACTTCATCCTTACAGCACTGACTTTGGCTGGTTGATTTTACATGATCTGAACAATAGGGGCCAGTTCATTGGTCTTAGTTTTTTGTTAATATTATCCTCACTGAGATGAGCGAGCAGGTTCCTTTCAGGACGCATGGTAAACTAAGCTTTTCTTTTCATTCACAGTATTGCTAAATAGTTTGCCAACAGAAGGTTCCTTGAGCTTGCTTTTGCCTAAACCCTCTACTTCAGTCTTAGGTTTCTGCTGTGATTTCTCAGGGCTACTGCAGGCTGAGCTAGGCCAAGACCTAGTTTCTTTTGGCTGTTGTCTTATAGGCTTCTTTTCAGGGGACTGCAGTTCATCATTGAGCTTTTCTGTTTTATCACGAAAGAACTGTGAAACCTCACTGAGTTTTTCTTCCGCTTCCTTTACAGTTTGATCCACTCTATCCTCATAAAGGAGCTTATCCCTGCTCTTGTCGTGTTTATCCTCAGTGAATCGCATCCAAACTGCATGTTTTGGGCTGCCCTGTTCTGAGGAGTAATGGAGGACTGTCACGTTATCAAACTGAGACTGTTCATCCCTGTGTAAAAATTTGCCTGATTTAGGAGAACCATCTTTTGATGACTTATACACAAACTCTCTTTTGGGGCTCCCATACTGCTGGCTTGTGTTCTCTGTACTACGATTACCAGTCCCCTCAGCATTTAGATGGTGGGTTTTGTCAGTTATCACTGCCGAATCCTCTGTATCAGAATGAGACAGTGGTGACACATCCAGTTTCTCAGAGAACAGCATTTTCTCAGCAAACCTATATGACTCTCCTCTGATCTCTGAGAGCTCATCATCACAGTACTCTATAGACTGCTGACTCAATAGTTTCAGCGCCTTATACGAGTCATCTGCTATCAGCTGGGCAGAACTTGGGCGGCTGTCCTCTTCCTGTGATACCGGGGTGTTAACACGTGATGTTTCCAAGAATGAAGGCAGACATTCTTCTGCCATAAGCTCCTCTTCCTCCTGCTGGACCTCCTCATAATCAAGTTCCTTAATACCACATTCCCCTTTATAGACATAGAGTTCTGGGTGTTTCTTTGTTTCTCTGATAATGACCTCGGTTGGTTCTGCTGTGCTGTGGCCCTTTTCAATGTGAACTTCGATTATTCTTTCCACTTTTGGTTTGGTTTTAATGTCTCTGTCAAGAAATCTAGGTGTCAACTCATCACCTTTGAGAGAATCCTGGCTTGCTTTGTGTTCAAAAAGGCCCGATAGTTCATGAGATGGATCCCTACCTGACTGGAAAGCTTTCATTATATCTCTAACTGACATAGCTTCTTCGATCATCTCTGCACCATCACTTAGATGGGGCTTGTGATAGACCATTCTAGTAGTAGTCGTAATATGGGTGTCTCCTTTAAGACACATGCTTTTGTTCAACATATCTTCTGTCATCTTCATTTCTAAAGATGGTTGAAAGCTAGATGGAGCTCCACCTGGCTCACTAAGAGATGCAACCTCTTCTATATGCAAAGGACCATGAGGCTCATCGGGCTGCTCATAGTTCCCGACTTGGACCACATCAGTGAGGTTCTCTGTTACACAGGGAGGAATGGGTAAGTCTGTAAACAAAGGTTTTGGTCCTGTGCTTTCTGCACTCTGAGGAGCAGAGGGAGTCTTTTCACTCCTCGTTTCAAATCCACTGTCTGACAGGGGACTCTTATCCTGCTCATGAGACAGGTCCTCAGGAGATTCCAAAGTAGTTTCTGCGCCTTGATATGTTTCAGCAAGTTTGCTGAGGTCCTTCTCTGAAGGAGAAGTGTGCATGCCTGAGACTGGTGGTGGCATTTTGAGTTTGTGCTCTTGTATTGACATTGATGGCTTAAGAATACGTTTCTGTTTCTCGTCCCCTTCCCCTTCTCTTTTCATCTCCTCCTCATACCTAGATTTCAACTCTGCCATTTTGGAGAGAGAGCTAGCACCAATGTTATTTGTTAAAAAATCCACAACCGTAGCCAAGTCTACCTCAGGTGACATGGACTGGGGTTTGAGCAGGAGAGTGTTTTCATCAAAGAGACGGTAATAATCAGGGAGAACACTTCGCTGTGCTTCTTCAATCTCATCTTTGGAAAACTGTACCCAGTCATCCTCTGATGCACATCTCTGTGCCTCTTCAATCTCATCTTTGGAAAACTCTTCCCATTCATCCTCCGATATTCTGTCTTTTAATGTGACAGCCTTACAATCCCTCAAGATATCCTTTTGTAGTATCTCACTGACTTTCTCCAAATCTTCTTTCACTTTCTCTACTAAGGTATACGGTTCCTCATCTTCTAACCTGGTTTCTTTAGGGGTGCAAGCTTGTGATGTCTGGACAGTCTTAGCTGCTGTCTGTGTGTCTGTTTGGAGGATTGCTGTCATTCTGATTAGGTCCTCTTTCATGTCTGCCACATCTTTGAGTATTTCTTGGTTGGAAGCTGCACTTGGGTGGATGACTGGTGGCGTGATGAAAGGAGGTGATTTCAACTGGGATTTAATTTTAGATGCAGTAACACAAGATGGCAGTGAAGAGGGTGGGGCATGAGCTAGATCAGGCAATGCCATTTTGAGAGAACCTGGGCCTGGTTTGTCAGAGGTGGCGCTGACAAATGAAAATACGGGTACAGTCATTGTATGAGATGAAACTGCCAAGCTGGAGGAAGCCGCTACAGAGTTATAGGAGCCATAAGTGGAGCTGGCTGTTGCAGCTCTATGCGTGGAGGGCAGTGATTTAAGTATACCATAACCAGACACAGAATATGAGTCTATAGCTTCATTTACAGCTGCACTGACACTCGAGGTTGCTGCCTGTGTGGTGGCCTGAATCCTCTCCTGAAGGCTGCTACTCCTCTCTGAAAGAAGGTGAGAAGATGGGGAGGAGGAGGATAGATATTTAATTGGTGAGGCTGATCCATTCATCATGGATAGTTCTGAGGAAGCAATGGTGGTCTGGCCAGTCGAAGAGACAGATGAGCGAGATGACCTCCCTCCTCGGGGTGATAGTGTTGACTCTACAGTGGTTTTCATAGATGACAGACTTGAGATGTTTGGCGTACCACCATCTGTGTCAACCGTGGACCCTAGAGCAGTTTTAAAAGGCATGCTTAAGTTGTACATGTTGAAAGATGTCTTTGGTGATGCTGGCAAACTAGGATATGATGACCTTTCTCGCACAGAACCATTGGGTAATGCATGAAGTGGAGAAGCCTGTGAAATGTAAGCAGATGCACGGGGTTTAATAGAACCCAGATCTGTATGAGATTTAGATGGACTTCCAGAAGGCAACAGGTTGTCAGGACTATGAACAGGGAACTGGCCCTGCTGAACAACTGTTTTAACTGGTGAAGGCATAGTCCTGTAAGACCTAATGGGGGATGAAGGTGCTGTGTTGCTAACGGATTTAACTGGAGATGACAGGGGTTGTGCTGGTGCTGGAGTTCCCGCAGTGGATTTAAGAGGAGTAGAACAAGCAACAGATGTGGACGACAGGGGCCAGTTTGATTTCAGTGAAGTAGTAACTGGTGAGACTTCCGGTGAATTGGTATAGTTGAGGGAACCCCCCAGTCCGATGTGTCTTGTTTCACCAGAGATGGTAATAGGAGCAGTCGCCCATGGCGCGTAAGGTCTGGCTGGAAAGACAGATTTGTGAGGGTAACCAGCAGGCAGTGTTCTTGCTGTTGCGCTTCGTTCAACTGTTGTTTCTTCAGGTGAATTTGTAGAAATAATGATGGTAAATAAGAAGAAAACAACATGATAAAGGAAACAGAAAATTGTGTTGGGGAAGGAAAAGGAATAAAATATATGAAAAAAAAAAAAGAAGACACCAGAGGAGGAAGAATTGGTCAGTGACGTAGTCCTGGTATCAAAGAAGGAAAAGCAGTATTTTTATTAAATATTTGAATACTGGCAGAAGATGGAATTATAATGACAAATGTGTTCCTGTGTGTTTCAGGAGCCACATTAATTCAAAAAGCAGCAATATGAATGAAGAAACTGAATGAAGCACCAAGAGCAGCAAGGAAAAAAAATGGCACAGAGTAACCAGTCATAACAGAAAAATGGCCAGACAAATGCATGAGGATTAACATATATACAGCTTCTTCTTTAGACTTCAGATGTTCTACCATCAGCACATGGATTCTGGCTCTAATCTTATTCTGCATGATGAGTGCCTTTTATCTGTTTGGTCCAAAATTTAGATATTCAATGATTCTCATGAGACAATTTGGACACTATGAAACAACAAAGCCATTGGAAAATGAAAAAAGTTTTCATTTTTCTTTTGTATACAATAAAATAAATGTGACAAAAGGTGTTTTCCAAGACTATGCTTTTGTCCATTTTTGTCTGACAATATTATTATTTGGCAACAAGCAGAAAATGTGAAAAATTTAAACATCTGAAAGAAAGCCAAACAAAACCTCCTGACATGCATTTTGTTCCATAAAAGGTTGCAACGTCATCACAAAGCAGAAACAAGCTTTAAATCAAGTGATAAAATGGCATACGGAGAAAAATAAAATCTAAAATTTCCTTTGACCCCTTTTGCACATGCCTATTAACATTGTGTTGGAAAGTCAAAGAAAATTTAAAATAAAATATTGGATTTCCAAAACTCACCAGTGCAAACCAAGAAAATCTAGAAGACTTACAGATCAATGTGGGCAAGCAGAGCACAGAAACTTAAAAACTCCCTTCAATCCATGCAAACATATGTACCATGTTGCAAACAAGCATGTGCACAGTGCATGTCATGTAGGATGAGAATTATGCATTTACTACATTACATCTTTATATTAATGACACACTTCGTGGGTTAATGTTTATCAAAGACTTCCAAAGGGGTTGTTAGTAAGAATGTTAAACTCACTCGGTGCAGACTCGGCCAGATAGCTGTAGCGCTTACGTAAGGCTAGGGATGCAAAGGTATGACGTCGGTCTGGCTTTTCGGTCTGCAACAATATCAAACAACACAAAATCCTATCAGTTCTAAATCAGCCCATACAACACGGTGCTGCCAAATCAACACCATTCAGAACCATCTTACAGTAAGATCTCACTAATCTGTAACCAGAGTACGAACATTAACAATCGAAAGCCCATACTCATCTTTGCTTTATGACACGGCAAATTCTCCTTTATTACAATGTGTTATCAGGTTTCATGGAACATCAATGCCCAATTCTGGTCAACTATACTTCATACTGCTTTTACTAATGGTTGCTACGCCAAGCATGATCACAAATTCATTTGTTCATTACTAAAAGACAAAATATGACAAATTAATGAGTATTTAAAAGTGGATTTTTTAAAATATTACGTTTGATACCGTTTAGAACAACTTGTAGCGAATATGTACCGAGTATGTTCAATCTAAAATCATTTGTACCATGTTGTAGATAGCAAGGAATAGAGATAAGACAAAAACCAAATTTCTTCATGTTGTAACACGTCATGCAAAACTGAGCAGCTAAAGGCTGCTTCGCACAAGGACAGCTCATACTGCCCTTGAAGAAGCAAAAAGAGAGAGAGAGAAAAAAAAGAAAATAGAAAAAAGGCCATGATAAGCAGAGCAGAGCCACTCTACTTTTTGCACAGAGGACAGCACATGATGGGAAGGGTGTAGTTTTACCTCATCCTCAGCATCTGACTCCACTTCCTGGTTCCCAAGATGCATTGCAGAGACAAGGGGAGTAACATAATGGAAAGCAGGGGGAAAAGAAACATCAGGGAGTGAAAAAGGAGTGATTGACAGGCGGTCCAACTCAGAAAACAAGCCACTGCTGCAAAGTTTGCAAAGGAAAAGAAAAAACAAAAAACACCAAGGAAAGTATAAAACAAAAGCACCCAAGCAAAAACAGCAAACAAACTCAAGCCACAATGTAAGCCAGCCTGATCACCAAAATAGGCTTTTGTGCAAAAGCCATCAGCCAAAAGCATGTTGTCCAAATCAAAAGTCGTTAGGAAATGAAAGCCAATTACGAGAATCCACTACACAGAAAACCAATATACACGGAGAGGAGATTAAACAGATAAAAGACACAGTGGCAGTAGTTTGGCCCAAAGACTTCTATGTTTTAAATCAGTCGTATCCTTAATCCTAACTACCCTAACCATGAGTGTGGTTATGGAAGTGACAACAGAGAATGGAGTTCATGCTACCTTACCTTTTTCAGCTGTGGAAGTGTGATGTTCAGGTTGCAGACAGCAGTTTGTGGAAGGCCTTTTGCTGACTTACACTCTCTGAGGAACGTCAGACGCCCACAAGGTTCTTGGCTGGGGTCTCTAACCTGGAGAGAATCAACCAAACATTGCAGTTTTTAAATGATTCCTTTATGGCTGTGTATCTGCAAACTTTTACACATTCTCTTACAAGTTCCTGGTAATTTTGCTATATTTTCCTTCAATACAACCATATATTTCAGCACTACACAGCAAAACGATATGTATTTTGGAAGATACGTGTCATTAAAATGAAGACTGTATTATACAGGGGTTTCCAGACCTTAAAACAGAGGGTCTCAATGAAAATAAAGGTGTTTTAAAATGTATGATTTCTGTATGCTTCAAAGATTGTAGGTATGGTTCTGTATGCTTTAGAGAGTGTAGCTGCCGTTATTGCAGAGTCTCAATGGGGATCTAAATAAATCTGAAATCTGAAACTTGCAGCCTGAGGAGGAGGTGTAGGGAGGCTGGTGTTAGAATACCTTGACACAGAAGGGCAAACGATTCTCCTTGAAAGCGTAGAAGTTGAGAACTAACTGCTGGCCGGCTTTGGTCAGAGGAGCCAAGTTTCCATAGCAATCCACATAGATGGGCCTTCCCTCAAGAACCTGAGCAAACAGATTAAAAAGGTATGGCCGACACTGACGCGCAGCAATAAAATGCATCAAACTGCAAGGTGAAGACGGCTTTTGCCAACAGTTACCAAATTTACTTTACTGATGGTAAAATCTGGTACATATTGTAAATATAAAGAAAGCTTACAAACAGTAAGTGGTTCAAGTATGACTGTGATGCTCATCATGCTCTCTTACAGCTTCTTGTAATTTTGTTGCATTTTCATTCAATGCAACCATATATTTCAGCACCACACAACAAAACTGTTCTGTTTATTCACTTTAACTAGATTTTATTTCAACGTTTACTTGGGTAAAGTATGAGTAATAGCTTTCAAAACTTTTTCAATTAAACTCAAGATGTTTGAATTTACAGTGCAGTAAAGTTGATGATTAATACTGACTCTTGCTGCACTGCTCCCACCCTTTCAAATTATAAAGTACATCTGCCAAATGAAAAACATTTCTCTTTAGAAAGTGTGCACACATAGATGAAATAAAGTACATTGCCAAAAATTTTTACTTTGTTATACTCAGAAGTATATCTGTTGTTCAATGCTCCTCACAAAATTCCAAAATACACATCTTCTCCCCATAGTGGAGCAGATAAGTTTGATTTTTGGCCAGAATTGTTCACTTTGTGATACAAGTATCAGATTTGGCATGAATGTTCTTCATAAATCTGTGTTTGAGAAAAAAGTATGGGCCACTTGAAAATCCAATATGGTGGCCAGGTGAATCAATGAAGAATTGCACAGGGGTCAAAACATAAAAATGCTCCAAATCATATTGAAAGCTATACCACATTATGTGTCTGATCACAAAGATTTCAAAAGTGTATAGTTTGGACGATCTATGACTGAATGTTATGACGTTATGGGGTAAAAACAGCAAGAATGGTGACAAAGATCAATTTCAGTTTGTACAGGGGTCAAAAGTTAAAGTTGCTCCAATCTTTGTAAAATGTGATGCAAATTATTGGCTGAGTTAATAGTTTTAAAATAGTTTTAGTTAATAGTTTTAAAAAGGAATACTTTGCACCATGTGTCATGCTCAGTTGTCACATTACAGGGTAACATGTCACATGCCATAGAATCCAATGTACGTCGACATTGTTTGATATGTGCTTTGCAAACCAAGCATTCAACACAGTCAAAACTATTCCATTTATTAATCCTATTAGCTCAACCAATAATTTGCACCACCTTTTACCAAAATTGGAGCAAGTTTAACTTTTTGACTCCTGTACAAACTGAAATTGACCTTTGTCACCATTCTTGCTGTTTTTACCCCATAACATTCAGTCAGAGATAGTGATTGGAGCATTTATAAATTTTGACCCCTGTCTAATTCTTCACTGACCCCTACCTGGCCCCCATATTGGATTTTCAAGTGGTCCGCACTTTTTTCTCAAACACTGATTTATGAAGAACATTCATGCCAAATCTGATGCTTGTATCACCAAGTGAAGGACTGTTTCAGTTATCTGCTGCACTACCAAAAATGTAATGGTAAATGGACTGCATTTATATAGCGCTTTTCCATCTGCATCAGACGCTCAAAGTGCTTTACAATTATGCCTCACATTCACCCCGATGTCAGGGTGCTGCCATACAAGGTGCTCACTACTCACTGGGAGCAATAGGGTATTAAAGACCTTTCCCAAGGGCCCTTAGTGATTTTCCAGTCAGGTGTGGATTTGAACAAAGGATCGTCTGGTCTCAAGCTCAACAACTTAACCACTAGACTACCACCTCCCTCCCTTAGCCACTAGACCATCAACTCCCCCGAAATGAAACCCAATTATTTCACCATGTTTTATGGAAATCAATTTCAGTAAACTGTGACCCATCACTCTCACTAACTCACTCAAACAAAATCAAAACATTAAAATCTAACTCCACTTCTTCATTTACATCTGACCCACATTTAGCTATTTCCACTCCAGCCCAGTCACGTTTTATAAAATTTGATTTATTAGCTTAAGAGTAGGTCTCCTTTTCAGGAGTACCATATTTACAATAATTAAACCATGTATGCAAACTCTTGCAGTTTTCTCTTATCATAAACAGAAGCAATAAAGGATAGAAACAATATCTAATTATTTCATATAAGTGCTTTAAAACACTCTGTAAGTGCAAAAATTAAACAACCATTGAAGTACACTGCAGATAAAAACCAAAAACAAAACAAAACATTGTCCTATGCAGAGGTGGGATGCAGTCACTGTCAAGTCATCAATCTGCAAGTCCCAAGTCAAGTCTCAAGTCAGCTTGCAAACAATTGGTGGTCATTATGACTTGAGACTTGACTTGGGACTTGCTGATTCATGACTTGAGAGTGACTTGATGGTGACTTCGTCCCACCTCTGGTGCTGTGGGAACTGCTCTATCTGTCAATATCTTTAAAATTATTTCAGGTAATCGACATGCCTTCGCCTTATAATTTCCAAATCCAGATAAGTATGAATACAAACCTCAATGTCTTTGCTCCTGGCCACCTCTTCAAAGTTCTCCTGCTGCTCCAGGGTCTTGTCCACCTTATCATCGGTCATACAGAAACACCTCAGTCTGGACTCCACTGGGTCATTCATCTTAGCAAACACCACAAACTTGGCCATATAGGGCACGCAGATCAGCTCCCTGTACAGCTGGGTGGCCAAACTCACCGTCTCTGGGATCTGATGGCAGTCTGCCAACCAGAACCTGCACACATGATAAATAAAACAATAACATTAATCCACACGGTTGTGAAATGACTTCCATTCCATGGATGATACAGAAGCTCACTATGGTATTTGTTATAACGGAAGCATCTTGTTACATTTACTCCTTACCTTGCAGAAACATTTGTAGTGAAGGAAACACAGTCATTGATGAAAGTGAGAGGTGTTGTGCCTGTGATGTCTTCCCACTGTGCTGGGGACGTGCCTCCTAAAACATAAAACATAAAACTATAACTATAGAGCTCTGAGGAAGCACAGAATTATACTGCCACACTGTCATATGAGAGCTAGTAGCCTTTATGTATATACATTGGTAGTAGTAATTCTGGGTGGGGTGACTGGTTAACCTCTGTTCATATAACTGCAAATATGTTTTTATTTACAAAAAAAACAACATCAAAAACTAACACTTTACAAAGTCAATATCATATGGTATAATGTGTCAATTAAAAACAAAAGCTCGGTTATCTGTTCTTGAAGATGTTGGACCAAAATGAGTTTCCTCCATGCATGACTTCACATGGCGTGCTACCACTGTGTGAGGTTTCATTAAAATCCAACAAAAAGCTTAGAAGGAGCTGCGCTTTCAAGATTAATGGACAGATACACTGACAGATAGCAGGATTCCTTTTCCTCCAAAATTTTTGTTTCTGGCTGTATAACAAACTCATTTGACAAAATACCTTCCCATGTAAAGTGCTCACACATACCTGTAATGCTACAGAGAAGGCGGAGGCAAGGGGTGCTGTCTCCTTTGTAGCCGTTGGTAAGCCCCTCCCCTGACAGGGGTGGGACTGGAATTGTCATGGTAATCGGCTTGTGGAACTTCCTTCTTCTGGGCTCCACGGTAACTATGGGGCTGAAGGTTGCTCGGTTACCAAGGATTTTCTTCACAGTGTCATCAGGTACCGGCTGGGCCTTGGTGAAAGAACGCAATGAAATCATGGTAGCATGAAAGCAACTTATTTGTGTGATTTTGTAACTACATGAAGTGCTGGTACTACCAAAGTGTTCTCTTGTCATGAATTACGGAGTAAGTAAGTAAAAAAGATAGAAAGACAAAGAGAGCGTACATTTATATCCTTAAACTCACCTGCAGTCCAACTCTGATCTTCTTTGTTAATGCACCTTCAGGGAAGGAAGCCTGAACCAATGGGACACTGCGGCTGCACAGAGTCCCGCCCTCTGGTCCCATCTGATTTGTCTCTTGCCTGATGCGAGAAATTACAGCAAAGTATTGTGGGAAATCCTTGGTGATGATGCGGCAGATCCTCTTTCTCTCCAGCTCCTCAGGACTGTCTAGTTCTAGAGAGATAAAAAAATACAAAAGTATATTACATCTGTCGACATTCATCATCTTTTATGTCTACTATTTTCCAAACCTGGAGAAACAGCTCAGTTTCTATGAGAACAACATACATAAAAAATCTGTAGAAAGAATTCTGCACAATAGGACTACTTTCAGAGTTGCATAGTGTGGGTTTCAAGTTAAACATCGAGAAATTTTCACATTTCTGCTTGTGCTTATAGAAAAAGTTCAGCCACAATTCCATGTCAGGAGCACAGGTTCTATCAAGCTCAAGTGTGACATCACAGACAATGTTTTACTTTTCAAAACATGTTAAGTGTATTTACTGCATGAAATTAATTGGATTCAATCAAAATGTTGTGGTATTAGCAATTGGGTGCTATGTAAAATTTACAGACGCAGATGCAGGTTTGCAGGCATCAATGTTCAGCAACTTCAGTCTGACTGAGATGAGGCTGCAAATGTTACAAATCAGATTTACAGACATTGTGTTCTGACCATAATAGTATGTAGCATAACTACAAGCTGAGCCACGTTCTCTCACTCAAAAGGTCTCCAACTTAAGCCTGGTTCACACAGCAGGATCTTAAAATTATCTTTAGGTTTCCAAAACCTGAGAGACAACACATGTGAAGATAAAAAAATCATGGATCTAACAGGTGTGGTCGTATAGTGTGTGGTGTTCAGCCACACGGTAAAGACAACAACACCACACACGAACAGATTTCACACATGAACATTCACAGCTCAGACAGGAAATCTCGTAAAATCTCTCGAGATTAAACATGACTTCAGAGTAAACAAACAGAGATACTTTGTGGACTATTTAAAACAGAGGGGAAAAAAATGATACAAAAAGAAAAAGAAAAGGTGTTGGAGGAATATCTGAACTGTTTCAGCTTATTCCCAAATTAATCCTTAAACCATAATATCATTTTGACAGCTGATACCAAAAACTGTGCTACCAAAGGTTTTTTTAATTACACTATTTTTATCCACATGTTCCTAATCAGGGTGAGATGACTAAGCCCAAGCTTGAGTAATTCATTGCTTTCTGCTATTCATGGACTGACTTGAGCGCAGCAATCATTAATTGAGTACAGAAATTCCGCTGCCCGGCCCACAGCCACAGGCAGCCTGCTGTTTATTCCCCCCGCTCTGGCAAATTTTCAAAAAGAAAACAAACTGCATTGTATTTAACTTTTAGTTTAATCTACAGCCATATGAAAAGATCTGAGCAGCCACTGTGGCTCAGTCATACACGCACGCTCTGCAGACAGCCGACATTCTGACATCATACGGCAGCATTAATGTCAACACCTTTTACTGGACTTTCTATGACTGGGACACAGCTCACACATGGAAATTATGCAAACACATGAAATAAATAAATAAATAAATAAACATTTCAGAGAAAAAAAAAGTCACCCGCTTTCCCTGGTACTTTACTGGAGACAGTAAAGTACTGAGTACTTTACTGGGGACAGAAATGTGCAGAGCGCACACCGCATGCCCGCAGATACACACACAAAAAAGCCCATACTAAATATGCACTGTCAAAACATGATGTACAAAAGCGGTCACATGAGATAAGATGAAATGTAGCCTGAAACCTGACTCACAATACAGCAGGCTCATCTCCGGACCGTCAGGCTGTCCACCGAGCATTCATTTATTGCCCAATTTGGCTCAAAAACATGCTCAAAAAATTTGTCAGGTGCTCAACCAAGGAAGACAGGTCCAGTTCCAAACACTAGTTCCTAATCATGTCATAGAATATGAGGCATCACCAACTTTGATGCAACAGTTAGTAATACTGACAATTGTTACAGATGTTCAGAGTACAATGACTGATAAGCTAAATGGCTAGCTTGCTACAGCTGCACTACTACATCTAGCAATGTAGCTAGCCATATAAGCAATTTCAGCAGCTAGTATAGCAGTTTTTTCCGAATGGAAAAGTATACTGCCCTCAGTTTTTCAGTGGACACGGTGCAACACAAACCGTTTGTCCAAACAATTTGATTTCTGTTGGATAAATATTTTTCCCTAATTTTTAAAAAATTTATTCATTTATTTGTGTTCCATTTACAGGGGCATCACACTACTCAGCCTCCCTGGTAAAGTCTACTCCAGGGTGCTGGAAAAGAGGGTTCAGCCGATAATCGAACCTCAGATTAGAGCGGAAAAAACGGGTTCCATCCTGGCCGTGGAACAACCAACAAGCTCGTCACTCTCACAAGGAACCTGGAGTGGGTCTGGAAGTATGCCCAGTCTACATGTGTTTTGTGGCACTGGAGAAGGCACATGATCAGGTGCCCTAGGGGATACTGTGGGAGGTGGTGAGGGAGTATGAAGTGAGAGGGTCCCTTCTCAGGGCCATCTAATTTCTGTACTCACAAAGCAAGAGCTGTGTTCGGGTTCTCGGCTGGAGGTCTGACTTGTTTCCGGTGGGGGCTGCACCTTGTCACCAATCCTGTTTGTGATATTGATAGACAAGATATCGAGGTGTAGTCGGGGAGGAGGATCTTCAGTTTTGTGGGCTCAAGGTCTCATCACTGCTTTTTACAGATAATGTGGTCCTGTTGGCTTCATCGGCCGGTGACCTCCAGCACTCACTGGATCAGTTCGCAGCCGAGTGTGAAGAGGTTGAGATGAGGATCAGCACCTCTAAATCCGCAGCCATGGTTCTCAGCAGGAAACCGATGGATTGTCTACCCTGGGTAGGGAGTTCAAGTACCTTGGGGTCTTGTTCATGTATGAGGGCACAATGGGGTGTAAGATTGGCTGCTGGGGAATTGGTGCAGCAGGGACAGTGTTGCATTCGTTCTGACTGTTGTGATGAAAAGGGAGCTGAGCCAAAAGGTGAAGCTCTCTATCTACTGGTCAATTTTTGTCCCTCTCTCACTTATGTTATGAGGGTTGGGTCATGACCAAAAGAACTAGATCACAGGTACAAGCGGATGAAATGGGTTTCCTCAGGAGGGTGATTGGTGTCTCCATTGGAGATAAGGTGAGAAGCTTGGCTATCCGTGAGGAGCTCGGAGTAGTGCCACTGCTCCTTCACGTTAAAAGGAGCCAGATGAGGTGGTTCGGTCATCTGGTAAAGATACCCTCTGGGTGTCTCCCTAGGCACGACCAGCTCGGAGGAGATCCCGAGGAAGACCCAGGACTAGGTGGAGAGGTTTTATCTCCACACTGGCCTGGGAACGCCTCGGGATCCCCCAGTCAGAGGTGGTTAATGTGGCCCGGGAAGTTTGGGGTCCCCTGCTGGAGATGTTGCCCCGTGACCCTGTCCCAGCTAAGTGGTTAAAGATGAGTGAGTGATTTACTTATTTATTTTGTCTGTGTTTAGAATTGGAAATAATACAACTTGTCTTAGTTAATTTTAAATCCTAAACACAGACATTAAAAAAGAAGCCTAAACTCAACAAAGAACTAAGTGATGTTGAGGCCTGTATGAACCACGCCAGCCAGAAGTCAAACTAAAAACACAAACACTTGCAGGCTTGCTTCATTTGTCATTAAAGTATTCATCTGGGTGCAGACAAACTTTAAGTACACTGGGGAAGCAGAATGTAATCAAAAAGGGTTTATTTTTGTGCTGTGGCTACCTTCATCCATTCCGCTGAGGAGCTGACTGAGGTCATCAGTCTTACAATCATACAGATGCTCCTTCCAGGTTTCTCCGTTCTCACTGCGGAGTAAGATCAGCTCCCTCTCCTGGATCCGCATCGAGCCAAAATGGGGAATCTCCACTATCACAGGCCTGGAAAAGGGATAACATCAATGAGGTATCATTATGTACCGGTATATTGTGTAGAATTGAAAGTAAATAATGAATTGAAAGCTGTCATCGAGTTTATCATCTTGAAGTGCTCCCAAAATGGATGAACAACGCAGGCATTGCAGCACTTTATTATATGTGGTAAGTCCATTTTTAGGGGACCAGTTAGCGATTAATTAGTCAAGTTGTTGTTGCCGTTCTATTTGACAACCAGGTGTTTGGTATTCCTTGTTCTCCTTTATCCATTATTTCATGAACAGGTATCGAATGTCAAATGTCTACAATTGGTTTCAAGTGTATATTAAATAAATGTGACTTTACATGAAGGAGGCTCACGAGGGAAGCCACCAAGACATCCATGCTAACTCTGAAAGAGCTACAAACGAATGTAATTAGAGTTTCTATAACAACGTTTGCCTTTTGCTCAGCAGTCAAAGCTTCAACATGAAGAGGCACAGAGAAAACACATGTAAAAGAGAAGTGAGGGGCAGTGACTGGTGAAGCAGCAGGCAAAAGTTGTTCTGTGCACAGTCTCTCCAATCACAGCCACTGAAGCTTTCAACTCAGGTCATTACCAGGGGAGTCCAAGTGAATTGTGACTAAATAATGAGGGAATTGATACAATTTTGCAATAACTTTTAGTCTGTTAGAATCAAGGAACCACACAGAAAAAGTGTTGCAAGTAAAAAAAAAAAAAAAGATCTAAATGAACTTTGGCATTGGTGATGACAGTGCTGATTCTTAAAGAAAACTGTGACCGTGTGGGAGGTGGATAGGACTTTCACAGTGCATGCTGTAGCTTTCTGTAACATGACAACACAGACACAATGGAATAAAGGATGGGAGGAGAAAGCTGCACAGCCCTTATTTAAAACAAGACATGAGAGCAACTCAAGAGAGAATGATGAGAATACTCTTAGGACTGATCTCAGAATAGAACATCAACTCTGCAGAGATCAGATGCTGGCCCCTAAAAAAGCCTCCTAAAATTGGAATGTTTGTCGTTCTGGTGTAATTAAGACAGCATTGCGTAACACCATGTTCGTACTCATGTCTGAGTGATTTATACGTCAATCTAATCAACAGAGGATGGCGCTATAGTCTTGGAAATTAATCTTTAAATGATAGAAAACAGTTAAGTCATACTATAATAAATGTGACATGTAAATAATCTGTTGCCTGAATCCTGTAGATGTATTATTCTTTATTTATTATTCTCCCCTTTTTAGTAAACCTTAAATATTTGGAAGATTTTTAGGGACTATTCAAGCCATGAATTTGAACAAAGATGTACAGTGGGCCTTTGTTGCTAGCATCTGAGGCACGGGTGGATAACTGTGTCCCATAAAAAGCCACGAATTTTTTTCCAAGTAATAAATTGTTGCCGGTGAATTCACTGATCAGCACCATTGTCAGCTGAGGGGAGGCGCTTGTCAGGTTGCGAGACTGCAGGTTTTGGACGGGGTAAACAAAAAGCAAAACGAATGTGGCTAAATAATATTATTAAACTGACGATCAGCACACAACAATACTGATTTACCTCAGAACACACTCAGACTTAAGTGGTTAAAAATTTAAAACTTCCCATTTTCATTGAGAAAAACAAAATCATGTAGTTTTATTAACCTTATGTGCCAAAAATT
Organism: Thalassophryne amazonica; assembly: GCF_902500255.1. Lineage (NCBI taxonomy): Eukaryota > Metazoa > Chordata > Actinopteri > Batrachoidiformes > Batrachoididae > Thalassophryne > Thalassophryne amazonica. The sequence goes on along the minus strand of NC_047120.1, from coordinate 40,938,986 downwards.
CAATTGCAAAAATACAAAAAAACAGCCAGGTCCCCAAAAATCAGTAATACAAAGTGGCAGGGGATCTCCCACATACACACTTACACTAAATATGAATGAAATTGGTCAAATGGTTCTTGAGATATTGCGCTAACAAGGGTGGCAATGACAATATCTTGTATATTTCGCTGTGACCTTGAAACTGGCCCCAAGTTCGCCGTGATAGACTGGTGTTGGGGATCACACAAGTACACCCTTATGCTAAATATGAATGAAATCGGTCAAGTGGTTCTTTCAATATTGTGCTAACAAGTGAAAATGGACGGACATGTTGATCTCTATATCCCCCCTGTATTTCATAGCGGGGGATAATTAAGTATATGAAAATATGCACCACAAACCTAAGAAATACCAGTGTAAAGCTGCCAATACACTACACGTTACATCTGCCTTGCATTTATGCTCCTGCAAATTAAGTCAATGTAACACAGATGCAGACCCCATTAATATGCACAGCAAACCCCAAACATTTTGCAAGAACTGCTGGCTTCTCAGCAATTTAGAGAATTTACCAAAGTTTGTGGTAATTTTTTTGTAATTATGGCCTGTATTATTTTGACCACAATGTAGGAGCAGACATGGAGACGTGTGTGACACCTGTACTTGTCCGGGAGTCGGACATGCGTGATGACCTGTCACCTGACTCTGTGCTTCAAAGTTTTCTGCTGTGTGGTACCACTGACACATAAAGCTACAGTGTGTAGGATTTAGCATCATCTAGTGGTGAGGTTGCGGACTGCATTATGATGTTGCAGGTCATGAATTTGTTCCCTTCATGTTTTCACATGCGACAGAGATTCATTTTCCCTTGCCTTCTCTTGTGATAATCTATCGTATATACAACCCCTGGCAAAAATTATGGAATCACCAGCCTCGGAGGATGTTCATTCGGTTGTTTAATTTAAAGTCATTTCAAATGGCAACATTCTGACTTTAAGAAACACTATAAGAAATCAGGAAAAAAAAATTGTGGCAGTCAGTAACGGTTACTTTTTTAGACCAAGCAGAGGGAAAAAAATATGGAATCACTCAATTCTGAGGAAAGAATTATGGAATCATGAAAAACAAAAGAACGCTCCAACACATCACTAGTATTTTGCTGCACCACCTCTGGCTTTTATAACAGCTTGCAGTCTCGGAGGCATGGACTTAATGAGTGACAAACAGTACTCTTCATCAATCTGGCTCCAACTTTCTCTGACTGCTGTTGCCAGATCAGCTTTGCAGGTTGGAGCCTTGTCATGGACCATTTTCTTCAACTTCCACCAAAGATTTTCAATTGGATTAAGATCTGAATTATTTGCAGGCCATGACATTGACCCTATGTGTCTTTTTGCAAGGAATGTTTTCACAGTTTTTGCTCTATGGCAAGATGCATTATCATCTTGAAAAATGATTTCATCATCCCCAAACATCCTTTTCAATTGATGGGATAAGAAAAGTGTCCAAAATATCAACGTAAACTTGTGCATTTATTGATGATGTAATGACAGCCATCTCCCCAGTGCCTTTACCTGACATGCAGCCCCATATCATCAATGACTGTGGAAATTTACATGTTCTCTTCAGGCAGTCATCTTTATAAATCTCATTGGAACGGCACCAAACAAAAGTTCCAGCATCATCACCTTGCCCAATGCAGATTTGAGATTCATCATTGAATATGACTTTCATCCAGTCATCCACAGTCCACGATTGCTTTTCCTTAGCCCACTGTAACCTTGTTTGTTTCTGTTTAGGTGTTAATGATGGCTTTCATTTAGCTTTTCTGTATGTAAATCCCATTTCCTTTAGGCGGTTTCTTACAGTTCGGTCACAGACGTTGACTCCAGTTTCCTCCCATTCGTTCCTCATTTGTTTTGTTGTGCATTTTCGATTTTTGAGACATATTGCTTTAAGTTTTCTGTCTTGATGCTTTGATGTCTTCCTTGGTCTACCAGTATGTTTGCCTTTAACAACCTTCCCATGTTGTTTGTATTTGGTCCAGAGTTTAGACACAGCTGACTGTGAACAACCAACATCTTTTGCAACATTGCGTGATGATTTACCCTCTTTTAAGAGTTTGATAATCCTCTCCTTTGTTTCAATTGACATCTCTCGTATTGGAGCCATGATTCATGTCAGTCCACTTGGTGCAACAGCTCTCCAAGGTGTGATCACTCCTTTTTACATGCAGACTAACGAGCAGATCTGATTTGATGCAGGTGTTAGTTTTGGGGATGAAAATTTACAGGCTGATTCCATAATTTATTCCTCAGAATTGAGTGAGTCCATATTTTTTTTCCCTCTGCTTGGTCTAAAAAAGTAACCGTTACTGACTGCCACAATTTTTTTTCTTGATTTCTTATAGTGTTTCTTAAAGCCAGAAAGCTGCCATTTGAAATGACTAGTTTTGTGTCATGTCTGTGATCTGCTTTTTTTTCTACAAAATTAAACAACTGAATGAACATCCTCCAAGGCCGGTGATTCCATAATTTTTGCCAGGGGTTGTATGATCCTACAGCTCACGAAAATGAGGGCTGTCAGACTAGTTATCTTGCACTAGCCACCTGTAGACAGTATACAGTGGACCAACCAGTGATTCCTCTTCTTTGTTCTTCAGTATTCCAACCGTGCAACAAAAGATGGAGCAAGCATGTCCCATTTTATGCTGCCGTATCAACATATGGGTGCAGCAATGGTGGCCTCCATGAGGGGGCCCACTCCGATGTAGAGATGCAATGCTCATTTTAAACTCATGAAAACACATCAGTTAGTTGTTACAGATATATTTCATGTCTGCTAATTAACACCCGTAAATCCTACTTCTGCTAATAAAAAAATCCTAAATCCTACTGCTAATAAACATTCCTAAATCATACACACTATAGCTTTAATTCAAGAATTACAGGAGTAATCCATATAAATTGTGTCAGGATACAGAGTTCCGTCCAAGTGTTGCACCTGTTACCAGGCTGGCATTAACCATGAGATTCCTCCAGCAGGTGAGATCATTTTATTACTTATTGGTTAAACTTCTAATCTCTGGCGAAAGCTGAAAATAGCGGTGCACCGATGCTCCCCATCCAACCTGATGGAGCATAAGAGGTGCTGCAAAGAGGAATGGGCAAAACTGCCCAAAGATTGGCGCGCCAAGCTTGTGGCATCATACTCAAGAAGACTTGAGGATATAATTGGTGCCGAAGGTGCATCAACAAAGTATTGAGCAAAGGGTGTGAATACTTATGTACACGTGATTTCTTTGTTTTGAATTTTTAATAAATTTGCAAAAATTAAAAAAAGAGAATTTTTTTCCTGTCATTATGGGTTGTTGTGAGTAGAATTTTGAGGGAAAAAATTAGTTTATTCCATTCTGGAATAAGGCTGTAACATAACAAAATGTGGAAAAACTGAAGCGATGTAAATGCTTTCCGGATGCACTGTATGCCTGCCAAGCTGAGAAGTCCTGAGGTCATGGCAGCTCCAGTTTAAAGTAATATCAATCAGTATAATCTCACTGACATTTTCTACTGTTGCTCTTAAAGTAAACAGACATACTGCACAAACAGTGAGATGATGTAAAGCTGGTCTTAAACAATAAGTAAAAGAATAACAGTCATGAAAAGCAGGATGATGCTTTGCTTGCGGAGGAAAAGGCTCATGCCCAACAAGGGTAGTTTACTCCAAACAGCCAAAATCTCAACTCTGAGTGGTACTGGGAGCCAAATGAAAGCTTCTGAAGTTAAAATACAATGGTTCTTAAATGAAAGAGGCTGGAAACGTGAATGGGTTCACAACGGTTCTTGTAGTTTTAGGAAGAATTTTAAAATGCAAAAATATGAATAAATGCTGCGCTCCTCAAGGGCCATGTGGTTGAGGCTATTGTTCTAGCCTGCTGAGTGTCGTAAGCTAAACAGTACGGATTTCTTCCCAAAACTACATGGAAATCATATTTGTTTATTCTACAAATTAAAGTCAACCTAGATGGGTAAAAATAATCATATCATAGCATGAGTTATTCTTGGTCATGTTGTTTCCTTGGGTAGGTGGGAGGTACAGGAGCAGGGAGATGCTATATTTTGTTCCTACCCAACAAATCTAGTTCCTCTGGGTCCCAGCTGTAGCACTGGACTAACCAGGCTCTCGCCTTCATTAAGGGCTGGCAGCTTTCTGGGTAGATGGAGTTTACTGTGTCCACAAGATATTAACACACAGACACACACATACCCACAAATATGAACACAGGAGACACAAAATGAATGGTGTCAGCAAGAGGTAGAGGCGTAAGATGTAAATTTTGTGAAATAAAATATTAGAGTAGACAATTTTTTTGGTGTGCATCGCAAGACGAGAGGCTAAATAGGGCAACCACAGGTCACAGCCTTTCAAGACAGTGGAAACCAAGTAAATGGGTAAACACACTAGGAGTTATGCATCTATCCCTTGTTAAATGATACATATCTACTAAGATACGATTCAGGTACAAGATTTTTATCATGGAAGGATAAGATTCAATGCGACACAGTGCAATTTCATTCAATTCATTGTTTAACGTAGACATTTATTTTCCATAATCAACTGGAATATGCCAGAAGTGGCAGTGCTTGCCTTCAAATACATATTTTATGAAAAACCAGGAACCTCCTTAGGGGTTTTGTTACTGTGCTGCAACATGTGGGTACTGCCACTGCTCAAATTTTGCTCACCACTGGGAGCAGTAACACATACAGTAGCAGAAAGTTCAGCACAGAAGAAGCCAGCTGTTGTTAGCATAGCATAAAATGTGTAGTAGAACTTTCATGTTCTGAACTGGTCTGGTGGTATGAACAAACTTATAGCTGAATGTAAAGTTCAAATGGGTACATTTATCGGTTCAACTCCCTACCACTATCGGACATAACATTGATGGGGAAAAAATAAAATAAAACCAAATACTAGTAAAAGTAAGTCCCTTCGACTGCTCCCTTGTTTTTCACTTGGGGTCACCACAGCAGATTCAGCATAAGTCTGCATGTTGAATTGGCACAAGTTGTACACTGGATGCCATTCCTAACGCAATTCCACATTACATAGACAAATGTGGCAGGGGTGGGGTTTGAACCGGGAACCTTTCGCACTGAAACCAAGTGCACTAACCATTTGGCCACCTTTTTAGAAAAATTCTGCTTCACCTAAAATCTGTCAAGGACATCTTTTTTTGTTTTGTTAAATAAGATAGGAATGGGGGGTGGGGGGGTGGGGGGTGGTTGTATTAATGATGTTGCCAAAGAGAAACGTAGATTGTTGGGGGATTAGCTCACTGCAAAATATCCACCTGAACTGCCATTAAACAGCATGTAATACTGCACCTCAACAACACAAACATCCAGATTTAGAAATGCGGTTGGTTGGAAATAGTGATGTCAAGAAGCATCGGGTAGGAGATCGGAAGGAATTCACTGAAGAAAAATGCACTAAAACAAGCAATTAACCAAATGGGAAAAAAGTTATTCCTTACCCAAGAAACTGGGCTCCTGCTGGGCCGACCTCAACCAGCCGGCTCGCAAGACCTTCTCCCTCCACCATAGGAGGAGGAGATGCCAACTTATGCCTCTTGACCAATCGACAGGTGATCCTGGTGGGTGCTGTGCACTTTCTGGGCGGGATAATGATGCGCATGCCATTGTGTCGACTCCCTCTCATGGAGCCGCCTCTGGCATCAACCATGAAGCTGACCAGGAATCTAACAGAAAAAGAGCAGAGAAGGGAGGGAGGATGGAAGAGACCAAGACAAAGATGAGAATAGATGGTAGAGAGAAAAAGACAAGAAAAGAGCAATTAAACAGGAGAAAAAGAAAAAAGAACAACATGAGGAGAAAGAGAGGACATAGATATAACACAGATAAAAAGTGAAGTGAAAAATTTATTTAACAACAGCATTAATGGAAAGAGAGGAGTTTTAGATGATGTGTGCTTTCTTCCCATGCCGTAATCGCCGAAACACACAAGGTACATGTGAGCAAATAAGAAGAAAGGAGGAAGAGTAATGTGAAGAGTTTTCTGTGTTGGCTAAGAATGCGTTTTTAGACCGTGTAGGACTAAAAGAAAAAACAGCAACATTATCAGGCTGCAAACAGTGTTAAGTCCAAACTTTAACAGACTTTTTGCAAAATACTTCATTAAAGTTTTAAAAATAGGAATTCTTAATTTGTTACCCCTCAACCAATGGTAAATATTGGCAGCTTATGAAGCAGTTTTTGGAGGGTGGGGTGGGGGCAGTTACAAGAACAAAAACCAAGTGTTCTTACCATCATGGTGCGTAGCAAATACACCGTTTGCTACAAATTGGGTCTGTATAGTGGACACTGTCAAACTCACATGTGGTTTGTGATAAGATAAAACAATTTTCTTACAGTGATCTGATCTTTGACCATCTGAGCCCAACGTCAACAGGTCTGTTAATAATCAGATACATAAAGCAGATGTTGCTGTATGGTGAATCAACATGCATACCAAGCATGGCAACAATCAGATATGTACTACAGTAGATGTTATCGCACTCACAACAAGCTTTTTTAATTATTATTTTTTTTACATTTACAATAACCTTGACCTTATAACTCTAAACTGAATAGGTTTTACTACTAACTTTGTTTGAACATGCCCTCAAAATATTAGGCCAAATGCTCAACAGCATGTACAGTACTGGCATGATATACAGTGGGGTAAAAAAGTATTTAGTCAGTCCCTGATTGTGCAAGTTCTCCTAATTAGAAAGATGAGAGAGGTCTGTAATTTTCATTATAGGTACACTTCAACTAAGACACAAAATGAGAAAAAAAAAAAAAAATCCAGGAAATCACATTGTAGGATTTTTAAAGAATTTATTTGTCAATTATGGTGGAAAATAAGTATTTGGTCACCCACAAACAAGCAAGATTTCTGGCTCTCAGAGATCTGTAACTTCTTCTTTAAAAAGCTTTTCTGTCCTCCACCTGTTACCTGTATTAATGGCACCTTTTGGAACTCGTTATCTGTATAAAAGACACCTATCCACAGCCTCAAATAGTCAGACTTCAAACTCAACCATGGCCAAGACCAAAGACTTGTCGAAGAACACCAGGAAGAAAACTGTAGCTGTGCACCAGACTGGGAAGACTAAATCTACAACAGTCAAGCAGGTTGGTGTGAATAAATCAACTGTGGGAGCAACTGTAAGAAAATGGAAAACATACAAGACCATTGATAATCTCCCTCGATCTCTGCAAAGGGGACGACGGATCCGTGTTAAGGAAGAATGAACGTGGCCATGTATCATGATATTTTAAGCCAATACGTCCTTCCATCAGTGAGAGCATTGAAGATGCAACGTGGCTGGGTCTTCCAGCATGACAATGACCCCAAAACATCACTCAGGCAACAAAGGAGTGGCTCTGTAAAAAGCATTTCAAGGTCCTGGAGTAGCCAAGCCAGTCTCCAGACCTCAACCCCATAGAAAATTTGTGGAGGGAGTTGAAAGTCCGTGTTGCCAGCGACAGCCCCAAAACATCACTGCTCTAGAGGAGATCTGCATGGAGGAATGGGCCAAAATATCAGCTACAGTGTGTGTAAACCTGGTGAAGACTTACAGGAAATGTTTGACCTCTGTCATTGCCAACAAAGATTATATTACAATGTACTGAGTTGAACTTTTGTTATTGACCAAATACTTATTTTCCACCATAATTTACAAATAAATTCTTTAAAAATCCTACAATGTGATTTCCTGGAATTTTTTTCTCATTTTGTCTCTCATAGTTGAAGTGTACCTATGTTGAAAATTACAGACCTCTCTCATCTTTCTAAGTAGGAGAACTTGCACAATCAGGGACTAACTAAATACTTTTTTATGCCACTGTATCACCATCACAGTATCACAGTATCCTCGCTAGGCTGAGGGGTAAAAATCATCTAACAAAATTTTTACATATGATTAACGAAAAACAATCAAACAAAAAACCTCTGAAACGCCAATAAATCATTTGTAATCGAACTGCAATTGGTCCTCACACTTTGGAAGAATGAAATGTAAATTATCCAAAGTACCAACACAGGAGCCTCCGTCTCCACCCAAATAACTTGTGATTTACTCACATTAGAGTAACACCATTTAGCTTGAAACAAAACTGTCAACACACACATGCACGCACGCACGCACGCACGCACGCACGCACGCACACACTCACACACACACACACACACACACCATGCAATTTGCTGAAGATGTTAGTCTGCAAACAGCTGGTGAGCACACGGTGATAACATCACAGAGCAATTTGTCCATAAATTTTCTTTTACACAAAGCCTGGCTAAAATAAGAACTAGCATAAAATATGTAAGCAGATTTAATTTAAAAAGCAATATAATATCATGTACCAAAATAAATTTCTCAGAATATCTTGTTTAACATAGTACCCAGTGGCTGAAGAAGTATTCAATCCCTATATCCCTATATTTCTAAGATTTCTTTATATTATTTTAATAATTCACAATTTCCCTCATACTACAAGATCAAATTAGCTGGAGAATGACAGCAAAAGGAATAAACATAAACAATCCTTCAGACCAGGCAGCACGCCCAAAATCCAAAAACACTCCATGTCCAACTGTGTATCCACATATTCACAGGTGATGAGAACACACACTGATGTCACGAGTGGAAAGGGGAGGAAGGTGTGATGTCACAGAAAACAGGAAGTAACACAAACAAGGTAGTGGTGCTGATGGTGATAACGAGGGTAACCAATCACATTCAATCACCTGCTGTCGCACTGCGGGAGTGGAGAAGAAAAACTGCAGGATGGATGATAAAGCAACCCAAAAGTGACAAGTCAGCAACACACCTTTGTCATCAGAAAAGCCACTGTCAGTTACCATGGAGTCATTTGCAGTAATGCTCCCTCGTTTCCATATTTAGATCTGTCACAGCTACCTGCTGCTGCACAAATGCGTTGATTACCCCAAGCATCAGTCACACCAAAGATTTTTGTGAGAGAAATTTTCATCTCTCCAGCAGCAGTCAGTCCCTGCGAGAATTTTTTTTGTGATTTTTCTTTTATTTCTCATTTATCCAAAGAAAATGATGTTTTAATTAGTTGTGATTGTCAAGCAAATATGTTATTTTGACAACCTCAGAACAGAAAAAAACATTACGACCCCCCTGTGAGCTTTGTTCTCCGTCTAAAGGGGCTGGACCTCAGGAAGGGAAACAGGGCTCTAAGATACAATCCTAATACCGTATTTTCCGGACTATAAGTCGCACTTTTTTACATGTTTTGGCAGGGGGTGCGACCTATACTCCAGTGCGACTTATAAATGAAAAATATACCGGTAGATTCTCAATTAATTTACCGTAATAAAACAATTTTACGTGACAGAGTCGCTCTAAGATTTAAAATGGCCGGAAATGCAATGCATCATGGACACTGTAGTATGGCAGCCATCCTATAGGTCACGCTGGTCGCGATAACCAATCAGAGAACAGAACATTGGACGCGTATTCCTCACTTCACCCAGACAATGATTGTGAAACAGCGTGTGAAGCAGACGAACACGGTGCTTATTCCGGGAGGGCTAACAAAAGAGCTTCAACCCTTGGATATCAGTGTGAGCAGAGTTGATGCTCAGAGATGTGTGGGAGCACTGGGTGAGCGACGGCGGAGGATTAGCATCTGCACTTGGAAGGAGCTGGCTTCGACACCACAGGGAGGTCATGAGCTGCGCAGGTAGGTGCTGCATGGTTCGGCTCGCAATGTGGTCCGCAAAATGCAAACATATCCATAGGTAAAATGCAGCTCATGAGAGGGTGCTCAAGGCTTGTGTGACTGTTCCTGCGACTTCTGACTACCATAGAAAAATAGAAATTTCAACATTACTGATACCTTAACAAGACAATGGAGAAGGCCAGAAAAAAATGCCACCAAAAAGAAAAGGATACTCTGCAGATTACAAGTTGCGACTGGTGAAATATGCATCCGAAAACGGTAATTGATCAGCAGAGAGAGAGTTTGGAGTGAGTGAGAAACTTGTGAGGGACTGGAGGAAAGCAGAGGTTACTCTAACCACCATGAAAAAAAAACAAAAAAAGCTAATCGCGGGCTAAAAGCTAGACGGCCACAGCTAGAGGAACGAGTCCGCACATGGGTGCTCGAACAATGTGCAGATATTATCATCATAATATCATAATATTATCATCTGAACTTTCATGTTAAGTTAACATACCTGTATGTCCATGCGACTTATACTCCAGTGCGACTTATCTATGGTTTATTTTTCTTTATAATGGATAAAGTGGCTGGTGCGACTTATACTCCGGTGCGACTTATAGTCCGGAAAATACGGTACGTAATAATTCCTAAGAGATACATTTTGTCCTTTTTGACTTATTAATGGAACAGATGGTTCTTCCTCTGTTGTTGTTGTTGTTCATTCGGCTGCTCTCGGTTTTGTTCGGGGTCCGCATTGGTAATTGGCACAAGTTTCACGCCGGATGCGCTTCCTGACAACTCCAGTTTTACCTGGAGAAACACACACAGCCGCTGGTGTTTCAAAGAGGTCTCCCATCCAAGTACTAACCAGAGCCTGCTCTGCTTAGCTTCTGAGATCTGACGGGATCAGGCTAACAGAGCAGATCGACTGCAGATGGTTCTTCCTCTGTGTTCACCCAAAATTTGGCACAGGCTACAAAAAAAAAAAAAAAAAAAAAAAAGATCCCTCATGTAAAACATTGTAGAGATCTTCAGGTGTTCATTTTGTTGGAAGTTTTGACCTGATTGTCAACTTGCCAGTCTGGAATCCAACAATCCAAACTGCACATTGTTACACGTTTGTTGTGTGGGCCGCTGAAGAGGAGGTACTGCTGGCCCACCACCACCAGAGGGCACCCTGCCTGGAGTGCGGGCTCCAGGCACCAGAGGGCGCTGCCGCCTCACAGGAGCAGCCGGGGTGACAGCTGACACTCATCACCTGTGACAGCTGTCACCACTCATCTGATCTGCATCGGTATATCAGCAAGACGTCATCTCCACCTCTTTGCCGAGATATCGTTCTACCTGAAAGGTAATATCCTCAGCCTGACTGCTTGATAGAAAGCCCTTTTGTGATTTTTGTGAGTGATAACAGACTTTGTCTCCAACGAGAGGTGGAGGTAGCTTCCCTGCCGTGCAGATTGCTGGGTGCAGACGCACCCACGTTTAATTGTGTTTTTGTTCCTCGCCAGCAGTACCAGGTCCGACACGCGGAGACAGTGGCCACCTGGGAGTTCGGGACTTGGCGGCTCCAGTATTCCCGGGGTCTGGTGGCGGAGGAAATCGTGTGGTTCCGGTTCTGCTTTGGACAGGCGTCTCCTATCTTCGAGCCTGCCCACACGACACCTTGTAATTTGACCTCTGATCTGTTGTGTAATCTGTTGTGTTTGTTGTGCACGTTCGCAACAGTAAAGTGTTGTTATTTGACCTATTCCATTGTCCGTTCATTTGCGCCCCCTGTTGTGGGTCCGTGTACTTACACTTTCCCAACAGGATATCTCGGCCAACGTCATGGATCCCGAGGGGCGTCAACCGGCTGTTGAACGGCCAATGGAAGAACAGGGTGCACAGGCGCCCGCAGGAGGAATGATCGGTGAGTTGCAGCGGATCCTCACCGTTTTCACGGCTCGGTTGGATTTAATGACCGAGCAGAACGTCCTCCTTAACCGCAGGGTGGAGGCTCTCGCCGCGCAGGTGGAGGCGCGCCCTCAGGGCGCTGCTGCGGCTCTCCCTCCTGTCGACCCTGTGCGTAACAGAGACGTTCCACAGGTCGTTCAACGACCCCTCCCACCTTCCCCGGAAGCATACATAAGCCCTCCAGAGCCGTACGGAGGTTGTGTGGAGACGTGCGCGGACTTCCTTATGCAGTGTTCGCTCGTCTTCGCACAACGTCCTGTCATGTACGCGACTGATTCTAGCAAGATAGCTTATGTAATTAATCTGCTTCGCGGCAAGGCACGAGCTTGGGCTACAGCGCTTTGGGAGCAAAATTCACGGCTCCTTCTGACATATGATGGGTTTGTGAGGGAGTTCAGAACAGTGTTCGATCACCCAAATAGAGGAGAGACCGCTTCAGCCGTGCTGCTGTCAATGAGACAGGGGCGCCGGAGTGCAGCTGCTTATGCAGTCGACTTCCGCATCGCGGCTGCGAGGACCGGCTGGAATAACACTGCCCTCCGTGCCGCCTTCGTAAACGGACTGTCGTTGGTCCTGAAGGAGCTCCTGGTGGCCAAGGACGAACCGCAGGATTTAGACGGGCTTATTGATCTCGTTATACGATTAGACAATCGGTTAGAGGAACGCCGTCGGGAGCGAGGCGAAGGACGTGACCTGATACGCGCCGCCCCTCTCCCTTCCGGGTTCGAAAAGGGGCCGCCCTCCCCACGCTCCACAGCCGCAGCGCTTTGTGGGGCAACAGCTCCCCCTGTTGACGTTGTTAGGGAGACGCACAGGGCCAAAATGGGAAGGCTGATCCGTGGAGAGTGTTTTCTCTGCAGCTCAACAGAGCACACACAGAGAGACTGCCCCAAACGGCTGAAACGTCAACACTCGCCCTTAGAGACTGGGCTAAGGGGGGGTCAAGACATTCAAGTGAGACACACACAAATTGCCACACGACTCCCAGTCACAATCCTGAGCGGGGATTTAACCCTTCAAGCCCGAGCACTGGTGGACACGGGGTCAGAAGGGAATCTGCTAGACAGCAGATGGGCAAAGGAGGTAGGGCTCCCTCTGGTGGCGCTTCATACGCCATTGCAGGTGCGGGCACTAGATGGCACCCTCCTTCCTTTACTCACACACAAGACACCACCAGTAACTCTGGTGGTGTCTGGAAACCACCGGGAGGAGATTGAGTTTTTTGTAACTCCTGCCACCTCCCGCGTGATTTTGGGCATCCCATGGATGTTAAAGCACAATCCCCGGATCGATTGGTCGTCTGGGGTGGTGGTTCAGTGGAGCGAAACCTGCCATCGGGTGTGTTTAGGATCCTCGGTTCCTCCCGGTTCCCAGGCTAAGGAGGAGGTCAAAGTCCCGCCCAATCTGACGGCAGTGCCAGTTGAGTACCACGATCTTGCTGACGTCTTCAGCAAGGATCTGGCACTCACCCTTCCCCCGCACCGTCCGTACGATTGTGCCATTGATTTGGTTCCAGGCGCTGAGTTCCCGTCCAGCAGGCTGTACAACCTCTCACGACCTGAGCGCGAATCAATGGAGACCTACATCCGGGACTCATTAGCTGCCGGGCTGATCCGGAACTCCACCTCCCCGATGGGGGCAGGTTTCTTTTTTGTGGGCAAGAAAGATGGCGGACTTCGTCCATGTATTGATTACAGGGGGCTGAATGAGATTACGGTTCGCAACCGATACCCGTTGCCATTATTAGATTCCGTGTTCACCCCCCTGCATGGAGCCAAAATCTTTACTAAACTGGATCTTAGAAATGCGTATCACCTGGTTCGGATCCGGAAGGGAGACGAATGGAAGACGGCATTCAACACCCCATTAGGTCACTTTTAGTACCTGGTCATGCCGTTCGGCCTCACAAACGCCCCCGCGACGTTCCAAGCATTAGTTAATGATGTCTTGCGGGATTTCCTGCACCGATTCGTCTTCGTATATCTAGACGATATACTCATCTTTTCTCCGGATCCTGAGACTCATGTCCGGCATGTACGTCAGATCCTGCAGCGGTTGTTGGAGAACCGGCTGTTTGTGAAGGGCGAGAAGTGTGAGTTCCACCGCACCTCTTTGTCCTTCCTGGGGTTTATCATCTCCCCCAACTCCGTCGCTCCTGATCCGGCCAAGGTTGCGGCGGTGAGAGACTGGCCCCAACCCACTAGCCGTAGGAAGCTGCAACAGTTCCTCGGCTTTGCTAATTTCTACAGGAGGTTCATTAAGGGCTACAGTCAGGTAGTTAGCCCCCTGACAGCCCTGACCTCACCAAAAGTTCCCTTCACCTGGTCGGATCGTTGCGATGCCACGTTCAAGGAGTTGAAACGGCGCTTCTCGTCTGCACCCGTTCTGGTGCAGCCCGATCCTAGTCGCCAGTTAGTGGTTGAAGTGGACGCCTCGGACTCAGGGATAGGAGCTGTGCTTTCCCAGAGCGGGAAGACCGATAAGGTCCTTCACCTGTGTGCCTATTTTTCCCGCAGGTTGACCCCGGCCGAACGGAACTATGACGTCGGCAATCGAGAACTCCTTGCGGTGAAAGAGGCTCTTGAAGAGTGGAGACATCTGTTGGAGGGAACGTCCGTGCCATTCACGGTTTTCACTGACCACCGGAACCTGGAGTATATCAGGACCGCCAAGCGGCTGAATCCCAGGCAAGCCCGCTGGTCACTGTTCTTCGGCCGTTTTGACTTCCGGATCACCTACCGTCCCGGGACCAAGAACCAGAGATCGGATGCCTTGTCCCGGGTACATGAAGACGAAGTCAAAACGGAGTTGTCGGATCCACCGGAACCCATCATCCCGGAGTCCACTATCGCGGCTCTAAGCTCTCCTGTCATCCAGGGGTGCGAAGAACCGTGGCAGTTGTCCGGCAGCGCTTCTGGTGGGCGTCCCTAGAGGCCGACGTCCGGGATTATATCCAGGCCTGCACCACCTGCGCCAGGGGCAAGGCTGACCATCGTAGGGCTTCGGGTCTGCTCCAGCCGCTGCCCGTGCCCCATCGCCCCTGGTCCCACATCGGCCTGGATTTTGTCACGGGTCTCCCGCCGTCCCAGGGCAACACCACCATCTTCACGATAGTGGACCGATTCTCCAAGGCGGCCCACTTCGTGGCCCTCCCGAAGCTCCCGACGGCCCAGGAGACAGCGGACCTCCTGGTTCACCACGTCGTCCGGCTGCATGGGATCCCAACAGACATTGTCTCAGATCGCGGTCCCCAGTTCTCCTTGCACGTCTGGAGGAGCCTCTGCCGGGAACTGGGGGCCACGGTGAGTCTCTCATCCGGGTACCATCCCCAGACCAACGGGCAAGCAGAACGGGCCAATCAGGAGATGGAGCAGGCCCTGCGTTGCGTGACAGCCGCGCACCCGGCGGCCTGGAGTACCCATCTGGCCTGGATCGAGTATGCCCATAACAGCCAGGTGTCGTCAGCCACCGGCCTCTCCCCTTTCGAGGAATGTCTGGGGTACCAACCGCCTTTGTTTCCAGTGGTTGAGGGAGAGGTCGGTGTGCCCTCAGTCCAGGCCCACCTACGGAAGTGCCGTCGGGTGTGGCGTGCCGCCCGTTCTGCCTTGCTGAGGGCCCGGATGAGGTCAAAGGCCCATGCAGACCGTCGGCGGACCCCGGCCCCTGCGTATCGGCCAGGGCAGGAGGTGTGGTTGTCGACAAAGGACATCCCCCTCAAAGTGGACTCCCCCAAGTTACAGGACCGTTACATCGGTCCCTTCAAAATCCAGAAGGTCATCAGTCCAGCCGCAGTGAGGCTTCAGCTGCCGGCCTCACTGCGGATCCATCCTGTATTTCACGTGTCCCGAATCAAACCACATCACACCTCACCCCTCTGTACTCCGGGTCCGGCACCGCCTCCTGCCCGGATCATCGATGGCGAGCCGGCTTGGACTGTGCGCCGGCTTTTGGATGTCCGTAGGATGGGCCGGGGCTTCCAGTATTTGGTGGACTGGGAGAGGTACGGACCTGAAGAACGCTCCTGGGTGAAGAGGAGCTTCATTCTGGACCCGGCCCTCCTGGCCGATTTCTACCGCCGCCACCCGGACAAGCCTGGTCGGGCGCCAGGAGGCGCCCGTTGAGGGGGGGGGGTCCTGTTGTGTGGGCCGCTGAAGAGGAGGTACTGCTGGCCCACCACCACCAGAGGGCACCCTGCCTGGAGTGCGGGCTCCAGGCACCAGAGGGCGCTGCCGCCTCACAGGAGCAGCCGGGGTGACAGCTGACACTCATCACCTGTGACAGCTGTCACCACTCATCTGATCTGCATCGGTATATCAGCAAGACGTCATCTCCACCTCTTTGCCGAGATATCGTTCTACCTGAAAGGTAATATCCTCAGCCTGACTGCTTGATAGAAAGCCCTTTTTGTGATTTTTGTGAGTGATAACAGACTTTTTCTCCAACGAGAGGTGGAGGTAGCTTCCCTGCCGTGCAGATTGCTGGGTGCAGACGCACCCACGTTTAATTGTGTTTTTGTTCCTCCCCAGCAGTACCAGGTCCGACACGCGGAGGCAGTGGCCACCTGGGAGTTCGGGACTTGGCGGCTCCAGTATTCCCGGGGTCTGGTGGCGGAGGAAATCGTGTGGTTCCGGTTCTGCTTTGGACAGGCGTCTCCTATCTTCGAGCCTGCCCACACGACACCTTGTAATTTGACCTCTGACCTGTTGTGTAATCTGTTGTGTTTGTTGTGCACATTCGCAACGGTAAAGTGTTGTTATTTGACCTATTCCATTGTCCGTTCATTTGCGCCCCCTGTTGTGGGTCCGTGTACTTACACTTTCCCAACAACGTTCTGTGCTTTGACTTCAGTCTGACTGTATGTACTTTTGGGTAGTGCTGGAAACAATTCCAAAAATCCTTTGGTGTGCTTTATATTTGTTACAGAGTAAAGCTGACTGGGTATTAATTTAAAAATGTTTTGATTTAAAGATGGATGTCGAGGTGAGAATTGTCTGCAGGCAACTCTGACGGCAACAAATTCTCAAACAGCTACATATTTGTAGGGAAGCGGTCCCATTGTAATACTTCATCATTACGTCACTGTTGCTGATAAATTTAAACCATATGCAACAACACTCCAAGGAGCTAGAAAAGCTGCACTTTCTCACACATACCCATGAGTGATAACTTGAATTTGTGTCAGTTTTTGCTCAAGACTGCTTCTTTTTGAAGGAACTGAGCAACAAGTCAGCACACAGTAGAAGTAACAGAAGCATAGGTTTTGCTTAAGCTGTTCCTACTCTTGGCCAAGTTTCACTCCATATCATGGGAATGGGCCTTGCCACAACTTTGTGCACCTCATCTGATTACCACAGTGCAACTCTTGTTTGAATGCGCTTGGCGCAGAATCCGCCCATGCAGGCACACCACTTGGCAAAGCTGGAAAAACTCTCCCCTCACCCCGAAGAACTTTAGATGCACTTTACTGAGTACAGATCTCCCCTGGGACATGTATGAACTATGCTGAGGTCCTGCTCGGAAAACCTCCGAGCCAAACTCAGCAAGGTGTAAGCACTGCATCACACACTGTGTTTTTACTAAGCAAAAGACAGCCAAGGGAATGTGAAAGAGCTGACAGACAGAACACATACCAGGAAGGTGACAACAAAGACAGACGCATTGTTTTCCTTCATCCCTTCATCTTCTCTCCTGGAAACCTTTCATTCCCTTTCTCCTTCTAATGGTTAACACCCTCCTCTCTCAGAGTGGCTGGCTGAACATGCCACATGACTCCCTCTTCCCTGTCCTCCCATCTTCATGCATTCATCCGTTCATTCATGCTCACCCAGAGTGTACTGGTGAGGAGACAAGGTTGACGTTATCTAGTCCATCTGACGTCCAGCTGTACCTCCTCAGAGAGTCACCATTGAAGTCCTTGGCCACCGCTAGATGCTGTGGAGGACAACAAAGTCTGTGAAACTCCACAAATGCCTCTGTTCATGTATGCACAAAAATGACACAATAATTAATAGTCTATTTGTGCAGAAGGGATGAGATGAATTAAAATGAAGAAATCTGAACATGGAAATAACAGCCAATAACTTTCATGAAGGCGTGCAATAAAAAAATTAATATAAAAGTAAAAAAAAAGAACAGTATATCTAAACTCACAGTAATGTGCAGTACTAATGTATTTATTAATACTGAATAGAAAATATTATATTTTAATATTGACAGCCATGTACATCATAGAAGTGACACCAGCAGATAAAGTACACATCTTCCATCATCTTGTATATTAAATGTCATTATTTGATAATCTTTAAAACGTTTATGCAATATTTCAAGGTGAACTATGATAAAGTGAAATATCTGTCATTTTCTGACATATCAACAGTGAATTTACAGCAACAAAGAGAAAATCACAAAAAGAAATTCAGCATGTAAGTGAAAAACATAAATCATGAAGACACTCATTTAAGTGTGTCCCTCCTCCAAGGCTTGAAATGTCGTATTTTACAGTGTTTTGAAACCATAAGTAGCTGTAAAGTTTATTAATTTATGCCGATATCTTTCAAAATGTAATATTTACTCCCGACCAGACAACATTTTCACCAGCTTTCACAAAAACTCATTTTTAGAACCTCACTGTGCAGGAAAGTTTTACACACACACACACACACACACACACACACACACACACACACACACACACACACACACACACACACACACACACACACACACACACACACACACACACACACACACACACACCATGCGTCCAGAAAGTATTCACAGCACTTCACTTTTTCCACATTTTGTTATCTTACAGCCTTATTTGAAAATGGAAAAAAATCTTTTTTTTCTCCTCAAAATTCTACTCACAACACCCCATAATGACAACAAGAAAAAAGTTTTTTTTTTTTATTATTGCAAATGTATTCAAAATAAAAACCAAAGAAATCACATGTACATAAGTATTCACTTCCTTTGCTCAATACTTTGTTGATGCACCTTTTGGCAGCAATTGCAGCCTCACGTCTTCTTGAATATGATGCCACAAGCTTGGTCCACCTATTTTTAGGCAGTTTTGACCATTCCTCTTTGCAGCACCTCTCAAGCTTCATCAGGTTAGACAGTGCACAGCCATTTTCAAATCTCTTCAGAAATGTTCAATCAGATTCAGGTCTGGGCTCTAGCTGGGCCACTCAAGGACATTCACGGAGTTGTCCTGAAGCCACTCCTTTGATATATATATATATATATATACTTAATCTAGCCATGCCAAGTAAACCTACAAAACCTGCTTGTCCAAATGGGGAAAGCAAACTGTAACAAACTGTTACCATTAACTGTATATTTTCCATTTAAACAAGCAATTTTGTTTGACAGGTTGACAGTGTATATATATATATATATATATATATATATATATATATATATATATATATATATATATATATATATATATATATATATATATATATATATATATATATACTGTATAAACAAGGAATTATAATGGATTTTCATATTCACTTTTTATCCTGTTTTGTTTTTACAAAACATAAATAATGTAAAAATCATACACACACACACACACACACACACACACACACACACACATATATACGTGGTCTATTAGAAAAGAAACCGACCTTTTTATTTTTTTCAAAACTATATGGATTTGAATCACGTGTGATTACATCAGACAAGCTTGAACCCTCGTGGGCATGCGTGAGTTTTTTTTCACGCCTGTCGGTTGCGTCATTCGCCTGTGGGCAGGCTTTGAGTGAGGAGTGGTCCACCCCTCCTGTCTATTTTTTCATTGTTTAGGAATGGCTCAGAGACTGCCGCTTTGCTTGATCAAAATTTTTTCAGAAACTGTAAGGCACATCCGAGTGGACACCATTCGAGAAATTCAGCTGGTTTTTGGTGAAAATTTTAAGGGCTGATAAGAGATTATGGAGTGTTACTGTCGCTTTAAGGACAACCCACGGAGCCGGAGGGCGCGCCGCGCTCCGAGCCGCCGTTGTCAGCCTGTTTCGAGCTGAAAACTTCCAAATTTAAGCCTCTGTTGACCCAGGACGTCGTGAGAGAACAGAGAAGTTTCAGAAGAGGTCGGGATCAGCAGTTTATCCGGACATTCCACTGTTAAAGGAGATTTTGTAATGAAAGACGTGCGGACGGATTCGCGCGTCGGCAGGCAGCCTCTCATGGCCCGGCGCCACAGAGAAACACCTCCGTGTTGATAACCATTCGTAAAATTCAGGTGGCTTTCGATGGTTTTCAGTCGAGTGAGTATCCGAGAAACTGTTTAACAGCTGGGCATGTTCAAATGTGTCCCGTAACACTTCCAACGGATGAATGAAAAAATAGACGGGAGGGGTGGACCACTCCTCACTCAAAGCCTGCCCACAGGCAAATGACGCAACCAACAGGCGTGAAAAAACTCTTGCATGCCCACGAGGGTTCAAGCTTGTCTGATGTAATCGCACGTGATTCAAATCCATATAGTTTTTGAAAAAAATAATGAGGTCGGATACTTTTCTAATAGACCTCGTATATGAAAGTAATGAATGGCTGACATCACAAACTCCTCACCAGATTAAAAAGAGAGAAAATTTTAACATCTATCAGCATTTCATTGCATATATCAGTTAGATACTGTAACACCACGATGTCATCACACTGATTATCAAACACCAACTAGCAATGCAGGTGTTTGTCTGGAGATCACGTTAATGCATTAAACAAGGGTTGCTATATTTTCATGCTGGCATACTGATATTTTCCTGTCAACAGTTTTCTGTAATATAATGACAAAAATTGTGTTTCTTCACAAAACTCTAATTAATCTAATCAGACAATTGAAATCAGTGCTGAAAACATGACTGCTGAATTAAACTATGAACTTTCTGAGTGATGATTTTATTTATGCGTCTTTTTAAATTCTCTGCTGGGAAAGATAAACCATGGTTCAAATCTCAAGCAGTTTTTGGATTTGTACTTTTCTTTTCATTATTTGTAAAATAAATGCCAGGTGCAATAAATTAGGAAGAAACAAAGCCAGTACATGCGGGGAAACATTGGTGGGCTAAATAAATGAATAATTGCTTCTTTTTTTAGGTCTCATGCTCTAACATGATATAACAAGTTCCCCAATATTTATAGTCAATAAATAATAGAACAATTAACAC
Source organism: Thalassophryne amazonica (assembly GCF_902500255.1). Lineage (NCBI taxonomy): Eukaryota > Metazoa > Chordata > Actinopteri > Batrachoidiformes > Batrachoididae > Thalassophryne > Thalassophryne amazonica. Next base: position 40,918,105 of record NC_047120.1, on the reverse strand, counting down.
AGTGAGGCAAATAAGTATTTGATCCACTGTTGATTTTGCAGGTTTTCCCACCTACAAAGAATGGAGAGGTCTGTAATTTTTATTGTAGGTACACTTCAATTGTGGGAGACAGAATCTAAAAAATCACATTGTATGATTTTTAAATATTAATTTGCATTAAAAAATACAAACCTCTTCATTCTTTGTAGGTGGAAAAACCTGCAAAATCGAAAGTGGATCAAATACTTATTTGCCTCACTGTATATGCTCTCTAGATACAGGCAGTGCATGGCATCGATGAAGAAATGAAATGAAAAAGAACAATGCATCCATTATTCACATGCACTAAGAGGAGTAGTGCATGAAATATCTGACATCTACCTTACTGTAGTGCTCTACAATGAAAGATCTTTCCTTACAGAGCATCTGAGGCAACACGAGAGGAGACAAACTGTCAGATGACTCAAGTATTCATGTTACTGTGAAGCTTCTTTTCAAAACACAGTATTGGGAATCTGAACCACAGCGGTACTGCGGGAAAAAGGCCCAAACTCCTAACAAAGGTTACATATAGTCCATATACACACTGCAATTCTTCAACCAAATAATATACCGACCATAAGGTGTCGCACTGCAACCTTTTTTTCTTCCTTTTTAAAAAAAAAACCTCAAAATGATTAATAACTATTGAGGGTTGCATAGTCCATCAGATCAACTGTCTGTTATAGAGGCAAAATCCTAGCATTTGACACTGAAAGGGAAAGTGGTGCATCCAACAATACAAAATTTTAGACTTTGCAGCACTGAAAACAGATCTGCCTGTCTTTTTTTTCTTCCAGGCTCGTGGTGAATGTTATCCATGCCATTTCTTCTACAATGTAGATAAACTATCAGCAACAATGAAAAATGAATCCCAACTATGAGGAAAATGCCAAGCTTACCCAAATATTTCCTCATATAATATAATCCTTTCTATAAGGATAGGATTTAGAAAAGGGGAAAGCTTCACATGTTGTCCAGTTATCCAATACAAGTACCGATCCATCGTGAAAATTAATAAATAAATCAAGTAGAGTATACCATATTTCAACTAGAATTGTAGCAAAATTTACAGGGTTGAAAGGGTATCACATTTTGTCATCCTTGCATTTCAATACTACTAATAATAATGATAATAACACATCTAATAATGTTGCATGGATGTACAGTGCATCCAGAAAGTATTCACAGGGCTGCAGGGTTTCCACATTTATTAGATTACAGCCTTATTCTGAAATGGATGAAATTCATTTTATTCCTCAAAAATCTACCCCATAATGACAATGTGAAAAAGTTTTTATGAGGATTTTGTGAACTTACAAAAATTTAAACAAAAACTAAGAAATCACATGTACATAAGTATTCACAGCCTTTGCCATGAGGCTCAAAATTGAGCTCAGGTGCATCCTGTTTCCACTGATCATCCGTGAGATGTTTCTACAGCTTAATTGGAGTCCACCTGGAGTTAATTCAGTTGATTGGACATGATTTAGAAAGGCACACACCTGTCTACATACAAGGTCCCACAGTTGACAGTACATGTCAGAGCACAAACCAAGCATGAAGTCAAAGGAATTGTCTGTAGCCCTCCGAGACAGGATTGTCTCAAGACACAAATCTGGGGAAGGATACAGAAAGATTTCTGGTGCTTTGAAGATCCCAGTGAGCACCATGACCGTCATCATCCATAAATAGAAGACATCCAGATCCACCAGGACTCTTCTTAGAGTTGGTCGTACATCTAAACTGGGCGATCGTGGGAGAAGGGCCTTCGTCTGGGAAGTGACCAATAACCTGATGGTCACACTGTCAGAGCTCCAATATTCCTCTGTGGAGACAGGAGAACCTTCCAGAAGGACAACCATCTCTGCAGCAATGCACCAACCAGGCCTGTATGGTAGAGTGGCCAGATGGAAGCCGCTCCTTAGTAAAAGGCACATGGCAGCCCACCTGGAGTTTGCCAAAAGGCACCTGAAGGACTCTCAGACCATGAGAAACAAAATTCTGTGGTCTGAGAGACAAAGATTGAACTCTTTGGTGTGAACTCTATTCTATTCTATAAGAATGCCAGGGGTCATGTTTAGAGGAAATCCATCCCTACAGTGAAGCATTGTGGTGGCAGCATCATGCTGTGGGGATGTTTTTCTGTGCTGTGGAGACTAGTCAGGATTGAGGGAAAGATGAATGCAGAAATGTACAGAGACATCCTGGATGAAAACCTGTTCCAGAGCACTGTACACCTCAGACTGGGGGATGGTTCATCTTGCAGCAGGACAATGACCCTAAGCACACAGCCAAGATATCAAAGGAGTAGCTCCAAGACAACTCTGTGAATGTCCTTGAGTGGCCCAGCCAGAGCCCAGACCTGAAATCGACTGAACACCTCTGGAGAGATCTGAAAATGGCTGTGCACCAACGCTCGCATCCAACCTGATGGAACTTGAGAGGTGCTGCAAAGAGGAATGGGCGAAACTGCCCCAAAATAGATGCACCAAGCTTGTGACATCATATTCAAGAAGACTTGACGCTGTAATTGCTGCCAAAGGTGCATCAACAAAGTACATGTGATTTCTTAGTTTTTTATTTTTAATAAATCTGCAACAATTTCAAGAAAAACTTTTTTTCATGTTGTCATTATAGGGGTGTTGCGACTAGAATTTTAAAGAAAAAAAAAAACAACAACTCCATTTTGGAATAAGGCTGTCAAAAAAATGTGCAAAAGGTGAAGTGTTGTGAACACTTTCTGGATGCAATGTATTTCAGTCAAGTACATGAGAACAATTCTGTTGTGGCAACTGTGGATATAGCGTTCTGGACTCACTGGTCTATGGTTCATAGTGTGATAGGGAGTTGCATTTAGCAAAACAAAGTTGACTTTTTGGTATTTTGTATGGTTAAAGAACTTATTTATATATATACATTATATACACTCAACAAAAATATAAACGCAACACTTTTGGTTTTGCTCCCATTTTGTATGAGATGAACTCAAAGATCTAAAACGTTTTCCACATACACAATATCACCATTTCCCTCAAATATTGTTCACAAACCAGTGTAAATCTGTGATAGTGAGCACTTCTCCTTTGCTGAGATAATCCATCCCACCTCACAGGTGTGCCATATCAAGATGCTGATTAGACACCATGATTAGTGCACAGGTGTGCCTTAGACTGACCCGTTACGTCACACCGCTTACTAGACTGCCCTCATCAAACAGCATGCTAAATCATGTGCAACAATGATCCTCACATGCCAGTTTGCAACGGTTATAGATCCCAAGCTACCAGGATGCATATCCATAAAACTGAGGACAGGGTTTTAATTTAGGAACACAGCATATTGTTATACCCAAGCAAAGACTCTGAGTTTTGGGATGTAAGAAATACAGCTTTGAAATGTGACTGTGATTACTGACAGGCAGAAAGACGGAGGAAGTGTGAAAGATGAGCAAAAGAAAAATAAAAGCTGAGCTACAGACGCACTGAGAAAAATAAGAGAGAGAAAGTTACAAATTATGTTTTTTGTGAATTACCTAAGAAATCGAGACAGTGCACTTACCGTTTCCTTACTAGGTGCCAGCATCTCTTCAATCATCATGCTGTCCCGTGTGAATGAGCTCCGGTTCAGCGTGTTGGACCTATCAGAACTGAAGGAACGCAGGCTTGGTGTGGTTGCCATAGCAGTCACGGATTACCAAGACAACAATCATAAAGATGGACAAAGGTGGTGAAAAGGAGGAGTTGTTTGGGTGAGGGTAGGGAAAATATGAAAGTGAACAGAAAAAAAACAAACATAAACACATTAAATGCATGCAGCTTCCAGGAACCTGCTTTGCGCCACCAATTCACAAAAACCATAAAGCAACAAGGATTCTTCAAGAAGCAGGAACTCAAGCAGCAGAAATTTTAGAACAAACATAGACAAAATAATCTTTGTGGACCAAATTGTACTCTGCGTTAGTGTGTTACGTGTGGCAGGTTTTGTCAAACTATACCCCTTGATTAGTGAATCTACAGTACAAATAATAATAACGGTAAAAATAAAGACAATGCACAAGCGTCACTATTTGTGTTATACACGTCATAATAAAGTTTCCAACATGTTAAGTCTTACTGAGTTATTCAAACAACTGCACACAATGCACACAAATCCTAAAAAACCCAGAGTAACTTTTGAAAGATAACCAGATTTTTGTATAGGAGACAACAGACACGGTGCTTAAACCAGTAGCTAATATTGATTCCAAAGCCAATATTTTACCATTTGCCAACTATTTTGTTTCATTTTTATTAGTGTGGCCAATGCAGACGCTCCCTCCACTGAGTCTGATCTGCTTGAGGTCTCTTCCTAGATTAAAAAATGCCTTAGAGAGTGCTTCCTTCTGACTATCTCAATATACCTGCTTATGAGGTGGATGAGGTAGAAACCTTACTTGGGTGTAGCACTGTGGAGGACGTTGTGATTTGGGAGCATAAATAAACAGACGTGACCATAGTTTATCAAACGATCAAGGACTGAAACCTAATGTGTGTAAAATTGTCTTTTATATATATATATTTTTTGTATCAACACCATAAATCTTAACTGTTGACTTGTCTAAAGCATAAGAGTACAGTGTATATGTACCACAACAATATACTTGTCGTGTTGCAATGAAGTGGCTTGTGATGGGAATGCCAGCTATGAAAAACAGACTTTTATGAGGCAAACAAAAAAGCATTCCTGAGCAATGACACAGGATAAATGCTTGATACACCTCATCACAATTTCTATATGTACTACAAAAAGCAAACAATGTGAGAATAATTAACTTGGGCAAACACCACGGTGTCATGCTCAACCAATAAAGCGGAGATACAGCACATATGTGACAAATCAGCAGATGAAAGCAGACCTTATTTAGCTTTTGGCATTTCGCCTAATGCCAATTGTGTGCCCCTGCAAACTCACTCAGTATTTGTCATAAAGCATCTTTTTTATATTACAAATTTAATCTTAAAGTATGTTGCATTGATACACAAAACAGCTGCAATTGAGTTGACAAAATATCTGGCAGCAGCTATGTAAACAAATGTATGCTTCCTTGAAGAGGATGGTGGAAATCTTTAATCAAGTGTTCACAACTAGAGCAGAACTACAGATTATTTTCCTTATAAAATGTGGTATTCATTTTTACAGTTAATTAAGCTACAAAAACAATGTGGCTTCTTAAAGCTACAGTGTGTAGGAGTACAGCATTTGTAACCATCTGTTCATTAGTGTATAATTACCTACAATGACTCAATGTGTTTTCATAAATTTGAAATGAGCCCAAAACAACAGCAAAGAGCCCCCTCATGCTAGTGCCCGATGGTAGTACCATGTTTATACAGTAGCCCTAAAGGGATATACTGTTACATCTGCCCCTGCATGCTGTCGATGGTCCACCAGGGCGACTACTGGACTGGATGCTCCTGCAGAAGACTGCTGTTCCGCAAGGGGCACTGGTGCACGTGATGTAGTTGCACTGGACCGCCTCTCCTCTAGGTGAGCTGCAGCCACTCAGTAACTTGTGTGTTACAATGTTTGTTTTTGTTGATTATAGTGAGTATGATACTGCAGAAGATCTGATGCTGATTTCCACCACCTTCTTGCATTTGAAGAAATTCTTGACCTTTTTCACTTTTGCCATGTTTTTTTTATTGCGAAGCAGCTGATAAACTCCTGCCTGCCTCTTTTTAAGTTCTAGATTCACTCTGCTGTGTTATTAGCTGATTTCTTGACCACCTCTCAAGAGGAGACGGTGGAGCAGGAGCCAAGACTGCTTCTGACCCGTTCAATCAATGTGAATTTTTCAACTTTATTGAGCCTAACGTATTTTTTCCTATTAAGTTTTTCATTGTGTATAAAATGCATATGTCTTCCTGAAGAGTTAATAGTGTGTAATCCTACAGTTAAAACGTCCAACACTATATAAAATTTATTCAACTACACTTAACATTGAAATGATGAATGCAGCATGAAATCAGATCCCTGGAAGCCTAACGAAGAAAATTTCTCACACACAATCCAAAATAGATGCAAATCTTTATCTTTGCATCTTTGGCACGAATGATAAATTCAACACAAACAGAACCCAGTGCTGCTTTACACACCACATAAAACCACAGCACACACACACACACACGCAACATCTGATATATATAAAATATTCTAAATACACACAGCCAAAACCATAAAATTAGTAGTGAAAGGTGTTAAACGTAAATATGAATTAGAATGGAACACAGACTGGTGGTGTTGGTGTGGGGGATGATGAAGAGGAAGGTGTGAGACGGGTGAGTTGGGGAGGGGGTGGGAGAGGTGCTCCTTCATGCCTTCACTCTTACCTGACTTTGGGACTAATATTCACAAAGGACACAAGGAGAGAACAGAAGATCATGAAAAAAGAGGAATGGACAGAGAGAAGCAGAAAGGAGAAAAGCCAGAGCAGAGGTGCAGATCGGTAGAACAATGCTACAGTCATGACTACTGACTGACTGCCATCCTGAGTTTAACCTGTCTCACCCTGTCAGTCCTTCAGTTCAAGTAGGTAGGCACAAAAGCAGCAGACCATAAGTTTGGCTTTTCAGGAGTTATTACACACCGAAAAGTGAATGACATAAGTAGAAGTGATCGAACCCAACCCTGTTGAGGATCAGAGATTGGTTAACCATTCATTCATGCCCACACTCACACACGCGTCAAACAGTGTGTTTATGTAGACTACTCCTTCAGGCCATAGAATCCAACATGGTTCTAATTTCCTGTGTCTCATGCGTGTCACTGCACAGATATTCAATAATCGCTCCCTCTTCATTTTATTACATAATCAATATTTTTGTATTCGTGTTGCACTGAGTTGAACAGCCAACAAGCCCTATGACCTTCCAAAATTTTCAAGTGGGGGGGCTACACTCATTTTGTTAAAACAAATCTTAGATACCATATTATTCAGAAATTGGAACAAGTTATTTTTAAGCATTTTGTGCCTAAATCATGTTTATAGCAGGAGAATTTCTGTGACGACACTCACAGAATTGTGGAAGTTTGAGATGTTTAAAATGAACTCTCAAACACAGGAAAATACAACCCCAATTCCAATGAAGTTGGGACGTTGTGAAAAATGTAAATAAAAACAGAATGCAATCCTCTTCAACCTATATTCAATTGAATACACCACAAAGACAAGATATTTAATGTTCAAACTGATAAACTTTATTGTTTTGTGCAAATATTTGCTCATTTTGAAATGGATGCCTGCAGCACGCTTCAAAAAAGCTGGGACAGGGGCAACAAAAGACTGGGAAAGTTGATGAATGCTCAAAGAACACCTGTTCGAACATTCCACAGGTGAACAGGTTAATTAGAAACAGGTGAGTGTCATGATTGGGTATAAAAGGAGCATCCCCAAAAGGCTCGGCCGTTCACAAGCAAAGATGGGGTGAGGAGCACCACTTTGTGAACAACTGCGTGAAAAAATAGTCCAACAGTTTAAGAACAATGTTTCTCAATGTCCAATTGCAAGGAATTTAGGGATTCCATCATCTACAGTCCATAATATAATCAGAAGATTCAGAGAATCTGGAGAACTTTCTACACGTAAGCGGCAAGGCCGAAAATCAATATTGAATGCCCATGACCTTCGATTTCTCAGGCAGCACTGCATTAAAACCCAACATCATTGTCTAAAGGATATTACTGCGTGGACTCAGGAACACTTCAGAAAACCATTGTTAGTTAACACAATTCGTCGCTACATCTACAAGTGCAAGTTAAAACTCAACCATGCAAAGTGAAAGCCATACATCAACAACATCCAGAAACCCCGCCACCTTCTCTGGGCCTGAGCACATTTGAAATGGACAGACGCAAAGTGGAAAAGTGTGCTGTGGTCTGATGAGTTCACATTTCAAATAGTTTTTGGAAATTATGGATGTCGTGTCCTCTGGATAAAAGAGGGAAAAGACCATCTAGATTGTTACAAGCGCAAAGTTCAAAAGCCAGCATCTGTGATGGTATGGGGGTGTGTTAGTGCCCATGGCATGGGCAACTTACACATCTGTGATGGCACCATCAATGCTGAAAAGTACATCCAGGTTTTGGAGAAGCACATGCTGCCATCAAAACAACTGCCTTTTCAGGGACGTCCCTGCTTATTTCAGCAAGACAATGCCAAGCCACATTCTGCACGTGTTACAACAGCGTAGCTTCGTAGTAAAAGAGTGTGGGTACTAGACTGGCCTGCCTGCAGTCCAGACTTGTCACCCATTGAAAATGTGTGGCGCATTGTGAAGCGCAAAATACGACAACAGAGACCCCGGACTGTTGAACAACTGAAGTCGTACATCAAGCGAGAATGGGAAAGAATTCCACCTACAAAGCTTCAACAATCAGTGTCCTCAGTTCCCAAACACTTATTGAATGTTGTTAGAAGGAAAGGTGATGAAACACAGTGGTAAACATACCACTGTCCCAGGTTTTTTGAAATGTGTTGCAGGCATCCATTTCAAAATGAGCAAATATTTGCACAAAAACAATAAGGTTTGTCAGCTTGAACATTAAATATCTTGTTTTTGTGGTGTATTCAATTGAATATAGGTTGAAAAGGGATGTTTGAAGAGGATTTTCAAATCACTGTATTCTGTTTTTATTTACATTTTACACAACGTCCCAACTTCATTGGAATTGGGGTTGTATAAAAAAAGATAAAAATGATTTTGTACAATACAACCCCTATAGTAATTACTTTGTTTGGTCAAGAATTAAATATGGGCTCTTTTCATTTCACTTTTCTGCTCTTTGAAAGTTAAAACCTGCATGAAAAACTCCATGAATTGCTTTAAAGGAGAATGCAGTCAGATTTTTTGAACAAAAAATTACTTACATTTACACATGAGATCCTTCTGAATGTAGTAAAGTAAATCTGTAAGCCCAGATCTGTCATTCAACGGAGAAATCTTCATTTGAAAATGACAAATTTACAGCTAACATTTAGCCCTCCGCAAATTGTCCCTCTCATCATGGACGCTGCCGAGACGTCACGGACAAGACCTTCTCCCAGCATGCATTGCGCCAATTGTAATTAGTGGATTTATGTCAGTTTGCATCGCTTACCTTTTTGTCTTATACGGAAGGATCAACGGTTTTTTAAAACTTCATATTGTCTTGCGGTACGTTTGGTGAGTATACATTTATTTTTATTTTTGCCTGAAAATTATTTTGGGGGACTTTTTCATACGCCCGTTTGATTGAGTGGTGTCGCAATGAAAATCTACTGTCTTTCGCCTCCGGTACCATCGCGGGATATGGAGGCGAGACCCGCAAAGAATCCCAGTCATTAAAAATATATAAACCTCTCTCAGCGTCCATGGAGCTCTGGGGCTCCGATTGCCGAGACGTGCGGTGCTGTGGATTTTGCCGCAAGAAGTCTGTCCTTGCAGCAACAGGTGTACCAGCCGCTTCGCATTAAAACAGCGAGAGTAATCTCAGGACTTGTGCCAAGTGTGCTGCAGCTCCATTCAGTAGACAGACAGGTGATGCCAGTGTTGTGCGCTGAATCTGGCACAACACCGGCTGCAAAGCAGACACGGGCGGTGTGAGTGGCCCGCGTCGGTGGTTAACGAGCTCGTTAACGAGCCCGCAGACTTAATAAGTGCAGCGGAGGCAGAGAGCGGGAGAGGAAGAATGGCGCCTGCTGTCTATGTCGTTGCTGATCTGAGCACACAGATCTGTATCTCACATTCATTGCAGCTTACTTTTGGATGTTGAAACCAGGACGTGTATAAGTAACATTACTAACAGATAAAATCAATTTCAATGCGGGATCGGACTGAAGGCGGGAGCGCGTCGTCTTGTCCCTGATGTCATGGAAATGATACGGCTGTACAAACTGTTTTCACAGAGGGCTAAATTTTAGCTGCAAATTTGTCATTTTTAAACGAAGAATTCTCTGCTGAATTACAAATTTTGGCTTACAGATTTACTTTATTGCATTCACAAGGGTCTTATAAACACATATCAGCTATTTCGTTCTGAAATCTGACCACATTTATTTCAATGCAGGTCTACTTTAAATTAAAATGGTTAAATAAGCAATCAGACGCAGAAGCAATAATTATTACACCTGCTGCAGCAGACTGCGTTGGTCACGGATCAGTACAGCAGAGACTCGAACCATCATGGACTTTTCTTCTGTCAGGACAATGAATTAAAATATTTTCACGTTTTCATCAAAATGAAGATCTCACTTAAACGAACAGGTAAGACTGTATTATTTTCTCCTAGTATGAATGGTTTTAATATTTAATAACGTGTTACGCTATTCAAGAAGTAAACAATATTTATTTTAAAAAATAGCTGATGTTTTCAGTCCCTCGTGACATTTTTCAGATTTGAATGTACCATTTTCTCAGAAAAAAAAAAAAAAAAAAAAAAAAATCCACACGATCACCAAAACTTTTTTGTTGTTGTTTTTATCAGTTGGTTAGATCAAAGAGCTGGCAAAAAAATATCATCTCCTGCCAAAATCGCCTGCATTATTTATTTATTTATTTTATAATCACCATTCTGTCTTCTGAACTCTGCCAATATCATCACTGTTGTCAGACTGAAGGTTTTCCTCTAAGTTTCTTCTCCCTCATTGCTGTCTAAATAAGGCTCAAACCCATAAAGCTGTGAACCCCACAGTTTATTAAGACACACGTTCAGACTGGACTTAAAAGCGCCATACTAGGAAAAAAATCGTCCGAAAACAGCTGGACCTCGGCCGTGTTTACAATTGATTTGGATCAGCAGGAGCTGATCCAAATTCCAAATCCAAATTCCAAATCAATTTTGGAATCAGCAGGTGCTGTTTTGATGATGACATAGCACAAATATGGCTGTGGCTGAGGGCTGAACAAGGCTGAAATGGAGTGCAGGCTTCAGACAGCTGCAGTTTATCCTTCACCTGTGCAGTTATCATTGACTTTGATAATTTTTTGTGATTATTTGTGCGCATTTTTTGGTGTCACTTACACTTTAAGTGTCATGCTCCCGGTACCATAAGTGAAAAGTGTAGTGCTTTTAATGTCTTCTGCCACAGTCTCTGTTTGTCAAATTAAAAGCACCTGCTTACAGTAGAATGCAGAAAAGACAAAAAGCTCTGCATGCGTGCAGTTTTGATCATGCACAAACTGGGGAGAGCTGGTATTTGCAGTTTGGTATGTTTTTGTATTTTGGGTCAAGGATGAACAGCACTAAACATTGATAAGGCTATTTCTTCTGTTTTTCTTGTTGCTTAAAGCTGACAAATTATACCTTATTTGTTGTCTTTCTGCCACCTGATTCTGTTTTATTTTTGGGAATGGGTGTCTTCTTCTGCAAGCCCCCTGTCCTGTATACCAGCATGGACTCCCAAAAATTTCCTGTATGTTTGTATTGTCAACTGTGTCGGTAGCATGGCCCAAGCAAAGGGTCACCCCTTTGAGTCTGGTCTGCTTGAGGTTTCTTCCTCAAATCATAAGAGGGAGTTTTCCCTTACCACTGTCACCCGTGTGCTTGCTCTGGGGTTTGGTAAGGTTAGACCTTACTTGTGTGAAGTGCCTTGAGGCAGCTTTGTTGTGATTTGGCACTATATAAATGAAATAACTTAAATTAAAATTATGTAAATAACAGGAAATGAAAGTGTTGAGTTTCTCTTCTAAAAACTGTTGAGGTCTAAGGTTCTAAAAACATTCTGGAATTGCACACAATTCCAAGTCATTATAGAAACTTTGCACAATTTATAACCACCCTTGAAAAATGGCAGCTACCTATTTTATAAACACTACCCAATCGCGTTGCCCATGGATCCCCACGGGCAACGCATAAGGGGAAACACTGTCCACAAAGTGTGCATATGGCATGTGTAAAATCCCAAATTCTCATGATGACAGCAGTTTCATTTGTCGTCTCTGAAAATCTCACACCCTAATCGTTATGCTGAGTGCCTGTGTGGAACGCAGATTCCATTCAGTGCCTCCAGGAGTGCCTTGATTGCATAGATTGGGATGTTTTTAAAGACAATTGCAAAGATCTTGACGAACTTACAGAAACTGTGTCTGCCTACATCTCGTTTTGTGAAAACATAACTATCCCTCGCAGATCATTTCGTTACTTCTCAAACAACAATTCTGGTTCTCTAAAGATGTTAGAGACTCAATAATACAGAGAAATAAATGCTTTGAAGGAAGGGATATGTCTATGTATCACATATTGCAGAAAGAAGTCAAAAGAAATATTAGAAGAGCTAGAAATGACCACAAGAACAAAGTGCAATGCCTTTTTACTTCTGGAAATCTACGTTCATCTTGGAAGGGAATGAAATCTACACTCAACAAAAATATAAACGCAACACTTTTGGTTTTGCTCCCATTTTGTATGAGATGAACTCAAAGATCTAAAACTTTTTCCACATACACAATATCACCATTTCCCTCAAATATTGTTCACAAACCAGTCTAAATCTGTGATAGTGAGCACTTCTCCTTTGCTGAGATAATCCATCCCACCTCACAGGTGTGCCATATCAAGATGCTGATTAGACACCATGATTAGTGCACAGGTGTGCCTTAGACTGCCCACAATAAAAGGCCACTCTGAAAGGTGTAGTTTTATCACACAGCACAATGCCACAGATGTTGCAAGATTTGAGGGAGCGTGCAATTGGCATGCTGACAGCAGGAATGTCAACCAGAGCTGTTGCTCGTGTATTGAATGTTCATTTCTCTACCATAAGCCGTCTCCAAAGGCGTTTCAGAGAATTTGGCAGTACATCAAACCCAGTGTTGCCACAGTTACTTTGAAAAAGTAACTTAGTTACTTTACTGATTACTCAATTGTAAAAGTAACTTAGTTACTTTACTGATTACTCAATTGTAAAAGTAACTAAGTTAGATTACTAGTTACTTTTTTAGTTACTTTTCCCAGCTGCCGACAACAACCCTCTGCCACCTCAACATGACAATGATACCTGTTTTGCCAAAACTCACTTTATAGTCACCCTTTCTTGACTTCAATGAAAATAAATACTTGTTTTATAAAAAGTAAAATAAAGACGTCTTTCTTGACCTCATATTTAACTGTTGACAGCACTGTAACAGTAAAACTTGCAATTTCGAGCCTACATTGTTTATAAAGGTAACTATTAAATTCTAACATTTTTCTAACATTTAAATTCTCTCTAAACATTTTACTTGTCGAAATTATTATTATTTTAAGCAATATTAGTTGTAGTAAAAACGGCTTCAAAATTGCACCTTTAATCTAGGGGTGTTGTGGGGGAGGGGGCACATCCTTGCCCCACGCCCCCATTCCATCTAGATTCGCCCCTGCTTTGGCGTTTGAGCACAAAGAATGGATAACATTTATTTATGCAGAAAACATGACCAGATTTACAGGTAAGAAAGTTTTATTGCGTTTTCACATCATGCGGTCCTCAGAAAGAGAGTTTAGGTGCATTTGAGTGGAAAATAGTGTTAGTTGTTGACGCGTCGCGGAGGATCAGCTGTTTTTAGCAGCAGATACAGAGCGGCTCAGCTCAGAATTCTAAATAAAGGAGGAAAAAAAGTATAAAAATGTCTTTGTAAAGTTCAGTGCAGGTGTGCTGATCACCGCGCTTTAAGAGGTGAGGACGAGTCGAGCAGCTGCAAAAAAACGCGGATTAAAAGCTCACAGCTCGCTTAAAGTGGGCAGTTCAGTTGAACCCGACCTCCTGCCCACGGACCAAGTTTAATGCTGTTATCGACCCACAATGAAAAATAATAGTAACGCACAGTGACATGGAGAAGTAACTTTAATCTGATTACTGATTTGGAAAGATTAACGCGTTAGATTACTCGTTACTAAAAAAAGTGGTCAGATTAGAGTAACGCGTTACTAAGTAACGCGTTACCGGCATCACTGATCAAACCAGCCTCACAACTGCAGACCACGTGTAACCACACCAGCCCAGGACCTCCACATCCAGCATGTTCACCTCCAAGATCGTCTGAGACCAGCCACTCGGACAGCTGCTGAAACAATCGGTTTGCATAACCAAAGAATTTCTGCACAAACTGTCAGAAACCATCTCAGGGAAGCTCATCTGCATGCTCGTCGTCCTCATCGGGGTCTCGACCTGACTCCAGTTCGTCGTCGTAACCGATTTGAGTGGGCAAATGCTCACATTCGCTGGCGTTTGGCACGTTGGAGAGGTGTTCTCTTCACAGATGAATCCCGGTTCACACTGTCCAGGACAGATGGCAGACAGCGTGTGTGGCGTCGTGTGGGTGAGCGGTTTTCTGATGTCAATGTTGTGGATCGAGTGGCCCATGGTGGCAGTGGGGTTATGGTATGGGCAGGCATCTGTTATGGACGAAGTACACAGGTGCATTTTATTGATGGCATTTTGAATGCACAGAGATACCGTGATGAGATCCTGAGGCCCATTGTTGTGCCAAGAACATCACCTCATGTTGCAGCAGGATGATACATGGCCCCATGTTGCAAGGATCTGTACACAATTCTTGGAAGCTGAAAATGTCCCAGTTCTTGCATGGCCGACATACTCACCGGACATGTCACCCATTGAGCATGTTTGGGATGCTCTGGGCCGGCGTATTCGACAGCGTGTACCAGTTCCTGCCAATATCCAGCAACTTCACACAGCCTTTGAAGAGGAGTGGACCAACATTCCACAGGCCACAATTGACAACCTGATCAACTCTATGCGAAGGAGATGTGTTGCACTGCATGAGGCAAATGGTGGTCACACCAGATACTGACTGGTATCCCCCCCAATAAATCAAATCTCCACCTTTCAGAGTGGCCTTTTATTGTGGGCAGTCTAAGGCACACCTGTGCACTAATCATGGTGTCTAATCAGCATCTTGATATGGCACACCTGTGAGGTGGGCTGGATTATCTCAGCAAAGGAGAAGTGCTCACTATCACAGATTTAGACTGGTTTGTGACTGGCCTGATGGTATTGGGGGAAGGGTACTTATAAAGTGTGCAGAGCAACTGGCTGATATATTCTGCCACATCTTTTCTTGTTCAATGGAACGTCGCAGAGTACCCTCCCTTTGGAAATCCTCAACAATTGTTCCAATACCAAAAAACAAGTCACCTAAAGAACAGAACGATTACAGGCCTATAGCACTAACATCTCTCGTTATGAAGACTTTTGAGAAAATTGTGAAAGAGGAGCTTTTAAGACAAACACAGGGAGTGTTAGACCCACTCCAGTTCCCATACAGATCTGGAAGGGGCGTGGATGATGCGATCTCCACTCTACTTAATCTGGCTTTGCAGCATCTTGAAGGTGCAAATACCTTTATTCGGATGTTGTTTATTGATTTCTCCTCCGCTTTTAACTGCATACAACCACATGTATTGGCAGAGCGATTAAGAGACATGAACATTGATGCTGGCCTAATTTTATGGATTACTGACTTTTTAACAGATCGCAGAGAGTCAGAGTTAATGAAACTCTCTCCGATGCTGTTGTATCATCCACTGGAGTCCCTCAGGGCTGCATTTTATCTCCTTTGTTGTTTGTTCTTTATATTAATCTCTGTCAAAGCCAACATGATAATCATCACATCATAAAATATGCAGATGATTCAGTTATATCTGTCCCTTCTGCATGGTGATGACTCCACAGACCATAGCTTGGTCTTGCTGGACTTTTTAGAGTGGTGCCATTCATCCTCTCTATATATAAATGTGGACAAAACTAAAGAAATGCACAGTGATTTCAGGAAAACACCACCTGTTCTGAATCAAATGTCCATTGATGGGAAGCCCATAGATGTTGTTGAGAATTATAAGTATCTGGGCACCCAAATTGACAATAAATTATCTTTTGAATTGCAGGTTAATGCAGTGTACAGTAAGGCGCATCAAAGAATGCACTTTCTGCGAAAACTTAGGAATTACAACGTAGATGGTGTCTTCATGAAAATGTTCTACAGTTGCTTTGTGGAGTCTGTGTTAACCTTTTCCTTCCTGTGTTGGCTCAACTTACTGAACCTTAAGAATCGCAACCGTCTTTGTAATATTGTGGTAAAATTATGGGAACTCAGTGCACGGACATTATGGACCTTTTTAAAATAAGGGTTGTGTCAAAAGCCAGGAAAATTATGGCTGATTCGGCACACCCTCTGCACTCACAATTTAAGTTTCTGCCCTCGGGCAGACGCCTGGTAATGCCCAGATGCAGAACCAACAGACTAAAAAACTCTTTTATTCCCACAGCCATTGCTCTCCTAAATAACACCTAAAGACTCACTGTTGCACTTAAGTCTACACTGACTTGCACCTTATTTCTTGATTTTTGTTTTGTATATTTATTCTGCTGTGTTTTTATGAACTTGTATGATGTGTTTTTATGAATGCAATTTTTACTGCTGACTGCACCTGAATTGCCCCCATGGGAACTAAATAAACGATCAAATCAAATCAATAATGTGTCCTTGTTTTGAAAACCCTCCAAGCACACAAGTGTGGCATCACACTGCTGTCCACAGCAGTTCACTTTAAATGAAAGAGCAAACACTTCCAACACATACCGACACTTTCAACCAACAACTCTTGAAATCGGAACATTATGAGGTAATAATTACCAACAATTAAGTCCTGTATACAGTGCACGGGTTTATGACATTCTTTGAAGTACTACATCATTTTGTGTTATCTTTCTCTGAATATATATTTTGTTATCATTGATGGTATATACAAAGTCCACATCTTTAAAAAGAAACAACATTCCATTATGGTACTATTAGAAATACGTTGGGAAATCCCAGTTTGTTAGATTTCTGTGTAATTTTTATACTTGCTACAAAAAAAAAAATATATATATATATATATATATATACATATACGAGGGCTGTCAATAAAGTTACGGTCCTTTTTATTTTTTTCAAAAACTACATGGATTTCATTCATATGTTTTTACGTCAGACATGCTTGAACCCTCGTGCGCATGCGTGAGTTTTTCCACGCCTGTCGGTGACGTCATTCGCCTGTGAGCACTCCTTGTGGGAGGAGTCGTCCAGCCCCTCGTCGGAATTCCTTTGTCTGAGAAGTTGCTGAGAGACTGGCGCGTTGTTTGATCAAAATTTTTTCTAAACCTGTGAGACACATCGAAGTGGACACGGTTCGAAAAATTAAGCTGGTTTTCAGTGAAAATTTTAACAGCTGATGAGAGATTTTGAGGTGATTCTGTCGCTTTAAGGACTTTTCACGGTGCGAGACGTCGTGCAGCGCTCTCAGGCGGCGTCATCAGCCTGTTCAAGCTGAAAACCTCCACATTTCAGGCTCTATTGATCCAGGACGTCGTGAGAGAACAGAGAAGTTTCAGAAGAAGTCGGTTTCAGCATTTTATCCGGATATTCCACTGTTAAAGGAGGTTTTTTTTAATGAAAGACATGCGGACGGATCCGCGCGTCGGGACGCAGCCGACACGGTGCGGCGGCACAGGAAAAACACCTCCGTGTTGATAACCATTTGTAAAATCCAGGCGGCTTTTGATGGCTTTCAGTGGAGTGAGTATATGAGAAATTGTTTAACAGGCAGGACATGTTCCAACTTGTCCTTAAGGCTTTCAACAGAGGTGTTTTTCCTGTGCCGCCGCGTCGCGTCGGCTGCGTCCCGACGCGCGGACCCGTCCGCACGTCTTTCATTAAAAAAATCTCCTTTAACAGTGGAATATCCGGATAAAATGCTGAAACCGACTTCTTCTGAAACTTCTCTGTTCTCTCACGACGTCCTGGATCAATAGAGCCTGAAATGTGGAGGTTTTCAGCTTGAACAGGCTGATGACGCCGCCTGAGAGCGCTGCACGACGTCTCGCACCGTGAAAAGTCCTTAAAGCGACAGAATCACCTCAAAATCTCTCATCAGCTGTTAAAATTTTCACTGAAAACCAGCTTAATTTTTCGAACCGTGTCCACTTCGATGTGTCTCACAGGTTTAGAAAAAATTTTGATCAAACAACGCGCCAGTCTCTCAGCAACTTCTCAGACAAAGGAATTCCGACGAGGGGCTGGACGACTCCTCCCACAAGGAGTGCTCACAGGCGACTGACGTCACCGACAGGCGTGGAAAAACTCACGCATGCGCACGAGGGTTCAAGCATGTGTGACGTAAAAACATATGAATGAAATCCATATAGTTTTTGAAAAAAATAAAAAGGACCGTTACTTTATTGACAGCCCTCGTATATATATATATATATATATATATATATATGTATATATCAATATATATATGTATATATCAATATATATATATATAAATAAAAAATCATATTAATGACTAATGCACACTTTTTTGGCTCACCACTCACTGATTGGAGAATGTCAAATTTTTATTCATGACTTTCATTCACAACTGTAGAATATGTCTGTGTGTTTCCAGGACTTCACTTATGTAGCTCTCATAATTTTAATTAATGGAGAGTCCATCCTTGTGTTTGGCTGTGTTATACTTGGTCACACTTGATAAAATCTATATAATATGTTTCTAAATAGCTTTCTGTCAAAATAAGTGTTAATTTAGCCCCATCTGTCAGAAGCAGAACCTTATCATTAGCCTGGCTATCATGAGGCAAAGTGCCATGCTGGTGACACCTTTTCACAATAAACCTCTTACCGTGCTCTTGTTCTGCATATCACTGCTGACATTAAAATGCTTTTATTGTGAAGTACATTACTAAACATATGCTATTAGCAGCAGCTTGACACAGCTTGCTGACTGCTGGCTGCAACAGGGAAAAATAAAGCAGCAGAACTGTCCGCTACAGCTCTTTGCTCTTATTTACACACATCTGGGACATTTTTGCATAATAATGTAGCAAGTGTCAAATGCATGCTGAATATGCAAAATGTGCAACAGTTGGCTAGTCAGTTATTGCTGTACTCACTGTAACTGTGGCACTGTCTCTCTGTGCATGCAAAACCCAGCAAGACGTTTTTTTGATTTGGGATAATGTTGGCAAAACTGTATTTCTAAAAGTAAAACAAATTAATTTGGTGACAGCAAATCAGCACTTTCCAATCATATGCAGAAGCTCAAGGCATTAATGATGCCTCATTTTCACGCACACAAACGCACACGTCAGGGTGCTGCCATGCAAGGTGCTCAACTGCACACCGGGAACAACTTGGGGCTCAAGGACCTTGCCCCACATACCACAGTGATATACCACTCTAACAGAGAACAGCACAGTGATACAGTGATCATGTACTTTAAATAACAACCACCCCCCCAGCCAAAAAATAAACAAACAAACAAAAAAGCCACAGTACATCTTGTCTTCTATGTACAGTCATGTGAAAACATGCATATTTTGAATATAAATTGAGCACTTTTTAAAAGAATATGTGAGCATTTGCAAACAATTTGTTTGCAAAAGGTTTTGTTGGTTGGATGAGTTTATGTAAATTGCATTTTCAAGAAATGTCAAAGTGTTTAACATATTTAATGTGAAAGAAATAAAAACACTGTCACTTTTTGAACCACAAAAAACATCTTCTTAATAACTGTGAACTATAAATGCTATATGTATATCTTTCCAAAATAGGAAACAGTCATGACAGTAGGGATGAGGTGGCTTACCTCTGCGACCTCGCACCAACACTGAAGCCCATGTAGCCCTCTTGAGGCAGAGAGTCATCGCCCAGCTCCCGTAGGTCCTGAGGAGCCAGATATTTGTCCGTTTCCCCCGTCATTGCATCTTCACCTGGTAGTTCAAAACACACAGGGACGAAGACAGTGAGAGTGAAGAATAAGGAAGACATCCTACCATCTTTCAATAAGTTTGTTTTCACTGCAGGAACTTGCCAAGCATTTCAGGGGCACAGACACTTTTGCAGGGAGCACCCCTAGAAGGTGATTTTCAGAGTACTTAGACAAGTCCATGCTCTGGGTTAGGTATGTCTGAGTGACCCTGAAAAATCATTGGGCGGGCCTCAAGGCTGATCGGTTGTTAACTCACAGCGGACAAGACAACGAGTGCCAAACCAGACTTGTGAAACGGGAACAACTGAAACTGTTGCAGAATTATTACGTCACTGCATACATATCTGCATGATCTCAGTGGGTCTTCACCACAATGGAGACACAACAGCTGAGGTGGCTAATTATGCATCTCTTCCTGTAAAGATTTCCAAAATCGCAAAAGTAGGTTGAGTTCCGGCAGTGGAAACGGACCTTATGACTCTTCATCACTCCACGTCTCAAAACCACCAGGTTTGTCATGAATCTGATTGGTTTGGACGTGAATGAGTTACATTCTCCTCTCACATAATGTCATGATGCTCTTGTGCGAGGCACATCCCGCAAATCTTTTTCCAGTGTTACAAAAGTGAATTAAAACTCTCAGTATATCACAGTTTGTCCATGCAGACTGTGCCAAAGAAATCAATGAATCCTCTGCCCAAAGGCTATATTCCAGTTCAGCTTTGGTCTGACACACACACACACACACACACGCACACACACACACGCGCACACACACACACACACAGTCTTGCTGTCAGTAAAAGCCTTTTGCTTCCATTCATGCATGGCAAAAACAACACAACTGACAGCCGCGACCTGTTTGGAAACAAATGTTTTCAGGCTTTTATGTTAATAAAGCAGCAAAGAGATAATTAGCATTATATATATGTTGTAAAGTGCAGTTTTGATAATGTACATCTGAGTTTGAGCAGGACAACCGGCAAACCAATCGGACGCTTCATTCAAATAAGTAAAGCGGATAAAGAATTGAAACCTACGTTTACAGGCCTACCGGGTCAACAGTTAGTTGCATGTTACTCTCCTCAGAGGTAGATCACAGCCTGCCAATGCACTGGTGAGTGCAGAGTTGAAAGAGGAAAGGAGGTGAGGAGTTAAACAGGGACAGAGGCACAAGTGCATGCAGGCGGTGGGACGAAGAGGAGAAGGAGAAAGGAAAGAATTCCAGCAACATGCAAAGCCCAGGACAGCAATCCGCCTCCTTAGAGCACCTCCCCTGTCCTCAAATCCCCTGCTGCTGCAGTACCCCTCCCCCTTAAAAAAAACAACCTGTCTCTCACACACACGTTTTTTACAGACCCCCATCTGGCCACATTCCAAACCATTCCACAGGATCCCTTCTTACTTGAACACGGCGAGAACAAATACCCCTGTGGGAGTCAAAACTCACCTCCTGCTTTGAAACACTTCATTCAGCTGGTTTTCCTGTTTGGAGATCACCCCGATCTGAGTAACTCACTCACTCTGACTTTGTGACCACTTGTTTTGGCTCTCCCCCACTTTCCTCACGGTCTCTCTGCTGCTCTTGCCTCAACTTGCTCTCTCTCCTTCCCTCCCTCCTGCTCTCTCTCTCTGCGAATCTTTCTGTCACAGCTCGGCACTCACACAAACAGATCGGCTTTCTCCTGCCTACCCACTCTGCTCCAGGATTATCCACTGTGTGCACGAGTGTGCGCCTGTGAACACACACACACACACACACACACACACACACACACACACACACACACACACACACACACACACACACACACACACACACACACCAGCAGCTCACCGCAGGACAGAAATAGTAAGTGGGTGCGCGACTAATCTGGCCAAGTTGTCCAACAGTTAACGTGAACCTGTCAGTCGTGTGCACAATCGAACAACATCGCTGGCCTGTTATCAGATCAAACCTTTGACTATTACTCTCTTTCCATCTGTCTGCTTTGCATATTTGCGTTCACTCTTCCAACTGCTTCTGTCACTCAACTTCACTATATAATCCCAATATTCTGTTATTCCACACTGGGAAAACTAACAAACCACAAAACACACTTTCTTGAGTCGGATACATTAGTGGCGTTTGTGAATAAATACACAGTATTATTTAAGGGACTGAAAGTAATTATCAGAAATGAAACACACACATTGGGCATCAGTTATTTTTTGTAAAAAGCCTCAGGAAAACACAAACATGCACAAACCACTGTTTTTTTTTTTGTTTGCCAATGTGCAAATAAGCACGGTTCTTAAATTAGATGCACATTCCTGGCAACCTGTCATTAATATGACTCATTCTGTGTGGTAGTAGTCGTAGTAGTAAAGATGTCCTGATCAGGTTTTGCCCTCATCTTAATCCGCACCTGTTACTGGGCAGATAATGCGCCCTGTTTGAAAGGGTGTGAACCACTCCCTTAGAAAATAACAGTATATGTATCTGGATACATGAACTACGACACGATTCAGGAAAGATACTTTATCATGGAACATTTCAAGTTACTGTGCTGTAGCATACTGGCACTGCTTCTGCTTGCCTTTTGTTCGCCACTGGGAGCAGCAACACATATCACATACAGTCGTAAAAAAATGTAGCATAGAAGCAGTCAACAACGCAGTTATTAACTTTAACAGCCCGAATACAAATTTTAATAAAGATCAGACAGTATCAGTTACTAGCATGTGTAGCTTGTAATAAGATATGTAACACTTCTTTACTTATTAAATATAAACATTCAGAGGCCATTTATTATAGAAACCTCAGAATATGTTCCATGGAAGATCTGCTGACATCAGTATATTTGCCATAAACTGCTTCTGCTACTGTATGTTTGGAAGGCACTTGTTTCTGAATCCAGGGCCCAGTTTCATAAAGCAGTCTAATCTTTTAGTCTAGTAAACTTACTTAGTCGCCTACAGTTAGTCACCCAACATTATCACCATTATCACCCATTTCACACCGCCGGCTAAACTTGTAGATTATACGTTTTACGCTTTTCACAGGCATTCACCCTACTGACGTATCCCATAATCCCTTGTGTGCCAGAGAGTCGCTGCAGTCAAACAACATATAGAGAATCCACATAATGAGAATTGTAAATGAATATTATACTACAAAAATGTAATTTTTTTTATGCTTTTCATCACGTTAATAAGAGACTGCATGCATGATACCCATGCAAACTTGCATGAAAACTTGCTAAAACAATTCTAACAAATAATCCGTGTCTGCTACGTTTAATCTGCGTGGAATTTAATAAACGCAAACTGAATTTCTGACACACACACACACACACACACATATATATATATATATATATATATATATATATATATATATATATATATATATATATATATATATATAGACACATATGAACTGCAGAACGACATGCTTAGCTCTTAGCCTAGTAGTTTTTCTTCTACACTTCCGTCAAGCCTTTCTGTGCACACAACGCTGCTCAGCATAACAGCGATGCCGTGTGGCTAATGTGAGAAGTGTCACAAACACATCACGACAGTTGTGGTCTGCTACAACCAAAAGCGGAGGAAGCTCTCCTTTTGGAGGAATACGAGCGATGTAGGGGTGCTCTTGAGTGTTCCATCAAGTGGTGGTACATGATAGCTGCTGTTTTTGAGATAAGACACTTATGTTTTGTCAACTAAAATAAGATTAACCTCCTCTGTACCAGGCTAAAAACTTTAGTCGGGCAACGCAAAACTTTAGTCGTCTAAGTGCTTTGTGCAACAGCTAACTTCAAAAAATTAGTCAACTAAGTGAGTTTAGTTGACTAAACAAGATTAGACTGCTTTATGAAACCGGGCCCAGTTATGTTTTATGTGACATTTCATGACCCAGAACCTGCCACAAGCCACAATGTTACCAGTATACGAGGGGTCCCAAAAACTAAGATTATGTTTTCACATACAATTTAAAAGTTACCATTTTGAATATATGCAAAATTTAAGATAAAATACAAATTTTGATGAAGGCTCAATGTAAAATAAGATTAAACTATCATTAGTTCTATTGATTTACCATGACCAGATTATCATGCACTGATCAAATGTTAAATAAATGACAAATTTACAACCTTTGGAAAACGCTTGTGAAAAGTCCACAACAGTTAATAAAAACCGGCATGGGTGTTGTGTCCTCATCTAGATGACGCTGTGTGGTGTTAGCGAAATTAATTGTTGCTCTTGCCCAACTGGTGTACATGAGCATGTGGTGTGTATAATTATGTGCTGGAGTTACACTTGATATAATTTTAGATCACAAATGAAAGGCGCTGCCTGGACCAAATATCTACAACGAAAACAATGCTCTCACATTGACAGGATGAGACACACCAGACTGGTTACTGGAGTTAGTTGCATTCCGATTGCTTTGCTTTTTGCGCGAATTCTCACACTTACAGGAATAGCGGAAGTAGACATTTCCAAAATCCACCTCTGTTTAAAAACAAGCAGAAAACACTTTCAACCATGTATTTAAAGGTTTCTGCAGCAGTGCAGGTCCTCTGGCCCAAGATGCCTTGGGGGTGACAGAGTTAACTGCTGCTCCATATGGTATGAAACTATGAGCAAAATACTAAAAACAGAATTGATACATTATGACCCGCTTTAAATACAAAATGACAGCAGGAGACGGCCAAAACAATAAAAGACAAACAATTGTTTTTTGCTACACCAACATTTTAGGATTCACCAAAAAGCATGACAAAATGAGACACGCCCCCCCCCCCCCTTTTAGAATAAGATAACAGTGAGTACTTCTGTTTTATCGTCTTTGTCTCACTATTAGCTCTACATATAATGCAGTTTGAGTTGATATATGAGATTGTTTTCAAATTGTGAGCTTAAACACGGCAACATTACTGATTGTTTATTACTTATTGTTTAATGCACTGTGTGAGAGGAGTTAAATCTGTTGTCTAGTGATGTTAAATGAAGCTGCAACCTCCCTCAGGGATCATGCCACAGTGATCCTGCATAACAGGAATGTCAAAGCATCAAGTGATCACATGTCTCGCCAAAAGCGCAGTGTCAAAGGAAGTCAAAACAAATCACAGCAGAATCCTGCATGTCTGGATCCTGGTATATTTTCATTATCTATCATGTTCCAGTTATGAGAGTGGAATCATAGCACCAGAAAGATTATTAGACACAAATTTAAGTCAACATAAACTGGTATAAATCTGAGAGTATGTCTGGTCTTTTTAGCATATACAGTGAAAAGTTCACGGGAGCAGCTTTAGTTTGCTTTGGCCCAAATGTATGAAAGTACAATGGACGTGTCACTGACAAGCCCACGAAGACAAAGGAACAAGAGTGTGAGCGCGCGCTCCACTCGTGGTGAAAACAAATCTGCTACACACATAATGCCATATGCAGACAGTTGGCATGGCAACCAGCAGAAAGAGGGTATTCCCTGCACTGAAATGAATGAAAACAGTGGGAACTGTACAGCAGCCTGTGAGAAGCAGTGCCTTAGTATTTTACATATACAAGTATCTGCAGAAACATCAGAAAATGGGGAATGTTTACTTGATTCCAAATCCACAGTAGTGTTGCTCTAGTTTGAAAACAACACTAAAGTCTATTTCATCTGGAATAAGGATTTTTAATTAAAAAAAGTATTTATGAAGCAGGAAGAGTGGACTTACAGAGGAGTTCTGAAAAAAGCAACAGAAAGAAAAAAGATGATTTAAGAACAAAAAACATGGATTAAAAAAAATACCTTCTTCCACATCAGATAAATAGTCGTCTGTGATGATTTCGGGGACATTGGCTTTATGGACTGTGTGAGTGGGATGGAGGAAAGGGTTAGAAAACAACCAAAAATATGGAAAGTCATAATTATTTAAAAAACTAAAACATAAAATAGAAAACAATATAACAATAGTAAATAAACACAAAAATATGATATATTTACCTTCAGAACCCATTATTCATTATTTGAAGAGAGACATTCTTACAAGTAAAGTGTTTTATATAACAGCTGAGTGGATCTTTGTCATTTGATTGGTGGCTTGTATGTCATGTAACATGGATTATTCGTACCATTCGCCGCTGTGTTTCATTTACTGTGCAATAGTTTTTTAGTGTGCAATTTTGGTGCTATATGAAATGTGCTGTTGCATACCCCAACCACCACGTGTGCTCACACTACCAGGGGCGGCGTTTGTGTTGCTGACGGACGACAATTTGAAGGAGCTAATTGACGGTGCTAATTCTTCTAACACACACACAAAAAACAAATCCACTCCATTGTAAGCTGTCTGAAGGCATGAAGAGCTGTTACGATGAAAAGCTGGAAAATTGTGACGCTGGGCTGAGGAACTACACAGTCTTTTTTTGTTCTTTTGGAAGTATACAAAGTCAGTGCACGGTATCACACACTACATTATTGCAATATTAAACTCCAATTTAAAGTTCGTGTTGGACTGTTAAGCACCAGTGGAACACCAAAGTCCCTTTTCTGTTGTTCATAAATTAATAAAATATCAAATGACAAGGATGTATTCTCGCTGTTATATAAAACAAATAATGATTTTTTTTTAATTCTTTCAATTGAACAAATATTTAATTCGTTGAAAGCTGGAATGTTCCATTCAACTCGGCCTCGTTGAATGGAACATTCCAGCTTTCACCTCATGAAATACTCATACCACTGAACTCATAAAGATTCATTATTTGTATAATTTGTCATAAGACGAAATTTGCTAAACAATGACAAACCGATTTGATTTGCCACATAAACTACTTCAGAGAATAGCAGCAGCAACATTTAAAATTCTACACTATCTGCTAATCTGTACTTTTTTTTTCTTTTTACACAAACTGTGCTTCATATTTGTCTTTCAGGACTGAGGTAATGTTTGCATGAGTATATTGTGACAGATGCAAACTAATACTTGCTGCTCGTTTACACACTGATCAGATGCAATAACAAGCAGTAGCCAGAATCTGAAACTGTACCTTCATCATCGGACATGTCAAGGACTTCATTCATGGTCTCTGGAACGTTCATCTTGTGCTTTTCTGTCGCAGTCTGCAATTAGAGACAAGTTGTTAAGCGGCTTTTGACGTGAACACAGACTTGACATGGATCCTACAGACTCTTGTCATTCCCAGCACAATACTCAAGGCTGAATATGACTATCATTGAAATACATGCAACTATGTTTTATTATTACTACTACTACTACTCCTGCATGAAAAAAAACTGAATTGAGATTATATATTCTAGTCAATAAGACTAACATTTTCAATACTGTACAAAGGTTTTAAGCATATTTACTGTGTCTAAAATATTTGCAAAAATAATGAAAAGCTACAAAATACTGAATGCATGTTTATAAATAAATAAGTAAAATGTCTTAATATCTTTGCCCATTAAGAAAACAGAATTTCTTTTGGGTGCTAAAATGTAATTTATAATAAACCTCTGATGTAAATCAGGTATTTTATAAATAATTTCATTATTGACTGATATAAAGCAACTGTCAATTTTGTAAGTGAAACATTAGTATGTGTGCAGCAGAATCAGAAAAACACACACCTGAGTGGTGAGAGACTCCTCAGTGACGACCTTGAGCGTGTCAACGACCGAAATGTAGCCAAGCCTCCGAGCAATGGATAGAGCGCTGTTCCCATTCTGGACAAGATAAATAAATAAATAATTGAATGAAGATACACACAAAATGCATGGTTATTAATGGGTATACAGTGCATCTGGACAGCATTCACAGTGCTTCACTTTTTCCACTTCTTGTTGTTACAGTCTTATTCCAAAATGGATGAAATTTATTTTTTCCTCTTCTAATTGTAAAACAATACCCCATAACAACCATGTGAAAAAAGTATATATATATATTTTAAGATTTTTGCAATTTGATTAGAAACAAAACAAAACAGTGAAATCACATGTACACAAGTATTTACAGCCTTTGCCAAGAAGCTCAAAATTGAGCTCAGATGCGTCCTGTTTCCACTGATCATCCTTGAGATGTTTCTACAACTTAACTGGAGTCCACCCGGGGTAAATTCAGTTGATTGGACATGATTTGGAAAGGCACACACCTGTCTACATATAAGGTCCCACAATTGACAGTGCATGTCAAAGCACAAACCAAGCATGAAGTCAAAGGAATTGTCTGTACACCTCCAAGACAGGATTGCCTTGAGGCATAAATCTGGGGAAGGGCACAGAAACATTTCTGCTGCTTTGAAGGTCCCAATGAGCACAGTGGCCTCCATCCTCTGTAAATGGAAGAAGTTTGGATCCAGCAAGACTCTTCCTAGAGCTGGCCGCCCATCTAAAGTGTGTGATCGGGAAGAAGGGACTTAATCAGGGAGGTGACCAAGAACCCGATGGGTCACTCTGTCAGCGCTCCAGCATTCCACTGTGGAGAGAGGAGAACCTTCCAGAAGGACAACCATGTCTACAGCAATGCAACAATCAGGCCTGTATGGCAGAGAGCCAGACAGAAGCCACTCCTTAGTAAAAGGCACATGGCAGCCCACCTGGAGTTTGCCAAAATGCACCTGAAAGGCTCTCACACCATGAGAAACAAAATTCTTTTGGTCTGATGAGACAAAGATTGAACTCTTTGGTGTGAATGCCAGGAGTCATGTTTGGAGGAAACTAGGCACCATCCCTACAGTGAAGCATGGTGATGGCAGCATCATGCTGTGGGGATGTTTTTCAATATCAAGAACTGGGAGACTAGTCAGGTTTGAGGGAAAGATGAATGCAGCAATGTACAGAGACATCCTGGATGAAAACCTGCTCCACAGTGCTACTGACCTCAGACTGGGGCAACAGCTCATCTTTCGGCATGACAATGACCCCAAGCACACAGCCAAGATATCAAAGGAGTGGCTTCAGGACAACTCTGTGAATTTCCTTGAGTGGTCCAGCCACAGCCCAGACCTGAATCTGATTAAACATCTCTGGAGAGATCTAAAAATGGTTGTGTACCAATGCTCCTCATCCAACTTGATGCAGCTTGAGAGGTGCTGCAAAGAGGAATGGGCAAAACTGCCCAAAGATAGGTGCACCAAGCTTATGGCATCATAATCAAGAAGACTTGAGGCTGTAATTGCTGCCAAAGGTGCATCAACAAAGTATTGAGCAAAGGATGTGAATACTTATGTACATGTGATTTCTTAGTTTTTTTTATTTGTAATAAATTTGCAAAAATTTCAAAAAGAAACTTTTTATGTTGTCATTATGGGGTGTTGTGAGTAGAACTTTGGGGGAAGAAATTATTTTAATCCATTTTGGAATAAGGCTGAAGGATAACAAAATGTGGAAAAAGAGAAGTGCTGTAAATACTTTCTGGATGCACTCTATGTACTTACACAATGTACTGCAAAAACTAAAATTTTTTTGTTAGGAATATTACTAATGTGTGTTTGAATATCAACTGATAAAATCATTATTTCCATTTTCTAAAGTGCTGCAGTCTAAAGTGTCTGAAATCACTTCTGTGGCAGAGGCTGAGTTTGCTGAGGCTTATTCTGGGTTGTGATGGTGGTAGACTCTCAGCTGAGGGCCTTTTGTATTTACTCGAAAATTATTACAGTTCCAGTCCTAAATCCTCTTCAGAGAATTGTCCACATACTAGTCTTGCATCTCTCCCACATCTTAACATATATTTTAGTGACTGAGTTGCTCGCTGTGTTGCTCGTTTCACAGTCATTCCAGCATCTCCATCCACATCAAGCTGTTTCCTTTTGAAAACAAGCTGAGCAAGTTGCGCAGTGGAATAAGCAGTTGGACTACCAATATGTAAACCATACTCGGTCCAACTACCTATGTCATTGGACAAGACACTTTATCTGCATTGTCTCAGTCCACCTAGCTGTAAATGGGTACAGACCTTTGGCTTGGGGAATAACCTGTGATGGACCGGTGTCCCATCCAGGAGGATTAATTCTCATCTCCTTCACACTACAGAATCCAAAAACACGCTCATTAGGGTCTGCTCCTTTCTCTGCCCCTGACCAAGGCAGTGTCTCTAAATCTGTGGCTGCCCACTGCTCCTCGTGCTTGGATTGTGTCTAACTGTAATTATTATAGGTTAAATGCAGAGGAGAAATTTCATTGTATGTACTGTACAATGAAAATACAGGCCCATCTTCTTCGATAAGCATCAGCACCAACGGGCCTCTATACAGCTTACTTCTCCTTTTGAAAACAAGACAAGGCTTTTCTCTGATGCACGACACGCTATGTTACACGTAGATTCTTGGACTGGTTTGATTGTCTCAATTTTGTTGCCAAATTTCCCAATATGCAAACCCATTTCCTTTTCAAATCTTACCACTGTAAAAGGATCAATAAGTATTCCATGCTGATTCTTCACATTCTGGTCAGTTATTTTTCTCTTCAATGGAATACTTTTGCTGACTGGTTACGTAAATGCAATGTGGTTAAAGGTAAGAACAGAAAGAAGCACGGCATCTCTGAGTAATTTAAAGCAAAATTCTGTCCTTTAGTTTCATTTATGACTGAGATCTGTGTCATGGGTAAGTTTTCTTGTTTTTTGGCAGGTGGCAAAGGTTATGAATTCTGACAAAAAGGGCCAATACAGCCTAGAGAATCATCCATCTTGTAAATAATTTGACATGAAATGAAATGAAAACTAAGTGGTCCCTGTGGCCACCACGGTGTGAGCGTAGTGTTCGCCTGTTGGTGTTTGTACTCACAGCGGTGAGCTCGTTGGGCGATGCTCCATGGTGCAGCAGCAGGTTGATGATGTGTGTGTGTCCCTGTTGTGCAGCCTGATGGAGAGGCGTGTAACCATTCTGCAGAGAAAAGACAGAAAGTGCGAAAAGGACGTGAAAAACACGGCAAACAAAACTATATTCACACAACTATAAAAAATAAACACACAATGGTATACCCACACAATCCGCAATACAAAGTCTCCATTAAAAAAAATAAACATACAAAGTG
Source organism: Thalassophryne amazonica (assembly GCF_902500255.1). Lineage (NCBI taxonomy): Eukaryota > Metazoa > Chordata > Actinopteri > Batrachoidiformes > Batrachoididae > Thalassophryne > Thalassophryne amazonica. The sequence continues at coordinate 40,887,303 of NC_047120.1, read as the reverse complement.
GTTACCTTGGTTTTTTTGTTGATCTTCGCTTGGTTTTTGAGCAGAAAATTGGCCATCTTCATGTTACCATAGTGACAAGCCACATGGAGAGGTGTGTAACCCATCTGATAAAGAAAAGCAACCAGCCTTTAAAGATTCATTAAACTGTGGCAAAAGTGCTGTTTTTACAATGTTGCATCCACAATAATACTTCAGAGAGTATTTTCATTTGATATAAACAGAAAGAGACATATCACAATAATATTTCAACATGTCCACAATTAAAATCAGACTATTAAGAACTACAGATGAGGACAAAATTACTAGCCCCCTATGAAAAAAATTATTTCTGTGTGCAATGTAAAATAATGTAAGCCTCCAAAATAAAACTAGGATATTCAGAAATTATGTGTTGAAAATTCCTTGCTCTGTTAAAAAAAAAAAAAAAAAAAAAAAAATTGGGACATTTTTGAAGAAAACATTAAATATTAAATTTCACAGGGAGCTACCAATTCTGTCCTCATGTGCATAATTTACTGATGAGTTAGAAGTCCTTTAAAATACATCCACAATGGCAGCACAAATGTAGTGATTTGATTTGAGTCATGTAAAAGAAAATTATGTAGCATATATGGAATCCCCTTCACTATATGCTGAACAAGGATGTAACAATCATATTTATATCTCCAGGTATGTCGAGAAGACATTGCTTAGTGGTAATACCTTAGTCTCAGGGTCGACAATGGCTCCCTGGTTGATTAAGACTTCTGCAACGTTGACTTTATCCTCTTGGGCAGCAAGGTGGAGGGGAGTCAAACCAGACTTTAGACAAAAATAAAGAGAGAAAGACCAATAAATATAGACAGACAGACAGAGGGACAGACACGGACTGAGTACAGACACATTATGTTTGTCATAGCAAAATGTGACGTCTGAGTCAGGGGTGTGAAATGAAAATTGTGATAGTTGAAGAAAATTTGCAGGGGGTCTCGGGGGGCGCAACCACCCAGGAGCCGGGGTCTAGGGCCTGCGGGGCTCCAGAAACCAAATTAATTTTGTATCTATTGACACATTTTCAGCATCTCCTGGAAGAAAAAATCTCAAAAGTGCATATTTAAATGATCCTAGATTCAACATTTCATTTGAACTGTCAATGATAATGTTGAAATAATAGAGTATGACATGGAAATAGGACCTGGAATGATTTTCCTTTTAATTTTAAACCAAATTATGCATTAATAAACTACATGAAATTCATGAAGACTGAAAAGACTGTTAAAGTATTTCAAAAAACACAGCTAAAGCTTGTAGAATATTTTGAAAATCATGGTAAAATATCAATAACATACCTTGTAGCAAAAAGTATAGTCACTTATATTCTTGTGTAAATTCCTGTAAATCCATTCAAAGACAGTGTCTTTTTTCTCAATGAAATAAAGTCTACATTAATAAAAAAAAGTCACATAATCTTGTCTGAAATCGCTTGAACAGCAAAATGTTTATTTTCCTGGGATAGAAAAATTCTCATGTTTCCTGGCGGCACAAGATGCAGTGAGCTTTTCCCGTTTCTTTTAGCTTTTGGATGTGTTCATAAAGACGACTTTAAATTCAAGCCAGCACCAATTCCACGGATTCTAGTCCTTATTAAACTTTTTAAAACTGTTTCTCGCTATCTTCCCTCTGTCCGACGTTGCTCCATGACAAAGACATGCCACAAAACTACTTTTAAAAACTTGATGGCTCTAAAAGTATGTGATGTCCACATGCTACTTGGTTGCTACTCATTGTAGCAACCAACCAGTCCTGCTTTACAACAACTGTCGTAACAGCCACGCTTTGAGTGAGGGATTTTCTCCGCGGAGTTCCACGGATCCGCAGACACTGATCTGTATCTGTTATACAGATCAGTGTCTAGGGATTTATAAAACTTGCACAATGTCGAAAAAAAAGAACGCTTTGCGATAAGCATTTTAAAAACTCTGTGACGATCGCGATTACAGAGTACAACACTAACACACACCCCCAGATGAAATCCACAGAATTCTTTGGATCCATGGAGTTTTCACAGCTCTGCTGAGTATAATGTGATAAAATTAAAAAACAAATTTAAACCCAAACTAGGTCTCATTACAATGTCACAAACTGAAACAACAACAACGATACACATTGGTGTAAGTTTTTCTAGGGATGGGAGGAACGTCTCTATCTGATACCTGGTAACAATCTGACTATAGGCTAAAAATAGACAACAAACCAACTTACCGCATCTTCCATTATCAAATGTTTAATACTGTATTTCATTGTATTGAAAAAGATATAACTGTGACACAATTGTGTGAGGTGATGTCTTTCATTAAGTTACTGTCTACAAATAATCATGGACACAAATAACTTTTCATCTTTAGGCTACTTATTTTTGTTCATGGATCATTTTATTAATTGCAGGATACTTTGCAGCCATGTAACAGTGGACTAGAGGAAGACAGAGACAGGTGCAACCATAAGCTGACTACTACAGATGAGGTCTTTTATGGGAAATATGAAAATGCCATTCAAATGAATTTCTTTTAACCAAAAATTATGTTTTCAAGTGGATCAAATTTTTGAATGAAGGGGGATGGTCCAAGTTAAAATCTATGGCGTGTATATGTGTGAGATCAAAGGTTTAAAAAAATGTCCATACCATGGCTGAAACCAAATACATGTCCTCAGTAAGGCCTCCTTCACACATAGTGCGAATTTGGCCGAATTATGGCGAAAGAGCGCGAAACAGTTTGAATCAGCGCATCACGAAACACTGCGCCGATGGCAGGTGTGCCCAATCACGGTGTGACGGTTCGTGCATGTGACGATGTCTTTCGAGCAGGAACACACAGCAGCTCGCACTGTGGGACGAGCTGAACTACGTCGCACTGCTGATGTGGACGAAAATAAAATAAAAGCCAGCTGTAAAATTAGTGAATATCGCTGGGTTGATATAAATAGTACATAAAAGGGGACGCAATATAGAACCCCGTGGTTAAATAACCCTGGTAAAAAAAAAAAATTGCCACTCACGGGATTTGAACCCACATGCTCTGATTACCAGACAAAAACTTTACCACTGTGCCACAATCACTGTCTCATAACAGGAGTGTGAAATGGTTAAAATCAACAAGCAGATAAAAGTATTTTCTAAAAAAAAGAAAGAAAAAAGTGCTGTGATAACTGACCAAACGGCATTTCATACGGCATATTTCTGCTGATATGTGACTGAAAGTGGCGTATTTGTCATACTGTTGGTCCTGTCATATGGTCCTGCAGCGCGATGCTCACTGTCCTGTCAGACAGACGTAACGATCAGATCGCCTGCTGCATGTCCACATGAACTGGCGGTCCGGTACAGTTGGAACAGCCTGTCAATGTGCGCACTCTCCAACCCGTCACAGAAGCGATATATATTTATTTCTATTTCGATGTGAGGACAGCAAGCATACACACGCCGTGTTTGCCAAAACAAGGTGCATGTTCTGCAGCTCTGATGTCCAAGACCAGAGTTGTCAACAGCTGCCACGCCCCGTCCATTCAGTGCCCAGACCAAGGTGTCACTCTGTGATCAGATGAGGGGTGCCTTGCGTGTGAGTGGGCATGTGAACCACACGTGTGCACATGTTTGGGGGGAGCGGGGGTAGAGTGGGGGAGCGCGTGACAAATGCACACATGCGGCACGTCAAATGTGCATTCAGCAACTCCACAGTTGCGGGTCACAAATTTTACATCCAGCTCGACAATGATTATCTGCTGACTATTTTCATGATGATAGTATGAATGGCCACACACTTTGTAAGTGCCAAACAAGCGGTGTTAGATGTTCATGTGTGTCAGCTGGAACTTGGCCGACACCTGCTGCGAGAGGGTTCTATGGGCTTGCACAGCGCACACTCTGTCTTTCAGCTGCTGGTGTGCGCAAACAATTGTAGCAACAGGTGTACGAGGCGTTTGAAGCAGCTACAAATTTACATGTTTTGCATACGATTCCTGCTTCATGCACACTTGGACCAAATTCGCACTATGTGTGAAGGGGCCCTAAGGCACAAAAAGTTGTAGCTTGCACACATTAATCTTCTACCTTATTGCCCACATTAACAGGAGCGTCCCGGGCGAGCAGCAGCGTCACCATGTCTACGTTGCCTTCTTGTGATGCGAGGTGCAGAGGAGTGATCCCCTGGCGTGTGACAGTATTGGTAAATGCGCCATACTCCAGTAGCGTGGTCGCTATCTCCATCTGATTCTTCTTAGCTGCAATGTGGAGTGGTGTGTAACCATTCTGAGAGCAGACACCAAACACAGAATTTGTTGTTAATACATCATCCAATTGAACACAGAACATTTCGAGTAAACAGATGAAGGAAAAAAAAGAGAATTTCTAGCAAAGATACAGCATTCATAAGAAAGATAATTACTAGTTGTGAGCAGTGATTAAAGTTTTCTGGGAATGACTAGATTTGCAGATGTGGAGGGTATTACTATTTATACCAGACAGAACTGTGCGGTTGACACTGTGCATCTGACTATGGACAAGAACTTTTAAAAAACTAATGACTGTGGGCACCAGTGTGGTATAGGTATGTTAACTGCTGTTTACGAGGTCTGTCAATAAAGTAACGGTCCTTTTTATTTTTTTCAAAAACTATATGGATTTCATTCATATGTTTTTACGTCAGACATGCTTGAAGAGCACGCCTTGGGAAGGAGTGGTCCCGCCCCCTCGTCGGATTTTCATTGTCTGGAAATGACGGAATGAAATGGACTTTTTTCCATCAGAATTTTTTCAGAAGCTGTTAGAGACTGGCACCTGGAAACCATTCGAAAAATTTATCTGGCTTTCGGTGAAAATTTTACGGGCTTCACAGAGAATAAGGTCTGTTACTATAGCGTTAAGGACCCCTTTAAGGTTGTGTGCTCTTTCTCTGGTTATCACAAGGGCTGGACATCAGCCATTTTCCAGCAGATTTTGTCATGGAAAGCCGCGCGGAGGCTTTGCGCGTAAAGACCGAATCGCTTTGGAAGCGAGACAAAGGAACACCTCCGTTTCGGCGTGTCAGAGGACAAGTTTGGACATGTCTATCTCGGCTTTCAATGCTTACCAGTCCAGTAAGTATCAGTGAAATTGTGGAGAGCTGGACATGTCCAAACTTGTCCTCTGACACGCCGAAACGGAGGTGTTCCTTTGTCTCGCTTCCAAAGCGAATCGGTCTTTACGCGCGAAGCCTCCGCGCGGCTTTCATTTGACAAAATCTCTTGTTAAAAGTGAAATCTGCCGGAAAATGGCTGATGTCCAGCCCTTGTGATAACCAGAGAAAGAGCACACGATGGTCTCGTATCCACAGAGCCATCCGTTTAGAAATGGTCCAGTGGCTTGTGCCGTGTCGGCGCAGCTCAGAGCGCGGCGCGCCGAGCATCCTTAAAGGGGTCCTTAACGCTGTAATAACAGACCTTATTCTCTGTGAAGCCCGTAAAATTTTCACCGAAAGCCAGATAAATTTTTCGAATGGTTTCTAGGTGCCAGTCTCTAACAGTTTCTGAAAAAATTCTGATGGAAAAAAAGTCCTTTTCATTCCGCCATTTCCAGACAATGAAAATCCAATGAGGGGGCGACCACTCCTTCCGAAGGCATGCTCAAAGGCGAATGACGTCACCGACAGGCGTTGAAAAACTCACACATGCGCACGAGGGTTCAAGCATGTCTGACGTAAAAACATATGAATCAAATCCATACAGTTTTTGAAAAAAATAAAAAGGACCGTTACTTTATTGACAGACCTCGTATGTTAACATTCAGTGTAACTACATAACTGCATATAGTAACATGAGCTATGGTTAGCATTTTTTCAACAGTCAAACACACCATGTCAACATCAAAATGACTGATATTCCACATCTGGAAATTCAGCAAAAGCCAAAAAACTTTCATATCTGAGCGGTGTTGTTATATGCATGTATAATATAACACAGGAATGAATTATATTGTTGAAGGTAGATAGGTTTTTACTGTAAAATATGCACATGCATACACAAGAGCTACAATACCTCAGGCTTTGCCATAATCCTTGGTGGTAAATTAAGTAAATTGTGATGAACTGAAATAACAAACTGGTCAACCTCTGTAAATGTGAAGTATTAAAAAACTGTTCAACATCTTAAACTATTTTAACAATTAAGATTTTGAATTTTACTGCTAAATCCAAGGTCTCTGCAAACGCTCGATTATTAAAGACTTTATCAGATGATGGTAGAGAGCATCCAGAGATTGTGAATTTCAGGGGCAAATTCTTTTGGATACTATTTGCGTGGCAGATGCATGTATCCAGTCAATCACCATGCATGGCTTAACATATCCATTAGGCCTCGGTGTAAATGTGTCTGTGTGGTGGAAATGAGGTCAGCCTGCACACCGCTAATTCATTAAGGAACATTCGATTGAAACCATCATCACACTCACTTTGAGTTAATGCTTACCTTTGCAGCAGCATGTGGAGAGGCACCCTGGTTGAGCAAGAGCAGCGCCACTTTCTGGTTATCATAGTGCGCCGCCACATGCAGTGGAGTTAGTCCACTCTGAACACATACATATGAAGCCTTGTTACATGGTGACGTACATAAAGTAAGAGGAGAGGTGAAAATTTTTCATGTGCAAGGTGTATTTCAGAACAGAATGAAGCTAACTACCATACACATTTCTAGGTACAGGCACTCACTGGAAAACAGAATTTAAAGTCATCATTCTCTCTTAAAGGGGTCATATAAAAAAATTTTAATGTATGCCAAAAGAATCCTTTAAAAAAAATGGATGTGACATATGTCACATATGTCAAAAACAAGCAGTTTTAGAAAAGCCTTGCGCAGTGTTAGGATGTTTACCATCAACCCACAAATATATACAACTGTGAAAGGTAGAACCAATTTTGCACAGTATGACCCCTTTAATAATGCAGCATTGCTTATAGGATAGTTACCTTCCCAGCTGCATCTGGCGACGCGTGTTTCTGAAGTAGTAGACTAGCAACCTCCAGCTTCCCGTACTTTGCTGCTACGTGCAAAGGAGTGAAGCCCTTCTGGGGAAAACAAACCACAACAGACAGCAATATTACAACAAATAAAGTTTAAACTTTTAAAAATTTGTCATCAGTTACCAGCTACCAGCACAAAATCATAAAACACAGAGTAATTTACAGGCCTATGACTCCAAAACAGAAGGAAGCAATTAGTTTGGGCTTAAAGATGATGAAACAATCAGAGTGGGTGTGGAATATGAAGCAGGCTTAATATCCTCCATAAAACAACACAAACCCATCACTGTGGTTCAAAGCCATTTCTATCCATATGCACCAGGTCTGTGCATTAGCACGTGTGTGTTGCTGTGTGACAATGTGTGAAAACTGGATTTTATTACACTACTACCTCATAAGGCCACAAAATAGAGATTTACACAGTGAGTAGATTAATTATGATGGTAGAATCCAGACTGGGTTCTTACATCAATGCCTCTGAATCCATCAGTAGAATATCCTTTTTTTTTTTTCTTACATCAGATTAGATCATGTCTACTTGATTGTATCAGGGCCACTGAAACATTAAGACTGTCAGCAATGCTTTAAACTCTGCACATTACTTTTACTGGCCACTCATGGTGAACCAGTAGTAACCCTGCTAAAAATCCCCAGTTTCCCCGACTTCTAGAAGGACAGTATGACTGTGATGGGATTTTATTAAAAATCTAACGAGTTTAGCATATAAAGCAGAGAATATGGGCTGAAACCCTCCCCAAAAACAGGGTTAGTGCAGTAATCATTTGTCACAACTATCATTTTGTTTTCTAAAGTGATTCTGTGTTTTTGGCCTGTAACCGCTTGAATCGAAATCTTTGCAGACCCTTCAGAAATTTGCCATACCAGGATATCAACAATTAATTCAAAGAATTCCAACAATATTCATACTAATACAGAGAGGGATAGATGGAGATATCTCTATACATCTCTATATAGAACTGTATATATTAAGCACTGAAAACTTCTGTATGACTGTCTTTACACGGGCTCTCTTCATGGGCTGCACATTACATCAGTTGTGAAGTATTAGCCATGGCACATTTCTTTTTAATAGCGATACTTCTTGTTTACAAACATTGACGTCACACGCATGCGCATTGACGTGGTTGGCAAAACGCGTGCAAATTGATACCATGAAAGAGAGAAAGTATGGCGTCTTCGAGTTCAGGAACCGATTCGGCGGTCTCTGAATATGTTCAAAACCTAAACAGTACCACAAGGTATTTCTATAAGCTAACCTACAACAAAGCCAACCATGCTAGTTAACAACCAGTTGACCAGTTTCATGACATCACGCAAAGTATTGCTATACATGCAACGTACATAAGTGTTCACACCCTTTGCTCAATGCGCAATTACAGCCTCAAGTCTTCTTGAATATGATGCCACAAACTTTCTTTGGACAGTTTTGTCCATTCCTGTTTGCAACACCTCTCATGCTCCATCGGGTTGATGGGGAGCGTCCGTGCACAACCACTTTCAGATCTCAAGGACATTGACAGAGTTGTCCTGAAAATATCTTTTGATATCTTGGCTGTGTGCTTAGGGTCATTGTCTTGTTGAAAGATGAAGCGTCAACTCACTCTGAGGTCAGTAGCACTCTGGAGCAGTTTTTCATCCAAGATGTCTCTGTACATTGCTGCATTCATCTTTCCCTCAATCCTGACTAGTCTCCCAGTTCCTGCTGCTGAAAAACATCCCCACAGCATGATGCTGCCACCACCATGCTTCACTGTAGGGATGATGCAAGGTTTCCTCCAAACATGGTGCATGGCATTCACACCAAAGAGTTCAATCTTTGTCTCATCAGACCACAGAATTTTGCTTCTCATGTTATGAGAGTCCTTCAAGTGCCTTTTGCCAAACTCCAGGTGGGCTGCCCTGTGCCTTTTACTAAGGAGTGGCTTCCGTCTGACCACTCTACCATACAGGCCTGATTGGTGAATTTCTGCAGAGATGGTTGTCCTTCTGGAAGATTCTCCTCTCTCCACAAAGGAATGTTGGAGCTCTGACAGAGTGACCAACGGGTTCTTGGTCACTTCTCTGTCAAAGGCCCCTCTCCCGATTGCTCAGTTTAGACATGTGCCCAGCTCTAGGAAGAGTCCTGGTGGATCGGAACTTCTTCCATTTATGGATGATGGAGGCCACTGTGCTCATTGAGACCTTCAAAGCAGCAGAAATGTTTCTGTACCCTTCCCCAGATTTGTGCCTCAAGACAATCCTGTCTTAGAGGTCTACAGACAATTCCCTTGACTTCATGCTTGGTTTGACTTCATGCTTGGTTTGTGCTCTGACATGCAATGTTCACTGTGGAACCTTATATGTAGACAGGAGTGATTTCCAAATCATGTCCAATCAACTGAATTTACCCCAGGTGGACTCCAGTTAAGCTGTAGAAACACCTCAAGGATGATGAGCAGAAACAGTATGTACCTGAGCTCAATTTTTGTTCTTCATGGAAAAGGCTGTGAATACTTATGTATGTGATTCCTTTTTTTAAATAAATTTGCCAAAAAAAAAAAAAAGTAGAATTTTGAGGAATAAAATGATTGTTATCCATTTTGGAATAAAGCTGTAACATAAAAAAATGTGAAAAAGTGTAGCAAGATGATTACTTTCTGGATGCACTGTACAGATAAGTTATCAGTGCGACTGTGGCTATATTTTTAAGGTGAAATACAATGGTCAGAAACATGAAGTTTGAACGTAACGGGGGAAAGAAAAATATCTGGAATGAGCCTGTCTATAGCAGATGTGCTTGTATAGAGTTAAAATAAAATCTGTCAGAAAAAAATAGAGCACAAAAAGGAATGAATTTCACATTACTTCATTGCCATAATCTGGTAAAGCATCTACACCTCCCTAAGGTCATTGCTGAATAAATGTACCGCATTACTCAAATGTTCTAGACACCCTAAAAGTTTTATACTATAGTAGTGTTTGACGCTGTTTTCTTCATTTGTGTGTTTGCACAAAATTAAACATGACATGTCCAAAGACTGTTGAGTAGAGAAGCTTGAATCTTCGACTGGACTGGGTTGCTTGACGTGAGAACGTTTCGCTTCTCTACAAGAGTCAAGACAGAAGTCAGACTACCAGAGCAAGAATTTTAGCTGAGGAAGCTTCTGCGATTCGAAGCGAAAAGTCCTCGCGTCAAGCAACCCAGTCCAGTCGAAGATTCAAGCTTCTCTACTATGGAAACCACCTGGACAACTGAGAGCCTACACAGAAAGACTGTTGAGCCTACAAAACTCAAATCTGTGTTTTAATGCCATTAAAAACATCAATTATCAATTTAGAACCCTAACTGATTTCTCTGTAATTTACTACCCACTACATGGTGAAACTGATCAATCAATAATATGAGTATGAAAAAAAATGAGTGTGAAAACCAGATTAAACAGCCTAATTTTCTTGAAAATGGCAGTAAGCCACCAAAAAGAAATTATGTAGCCTTATCACAACAGAATGTTATGCACTTTTAAAGGTGAAAGTAGTAGTCACACATTTCTCATTTTTAAAAACCTAATTTCAAATATTACCTAGTTATCAGTTTATTACTTTGAAGAAAAGCACATTTGTTGTGCCTAAATATTTTTCACAGCACTGTACTTCACATGAAAGTTATTTTGCATCCAAGACTTGATCTGAGTGAGGCAGTTAGTGAGAGTGGAGTGAGTAGCAGTGGTGACGTAATTGGTGGAAAAGTAGAGTTGGACATCATCAGAGTAACAGTGGAAATGAATCAATCAATTCAATCAATTTTTTTTATATAGCGCCAAATCACAACAAACAGTTGCCCCAAGGCGCTTTATATTGTAAGGCAGGCCATACAATAATTATGTAAAACCCCAACGGTCAAAACGACCCCCTGTGAGCAAGCACTTGGCTACAGTGGGAAGGAAAAACTCCCTTTTAACAGGAAGAAACCTCCAGCAGTACCAGGCTCAGGGAGGGGCAGTCTTCTGCTGGGACTGGTTGGGGCTGAGGGATCATGCTGTGGAGGGGAGCAGAGATCGATCACTAATGATTAAATGCAGAGTGGTGCATACAGAGCAAAAAGAGAAGGAAACAATGCATCATGGGAACCCCCCAGCAGTCTACGTCTATAGCAGCATAACTAAGGGATGGTTCAGGGTCACCTGATCCAGCCCTAACTATAAGCTTTAGCAAAAAGGAAAGTTTTAAGCCTAATCTTAAAAGTAGAGAGGGTGTCTGTCTCCCTGATCTGAATTGGGAGCTGGTTCCACAGGAGAGGAGCCTGAAAGCTGAAGGCTCTGCCTCCCATTCTACTCTTACAAACCCTAGGAACTACAAGTAAGCCTGCAGTCTGAGAGCGAAGCGCTATATTGGGGTGATATGGTACTACGAGGTCCCTAAGATAAGATGGGACCTGAAATGAAGACCATGATGATATATGATTTTACCAAGTGGAAGCATGTAAATGATAAAGAGGAGAGGACCCAACACTGAGCCCTGGGGGACCCCTTGGGACAAAGGGGCAATGGAGGAGGTACAGTTATTGATGCTGATAAATTGTTGCCTGTTAATGAGATAAGACCGTACCCAAGTAAAAGTAATGTGGGTAATGTTATGGGTAGATTCAAGGCGGGAAAGAAGAATGGTGTAATTAATAGTGTTGAAAGCTGCGTTGAGGTCGAGGAGGACAAAAATTTTGAGATTACCAGAGTCTGAAGAAAAGAAGAGATCATTGGAAACTTTGAGAAGGGCTGTTTCAGTACTGTGTTGGGAGCGAAAACCGGATTGAAAAGGTTCAAACAGATCATTGATAGAGACAAATGATCCGCACAGCCAAAGCGCTCCGGTACAAAATAAGCTTTATTTAACAAAAAGAAATTGTAACGTTTCCAGCGACCTGGATCATTTGTCTCTATCTTTGGTATATTTTTCTTGGTCCTGCACACCTTTTTATGTGTTTTGGATGTGCATGCCTTCATTGTATCAAACAGATCATTGGAAATGAGGTGGGCTTTGAGTTGGGAGGTGACAACATGTTCAAGAAGTTTTGATAAGAAGGGAAGATTGGAAATGAGCCGGACGTTTGTCATGATGTCAGGGTTGAGTCCAGGTTTTTTGAGAATGGGGGTGACAGAAGCCAGTTTGAACATTTGAGGGAATAAACCAGAGCTAAGAGAAGAGTTTATGATATCTATGATGAGTGTGGAAATGACTGGAAAACAGTCCTTAACAAGAGTGGATGTAAAGGGGTCCAGAACACAGGTAAAAATAAACACAGAAAGCTACAGGGATGTTCATTATTAAACATTTTAGCAAGATTAACACAGACTGAAATCCAGATTTAAAATACAATCCAGTTCAATTCCAGCTGGATGCTTTCTCTCTTCATTTCACACATTTTCATTGTTTATGCATGTGTTTTCTCTGGGGATTCTGCCTTCCTCTCACAGTCCAAAAACACTGCAGATTAGGCTAATTGGTGACTCTACACTGCCCATGAATGTGAACTGGTGTCTGCCTATATATGTTAGCCCTACAGTGGACTAGCCTACAACGTATCAGGGATTGGCTCCAGTCTTCCTCGCAACACCTAACAGCGTTGGGAAATGGGACGGCTAATACTTATCCAATTTAGCACAGTTTGTACAGTGTTTGACCAGGACTCTATTTTGGGACTGGAATCTGTTCTCAGAGTACCAATAATGTAAATATGGTATCAGCAAAGGTTATTTTGTCCATTCAGCTGTTTGTAAAATAAACAAGGCACCAAGGAAACAAAACAGACCCCAGGCTCAAGCAAAAAAAAACAAAACACTTCCAGCAAGATTGTTTTCAAAATTTATTGAGCTTATTGTGAACCAAGTCTCATGCCAAGAACATCCTGTGTCTGAGTGTACATTAGTAACAGTAGTGATCCCTATGTTTCTGTGCCTCTTTCCCTCAGTGAATACCATCAAACACCCAGAACTGAGACACATTTCGATGTGAATTTACCTTTGTAGTGATGCCCAGATTAGCTCCTTGGTCAAGTAGCGCTGCAGCCACATCCCTGTGTCCTTCTCGGGCAGCAAGGTGCAAAGGTGTGTAACCAGAGTTGGTGGTGGCATCTGGGCACGCACCATTAGCCAAAAGCTGGTGGACAATGTCTTGCTTACCAAGACGACTTGCAATATGCAATGCAGTCTGGTCGTCCTGGTGAGAACAAGCAGACTTTTTAAAACACAGCTTATTTAAAAATAAATAAATAAGAGAAATAAGCAGTAACAATTACCATGAGTTATAAAGGAATAAACCAATGTCTAAGTTTGTGGAATCTTTTCTCTGAACTGACATGTTGTTGACCTTTGTACTTATAAAAGAAAAAAAAAAAAAGCAATGTTTCTTCTTTTGGCCATTTCTGTTTTAGAATAGTATTTCCTGCATTGGTGCACAGTTTTAAAAGATTAATTGCTGTGACACATTGGTTGGAGCGGACTTTGTTAGTTTGTTTCCTATTGGCCTTGTCCTTGAGAGATGCAGGCATTAGGTTTGTGTAAGTGAAATATAGAGTACTTTACTTACTTATGGATAATAACTGGTTTATGTAAGTACCTGCGGCTAAACACTTGCACCAATGGGTCTCTGGACCTACACAGGATATAGGACTATCTTTGCAACACCATGTTTCGGAGAGATTCAGTAAAAGTCTCACTTGTCCAAAGACAATTAAAATGTAAGTCATTTTAAAAGAATTGACAGACATTCAGAAGCCACTGAGTATGATAACACACATATTGGCTCTATCCTGCCATTGCTCAGTATTCTGACATATGCCAAGACATAACCACACATCTTTGTCAAAGGTTCAAATATGTTTTCAATATATTTAAAACTAGAAAGACAACTTTCATTCAAAGTGTTTACTGCCTATGTAAAAAGACTGACATAAGGGCTACCTTTGCCTTGGCATCGATTCGAGCTCCATTCTGAACCAGATAGTTGACAACATTCGACTGCCCTGCCCTCGCTGCCATGTGGAGCGCCGTCTCCCCTCGCTGGAACATGCAAAAAAGGATGGTATTATGCCAAAACTGAAAATACAGTCTTTCCTGCTGCTCCTAACTTCCAGTGCCTCATGTTCACAGAATCACATGTAACAATCCAAAAGTTTCCGCTGCATAAAGACTGAAACCCATTCTCAGTCTCACTGCGCTTCATTTTGTCCCTCTCTTTCTGTTCAACATATGAACATTGAGAGGAGGTAAAAGAGAGAGAGAAGACTGCCCCCCTTGATGTCCCCACCCAAGTCACCATGATGATGTCCCACAATGCTCTGTTTCTATGGTAACCTAGCCACAGACATTGCGCAGGAGACCAAATACTTTGGGTTGATAGCCTAACGATGCAGTACTCTTAACACTTTTTGCATATTTTCCTATTAGTCTTTGGACTCTTTCTCCCTGTCATGAGAGAGTAATACTTGCCCCTTAACTGTCCTGTCCATAGGACGAACACTGGCTTCACACCAGGATACAAACATGCTCATGTTTATAAAAACAGGAAAATAGAAGGAAAAAAAAAAGCTGAGAAAATCTCACCACATTGCTCGTATTTGGTGAAGCCCCATGGTTGATTAGTTGGTGCACAATGTTTTCATGTCCCATGAAAGCCGCAACGTGGATGGGAGTCAAACCAGACTGGGGGACAAACAGCAGACAGGATGAACCAGCAGCTTTGACAGTCACCACTTAGTTTATTATTTGCAACAATTTCATATTTGTGCAGCAACTCATTGCAGCATATTCACAAATTCTTACCATCTCCTTTATACTTGTAGTGTATAATACAAAAGCATTGTCGACCCTATTACAGGTTCATTCACTGTTTTTTCAGGCCCTGTTTTGCTTGTGGATGCAAAAAGGACTGGTGTAAGCCCATTTGTGATGTGTTCAAGCGCATTGTGCTATTTAAGTGATGGGAAACACCTGTGCAAAGCCAGGCACACTGCAAAAAAGGGTTTGGTTTATTGTGATCATTCGGCATTAGGATAGTGTAGTCTGAACATGATATTAACAAATCAGAGTGGCAGCTGTCCTTCCGCTTAAAGTGGAGCATGGCAGGCATTCAATGCTGTGGTAACAAGGAAGTGGATGCAAGTTAAAGTATTTCTGGCACATTAACAAATTAGCAGCAGCCTGTAAGAATGCAGAGTGGATGGTAGCCACCAAAGCTCCCTGAGGTGATGCAGTGCAGCAAGATTTAAAAAAAAAAAAAATGTGTTTACTGTTCTTTTTTTAATGACTGTGTTCAGTTCACTTCTTTTGGGCATGTACCACAATGTTGGGGGCTCCTTCTAAGATATGCTGCCATAATGAGGCGTCATGTTACTGTTACACTGTTGCAGAAAACTGGAGGCAATATGTGCAGGCAAGCAGAGTGTACGTGCATTGTGAACCAGCTTATGTAAGGTGCATCTGACTATTCTGCTCTTTACAGCCAGGGTTTTAAACCAGGGTTTTAATGGTTTAAGGAGCAAAGACGTTTTTGGAGATGGACGATATCAATGTGTCAGCTCTCCATCACACCACACCTCATTTCTGGACCAATTCAGCCATATGAGCATACGTAATGGTACCATAATTCAGAGGATGCAGGTGCGGGTGTTTAAATGACAGCTGTTTTGAGTGGAAATTAGCAATAACACTTGCACTGGGCTTTGCATTTGTCTTCGTTGGGTGTACATGAATCTACAAGTATCAACATTTTCTGCATAAAATTAACTGAACAGCTGTGCCCCTTGTTTGCCAAGTCAAAGCTGCTACATTCTGAGTTATGTTTCTGAAACTAGCCCTGCATATTTCCTTTAGGTGACTGGTGGTATAACAGTGGAACTGTTGCTTTGCAGCTGATGACACTGATGAAGCACGGTGTATTAACTGCCAGATTTGTATCTGGGCAACTGAATGAATAAAAATCTAATTCATCGTTTGCCGTTATAAGTGATAAAGTGAACATGCACACCTACCTCAGTGACTGCCTGAATGGACGCGCCGTGCTTCAAAAGTAGCTCCATCACCTTTACTCTGTTCTTCTTGCAAGCAATGTGCAGGGGAGTGAAACCATTCTAAAACATAGAGAGAGAAAAAAAAAGCACACTTAGAAGTTTAAAAACAGCCCATAAAGTCTGTGTCTGTCTTTGTTGTATATGCAGAGCAGGCGGAAGACAAATCTGGACCAGGAGATGGAAAATACAGCGCAAAGGGGGTTCTTTCCCTTAAACCCACGTTCTCTCACTCTTTTGTCTGTAGCTCTGTATACTGACCACACATGCATGTGTGGGAAGAAAAGACAATTAAGAGCAGTAAAGATAAATAAAGTATGCGGCTCTGAAATACGGCAGATCGCTTTCTGTCCAACTTCCTCTCCTCTCTCCCACACATACACTCTGCCCACACACCCTTGTCTTTGAGGTTTCAAGCTTAAACCTATGACTTCATTTTCCTCTCCATGTCTTTTTTTGTCCTTTTTTTTTTTTTCCCCTCCTCGTTTCTCTCTGGTTATAATGTCCCAGTGCTCTAACCACACTCAGACTTCTCTCATTACAGAACAGAGATGGCTGCCTTATGCCAAGATAGTGGTCAGGGTTCTAAAGTGCCTGTATTTGGCTGTTTAATAACAATAAAATTATCTAACAACAAGAATAGAATAATAGCAATGATAATAATAATAATAACAATAATCGTCAATAACAACATAAGCCTGTATTTCAAAGATTCAACTGAATTTGACAGTCAAACATTAACACGATATGCAAAACGCACCAGTCTGCCAACTTCATGTTAGCCTTAGGAAGCCAGAGTAAATCTGCATTTTGAGAAAGCAGGGTGCATGATGGCACATAAAACCTCATAAACAACAACAACAACAACAACAAAGGGTGCACAATTTCATGTCATTACACAAAAGTACCTCCAGCCTTGAGTGGCAACACTTGTGTTCTAAACTCTTACGTCTGAGAGGTCGCACATCCTCAGTAAAGCCTTTGATATGTTTTTGCAGGCAGGGCCTTCTGATCTATACACATGCAACTACGTCCAACAGACTTACAGCACTGAATTAATTATCCACAGATCCATCCTGACCACAAGATCACCCAAGACCATGCAGCAGTCTACCACTGAGTTCTGTTAAGGTTGTGAAACCAATCATTATTTTCATTATATCCTCTCTCCTCTACTCTGTTTTCTCAATGATAGCACAAAAAACAAACAAACAACTGTTTATGTCCTATAATATAAAAGAGGCACTTACACCCAAAATAGCATATCTGTATGTCATCCTGTTTTTGTCACCATAATATACACAAACAGTGTTAATATCAATAACCCGATATAAAGCATTCAGGAGTAACGGCTTTTAGAAAACAAACAAACAAAACTGAAATAATATCATCAACATTAATATGTAAATATATTAATCCAACTAGATGGTCCATTGTGCTACTCACAACCTTTGTCTGGACTGGTAGTTACGTGGGAAGTACAACCAGGGACCCCAGAGTAGAGAACGAGACTGTCATTAAAAGCAAACAGTCTATTAACAGGCGACCCTGGTAATGGACTCAGAATATACAGGAGGAACAGTCCACAAACACAACAAGCAACATGCGTGTGGAAACTAGCACTGAGGTTAACTGTTGTCACAAGCAGAAGTTCCAGCAACAGGAAGACAGCCCGTTAAGTAACTGTGTCCTTGAGGGATTTAACAAATAAAGATGAATATATACAACGCAGAACGCATTCTCTGGAAGAAGTATTATTCTGGACAGCAAAACAGAGACAACAGAAATGTGATCAGATCAAGGATGGTGACGCTAGTTCATCCATGATCGCTTGAAATGATTATTGATTTTGTCTTACGTCACAATCCTTCAGTTGCTACATCCCTTTGAAGTATCAAATTAATTTGCATCCAGAAGGAATGGAGACTCCAAGCAACAACAAGGCAATTTACGTTGGTTTTAGGGCAGCGTTATGGCATGGTTGTGGCGCAACACGGGTGCTAACTTCACAGCTGTATTACTTGTATGCACAGTATATTATCCTTCTTGCACATTTCAGCACCACCAAAATGTGCCAAGGACCTAGACCTGCAACAGTTCTAGCTACACATGTATAAAGTATGTATAAATGAGTTATCATGTTTGCAAAAATGTGCCCTGCGTACAATGTACATAGTGGTGATATGTAAAAAGCAAGACTCCAATACCTTTTCTTTCTGTCATTAACAAGCAAAAGAAAACTAAGTTATCTTGATGTCAACCCATATCTCTCCTCACCAGTGCCTTAGCATTGGGATTGGCCTTCTTGTCCACAATGACCTTTGCCACCTTGTAATGCCCACAGTGGGCAGCCACATGCAGTGCCGTCAAGTAGTCGTTGGTTACGTCATCCACGGGCACCTCATGGTGTAGCAGCAGCTGGACACAGTTAAGATGATCCCCTTGCGTCGCCATGTGGAGTGGAGACAAACCATTCTGGAAGGAATGAGGGAAAAATGAGTCAGTGTTGTGAATCTTTGATTGTAAAGTCACAGTGTGCATGTCCAGTAAAGTGATGCGTTGTCAGTGTCGAGTGTGTTGGACATGATTCAGAAAGAGATAGAGAACTTGAGTTAAAGTGTGAGAACAGAAAGCTACGCTGAGAAAACAAAGAGATGTTGAAGGAGGTGTACCTTTGTTTTTGAAAGTATTGGAGCTCCTCTGTCCAGTAGCATCTCCACGACCTGTTCATGGCCACTTCTGGCTCCACAGTGGAGTGGGGTCAAACCATCCTACAAACATAAACAGCATGGTTATGAAACCAGGCAGGTAGGTTTGGGCTGGGATTTTTCCTGGAACACTAAGCAAGACAGTGATGCCCATGTTGCAGGAATAAATCATGCTGCAGACATCACCGCATTAGGTTTCTCCACATTAGTCTGACAATTATGTTGGTGATATACATGGTTCTATTTACTTTTAAGAGCTTTACTGTACATTATTATCACTTTACCGAGGCGTTGCTAGGCCGGTATCGTAGATTTACGTCGACGTTACCTGGCTATACCCGCCAGCTGTGTGTAAACAAATGATGTCATGGCGCGCGCAGCCCAAGAACTGTCCGCAGAGGGGGAAAAAAAAAACTGTCCGCACAGGAAAAGATAAAAAGACGAGAAGTGTGTGTTTGTCCCAATATGGACATTCCAGATGATTTTCTAATGGATAGTACGACAATGAACAGCAGTTAAAGCAGCCAGCTTGATGAGGATGCACTGCTGAATTTGGAGAGCAGCGCGCGCCAGCCACCACGACAAAAGTTAAAGTGAGCCAACTTTTTATGTCCGCGTTACGTGTTGTGTATCTCAGTAAAGTGATAATAATGCAAATAACATGCTGTTGCCGTGCAGTATGCATTTTCTGAGTCCCTCCGTCCATAGACAGATATTCGCCCTTGTCTAACTCGGGCGAATATCTGTCATTTTGGGCGACTTGGCATGAACGTCGGGCCTCTGAAAATGCATACCGCCCTCCAAAAGCATGTTATTGTATTAATATAGAACATGAGTCATAGGGAGATGACATATCTCCCCCAGTCCCCACAAATCAGCAATAAAAAGTGTTGGGGATCACCCAAGTACACCATTATGCTAAATATAAATAAAACTGGTTCAGTTGGTTCATAAGATATTGCGCTAACAAGTGAAAATGGACGGACAGACAGACAGACATGCTGATCAGTGTATCCCCCTGTATTTCATGCTGGGGGAATTAACAATCAGGCATTCACTAGAAGTAGTCATTGGTTACGTTGTCTTGATACGGGACCAAATCAAGACTTTTTTCAATAAAGTTATTTTGGCCATTTCAAACTGCACATATTGGCCTTTTACACAAAGACATAAGACAGTCATTTTATTATTTGGGGACCAAAAATGATGACTTTACCTTGGTCCGTGCATCTATCTTAGCCCCTCTCTCCACCAGCAGTCGCACCATGTTGCTATTCCCACGTTTGGATGCTACATGGAGTGGTGTTATGTCATTCTGAGGAGAAAGTGAATCAGATCAGATTGATGAGTCACAACACTACAAAATGGAAAAAGTTATATATCCTGGCATCTCAAACTAAAATGTGTCTCTACAGTAGAAGAAACTGGAAAAAGTAGACAACTTGCATGATTTCAACACGTGAACACTTTGAAAGCTTGTCACTAAAGTCAAGGAAAAATTATTTTCTAGTTTGTCAGTGTAAAAAGAAAGTGGATCCCTCTGGGGCAAAGAGCACCTAAACTGTAATTGATTTCCCTTTTGTCTTTCCAGTGAAACAATGGAAAATTTGATGCTATTTCTGTGTAATGATAAAGGCGTGCATAAACATTATGCACCGTAAAACTATTTATCGTCACTGTTTCAGTCAGCAGAGGAGGAATGGGGTTATTTGATCGTCCCTGTCTGTTTGTCTGCTTGCAGACAGTAAACTTCAAAAATGTGGTTTACGTATTATGATGACAGTTTGTGGGAAGAAGATCATTATTCTAGCTGTAGATTTATAGCCCTCTTCACAATGTGCAGAGTTTAGTCATATTAAAACACAATTCGCTGTCCAGCCTCTGAGTGCTCTATTCATCTTTGACAACTGTGCATGAGAAAAAAAGTTGATTTAAAAATAAATTTGAATATGAGCGCCAGTAGGGCCACAGCAGTCAAGCTCTGAATGAACTGAAAACCACGTTTCCAAACCTTAAAATTATACTGCATGTATTTTATGATTACTTACGACATATATTGCTTTTGGTGTTATTAAATGACTACAGAGATAGTTTACAGTGCACTACATCCACACGGAACAAACTGACAGAAGATAACTTCTTTGACTGAAGCGGGTTGCTATAAAACAACTGTCCATATTTCTTTAAACAGTTTCTAGTACTAATGTGTAATTTAAAAATTAGATTGTCAGCGTTATTTCATTATTCAGGTGACGAAACAACACTTAAAAACCAGCCTCAGTGTACCATGGCCTACACAAAAATGTAATACAGCAATCCCAGGGTGGTAGCTGTAGCCAGGTAGGGATCAATGAAGGGTTACACAGAGGTCAAAATTTTAAAATTCTCCAATCATGTGGAAAACTATACCACATTAATTGTCTGATCATGATGATTCCAAAAAGGTATAGTTTGGACTATCTATGACTGAATGTTCTGGCGTTATGGGGTAAAAACAGCAAAAATTGTGACAAAGGTCAGTTTCAGTTTGTACAGGGGTCAGAAGTTAAAGTTGCCCCAATTTCAGTAAAAAAAAAGAGAAAAAAAAAAGATGCAAATAATTGGTTGAAATAAAAGGATTAATAAATGGAATAGTTTTGACTGTGTTTGGTCTCCAAAGTAAAGGTCAAATAAGGTTGACTTTTTAGAACCCTATTAACCCAAATAATAATTTGCATTACTTCCTACCAAAAATGGAGCAACTTTAACTTTTGACCCCTGTACAAACTGGAACTGACCTTCGTTACCATTTTTGCAGATTTTACCCCATAACTCCAGAACATTCAGTAATAGATAGCGCAACCTATACCTTTTTGAAATCATTATGGGGGGAGGTGATGGTGTAGTGGTTAAGGTGTTGGGCTTGAGTCCAGAAGATCATGGGTTCAAATTCCCGCTTGACTGGAACATCAGTAAGGGCCCTTGGGCAAGGCCTTTAATCCCCTATTGCTCCCGGCGTGTAGTGAGCGCCTTGTATGGCAGCACCCTGACATCGGGGTGAATGTGAGGCATAATTGTAAAGCGCTTTGAGCATCTGATGCAGATGGAAAAGCGCTATATAAATGCAGTCCATTTACCATTTTGATCAGATAAATAATGTGGTGTAGTTTTCAATATGACTGGAGCATTTTTAAATTTTGACTTCTGTGTAACCCTTCACTGATCCCTACCTGGATACAGCTGGCACCCTGGGATTGCTGTATTACATTTTTGTATAGGCCATAGTACACTGATGCTGGATTCTAAGTGGCATTTTGTCACCTTAAGTAGTGGCAAAAACCTGCTTGGCCCATGGACTAAGTGGACAATCCTTCAGAGTGAAGCACAACTTGAACATAAAGCAGAATCTGTAACCAATAAGCCTACAAACTTTTTTTTTTTTAAATACAATCAGACTCAGTATAGGTAGATGTTCAAAAGCAAAACTCATGATCATGGGATGAAAACATGACCAGAACATCCTTACGTAGAATCCATCTTTTCAATCTACAGGATCACATATGACACAGACGTACATATACACTTGCGTTTCTTATCCAGAGTGGTGGAGGACAGCTGTTTACATGTTTCAGTATTACATTTCTGTACATTCCCTCGAACACGCTTGCATGCGCCCTTGCACAAACAGCACCTACCCTTGCTTTGAAGTCCACAGCGGCCCCTCTGTTTAGCAGAAGTGTTGCTACGTTGATGTTGCCATAGTGAGATGCAATGTGGAGAGGCGTGAAACCACTCTGAGAGGGAGGAGAGACAGACAGGAGACGCAGACCAATTAAAGACAGGAGAAAACAAAAAAGTAACGCCTGTCTCATAAAAGAGCCAAAAGCATTATAGGACATTATGCAGGAGGTGCGATGCCGGGAAATGGTGAACCAGTGAGCCAAGAGGGTTGACGGGGAACAGTGAGACAGGGCTAAGCAGGAGTAAAACATTCTTTAAAAGTGTGACAAATTAAAAGGCACTCGTGCTTTCTTTATATATAAAGAACATATGTACTTTCAGAGTTAAAATGGGTGCATACAAAATAATGCTGTTGAAGTGTGGAGTGCATCATAGTGTTAAATCAACAAATGAAACTAGTGCAAATTTAACAATTCTGTAATCAGTGAAAATATAAATCCTGGCTGTTTAAAATGTAATACTTCTTAGTGCTGAAAATGTAGTAAAATGCCTTCATTTGACAGGAATTGTATTCATAAATTGTTCATGCAAACAGTCATGCAAACAATGCAGCGGTGGGCACAGTTCCACTAATCTGCTAACTGCTAATTATCGAAGCTAACGTTTTCAATAGAGGATTAGCTTTCCAGACAACTTTGAAAACCATCAGCGGACCAATTATCTTCTGATAAATTTAGTTCCGATAACTTTTAGACCACTAACATATTTTTGCGGGTGAAGTGAATAAAGCTTAACAGTTAAAGATGGCAGTGTTCATGGCAGTGTGAGCAGCCACACATTCGCTAAAAGTGATGAAGGACTTAACAAACAGAATTGTTGTGTGGGCCGCTGAAGAGGAGGTACTGCTGGCTCACCACCACCGGATGGCGCCCTGCTTGGAGTGCGGGCTTCAAGCACAAGAGGGCGCCAGAACCACTGGGAGTGACAGCCGTCAATCATCCTCAACACCAGCTGTCACTCATCATCTCATCATCACCATCACCATAAAGGCCGGGTGGCGACTCCACCTCCTCGCCGAGAAATCTCCTACGATACAAGGTAATCTCTCTGCTGACTTATACGTCAAATAATAATCTGATCTGTTTTGCAGCTGTTTTTTCCTGGTGGTATTTCCTTGACTGGATTTTCGGAGCTGCACGTGTGTATGATTGGAGGTGGAGGCTCTCCCTCCACAAGAATCAATAATCAAGGTTGCTGGGTGTGAGGATTCACACTCACTACCTTCTGTTTTTTCTGCCAGCAGTACCAGGGCCGACAACGGAGGACAGAGACCACCTGGGGACTCGGGGCTTGGCGGCTTCAGTGTTCTTCAGGCCGTTGGTGGTAGAAGCGGTGTGGGTCCCGGCTCTTCGTTCATCTGAGGTCTCCTATCTTCGAGCCTGCCCGCAATCCTCTTGTGTGTGATTGGCAGTACCTTTGTTTATTTTACGTTGTGTTCTTGTGCAACATTAAATTGTTACTCCTTCCCTTATCCATTGTCCGTTCATTAGCGCCCCCTGTTGTGGGTCCGTGTTACGACACCTTCCCAACAGGATTTCTCGGCCATTCGTCATGGATCCCGAGGGGCGTCAACCACAGCTTGAACAGCCAATGGGAGAACAGGGAGCGCAGGCGTCAGCAGGAGGCGTGGTAAGTGATCTGCAGCAAATCCTTACCGCTTTCACTGCTCAGTTACAGCTGGTAACTGAGCAAAATGCAAGCCTCAATCAGAGGATGGAGGCTCTCACCGCCAGAGTGGAAGCACGCGAGTCAAGCGTCGCTGCAGTGTCTCCTCCTGCTGGTCCGGGGCCTAATGTAGATGTTCCACTGGCCGTTCAACTACCCCCCCACCGTCCCCTGAAGCTTACATAAGTCCTCCTGAACCGTACGGAGGCTGTGTGGAGACGTGCGCAGACTTCTTGATGCAGTGTTCGCTCGTTTTTGCACAGCGTCCAGTCATGTACGCGGCAGACGCCACCCGGGTGGCTTATGTAATTAATCTGCTTCGAGGTGAGGCACGCGCTTGGGCTACAGCGCTCTGGGAACAGCAGTCATGGCTTCTGACGTCATACGCTGGGTTTATACGGGAATTCAAACAGGTGTTTGATCATCCCAACAGAGGCGAGACCGCCTCGACCGTGCTGCTGTCACTGAGACAGGGGCGTCGGAGCGCGGCCGATTACGCTGTCGACTTCCGCATCGCGGCTGCGAGGTCGGGTTGGAATGACGTCGCGCTCCGCGCCGCCTTCATAAGCGGACTGTCTCCAGTACTGAAGGAGCATTTACTGGCTAAGGACGAACCGCAGACTTTCGACGGGCTTGTCACTCTGGTTATACGCTTAGACAACCGTTTGAATGAACACCGTCGGGAGCAGGCCGGGGGGCGTGGCCGGGCACAAGCCGTCCCTCTCTCTTCCGGGTCTGACGGGGTGACGTCGTCCTCACGCTCCATTGCCGGTGGGCTCCGTGTGGCAACAGCTCCCCCTGCTGACGAAGCTATGGACACGAGCAGGGCTAAAGTGAGATCAGATATTAAACAAAGGAGACTGGCCCGCGGGGAATGTTTTTACTGTGGCTCATGTGAGCACCTGTTAAAAGACTGCCCCAAACGGTCAAACACCAACGCCCGTCCTTAGACACTGGGCTAAGGGTGGGCCATAACATGTGCACGGGAAGTTCCCGCAAATCAGCACGAATCCCAGTGGTAATCCTGAGTGGGGATTTAACCCTTCACGCCCCAGCACTGGTGGACACGGGGTCCGAAGGGAATCTGTTGGATAGCAGATGGGCAAAGGAAGTGGGGCTCCCCCTAGTGGCTCTGCCTTCGCCCTTGAAGGTACGGGCACTAGATGGCACTCTACTCCCGCTAATCACACACCGGACCCAGCCTGTGACCTTGGTTGTGTCTGGGAATCACCGGGAGGAGATAGTGTTTTACGTGACATCTTCTACCTCCCGAGTGATTTTGGGTTTTCCTTGGATGGTGAAGCACAATCCCCGGATCGATTGGCCGTCTGGGGTCGTGGTGCAGTGGAGCGAAACCTGCCACCGGGAGTGTTTAGGATCCTCGGTTCCCCCCGGAATGACGGCTAAGGAGGAGGTTAAAACCCCTCCCAATCTGACGGCGGTGCCAGGGGAGTACCATGATCTGGCTGACGTCTTCAGCACAGATCTGGCGCTCGCCCTTCCACCACACCGACCGTACGATTGTGCCATCGATTTGGTTCCGGGCAGTGAGTTCCCGTCCAGTAGGCTGTACAATCTCTCACGTCCGGAACGCGAATCAATGGAAACCTACATCCGGGACTCCTTGGCCGCCGGGTTGATCCGGAACTCCACCTCCCCGATGGGTGCTGGTTTCTTTTTTGTGGGCAAGAAAGACGGCGGACTTCGTCCATGCATCGATTACAGGGGATTGAACGAGATCACGGTTCGCAATCGATACCCATTGCCCCTCTTGGATTCGGTGTTCACACCCCTGCATGGAGCCAAAATATTCACCAAACTCGATCTTAGGAATGCGTACCATCTAGTTCGGATCCGGAAGGGAGATGAATGGAAGACGGCATTTAACACCCCGTTGGGTCATTTTGAGTACCTGGTCATGCCGTTCGGTCTCACTAACGCCCCCGCGACGTTCCAAGCCTTGGTTAATGACGTCCTGCGGGACTTCCTGCACCGGTTTGTCTTCGTGTATCTGGATGATATACTCATCTTTTCCCCGGATCCTGAGACCCATGTCCGGCATGTACGTCAGGTCCTACAGCGGTTGTTAGAAAACCGGCTGTTTGTGAAGGGCGAGAAGTGTGAGTTTCACCGCACATCTCTGTCCTTCTTGGGGTTTATCATCTCCTCCAACTCCGTCGCCCCAGATCCGGCCAAGGTTGCGGCGGTGAGGGATTGGCCCCAACCAACGAGCCGTAGGAAGCTGCAACAGTTCCTCGGCTTCGCAAACTTCTACAGGAGGTTCATTAAGGGTTACAGTCAGGTCGTTAGCCCCCTGACCGCCCTGACCTCCACCAAAGTCCCCTTCACCTGGTCGGACCGGTGCGAGGCCGCGTTTAGGGAGTTGAAACGCCGGTTTTCATCTGCTCCAGTTCTGGTGCAGCCTGATCCTACTCGCCAGTTTGTAGTAGAGGTGGACGCCTCAGACTCAGGAATAGGAGCCGTGCTGTCCCAGAGCGGGGAGTCCGATAAGGTTCTCCATCCTTGTGCCTACTTTTCCCGCAGGTTGACCCCCGCTGAACGGAACTATGACGTGGGCAATCGAGAACTCCTCGCGGTGAAGGAGGCTCTAGAAGAGTGGAGACACCTGTTGGAGGGGGCTACGGGGCCTTTCACGGTTTTTACGGACCACCGGAACCTGGAGTACATCCGGACCGCCAAGCGGCTGAACCCCAGGCAAGCCCGCTGGTCCCTGTTCTTCGCACGCTTTGACTTCCGGATCACCTACCGCCCCGGGACCAAAAATCAACGATCTGATGCATTGTCCCGGGTGCACGAAGAGGAAGCCAAGGTCGGGTTGTCGGACCCCATCGACACCATCCTTCCCGAGTCCACTGTCGTGGCTACCCTCACCTGGGACGTGGAGGAGATCGTCCGGGAGGCCCAGACTAAGAACCCGGACCCGGGAAACGGTCCGAAGAATAGACTCTACGTTCCACCAGAGGCTAGGGCTGCCGTCTTGGACTTCTGCCACGGATCCAAGCTCTCCTGTCATCCTGGAGTGCGTAGGACCGTGGCAGTAGTCCAGCAGCGCTTCTGGTGGGCGTCACTGGAAGCCGACGTCCGGGACTACGTCCAGGCCTGCACCACCTGTGCCAGGGGCAAGGCGGACCATCGCAAGACCAGGGGTCTCCTCCAACCCCTGCCTGTGCCTCATCGCCCCTGGTCCCACATCGGTCTGGACTTCGTCACGGGCCTCCCGCCGTCCCAGGGCAACACCGCCATACTGACGATAGTGGACCGGTTCTCCAAGGCGGCCCACTTCGTGGCCCTCCCGAAGCTCCCAACGGCCCAGGAGACGGCAGACCTCCTGGTTCACCACGTCGTGCGTCTGCATGGGATACCGTCGGACATCGTCTCGGATCGTGGTCCCCAGTTTTCCTCGCAGGTCTGGAGGAGTTTTTGTAAGGAACTGGGGGCCACCGTGCGTCTCTCGTCCGGGTACCACCCACAGACGAACGGCCAGGTAGAGCGGGCGAACCAGGAACTTGAACAGGCTCTTCGTTGTGTCACCTCCGCTCACCCGGTGGCCTGGAGTAACCATCTGGCCTGGATCGAGTACGCTCACAACAGCCAAGTATCCTCTGCCACCGGCCTCTCCCCCTTTGAAGCGTGTCTGGGCTACCAGCCCCCGTTGTTCCCACTTGTGGAGGGAGAGGTCGGGGTACCCTCGGTCCAGGCCCACCTGCGGAGGTGCCGCCGGGTGTGGCGGGCCGCCCGCTCTGCCCTGTTGCAGGCCCGGACGAGGGCCAAGGCCCATGCAGACCGCCGGCGTTCCCCGGCCCCTACATACCAACCAGGGCAGGAGGTGTGGCTATCCACCAAAGATATCCCGCTCCAGGTGACCTCCCACAAACTCAAGGACCGCTTCATCGGGCCGTTCCCCATCGCCAAGATCCTCAGTCCGGCCGCAGTGAAGCTAACTCTCCCGGCTTCACTGCGGATCCATCCGGTTTTTCATGTTTCCAAACTCAAGCCATACCACACCTCACCGCTCTGTTCCCCCGGACCCGACCCACCTCCTGCCCGGATCATCGACGGGGAGCCGGCATGGACCGTTCGTCGGCTCCTGGACGTCCGTCGGATGGGTCGGGGCTTTCAGTACTTGGTGGACTGGGAGGGTTACGGACCCGAGGAACGCTCCTGGGTGAAGAGGAGCTTCATCCTGGACCCGGCCCTTTTGGTCGATTTCTACCACCGACACCCAGACAAGCCTGGTCGGGCGCCAGGAGGCGCCCGTTGAGGGGGGGGTCCTGTTGTGTGGGCCGCTGAAGAGGAGGTACTGCTGGCTCACCACCACCGGATGGCGCCCTGCTTGGAGTGCGGGCTTCAAGCACAAGAGGGCGCCAGAACCACTGGGAGTGACAGCCGTCAATCATCCTCAACACCAGCTGTCACTCATCATCTCATCATCACCATCACCATAAAGGCCGGGTGGCGACTCCACCTCCTCGCCGAGAAATCTCCTACGATACAAGGTAATCTCTCTGCTGACTTATACGTCAAATAATAATCTGATCTGTTTTGCAGCTGTTTTTTCCTGGTGGTATTTCCTTGACTGGATTTTCGGAGCTGCACGTGTGTATGATTGGAGGTGGAGGCTCTCCCTCCACAAGAATCAATAATCAAGGTTGCTGGGTGTGAGGATTCACACTCACTACCTTCTGTTTTTTCTGCCAGCAGTACCAGGGCCGACAACGGAGGACAGAGACCACCTGGGGACTCGGGGCTTGGCGGCTTCAGTGTTCTTCAGGCCGTTGGTGGTAGAAGCGGTGTGGGTCCCGGCTCTTCGTTCATCTGAGGTCTCCTATCTTCGAGCCTGCCCGCAATCCTCTTGTGTGTGATTGGCAGTACCTTTGTTTATTTTACGTTGTGTTCTTGTGCAACATTAAATTGTTACTCCTTCCCTTATCCATTGTCCGTTCATTAGCGCCCCCTGTTGTGGGTCCGTGTTACGACACCTTCCCAACAAGAATGTTCAGTTTTCAAATTGCTTTTTTTTTCTTTTTTTTTTTTTTTACAAATGAAAAAAAAATGACATATTTACAAATACAGATTCATCTGTAAAACCCACACGTTTCAGTAACTGTGTTATACCCATACCAACCAACCACTGGCATCAGGAAACTAATGTACCATAATGCAATGCAGCATGTGTGTCTAAATGCTAAAACCTTCAAAATTAGTGCATTACTTTAAAACTAAAACATATAGCTGATATTTTCACTTTGTAAAATGACAGACATGATGTTAATTTCAATAACTTGTCCACAATTATTTTGTTTAGAATTCTAACCATCGGTAAAAACTGTCTGCCTGTACAAGACTCCAGTGAAATGACCGGTAGGTCTGTATGGTGTGAAGAGAAATTATCTCTTTTTTCCCCTCTCTCCCTTCTGTCTGAGCACTAGGTCTCTTTTGCTGAGAGAAGGCCAATCTGAGACAGATGCACTGACTCGTTGTTGTATCAGTAGCTGTCGTGTACTGAACTCAATACTGAAAGTTATCGGTTTAGCTTTTATCTGTAACTTCCGCTAAACTTTTTAGAGATTTATTGGTTTAGCTTTATAAAAGTTAACTTTTCAGTTAGCGGATTAAAGGTTATCAAAGCTAACTTTTTGGTTAGCCATGCTTAGGGATGGGTATCGTTAAGATTTTATCAATATCAATACCATTATCGATTCCGCTTATCTATCCGATTCCTTATCGATACCTCTTGTAAATTTTTTTTGTGTACTAAAATTAGGCTTTACAGGTTTTCTATGTCAGCGGGTCAAAGAGCTTTTTCTTATCGTGCACCCGCCCTGTGGAACAGTCTTCCTGCGACCGTGAGGCAGTCGGAGTCCGTGGACATTTTTAAGTCAAGACTTAAAACCTATTTTTATTCTCTTTCTTATGAATAGTTTTTATTTTGTTATCTGTTTTATTCTTGTACTTCTGTTTTTAATTATGTATTTGAATTTTTTAATTTTTATTTATTTATTTTAATTTTTTATGTTGAACTGTTCTATGTGAGATACCTTGAGATGGTTTTTGTTGTGATTTGGCACTTTATAAGCTGACTAAATTGAAATTGGATTGAAATTGAACAACATTTTATTAAGTCTTAAAGTAAATAAATGTAAAATTGGTTACTGGATCCTTAAACTCTGGACATAAACTCTACACGGTGGATCCTTGATCTTTAGACATAAACAGAAATAAAATCTGTAGTTTCTGTCAAAAGCATTTCCTTTCAGACATTAGTGGCATGAATGTCTTTACATACATCTGAGCTGAGCTCTTGCAACTGGCTGTGCTGCATGAATGCAGGACGTCTCATTTTGGGAGGAAAAAACGTTTTAGTCGATTGTAGTTGTCTGTATTGCATCATTTGTAAGAGGTGTCATTTTATTTAAAGCGGCAATTCGTTTTGAAGTTATTAATTCCGACTGGACTCTGTCTTGGCAGAGAGCCGTGCAGTGTTTGGAGCTGTGCCAACGGAACAGAGGACGATTCTCGTTTCTTGACTGCAACAACACAAGAGTCCCAGTTAGTGACTTTGATCCACACAAAAGTGACTCACGATACTTTAATGGCTTTGAGAGGGGTTAAGAAGCGGACTTACCGCTTCTGAAAAGCAGCGACTCAAAGAACCAACAAGCCAGTGGATCGAAGCATTGCTTCACTGATTCACGCTTCAAACTGGAGTTGCGCTGCAGAAACGGTTGATTACAGACCCGCTGCAGGGTCTGCAGTCAACGTAAAGGAATGATAATTTTCCCGACAAACACCCTCAAAAACAATGGCTGCTCTGTAGGACTGATAAGGGAATCGTTAAGCAAAAAGGCTATTGATATCGGTGGATCAAATCATTTCTTAATGATACTCGAAAAGAACTGGTTCTCAATACCCAACCCTAGCCATGCCCACCACTGGTTAAATGTGACATGTAGTCCTGAATAAGGACATTTTGTAGAAACCAGCTATTCAGAAAACAGGCCTAAACCCCACCTCATAATACCAAAGTCACAATCATATGGAG
Source organism: Thalassophryne amazonica (assembly GCF_902500255.1). Taxonomy (NCBI): domain Eukaryota; kingdom Metazoa; phylum Chordata; class Actinopteri; order Batrachoidiformes; family Batrachoididae; genus Thalassophryne; species Thalassophryne amazonica. Next base: position 40,856,061 of record NC_047120.1, on the reverse strand, counting down.
TCATCAGTTATCAACAAAATAATGTGAATAACAAGATTGTGTATATCACAAGCAATCAAACAGTGAAATGTGCAAAACAAATTTATAGCTGATAAGTGGCAAATACTAACTATGACCACATGACAAGAAATGTGTCAGAAACAAGCCTGAACAGATTTTTCTCAAGTTAGCTCTTAGTTTGAACAAAAAAGTTGTCTTCAATTCATTCATATCAACATACTGTGTTTGTGATTTTTCTTGTCAAATACCAACAATATGAGGTCACTTGTATGGGCCATATTATGCAAAATTGGTTGTACATTTGCATATGGTGGTAAAAATGATGCTAAATACACTCAAAGGACCACAATTTCACATTTGTGCATATAGACTTGACAATATATTGAACTAAATTTTGATGGAAAATGAGGTTCACAGAGGCTTACGTCTGGATTCCTGCTTGTTTTAACAGACACGTCCCTAAGCTAGTGACACGTCCCTAAGCCATGATACGCACACATGATCTGGGGAAAAGGTAGACAGAGAACTTCTCTCCAAAGGCAGGGGGTGTGGCTCTTTTAAAGCACTACGCACTGAAACAGGTCATTTCTTATAGTCTTTAAATTTTGTTTTTTGGGAGGTGCCACCTCGGTGTTGAACTCGTATTTGGGCCACATATGCCGAAATCCAAAAATAGATAACATGACCCCTTTAACTGTCTCTTAATCAACATTAATGCACAAAGAAGGCAACGGGTACTGAAGTGTTTTCATGAAAGTGGTTGAATGATCCAAGACATGCCAGCCACAAAGGAATCATATCCGACCATGCAAAACCCATGATTACTGCATTTAATTTCTTCTACTGAGCTATTACAATGAGGAGTAGTAAGGTTAAATGCGCTCTAACTCAGATTTTATTCCATAAATCTAGCATGACTTGTATGGCAGTAATCTGAGTGAGTGAGCCAGTGAGTGTATCCACATTTTTCAGACATGATAACTCCAAATCTAAGAATGCCCGCATCTTGTTATTTACAGTGTCGGGTGTCAAAATACAACCCCTCATCTGCTTTGTGACACCTTCGTAACGGATCAACTATGGGATTACCTGTTGGGGTGAAATACGGTGAGCACCTTGTGTGCCTCGTGGCCACTACAGTAACCCTGAACACAAGACAGCGAATGGGGCTCTGATGAAACAAGAATTTCTCAATAGTGAATCGGGCGGAGCAGGTTATGGTTTGTTACCCAAAGGCTGTGAAGGTGGATAAAGGCTGCACCACATCTTCTACTAGAGGAGCTACGACCACTACCTTTGCACCCCCCCACCCACCCACCCAAGGACTAAATCAAACCAACTGTTTTTCAACTGTTTTAGTTTCCTTAGATTACCCCTAAAACACAATCAGGATGTTCCCAAAAATAAAAACTGTCCTCAAGCCAGTTATCCAAGATGGCGTCCAAGATGGTCGCCAAAATAGGGTTTTTCACTAAAACACCTTTAACAACATATAAACAACTTAAATATCACAGAGATTCAATGGGAAGACCATTGCAGGTCACAGCAAACTCATTTCTGCCTAAACTAAATTCATTCACGGGTTTAAGATTCAAAATGGCGTCCAAAATGGCCACCAACAGACTCTTATCATTGATCAATGCAGGTATTAGGTAAGCTGTTCAAATACTGACTGACTGATATTAAAAGCATTTACTACCAATCAAACCTGAACAGCTGCCAGATACATATGCCAATATTACTTAACACTCATAGAAAGTGGAAAAAAAGATGCATGGTCTGTGCAGCTGATATGGTGCATCCAAAAACTATTCACAGTGCTGCACTTTTTCCACATTTTGTTATGTTACAGCCTTATTCCATAATGGGTGCAATTCATTTTTTTCCTCAAAATTCTACGCACAATACCCCATAATGACAATGTGAAAAGGGATTTGAGATTTGGAAAGGTATGCACCTGTCTACATATAAGGTCCAACAGTTGACAGTGCATGTCAGAGCACAAACCAAGCATGAAGTCAAAGAAACTGTCTGTAGACCTCCGAGACAGGATTGTCTTGAGCCACAAATTTGGGGAAGTGTACAGAAACATTTCTGCTGCTTTGAAGGTCCCAATGAGCACAGTGGCCACTATCATCCATAAATGGAAGAAGTTTGGATCCACCAAGACTCTTCCTAGAGCTGGCCACCCGTCTAAACTGAGCAATTGGGGGATAAGGGCCTTAGTCAGCGAGGTGACCAAGAATTCGTTCATTCGATCGTCACTCTGTCAGAGCTCCAGCATTTCTCTGTGAAGAGAGGAGAACCTTCCAGAAGGACAACCATCTCTGTGTAAATCCACCAATCAGGCCTGTGTGGTAGAGTAGCCGCCTGGAGTTTGCCGAAAGGCACCTGAAGGACTCTCAGACCATGAGAAACAAAATTCTCTGGTTTGATGAGACAAAGATTGAACTCTTTCACGTGAATGCCAGGCATAATGTTTGGAGGATACCATGCACCATCCCTACAGTGAAGCATGGGGGTGGCAGCATCATGCTGTGGGGATGTTTTTCAGTGGCAGGAACTGGCAGACGTGTCAGGATTGAGGGAGAGATTAATGCAGCAATGTACAGAGACATCCTGGATGAAAACCTGCTCAAAAGCGCTCTTGACCTCAGACTGGGGCAACAGCTCATCTCTCAACAGGACAATGACCCTAAGCACACAGCCAAGATAAGGAGTGACATCAGGATAACTTTGTGAATGTCCAAGAGTGGTCCAGCCAGAACCCAGTCCTAAATCCGGTTGAACATTTCTGATGAGATCTGAAAATGGCACCCATCCAATCTGATGAAGCTTGAGAGGTGCTGCAAAGAAAAATGGTGCAAAACTGCCCAAAAATAGGTGCACCATGCTTGTGGCAAGAAGAATTGAGGCTGTAATTTCTGCCAAAGGTGCATCAACAAAGTATTGAGCAAAGGGTATGAATACTTATGTACATGTGATTTCTTAGTTATTTAGTTTTAATAAATTTGCAAAAATAAATAAATAAATAAATAAATAAATAAAATTTCATGTTGTCATTACCGGGGTGTTGTGAGTAGAATCTTGAGGGAAAAAAATTTATTTACTATATTTTGGAATAAGGCTGTAACATAAAGTGTGGAACAAGTGAAGCGCTGTGAATACGTTCCGGACACACCGTAAACCTGTAAATAACGTGTATATTAATATACAACTATTTGTTTTTGCATGTGTAAATATTTTGTGGTTTCACAGCATCTTGTGGAGAGAATGAAGCAACACTCCCTCGTTGCTCAGAACTTCTTTGTCCCCTTTACAACCCCAATTCCAATGAAGTTGGGCCGTTGTTTGAAATGTAAATAAAAACAGAATACAATGATTTGCAAATCCCCTTCAACCTATATTTAATTGAATACACCACAAAGACAAGATATTTAATGTTCAAACTGATAAACTTTATTGTTTTTGTGAAAATATTTGCTCATTTTGAAATGGGTACCTGGTTCCTCCGGCACACTCAGTTCTCGTTAACCTGTAGTTGTTGCTTTGTCTGTTTTTGTAGTCTGATTCATGTCACCTCCTTCATTATGGTTTGTGTGTGGATTTTGGTTTCGTGTTTATTTTCTCCCATTTTTCCCCCGGGTTCTCTCGTCATTTGTCGGACTGTTTCTTTCACGTAATGGGATTTTTGTACTCACACTGTGGTTGAATTGGTTTTTATGTGTTTGGTCAATAATTGGTGACTATCCAGGGTTGGGACCAGGAAGCAGAGTTGTAGTCTTACACACCTCTCTGCAGCTTCTCTCCCCCTGCCATCCCCTCATTATCCCATCCCCGTAGAGACGGTGCCTGCTCCCAGACCACCAATAACCAGCAAAAATCTATTTAAGCATAAAAATTCAAAAAGAAAAAATAATATAGCACCTTCACCTGCACCACAGACTAAAACAGTTAAATGTGGTCTATTAAACATTAGGTCTCTCTCTTCTAAGTCCCTGTTAGTAAATGATATAATAATTGATCAACATATTGATTTATTCTGCCTTACAGAAACCTGGTTACAGCAGGATGAATATGTTAGTTTAAATGAGTCAACACCCCTGAGTCACACTAACTGCCAGAACGCTCGTAGCACGGGCCGAGGCGGAGGATTAGCAGCAATCTTCCATTCCAGCTTATTAATTAATCAAAAACCCAGACAGAGCTTTAATTCATTTGAAAGCTTGACTCTTAGTCTTGTCCATCCAAATTGGAAGTCCCAAAAACCAGTTTTATTTGTTGTTATCTATCGTCCTCCTGGTCGTTACTGTGAGTTTCTCTGTGAATTTTCAGACCTTTTGTCTGACTTAGTGCTTAGCTCAGATAAGATAATTATAGTGGGTGATTTTAACATCCACACAGATGCTGAGAATGACAGCCTCAACACTGCATTTAATCTATTATTAGACTCAATTGGCTTTGCTCAAAATGTAAATGAGTCCACCCACCACTTTAATCATATCTTAGATCTTGTTCTGACTTATGGTATGGAAATTGAAGACTTAACAGTATTCCCTGAAAACTCCTTTCTGTCTGATCATTTCTTAATAACATTTACATTTACTCTGATGGACTACCCAGCAGTGGGGAATAAGTTTCATTACACTAGAAGTCTTTCAGAAAGCGCTGTAACTTTATGTTCCCTAATGCCATATACCAACACAGTGCAGAGAAAAAATTACTCATAACCATCCCAAAGACATATCGTTATCTTTGGCTGCTTTCAGTGATGCCGGTATTTGGTTAGACTCTTTCTCTCAGATTGTTCTGTCTGAGTTATTTTCATTAGTTACTTCATCCAAACCATCAACATGTCTATTGGACCCCATTCCTACCAGGCTGCTCAAGGAAGCCCTACCATTATTTAATGCTTCGATCTTAAATATGATCAATCTATCTTTATTAGTTGGCTATGTACCACAGGCTTTTAAGGTGGCAGTAATTAAACCATTACTTAAAAAGCCATCACTTGACCCAGCTATCTTAGCTAATTATAGGCCAATCTCCAACCTTCCTTTTCTCTCAAAAATTCTTGAAAGGGTAGTTGTAAAACAGCTAACTGATCATCTGCAGAGGAATGGTCTATTTGAAGAGTTTCAGTCAGGTTTTAGAATTCATCATAGTACAGAAACAGCATTAGTGAAGGTTACAAATGATCTTCTTATTGCCTCAGACAGTGGACTCATCTCTGTGCTTGTTCTGTTAGACCTCAGTGCTGCTTTTGATACTGTTGACCATAAAATTTTATTACAGAGATTAGCGCATGCCATAGGTATTAAAGGCACTGCGCTGCGGTGGTTTGAATCATATTTATCTAATAGATTACAATGTGTTCATGTAAATGGGCAATCTTCTTCACAGACTAAGGTTAATTATGGAGTTCCACAAGGTTCTGTGCTAGGACCAATTTTATTCACTTTATACATGCTTCCCTTAGGCAGTATTATTAGACGGCATTGCTTAAATTTTCACTGCTACGCAGATGATACCCAGCTTTATCTATCCATGAAGCCAGAGGACACACACCAATTAGCTAAACTGCAGGATTGTCTTACAGACATAAGGACATGGATGACCTCTAATTTCCTGCTTTTAAACTCAGATAAAACTGAAGTTATTGTACTTGGCCCCATAAATCTTAGAAACATGGTGTCTAACCAGATCCTTACTCTGGATGGCATTACCCTGACCTCTAGTAATACTGTGAGAAATCTTGGAGTCATTTTTTATCAGGTTATGTCATTCAAAGCGCATATTAAACAAATATGTAAGACTGCTTTTTTGCATTTACGCAATATCTCTAAAATTAGAAAGGTCTTGTCTCAGAGTGATGCTGAAAAACTAATTCATGCATTTATTTCCTCTAGGCTGGACTATTGTAATTCATTATTATCAGGTTGTCCTAAAAGTTCCCTAAAAAGCCTTCAGTTAATTCAAAATGCTGCAGCTAGAGTACTGACGGGGACTAGAAGGAGCGAGCATATCTCACCCATATTGGCCTCTCTTCATTGGCTTCCTGTTAATTCTAGAATAGAATTTAAAATGCTTCTTCTTAGTTATAAGGTTTTGAATAATCAGGTGTTGGAGTTATTCTGTAGATACACTGTTTTATTTTATCATGCATGTTTTGTGTTCTCTGCTCTGGTAGAATGTAGTTCTCTCTGCTCTGATAAAGTGTACTGTACTGATGTGATGGGTGAAGGTTACTTAAGATATGTGACATGACGTGCTTCTGCAAGTTGTGGTATCTCTGTGTGCACGCTAAGCTCTTTTTCAGGACATGTGAAGATGACCCAGGCAGAATGCAGCCATAAGCGGAGCAGTGAGATAAAGAATAGAGAATTGAATGTTCCAACCACAGTGTGATTATGATACATTAGTCCTTGTGTCAGAAGAAGTGTGATTAATCGTTAGATGTCTTAAACACATCTTAATCGAGCCCAAGATTAAAAAGGTTCTGAAAGTCCTGAATGTATTGTGCAATCAGCGGTTCTGCGGCAACAGCTCACGCGCTATCACTCCTCCCCTTAGGAGCTGTACCGCCCATGTATGTAGGGAAGTCCTAAATAAAAGAGCAGGAGCGCAGGCCAGACTTTAGTGTAGCTTTGGTGTACAGCCTGACTTGCACTCCTCGCAAGCTAAATTTGACTTTCTGTCTCACTGGTGGTTCTTGACTCTGTTTGTCTTGTTAAAGGTTTTAAGAATGTTTGGAGGCGAAAATACCCAACATCAGGTCCCTTCTTATCTTAGGGACCTCATAGTACCATATCACCCCAATAGAGCGCTTCGCTCTCAGACTGCAGGCTTACTTGTAGTTCCTAGGGTTTGTAAGAGTAGAATGGGAGGCAGAGCCTTCAGCTTTCAGGCTCCTCTCCTGTGGAACCAGCTCCCAATTCAGATCAGGGAGACAGACACCCTCTCTACTTTTAAGATTAGGCTTAAAACTTTCCTTTTTGCTAAAGCTTATAGTTAGGGCTGGATCAGGTGACCCTGAACCATCCCTTAGTTATGCTGCTATAGACTTAGACTGCTGGGGGGTTCCCATAATGCACTGAGTGTTTCTTTCTCTTTTTGCTCTGTATGCACCACTCTGCATTTAATCATTAGTGATTGATCTCTGCTCCCCTCCACAGCATGTCTTTTTCCTGGTTCTCTCCCTCAGCCCCAACCAGTCCCAGCAAAAGACTGCCCCTCCCTGAGCCTGGCTCTGCTGGAGGTTTCTTCCTGTTAAAAGGGAGTTTTTCCTTCCCACTGTCGCCAAGTGCTTGCTCACAGGGGGTCGTTTTGACCTTTGGGGTTTTTACGTAATTATTGTATGGCCTTGCCTTACAATATAAAGCACCTTGGGGCAACTGTTTGTTGTGATTTGGCGCTATATAAATAAAATTGAATTGAATTGAATTAAATCACCTGTTTCACCATACCTCCCATTTCAGCTGCCTGCATATTGAGTTCACTGTGTAACTGCTATTTAACAATTTACAAGTAATTCCACTACAGTTTCTGAAATTAGTGTGAATTTGCTGCTCAAAGGGGTGCACCAGAGGACTAAAGTGTGCACATATTAAAACTGTCAGGCCCTAAACACTCACTTCTAGCAAATAACCTCTGCCCCGACCGAGCATTTTTCTGGACACAGACAAAATAAAGACAGAACGCCATGCAAAACAAGGAAAAGGGTGTTAGCAGCAAAAGCATTCATGCTAGCATTATCTTTCATGCCAGCAATCAGAAAGCTTTGGCTTTAAGATGGTGACCGTGAATGATCAATGACAGAAGAGAGAAAAGAACAGAAGCTATACCTCTGTTGTTCTATTCACCATCATCTAGAAGGGAGAGGGAGAGGGGGAGTGGTGGAGTTGGAGGAAAGAACAAATAAAAGGAGGAGGGAAGAGAGCAGGAGAGAATGGGGTGGTTAGTGCACCACAATTACAGCAGCAACACCAAGCTGTAGGATGGACCCATCGCAGAATGTGGCCAGAATCATGGAAAAAAGAAGCAACCACACAAAAGTATGCACAAGTGGATGCTCTAACTGTCCCTTACGGTCTGTAGTGTGTCATTTGTTTTGCACTATTACAGAATTTGTCTTAAATATACTTGCATCCCCCTGCTCACTTTTGAGACAAATCATTTTTTTTTAAAACAGCAAAAAACACCACCAATTTCACAACTGACAAAATGACAGATGTTTAAAGGGTCTAGAACCCAAATTAAACATATCTGTCATCAGACTGCAGCTCATTATGGGTAGTATTGTCCTAAGAGAATGCAAAAGACGTGTACCTTTGACTCCACATCGGCGTTGTGGTCGTTCTGGAGGAGGAGTGCTGCGGCTTTGGTGTCATCCTTCCGTGCAGCAATGTGCAGCGCCGGGAGGCGGACCTTCCCCTTGGTGTCATTTTCCAACAGGAGGGAGACCACCTGGTCATGGCCCTGCTGTAACGCCACTGCCAAAGGAGTGAAACCATCCTGTGAAACAGCAGAAACAGTAAAGAACATTAGTTTTATTATTGAAATTGTGTGTTGAGGTGCGATGTGGACACAGATGTTTACTGGTAGCTTTAAACAGAAAAAGAACTCTTGCTTGCACTTTTTTCCCCCCAAACATTTTGTAATTGCCTTGTGGTATAAATCTCTCTTTCTTTATGGATCATTTTTCATACTTGTGTGATTTTTAGAATACAGGACAAGATTGGTAACTAAATTTTAGCATGTGAACTAAATTCAAAATAAAATTTCTAACTGTTAGCACTGAGATCAATTGTTGTTCAATGGAACATATTTGTGCCTTAAAGTGCCTCAAACATCTGAAACTACATAAAGTGAGATTTATGTTATGTAATGCCACCAATCAATATAAGAAACATGGGACATATGATACCTTATACAGCAGAACTCCACAATGAAACACCATTATTTTATATTGACCTCTTGAACTCTTAGGCTATGCACATGTGCAAAGCACTCGTATACACACCACATTGTTCCAAATATAATGGTCACATTCACATCAAGACTTTGCCAATACATCCACAACAACAGGTAGTAAGAATTACTAGTAAAGGAAGAGTGCCACACAGGACTGAACTGACCTTCCTCTCCATCTTACTATGGAAGCAGTTGGACAGAGTCTAAATGCTGCTGTTGAGCACTGTTTTTTCAGTCAGGACACACACTGTAAGCTTGATGTTGTAACAGAAACATAACCCATGTGCAGTGTGTTTTGCTTAGGTTTTTGCTGCTAATGAAATTGCTGGGATACAGTGCTTTGACATGCCATGACAGCACTTTTCTGTCAGAACAAAAATGCTACATTAAGGGGTCTGTGCAGCTGAGAAGTTATGATGCAAACTTTAAGTTAACTGTGGTAAATGCAGATCAGTCATCAAATAACATTCAAGCAGCCATGAAAAATGGTGAGAGAGTGGAGAGTGTAATGTTAGAAGATGGCAAACATAAAAATACCATCTTAAAAATGCTCAGAGTCAGAGAAAAGCTTAACATGGTCCAAAAAATAGCTGCATCCAAGAGATCGACAAGCGAATATGTCAGTACATAGTTGAAAAAGAAATGAGGAGTTGCCCATGAAATTTACTTTCATTTCAAAATATTTCAAATAAAATAATTTTCTTTATATAAAAGATTTGATCTTCAAAAAGTCCCCCCCTCCCCAAAAAGGGGGGTGGGTAATATAATCAGTGTTGCATTATATTCAGAACAATAGAGTGTATGTTTATTCTTAACTGCTTGATTTTGTGCATTACTCAATTAAAAAAAATCTTTTTTTCTTTTTTTGTGATTAATTAGATTAGACAGAACTTTATCGATCCCTTGGGAAGACTCCCTTAGGGAAATTGAGGTTCCAGCAGCATTGTATAGCAGCACACAGGGTAAGAAGCACACATAGTATCAAATGTGAAAAAAAGAAAGACAGTTTGCAAATACAAGTACAAATACACAATATAAATACCAGACACACTGATCAATACTGGTTTACTGGCTACTACTGTTCCTCTCATTCTCATTCCCGACCTCTTTACTGAAGTGTGAAACAGTGCTGACGCTGTCTGAGAGCATAGATGGAGAAGAGAAGCAGCTGAGCAGCTCCATGAAGTAAATCAGACAACTGTCTTTGCTCTGTGTATTAAGTGCAGGCATAGTCAGAACGATAGGACTGATATAAAGCACACATCATTTTAAAATAGAGGCCCAGCTAACGGTCACAGAGGAACTGTATATACAGTTCATCTGGAAAGTATTCACAGTGCTTCACTTTTTCCACAGTTTATGTTGTCTTATTCCAAAATGGATGAAATTAATTTTTATTCTCAAAATTCTACAAACAATACCCCATAATGACAATGTGAAACAAGTTTTTTTTTTTTTTTTTTTTTGGCAAATTTATAAAAAAAAAAAACAAAAACAAAAACAAAAAAAAAAGAAATCACATACATAAGTAGTCACAGCCTTTGACATGGAGCTCAAAATTGAACTAAAGTGCATCTTGTTTCCACTAATAATCCTTGAGATGTTTTTAGAGCTTAATTGGAGTCCACCTGGGGTAAATTCAGTTGATTGGACAAGATGTGGAAAGCCACGCACCTGTCTACATATAAGATCCCACAGTTGACAGTGCATGTCAGAACACAAACCAAGCATGAAGTCAAAGAAATTGTCTGTAGACTTCCGAGACAGAACTGCCTCAAGGCACATATCTGGGGAAGGGTACAGAAATATTTGTGCTGCTTTGAAGGTCCCAATGAGCACAGTAGCCTCAAACAACTGTAAAGGCAAGATGTTGGGATCCACTAGGACTCTTCCTGGAGCTGGCTGCCTGTCTGAACTTAGCGATAAGAGGAGAAGGGCCTTAGTCAGGGAAGTGACCTAGAACCTGTTGGTCACTCTGTGAGAGTTCCAGCAGTCCTCTGTGGAGACAGGTGAACCTTCCATGAGGACAACCACTTCTGCAGCAATCCAAACAGTCCTGTATGGTAGAATAGCCTGATGGAAGCTACTCCTTAGTAAAAGGCACATGGCAGTCCACCTGGAGTTTGCCAAAAGGCACCTGGAGGACTCTCAAACCATGAGAAACAAAATTCTCTGATCTAATTAGACAAAGACTGAACTCTTTGGCATGAATGCCAGGCGTCATGTTTGGAGGAAACCAGACAGCACCCTACAGTGAAACATGGTGGTGGCAGCATCATGCTGTTGGGATGTTTTTCAGTGGCAGAAACTGGGAGACTAGTCAGGATTGAGGTAAAGATGATTGCAGCAATGTACAGAGACATCCTGGATGAAAACCGCTCCAGAGTAGGACTGAAACGATTAGTCGAGTAACTCGAATAATTCAATTATAAAAAATGTTCGAGGCAAATTCTGTGCCTCGAAGCTTCGTTTAACGTTGCAGTACATATGCCAGGCCTGTATGTGGCGCTGTAACGTCCCCTGAAAAAAAAAAACAGAAGAAGACTAGAGTATGCCCATAAACCATGTAAAGGCTAATCCAAAAACTACTGCTTTCCAATGCGACACACAGTGTAACATAAAGCCTTTAAAAAGAAAGAGGGTCCATGCTGATCATCTGAAATAGACTGTGCATTTAAAGTGAAGCAGTGTGTGTGTGTCTATTTTTTAAAAAACACACGGTCCGCTCTACGTGGGGAGTGACTCGCCTGGCTCTGCTGTCTCTCTCTGCCTGGTGTGAGGGGCTCTCAGCTCTGCCCTCACACTGGGCGAGCCACAGCTCCATCCCCGTCTACACTGACAAACAGTTTCTGAAAGATCCTCTCAGCAAAAGTCCACTCTTTGTTCTGTTTTGCTCAGACTCGCAGTGAGTGTGTCGGCAACACAAAATGCTTCACAAACACTGTAACTTAAATAAAATAATAATAATAATAATAATAATAATAATAATAATAAAACTGACTGCGAGGCTTGCATGTTCAACCTCCAGCTGAAATGCATCTTCTGAACTGCAGAGAAAGAGGGATAAAAAAAAATTTACGCAGGGACCCAGTCCACCAACCTTTAAAAAAAAAAAACTCAAAAAAGGTTATGGTTAAATTTTACAAGTTGGGGAAAAAACAAAACAAAACAGAAAGCCACATCCCATCGCCATTTTAGCAAAATGTCAACACTGGTGCAGCAACATTGTGCCACTGCTTAGGAACAGCCCTGGACTCCTGATGTTGTTTAAAAACACAAAAGTACGTTTTATTCGATTAATCGCCAGAATAATCAATAAGAATACCTGATTGCTAAAATAATCGATGGCTGCAGCCCAACTCCAGAGTGCTCTTGACCTGTACAGAGACAATGTACAGAGACATCCTGGATGAAAACCTGCTCCAGAGTGCTCTTGACCTCAGACTGGAGCAACAGCTCATCTTTCAGCAGGACACTGACCCTACGCACACAGCCAAGATATCATAGGAGTGGCTTCAGGACTACTCTGTGAATGTCCTTCAGTGGCCCAGTCAGAGCCCAGACCTGAATCAAATTGAACATCTCTGGAGAGATCTGAAATTGGCTGTTCACCAACGCTCTCCATCCAACCTGATGGAGCTTGAGCGGTACTGCAAAGAGGAATGGGCAAAACTGCCCAAAAATAGGTGTTCCAAACTTGTGGCATCATATTCAAGAAGAAATGTGGCTGTAATTGCTGTCAACGAGTGTGAATATTTGTGTACATGTGATTTTGTAGTTTTTTATTTGTAATAAATTTGCAAACATTTCAAATAACTTTTTTCATGTTGTCATTATGGGGTGTTGTGAATAGAATTTTGAGGGGAAAATTAATTTACTCCATTTAGGAATAAGGCTGTAACATAAATGTGGAAAAAGTGAAGCATTGTGAATACTTTCTGGATGAATTATTGTTATCTCTCAATAGGCGAAAAGCCCATATGGGGAAAATTAGAGTAACTCGTGTGTCCGTCCATCTGGAGCTACATCTCTGCAACTGCACAAAGGATATCCTTTAATACTGATGGTAGTACCGAACACTGAACTGATGACAAGTCACAGTTTTAACATATGGCACTTAGTGGGAATAAAACCATGCATTTTAAAGCTATTTAGCCAAAACCTCAGCATAACATTTATGGCGTTCCATTTAGTATGCTGTGATTACTGCATTACCACTGCGATGTGCATCATAATATAACCATTTTGAAAGTGTGTGCAGCAGAATGTTTATGGCTCTAACACATTCAAATTTCATATTGTACATTTTGGATGTGGACTTTCACTGCCTACTACTGGTCGGCATGATATTTAGCAGCTTTTACTTGCTGTTTTAAGCACCTAGTGAGGAATTTGAATCAAATACCCATTACAATATTGCAGGTCAAGGTGCAGTCTATAAAATTACACTGAATTTAAAATGGCACTGAACAGAGAAAACCATTCATTTTCCACATTTGAAAAAAGTGGAAGCCGTAAACAATTCCCATTTTTGTGTCAAAAATTGTCAATTCATTTTCAATTACATAACAGTTAATTCAATAACTTTCACATTGTAGCTCTAGACATTTGTTACAAAACCAGCAAGATTTGTCACAGGTAACATTACCATTTGTGCCTGCACATGTTTGAATGTTTGCTATTCAGGGACACAGCACCACTGTGGGCTGAGCATGAAAGACACAACTTTCCCTTGTAGTAAATGACCTAGCTGAGACACATATGTACATAATTTAGGAGAGGATAACTCTTTCTAGACTAATATGATCCCAATGAACAACCTGGGATATGTGCCAAACTCTCTATCAGGAATGAACAGCCTGAAAATGACCACGCCTTTTAAAAAAATGACTGCCCCCTTTTAAAAAAATGACTATGCCCTTTTTTTGTCCAGAGTGTTACTTTAAACACAGCTGCATTTTCTAAACTGCAAAAGCTATAGATTTTCCAAGGTACACAAAATGTTCAGAATGATCAATACATGTTTTGGGAGGGTCATAGAAAAGTGTAAAATTTATATCTTGATATTTTAAGAGAAAATGGCTAAAATAAGTGGGTCAATTTATTACCGTACACTGAAAGAAAATGAACATTTGCCAAATATAATTACATTTTATTTTCAGTCATGCTCTTGTCAATGGAATATTGATTTAAAGTGGAAAAAAATAATACAAAACTTGTTTTTTTTTAACAGACATAAGTATCTAGAGACCTTAAATCTTTTAAAGATTATCAGGGAAATTTCCCAACAGCCAATAGCCCAGAAGGTTAAGTTACTAAATATGTGTGTATATTCCTTACTGTATGGAGGTTGTTTGACCTAATGTTTTCTAGCAGTTTTCTCTTACAATATCAAAATTAGAAATTTTATACTCTTATATGACCCCTCCAAACATGTACTGGTCATTCTGTACATATTGAGTACCTTGGAAAATCTGGAGCTGCTGCAGTTTAGAAAATACAGCTATATTTGAAGTAGCACTTGGGACGAAAAAGGGTGTGGTCATTTCCGGGCTGATCGTCCCCAATAGAGATTTTGGCACATATACCAAGTTGTTCACTGGGGTCATATTAGTCTAGAACGGTTGCGTTATCCTCTCCTAAATGATGTTCATACATGTCTCAGCTAGGTTCTAGAATATTGAGACCAACAGCACACAAACGTGTGCACAAACACTCTTGCCAGAATGCCAACATGAAACACAATTAGCTCCATACATTTGTACACAATTCTACAAACCCACAGAGCTCATATTAAAATCTTCAAAAGCACAACATCCTCAAATCTTAAAACTTAAAAAAATAAAAAAAAATCATCCCAAGGCACCACCATCCTGTTTCATCTGCTTCATTATGGAGTCAGACAAAGACATCAGTCAGATGAAAGTCCTAAAAATACCCAGAGAGACAGCAACAGCCACTAAAAGACATAAAAACAAGACTGGATGTTTGATCTTAAAAGCTCAGAATAATGCAGCAAGAGTTCACAGAACAGATTACCATCAGGAATCTGTTAAAATGAAAAGATACTATGTTGGAAAATTAATCTCCAACTAACATACATGCAAAAACCCCTTTCATGCTTCCCGACACTTTCTGCTGATGTTGGGAATTTATTATTAAAAATCACATACAACCACATACAGTACAAAACACATGAAATGTAACTTTTTTCTAGAAACATTTTATGACCAAAATGTGTAAATTATTAAACACTGGGTGTTGTTTACAAATTTCCAGGCATAAATAAGTCATTGCATCTCCCACTAGAGGAGGAAGGAAAATGGCGAGATCTTAGCAGAGCAACAAAGTGGGGAGGAAAAGGAGTCATGCATGGACAAATGGAAAGAAAGGAGGAAAACTAGGAGGTGAAGGGAAAGATGGGGGGAGAGAAAACATGCTTAAGGAGAGTGGAGGAGGCAGAAATGCTGGCAATGCTGTAAAGTACAGTCACAGCACAACGATACACTGATGGCTGCAGTCAGACGTCAGATTAAGCATCACTTCAATTCATTTATTAGCACCCTGCTCCAAATCTGAAAGTCTGGCCATTTATGGAAAAAATGAATTGAATTTTGCATTTTTTTTTTCCCCGCAGGTGAGTGCAGAGCTGCTGTGTGTCAAAGCAACAGTCAGGTATCTATCATATCTTCTGTGACTGTTTGTGTCTATTCAATTTGGGCTTGTGTGTGTGTGTGTCACATGCATACTATACAACAGTTGCACTTATAAGATTACATACCCTGGCAGAATTTTGTATTTTTTGGCCATTTTTCAGAGAATATGAATGATAACACAAAAAACTGTTTTTCAGTCATGGTTAGTGGTTGTGTGAAGCCATTCATTGTCAAATATCTGTGTTTACTCTTTTTTAAAATAATGATGACAGAAACTACCCAAATGACCCTGATCACAAGTTTACATACCCCATTTCTTAATGCTGTGTATTGCCCTCTTTAACGTCAATCACAGCTTGGAGTCTTTTGTGGTAGTTGTGGACGAGGCTCTTTTTTCTGTGATGGTAAACCTGCCCACTGTGCTTAGCAAAAAGCCTCCAGTTCCTGTAAATTCCTGGACTGTCTTGCATGAACTTCAAGTTTGAGATCTCCCAGAGTGGCTTAATGGCATTTGCACAGTAATGGCTTTCTTTTGCTGATTTTACCATGGAGCCCATTTTTCTTCAAATGCCTCCTTATTGTGCATCTTGAAACAGCCACACCACTTTGTATCAGAGAGTCCTGTATTTCAGCTGAAGTTATTAGTGGGTTTTTCTTTGTATCCCAAACAATTTTCCTGGCAGTTGTTGCTGAAATTTCTGTTGGTCTACCTGACCGTGGTTTGGTTTCCCTCATTTCCTACAACCCAAATTCAAATGAAGTTGGGACGTTGTGTAAAATGTAAATAAAAATAGAACAAAATGATTTGCAAATCCTCTTCAACCTATATTCAATTGAATACACCACAAAGACAAGTTATTTAATGTTCAAACTGATTAACTTTATTGTTTTTGTGCAAATATTTGCTCATTTTGAAATGAATGCCTGCAACACGTTTCAAAAAAGCTGGGACAGTGAAATGTTTACCACTGTGTTATATCACATTTCCTTCTAACAACACTCAATAAGCATTTGGGAACTGAAGACACTAATTATTGAAGCTTTGTAGGTGGAATTCTTGCCAATTCTTGCTTGATGTACGACTTCAGTTGTTCAACAGTCCGGGGTGTCCGTTGTCATATTTTGAGCTTCATAATGTGTCACACATTTTCAATGGGCGACAAGTCTGGACTGCAGGCAGGCCAGTCTTGTACCTGCACTCTTTTACTATGAAGCCACGCTGTTGTAACACGTGCAGAATGTGACTTGCTGAAATAAGCAGGGACATCCCTGAAAAAGACATTGCTTGGATGGCAGCATGTGTTGCTCCAAAACTTGGATGTACCTTTCAGCATTGATGGTGTCATCACAGATGTGTAATAGTAGAGAAGCTTGAATCTTCGACTGGACTGGGTTGCTTGACGTGAGAAGATTCAAGCTTCTCTACTATGGAAACCACCTGGACAACTGAGAGCCTACACAGAAACACAGATGTGTAAGTTGCTCATGTCATGGGCACTAACACACCCCCATACCATCACAGATGCTGGCTTTTGAACCTAGCTCTGGTAACAATCTGAATGAAATGTGGACTCATCAGACCACAGCACACTTTTCCACTTTGCGTCTGTCCATTTCAAATGAGCTCGGGCCCAGAGAAGGCAGTGGCGTTTCTGGATGTTGTTGATGTATGGCTTTCACTTTGCATGGTAGAGTTTGCACTTGTAGACGTAGTGACGAACTGTGTTAACTGACAATGGTTTAAATGACAAGTGTTCCTGAGCACACGCGGTAAGATCCTTTACACAATGATGTCGGTTTTTAATGCAGTGCTGCCTGTGGGATCGAAGGTCACAGGCATTTAATGTTGGTTTTCAGCTTTGCCGCTTACGTGTAGAAAGTTCTCCAGATTCTCTAAATCTTCTGATTATATTATGGACTGTAGATGATGGAATCCCTAAATTCCTTGCAATCGAACGTTGAGAAATATTGTTCTTAAACTGTTGGACTATTTTTTTCCACGCAGCTGTTCACAAAGTGGTGAGGCTCGCCCCATCTCTGCTTATGAATGGCTGAGCCTTTTGGAGATGCTCATTTTATACCCAATCATGACACTCACCTGTTTCCAATTAACCTGTTCACCTGTGGAATGTTCCAAACAAGTGTTCTTTGAGCATTCATCAGCTTTCCCAGTCTTTTGTTGCCCCTGTCCCAGCTTTTTTAAAATGTTTTGCAGGCATCCATTTCAAAATGAGCAAATGTTTGCACAAAAACAAAAACGTCTATGAGATTGAACATTAAATATCTTGTCTTTGTGGTGTATTCAATTGAATATAGGTTGAAGAGGATATGAAAATCATTGTATTCTGTTTCTATTTACATTTCACACAATGTCCCAACTTCATTGGAATTGGGGTTGTACTTCTTGATTAGAGTTTGAACACTGCTGATTGGCATTCTTAAGTCCTTGAATATCTTTTTATATCACTTTCCTGTTTTATACAGTTCTTTTCCTGCTGATCTTTTGACAATTCTTTTGCCTATTTCCCTATGACGTAGAAACCAGAAATGTCAGTGCAGCATTGGATGAAAGATGCAAGGGTCTGTCAGGAGCCCAAAAACTCACTGACCTTTTATACACACACACTGATTACAAGCAAACAGATCACAGGTGAGGATGGTTACCTTTAGTAGCCATTCAAGCCTGTTGTGTCAACTTGTGTGCATGTTATCAGGCAAAAATCACCAGGGTACGTAAACTTTTGATCAGGGTTTTTTGGTTTGTTTCTGTCATTATGATTTAAAAAGAGAAACCATTTATTTGACAATAAATGGTTTCACACCACCACTAATCATGAGTGAAAAAAAGTTTTTGTGTTATTATTCATATTCTCTGAAAAATGGGCAAAAAAAAAATAAAAAATAAAAAAATCTAAAATTCTCCCAGGGTATGTAAACGTATGAGCACAACTGTATACAGTTTTTCTTTTTACTATATACATTTTTGGCTTGCTCTTAAATGATATGGCCGTTAGCTGTACCTCCAAAACACATTTCCTGTCTACCATTTTATAATACACAAATGTAAGAATATTACCATCAATACCATGTGCAGTTGTATGTAAAAGTTTGGGAACCCCTGATGTTTTCCATGATTTCCCTTTATAAATCATTGGTTGTTTGGATCAGCAATTTCAGTTAAATATATGATATACCAGACAAACACAGTGATATCTGAGAAGTGAAATGAAGTTTATAGGATTTGAGAGTCTGGATTCTGGCTGAAGATATTTTGCACCATTCTTCTTTACAAAACATCTCCAGTTCAGTCAGGTTTGTTGGTTTCAGAGCATGGAGAGCCGGCTTAAAATCACACCACAGATTTTCAATAATATTCAGGTCTGGGGACTGACATGGCCATTCCAGAATGTTGTACTTGTTCTTCTGCATGAATGCCTTAGTAGATTTTGAGCAGTGTTTAGGGTCATTGTCTTGTTGAAAGATTCAGCCCCGGCGCATCTTCACCTTTGTCACTGATTCATGAGCATTGTTCTCAAGAATCTGTTAATATTGAATGGAATCCATGTCAACTTTAACAAGATTCCCAGTACCTGCACTGGCCACACAGCCACACAGCATGATGGAACCATCTCCAAATTTTACTGTAGGTTGCAAGTGTTTTTCTTGGAATGCTGTTATTTTTTAGCCATGCATACCGCTCTTTGTTATGTCCAAATAACTCAATTTTAGTTTCATCAGTCCAAAGCACCTTATTTCAAAATTAAGCTGGCTTGTCCAAATGTGCTTTAGCATACCTCAAGCGACTGTTTGTGGTGTGTACACAGAAAAGGCTTCCTCTGCATTACAGCATCTCTTTGTGCAAAGTGTTCTGTATAACAATGCACAGAGACACTATCTGCAGCAAGATCATGTTGTAGATCTTTGGAGCAGGTCTGTGGGTTGACTATGACTGTTCTTACCATCCTTCACTTCAGCTTATCTGAGATTTTTCTTGGCCTGCCACTTCGGGGCTTAACTAGTAACTAGTACTGTGCCTGCGGTCTTCCATTTCCTCAGTATGTTCCTCACAGTGGAAACTGACAGCTGAAATCTCTGAGATAGCTTTTTGTATCCTTCAATTTTTGTTTTCAGGTCATTTGAGAGTTGTTTAGAGGTTCCCATGTTGCCACTCATTAGAAGAGATTCAAAGAGGGGAATCATTTGCAAATGGCCACCTTAAATACCCTTTCTCATGATTGGATTCACCTGTGTAAGGAGGTCAAGGGTCAATGAGCTTACCAAACCAATTTTGTGTTCCAATAATTAGGGCTAAATGTATTCAAATCAATAAAATGACAAGGGTGACAAAATTTATTCACCTGCCTAAGTTTTTTTTTTTTTTAAATTATCTTTTTATTTGGAGATACATGTTATAAAACATACAAATACAACCACATTTTTTTAACTGTTATGTTATAGTTATAATGGAATTTCTTTTTCCAAAGGTTTATAACATGGTCCATTTCCTTTTGTTTTAACACCGTAGAGGGTGAAAGGAAGAAAAAGGGGGGGAAGAAACAGGACATATTCAGTTGAACTATTTACATCCAGAGGGGTTATAAAACAACAGTCAAAAACACATAAAATACTTTTTAAAGAGTATCTGCAGTATTTTAGTTTCATTCAGTTATCTTAGTCATTGAGATACTGTTGAAGACTTGAAGACAAAAAAAAAAAAAAAAAACCCACACCCTGTGTAATAGATGAGAGGTTGCCGTTCCCTTAGTTCACTATCGTGACAAAGTCTGGTCTTCGAGGTCTAATAAAATGCACCCATCCTTTCCAGTTTTTCATAAAAATGTCCATCTTTAGATTCAAAGAAAAGGTAACCTTTTCCAAAATGTATATTTACATTGTCACATCTATCCAATTATTAAGTGTAGGTCCGGTTTGCAGCCTCCATCTCTTAGTTAAAGCCTTTTTCCCTGCTGCCAGCAACACCCCTATCAGATACTTATCTTTAGCCATCAGTCTTGGTGGGATAAGTCCTAAGTACATGGTTTTGAAGTCAAATGGTATCCATGTATTGAGGACTTCCTGTATTGCATTATGTACATCTTTGCAATAATTTTGTATTTTTGGACAATCCCAAAAAACATGATAGTGATTCGCAGTCTGACATCCACAGCCTCGCCAGCAGAGAGCATCAGCTGCCTAATTTTGTTTAATTATTGCACACTTTCTGTAAATACTAGAAACTTCATTTCAATTCTCAAATATCAGTGTGTTCGCCTGCTATATGATACATTTAACTGAAATTTCTGATCCAGACAACCAATGATTTATAAAGGAAAATCATGAAAGTTATCAGGGGCGCCCAAACTTTTGCAGACAACTGTAGATTCTGCATATTACAGAGCTCTGTGACTGTTCGGTAAAAGCAAAGAGCAGAAAAGTGACTTCTTGTAACCCAACAGCAGTCATGTGACTTTTTCAAACGCTGAACTTTTTTTTTTTTTTTAACTGTTTGTACATTTTCCTTCCTTCCCAGTCATAGAAAATCCAGTAAAAAGGTGTTAATTAGTTATTGCTGCCAGTATTCAAAATTCCGTCTGCAGATCAGTTCCCTATCAATTTGGCTGCGTACAGCGCACAGCATGCATGAATGAGTCAAGAGCTGCAGACATGGCTGCTCAGATATTATGATACAAGGCTACAGTGTATAATAAAATTAGAATAGAGCGCATGTTGTTTTGGTTTTTGAAAACCATTCGCAGTGGCTGTGAGTGTGGTGGGAATTTTATGGGCATAATTAATGATTACTGCATGCGAGTCGATTCATACGTGGCCAGATTGATAAATTGCTCAAGCTTTGGCTCGATCATCTCACTACTATAAAGCACACAAACATTTGACAATGAAATTTGACTTAACATGTTCTTTTTAGAGTTTTTAAAGCTTAGCAGTGAAGACACAATTTTAACTACCCATTTGTACTGTTTTTATATAATTCATACTTCCTGTATAACCAGAGAACAGGGGATGTATTGATATCTTATTTATATTTAGTAGTGGATTTACACATGGGTCCAAGGAAGAAATATGTGTGATGCAGGTGATTAAAATTTTCCATAAATGGCCAGACTTTCAGATTTGGAGCAGGGTGCTAATAAAACTGGCCACTGTCGCACCAGCATGGTGTGTTTGGCACGATGGGTCATATACAAGCAAAATCTACCTTAACCACATGTTTGATACTAACTGTTAGCATCAACCAGTTATTATCTTGATCCCAAAGCAGTGACACGTTAGTTTAGCTTCTGTTCACAGAAGGACCCACCAGTGGCAGCAACAACACCATTCAATGAATAATTTGCAACGTTACATTGAGCGTAATGCTGCAGTCTAATTACAAAGTGGTTAAATGAACTAAATAAATGATAAAGGGTTGGGATGACAACTAGCTATTAGGACAATGGCGTGAGTTTGTGAAAACAGTTATTAAAGTGCATGTGTACTGTTTTTATTCATGTATGTGTTTGCTTACCTCAGTGGCAATGCTTTGACTGGAGCCATTGTCCAGTAAGAACTGCACCACATCCAAATGGTTCTCTTGTGCTGCCATGTAAAGTGGGGTGAAGCCATTCTAGAAAGACACAAAATCAGAAGTGAAATCGTGATCATACTTTCTATGTTCAGATCATCATGTATTTGTAGGTCACCACAAATACACGATACAAATACAAATACAAATTAAACCTGGATAATAAATACACTCAACAAAAATATAAACGCAACACTTTTGGTTTTGCTCCCATTTTGTATGAGATGAACTCAAAGATCTAAAACTTTTTCCACATACACAATATCACCATTTCCCTCAAATATTGTTCACAAACCAGTCTAAATCTGTGATAGTGAGCACTTCTCCTTTGCTGAGATAATCCATCCCACCTCACAGGTGTGCCATACCAAGATGCTGATTAGACACCATGATTAGTGCACAGGTGTGCCTTAGACTGTCCACAATAAAAGGCCACGCTGAAAGGTGCAGTTTTGTTTTACTGGGGGGGGGGGGATACCAGTCAGTATCTGGTGTGACCACCATTTGCCTCATGCAGTGCAACACATCTCCTTCGCATAGAGTTGATCAGGTTGTCAATTGTGGCATGTTGGTCCACTCCTCTTCAATGGCTGTGCGAAGTTGCTGGATATTGGCAGGAACTGGTACACGATGTCGTATACGCCGGTCCAGAGCATCCCAAACATGCTCAATGGGTGACATGTCCGGTGAGTATGCCGGCCATGCAAGAACTGGGACATTTTCAGCTTCCAAGAATTGTGTACAGATCCTTGCAACATGGGGCCGTGCATTATCCTGCTGCAACATGAGGTGATGTTCTTGGATGGCACAACAATGGGCCTCAGGATCTCGTCACGGTATCTCTGTGCATTCAAAATGCCATCAATAAAATGCACCTGTGTTCTTCGTCCATAACAGACGCCTGCCCATACCATAACCCCACCGCCACCATGGGCCACTTGATCCACAACATTGACATCAGAAAATCGCTCACCCACACGACGCCACACATGCTGTCTGCCTTCTGCCCTGAACAGTGTGAACCAACGTGCCAAACGCCAGCGAATGTGAGCATTTGCCCACTCAAGTCGGTTACGACAACGAACTGGAGTCAGGTCGAGACCCCGATGAGGACGACGAGCATGCAGATGAGCTTCCCTGAGACGGTTTCTGACAGTTTGTGCAGAAATTCTTTGGTTATGCAAACCGATTGTTTCAGCAGCTGTCCGAGTGGCTGGTCTCAGACGATCTTGGAGGTGAACATGCTGGATGTGGAGGTCCTGGGCTGGTGTGGTTACACGTGGTCTGCGGTTGTGAGGCTGGTTGGATGTACTGCCAAATTCTCTGAAATGCCTTTGGAGACGGCTTATGGTAGAGAAATGAACATTCAATACACGAGCAACAGCTCTGGTTGACATTCCTGCTGTCAGCATGCCAACTGCACGCTCCCTCAAATCTTGCGACATCTGTGGCATTGTGCTGTGTGATAAAACTGCACCTTTCAGAGTGGCCTTTTATTGTGGGCAGTCTAAGGCACACCTGTGCACTAATCATGGTGTCTAATCAGCATCTTGATATGGCACACTTGTGAGGTGGGATGGATTATCTCAGCAAAGGAGAAGTGCTCATTATCACAGATTTAGACTGGTTTGTGAACAATATTTGAGGGAAATGGTGATATTGTGTATGTGGAAAAAGTTTTAGATCTTTGAGTTCATCTCATACAAAATGGGAGCAAAACCAAAAGTGTTGCGTTTATATTTTTGTTGAGTTATTGATATATATACGAAGACTCTTCAAAAGATTCCACCATTGTTAATGCTCTTCTTTGTGTCATTTTACTTTAACATAGCGTTTTGCTTTAATGTTGGCTAGACAGTTACTGGTGGTACTGCTTCTTTTCATCCATATCCATAGAATTTCAGAAAACACAGATATGGACAAAATTTACAGAGTGCAGGCAGAATGCGCCGTCAATGTTGAGCAAAAAATAAGCCTTTGGACCATGAAACTGCCTAGATTAACGAAACACACTCTTCCCCCTCTCTCTCATGTTCAGTTAATGACTTCTATGAAAACATTTAACAATCATGGTAACAGCAAACAAAAGAGGTAAAACAGTACTGTACAGATTTAATACTTGCAATTTTTCTTTTTTCCTGATAAGATCCATAAATGACACACAAAAAAATGAATGAAAAACATTAACATTGACATTGTGGGTGCTGTGTGTGCACACTGACTATTGAGTGCCAGCCGACGGCAATGCAGAACTGCTGACACAGCGTATACACTAACACGCATGCACGCACACTCACTCTGTAAGTTACCTGCACACATGCTTGCTTGCATAAACACACTCAGCCAGCATTTTCAAAAAACATACAAATCAGATGGCTCTGTGTGCATTTACCTGAGATTGTGCGTTGATATTGGCACCATGGGTGACAAGTTCTTTCACCACCTCTGTCTGCCCGGCCAGGGAAGCTATGTGCAGGGCTGTGTTTCCCTTCTGTTGTTAAACAGTTAAAAAAAAAGGTTTCAGCCTCAAAATTTAATTATACTTCATCATTTAAATATTATCAAAACACCCCGCAATAATTCAGCTAGACAATTCAGTCAATAAGTATAAATATGTAATAATAAGTAATAATAATAATAATAAATAATAATAATAAGTAATAAATATGTTTTTGCTTTAATATTGTATTGATAAAAATCAGCTGTATTTATTTAAATAAGCTTTTGTTTTGAGGAGTAAGCATTACTGTTTCGATAATACTTAACACCTAATAGTGTCTCAGTGTCCTGTCTACCCGCCAAATAATAAACATACAGGAAAAACCTGCATGTGCATGACTAGATAGTGATCTTTCGGTCACTAAATTACTTCACTCAACCTTTCTGCCAACACACACCTATTCATCTTCTTTAGAACTGCTTGAGCAATGCGGCTTTGGGGAGGTGCTGAGGCAGCAAAGTGTGTGTGTGTGTGTGTGTGTGTATTCATGCATGCATATGTGCTGCGTGGGTGACCGTGCATGTCTGGAGGAGACCTGTGCACGACATACCTTAGTAGCTGCATCCACATCGGCCCCCTGCTTGATGAGCTCAGCCACCACTTCCACATGGCCTTCCTTAGAGGCCAGATGGAGAGCATTCAGACCATTCTGGTGAAGAAAAGAAAATCTTCATTTCAATCGCTTGCTTGCTTGCGCCTTGCTGGCACAACCTGGGGGGCCTCTGCCAACCTCTGCCAAGGTACTACGTATCTCCACACAAGCTCTTGTATTCTGTATAGCCGAGTACTGTGCTCCAACCTGGAGCAGAAGCCCAGATGTTAAGAAGGTCAATACGGCCATTAACAATGCCCCCCGGATCATAACTGGCTGCCTGAAACCCACCCCCGTGTTCTACCTGCCAGTCCTAGCAGGAATAGCGCCAGCCGGCCTACGGCGAGAGGCTGCTACCCTCGCCCTGGCAAGGAAAGCCCAGGAACACGATTGGCACCTCCTCCATGACACCACAACCATGGTAACACCTCCAAGCAGACTCAAGTCCCGCCACCCATACAACCAGGCTGTGCAAGAGATGCTTACTTCCATCTCGGAGGATCTGAGAGGGGAGTCGGCAGGACATACATGTCTACACCATTATGTCCTGGATCCTGGAGATGGTGTTGAAGGAGAAGACCTACCTCGCAGGCAATGGACCCTCCTGAACCGCCTACTCACAGGGGTCGGCTGCTTCAAAGCGTCCATGAAGAAGTGGGGCCTAACAGACAGCACAGTGTGTGAGTGCGGGGAGCCTGAGCAGACTGCCAACCACATTATCACTGCCTGTCTCCTGCACAGACCACCTTCAGAGGAGGGTCTTTTACGAGTGGGACCTGAAACGAGGGCGTGGCTACACAACACAATGACGATTTCAATCTCCCTCAGGGCCCCTTCATACATAATGCAAAGTTTGGACGAAGTGCACCCTTAGTGCGCATGACACAGGAATCATGTGCAAGCCGCGCCTGAAAGACAAAGTGTGCACTGTGCAAACCCATCGCACCCTCTCGCTGCAGGTGTCAGCAAATTCCAGGTGACATGCACAAACATCTAACACCGCTTGCATGGCACTTAGAAAATGTGTGGCCAGTCGCACTCTTGGCACGACAAAAGACTGCAGACAATCAATTTCATACTCGCAGAGAAATTTGTCTAAGTCCCACACGAGTGTGGCTTTGGTGTGTGCTCTGAGATGACAGGAGGTGTGTCCTCCCACTGAAGCGGCTGTGGAAATCTGTGGATCTGGACATTCTAGCTCGACACCACGTACTGGGTTTGGACGGAGATGGACAAACAACTGCCCACTTTGACGCGCGTGTGTCTGTTTGCTGTTATCAAGTGGACATAAATAAAAACATGTATCATTGTGGTGATGTGCTGCAGCAAGCGTGCGCAAGGCGCGCACATGGACAGGCTGCTCCCAGGTAGAAACGGACTATCATATCAGAACACAGAGCAGGCGATCTCACTGTCACGTCACCCACGTGAGCTCTGTTCCATATGACGTGGTGTCCTGCGGTGCCTTTCTACAAGACACACACCCGGCTGGTTGGAGATGCGCCAGCAGATGTGGACATGAATGAGACGAGCGAACTGCTTCTCATTCATGTCATTTCATGACTGTTATGTCTGTGACCATGGGTCATCTACAGAGAAACAGATGGATCATATTTGTATGGCTCGCTTGATAAATGTGGTGTTTTTAATGGTGTGTGATTTCATTTTTTGTAATACTTCCACGTCCTTCCTGATATGAGGCAGATTCCCTTCAGCATTCAAAGAACAGCTCCGTAGCTCAGTGATAAAGTCGCTGACTGGCAATCAGAGCTTTTGGACGGTGCTGGTTCGTATGTTTGTTTGTTTTTTTCCACATAAGCAGCACGATGTGGTCCCACAGGTACCGGCTGGTTTTTTATATTTCCTCCACATAAGAGGTGCGATGTGTCGAAGCTGGCACTGTCTGTTCCTGCCCCCAAAAGACACCAACGCGTACACAAACTCTCGCGCCGGGTTGGTGCACGCCTGCCCTTCAGTGCGATGTTTCATGGTGCACTAATTTCGAACTGTTTTGCGCTGTTTCGCCGTTTTCGTCTAAACGCCATCCAAACTTCGCACTATGTGTGAAGGGGCCATTAGTAAATGCTCACTTGACACATAATCATCCCACCATTACCCAGGAAACTAGAGACCAAGTACTAAATAAATCTCGTCATCACCTTAGGTCACTGGTTAGTGTCAAAATCTCCCAACCATACAGTAAAACAGGAAGCAACAGGTACCTAAACTCATTTCAAACCCAATATTTTTATAAATACATTTCATCTTTACCTCCGCCAACAAACTTGGAGGTTATGTTTTCGCCTGTTTGTTTGTCTGTTTGTTTGTTTTTTTTTTTTAATAATATTTATTTCATTCATTTAAAAGAAAAACAGAAAAGCAAAAAACAAAAGCACCACAATACCAGAATGAAAAGGAGCAGAAAGAAGAACAAGTCTTATGATTTCTGCCCCTTTTAACAATACAATCTTTCAATATACAGCATCATAGTCAACATTATTTAACAGATTGCATTTCTTTAACTTGTCACATACCACTGACCCATTTCATAATTATGACCATTAATTAATAGATTACATCACTGACAGGTTACATTTAAACTTAAGACACTCCAAACATTATTAACAGTTTACTTTTTTTTTTTTTTGACTTTCTTGCAGCCCACTGACTTACTTCATAGTTTCATACTTACTTAATACATCTAATTTAATATGTTTTTTAAATAATTTAAGCGACCTTAATTCTTAATTTCTTTATTAAGATTGTTCCATAATTTGACACCATTTACTGCAATACTCCTTTCCTTTACTTTGGTTCTAAATCTTGGTTTTTTAAAGACTTCTATTCCTTTCAATTTATAACTACTTACTCTTTTTTCAAACATATTTTGAATGTTTGTTGGTAAAGTATTTTTATTAACTTGGTACATCGTTTGTAATATTTTCAAATCAACTAAATCATGAAATTTAAGTACCCTATACTTAATAAACAATGGATTAGATGGATCTCTAAAACCACTGTTACTAATCACTTTTAAAGCTCTTTTCTGCAAAATAAATAAAGGTTGTATATAGGTTGTATATGTTGATCCCCAGATTTCTACACAGTAAGTTAAATATGGGACAATCAATGAATTGTACAATGTTAATAAACCATAACTATTTAATGAATATTTTACTTTATGCAAAACAGCAATGGCTTTCGCTATTTTTCCTTTTATGTAATTTATGTGTGACTTCCATGTAAGATCTTCATCAATCATGACTCCTAAAAATTTCATTTCTTTTACCCTTTGTATATCCATTCCATCTATTTGTAATGACACATTATTTTCTTTCGCTCTATCATTAAACAATATGAAATTTGTCTTATTAATATTTAGTGACAATCTGTTTATATCAAACCAATGTTTAACTTTTTCCAACTCTGTATTTATCACTTGTGCTACTTCCTGTATATCTGATCCAGAGTAAAACAGCGTTGTATCATCAGCAAATAAAATGCTGCCAAGCACATTGGATACATTCACAAAATCATTGATATACAAAATAAACAGTTTGGGTCCAAGTACCGATCCTTGTGGTACTCCATAAATAATGTTACACAATTCTGATTTGGTATTATTTATCTGAACAAACTGTTTTCTATTTTCTAAGTAGCTTTCTGTTTCAGAAAGCTGAACAGCCTGGAGCCCACAATTTTTACAAATTTCATTATGAAATTTTTACTGAAAATTCATATCCTGATAGGCAAAAACTGATTACATTTTCAAGGTCATAGGTCAAAGTCAGGAAAAATCTTGGAAAATTGGAAAAATCCCTATCTTTAACATTGAACGAATTTTCAAAAATTCATAACTGTCAAAAATGGTCAAATTTCTTTCATATCTGTCAGCATTATGTAGGATGGTATCCTTTATTGCCTGAAAGTTTGATCTCGATCTCATCCAGATTACAGATTCTGTGGTGATTTAAATTTAACACTGAAAACCCCATTTACTGTACATTTCACATTATATCTTAATCAAACATGCCCCAATCAGTCTCATATTTGACAGTGAGATGCAGACTGGTACTCACTATCACCTGATAAAGTATGATCTGGTTCTGATCCGGATTGTGGATTTTGTGGATATTTGAATTTAATATTGAAAAGCCAATTCGGTGTACATTTTGCATTATGTTTCAATCAAAAGTGCCTCGATCACTCATTTTTCTGTTATGGATTTACCTACACCACCAACATTGGATGGAGGTTCCAGTTTTATGCCTGTTTGTCTATCAGTCAGAAACCAAGTGCCAAAAAGCAATGACAAATTGTGCATAGCAGAGATGTTAATCAATGTTCTGTGAAAACCTTCTGAAAAAGAATTCAGAAACCAAAAAAATTGAAAAAAGAGAACCTGACAACACCACAACAAAACTCTGATTCAAGTGCATGAACTAAATATATACTCCTGACATTTAGTCACAATTGTCAATTGTTAAATAAGTTTTTAAAGCAGTACTGTTAAAATGTAATTGTACACTGGTGTTCCAAATCGAATGTTTTTAAGACATACAGTAGAATACTTCTTTGTCAGTCATATTATAGAGAGAGAAACAATTCAACAAACTGCAAACCTGTCACAAATGAAACCACGAAGAAGATAATGCAGGCAGGGTGGAGTGGGTGGAGAAAGGTGGCAGGAGTGATTTGTGACCAAAGAATATCAGCAAGAGTGAAGGGGAAAGTTTACAAGACGGGAGTGAGACCAGCTATGTTGTACGGTTTAGAGACGGTGGCACTAACAAAAAGACAGGAGGCAGAGCTGGAGGTGGCAGAGCTGAAGATGTTGAGATTCTCTTTGGGAGTGACAAGAATGGACAAGATTAGGAATGAACATATCAGAGGGACAGCTCAGGTGGGACGGTTTGGAGACAAAGTCAGAGATGCGAGATTGAGATGGTTTGGACATGTGCAGAGAAGGGACCCAGGGTATATAGGGAGAAGGATGCTGAGGATGGAGCCACCAGGCAGGAGGAGAAGAGGGAAGCCAAAGAGGAGGTTTATGGATGTGCTGAGGGAGGACATGCAGGTGGTTGGTGTGACAGAGGAAGAAGATACAGAGGACAGGGTGAGATGGAAACAACTGATCTGCTGTGGCGACCCCTAACGGGAACAGCCGAAAGACGAAGAAGAAGAAGATTATATAAGCTTGTGTTTTCTTGGTTGCAAGTTAGTATACGCACCTGATTGCAAATATTAATATCCACTCCATTTTTCAAGTAGTCCAAAGCTTTCTCAAGGTTGCCAGCCCTCGCTGCACGCAGGTAGCAGGCATTTACATCAGTCTGTTAAAAAAAGACAGAGAAAAGAAGAGAGGTTTGTGATCTACGTTCAGTATCAAAGTGAGCTGATGAAAATCATAACCCAGGAAGGTTAACCACATGAAATTGAAGCCTGTTCCTTCAACCTTGTTTTTCTAAACAGTTGTGCAGCTTCCAAAGTTTGTATAATGACACTTGATTCTGAATCAACAAAAGGTGGATGACGACTAAGACAAAATATCACAAAATAAACCAACAAACAAACCCCACAACTCATTAACTGAGAAAATAATCGACTGATTAATCAAGCCGGTTTTTGGTCGATAGAATGTCAGAAAATGGTGAAAATCTCAGTGTTTTCCAGAACCTCAGCTGATGCATCAAATGTCTTGTTTTGTCTACAGACCAAAATTTATTCAGTTTACTGCCACATGAGTAAAGAATCTACTAAAATAAACCAGAAATGATTCACATTTCAGGATCTGAAATCAGAGAAGGTGGATATTTAAAAAAAAGACTCAAAATTATGAATCTATTATCAAAATAGCTGTTGATTAATTAAATAGTTGATTAATCACTGGAGCTCTATTGAGAAGAGGTGAGAAAAGGCCAACAGAATTTGTACTTTTCTTGATATTTGTCACTTTTATTTGAGAGAATGACCAGAGTTTCCATTTTGTTTATTACCTCACTTCATGTTTTTTGCCTTAAAATGTACACTTTTTCAGTTTTCTGGCGAGTCAAGATTCATCATTCACAAGGTATTTTTGTTTTTGTTGTTGGGATCTCCCCATGATGTCATTGGGGATTCCCCAAGTGTTTTCTTATTCCCTACATAGTAACAGGTATCTCAGCGGATAACGAGCTGGCCTGTCAATATGTAGACCTGGGCTCAAATTCTGCTTGTGCTACCTGTTTGTGGGTACTTAATCTGCATCGTCTCAGTCCACCCAGCTGTAAGGTCCCAACCTTGGCTGGGAAGTAACCTGCGATGAACTGGCATCCCATCCAGGGGGAGTCATGAACTCTCAACCACTTCATGTTACAGAAACTGAAGATAAGCATCCCCCCAATGGGCCTCAGGGCATGGAAGGACTTTTTCCCCACAGATACCAGTTGGAGCTATCTGTGATTACAGCATTGTCTACAAAACCAGGCATACACTCAAACCTAATACTGAGTTCCCTTTCACTTTAAATGACCATGACATTATAAAATGTCATGGTATTGTCATGTCACTTGTAAAATGATATGTGGTACTCTACACAAGTAATGCAGCAGCAGCAGCTACAAGGTTTATGGTAAATTGTAACATAAAACAAAAAGACAAGTATGCACATGGTATAGAAACAATTCAACAAACTGCAAACCTGTCACAACTGAAACCACAAACATTACCAAGCTGACGGTATTACTAAAGGGTACTATACTAAACTGTGTGTATGTGTGTGTGTGTGTATACAAGATTTCAGGGTGTGACTCGGAGTGAGTTTATAGAGAGACAGAATACATGAGTCGGGGAGTGGAATGTTCAAAGAGCTTTGACAGACATTGAATCTGGCTATGTAACACAGAAGAGTGTGGAGGTGAATGGTAGAAAATACAGGGTGACTGATTATGGGCAGGCAGACAGACAGGCCACGTCTCCAATTTCATGATTGCAGTGCACTGCTTCAGTGTGCCACACCCTTGATGTAAACAGATACACACACAGTGCACAGACCCTTAACATTTCTAACTTGTGTTCATATTCATCAAAAATATTCTAATGGCCCTATACACACTAGGGATAAAACAGTTAGTCAACATAATTGATAAATATAATGCAATGCTAAAATACCATCAGCCGTTTGGGCGCCCCTGATAATTTCCCTGATTTTCCTTTATAAATCACTGGTTGTCTGGATCAGAAATTTCTGTTAAATATATCATATAGCAGATGAGCACACTGATATTTGAGAAGTGAAATGAAGTTTCTAGTATTTACAGAAAGTGTGCAATAATTATTTAAACAAAATTGGGCAAAAACAAAGATTGTTCAACATCATGACTTAGGGGAAGGATACAAAAAAGCTATCTCAGAGATTTCAACTGTCAGTTTCCACTGTGGGGAACACAGTGAGGAAATGGAAGACCACAGGCACAGTACTAGTTAAGGCCCGAAGTGGCAGGCCAAGAAAAATCTCAGATAAGATGAAGCGAAGGATGGTGAGAACAGTCATAGTCAACCCACAGCCCTACTCCAAAGACCTACAACATGATCTTGCTGCAGATAATGTCTTTGTGCATCGTTCAACTATACAGCGCACTTTGCACAAGGAGATTCTGTATGATGCTGTAATGCAGAGGAAGCCTCTTCTGCATACACTCCAGAGAGTCGCTTGAGGTATGCTAAAGCATATTTGGACAAGCCAGCTTCATTTTGGAATAAGGTGCTGTG
The DNA here is from genome assembly GCF_902500255.1 of Thalassophryne amazonica. Taxonomy (NCBI): domain Eukaryota; kingdom Metazoa; phylum Chordata; class Actinopteri; order Batrachoidiformes; family Batrachoididae; genus Thalassophryne; species Thalassophryne amazonica. Next base: position 40,823,008 of record NC_047120.1, on the reverse strand, counting down.
GACTGATGAAGCTAAAATTGAGTTATTTAGACATAACAATGGGCAGTATGCATGGCTGAAAAAGAACACAGCATTCCAAGAAAAACACTTGCTACCTACAGTAAAATTTGGAGGGGGTTCCAACATGCTGTGGGGCTGTGTGGCCAGTGCAGGTACTGGGTATCTTGTTAAAGTTGAGGGTCACATGGATTCCAGTCAATATCAGCAGATTCTTGAGAACAATGTTCATGAATCAGTGACAAAGTTGAAGTTGTGCCAGGGCTGGATCTTTCAACATGACAACAATCCTAAACACTGCTCAAAATCTACTAAGACATTCATGCAGAGGAACAAGTACAATGTTCTGGAATAGCCATCTCAGTCCCCAGATCTGAATATTATTGAAAATCTGTGGTGTGATTTTGCATTCAAATGTTACAGTCCATGACATTAGTTTCCAGTCATAGACAGAGAGGTATCAAACAAATTTAGACAGAGAAAATCAAAACTAATAGAAAACACATAATAATTAGGGAATAACCCTGTTGTGTATGATGATTTGTGGACGTTCATGCTGGATTTTACGGTTGCAAATTGAGTTTTCCCAGCAACGCGTTTCAGTAGGCGAATCGTTGTGAAAGGGTGTGGTCAGCTCATCAAAGCTTACCGTTGCAACAGCGTCGTCATACCAAACTGGAAATTCTGTGAGCAGACCTGCAGATTTCTCCATCTCGTCAGCTGCACTGAATTAAATCCGCAGTAGATCCATCAATCAATCCAGTTAAATCCATTAAATCCACACTTTTCGAGGTGGTCGTCGCTGCACTAGTTCTGTCTGTCTCAGGTGTCAGCTGAGCAGGTATTGTTGATACCTGCGCAGCAACGCGGTCAGGGGGCAGGATAACACATCAAATGTGAAAGAGTTTTAATATTTTGCCACCGTGTCCATGCGATATTTTATGGTCTGAAATCTCACACGATTAACTAATCAGATTTGTGGAAGAAATGTAACTTCTTCTTCTTTGTCTTTCGGCTGTTCCCGTTAGGGGTCGCCACAGCAGATCAATCGTTTCCATCTCACCCTGTCCTCTGTATCTTCCTCTGTCACACCAACCACCTGCATGTCCTCTCTCAGCACATCCATGAACCTCCTCTTTGGTCTCCCTCTTCTCCTCCTGCCTGGTGGCTCCATCCTCAGCATCCTTCTCCCTATATACACTGGGTCCCTCCTCTGCACATGTCCAAACCATCTCAATCTCGCCTCTCTGACTTTGTCTCCAAACCGTCCCACCTGAGCTGTCCTCTGATATGTTCATTCCTAATCTTGTCCATTCTTGTCACTCCCAAAGAGAATCTCAACATCTTCAGCTCTGCCACCTCCAGCTCTGCCTCCTGTCTTTTTGTTAGTGCCACTGTCTCTAAACCATACAACATAGCTGGTCTCACTACTGTTTTGTAAACTTTCCCCTTTCCCCTTGATGATATTCTTTGGTCACAAATCACTCCTGCCACCTTTCTCCACCCACTCCACCCTGCCTGCACTCTCTTCTTCACCTCTCTACCACACTCTCCATTACTTTGAACAGTTGACCCCAAATATTTAAACTCATCTACTTTCACCACTTCTACTCCTTGTAACTGCACTATTCCACTGGGCTCCCTCTCATTCACACACATGTACTCAGTCTTGCTTCTACTGACTTTCATTCCCCTTCTCTCCAAAGCATATCTCCACTTCTCCAGACTAGACTCAACTTTGTGGAAGAAATGTAACTGTATTACAATATTTATTAGTTTGTTTGAATTAAAGCTCCTCATTTTATAATGTTAATTTCACTGCTCCCCCCTCTTGTCAGCAGTCAGAAATCTCGCCTCACACTCAGTTTTAGTCTGTAAGTCTGTAATCTGATTTTTCAGTCCTGTGCGGCAGTCGACTGCACACGTGCTACACCTGCATTAACGAACACATTTTAAAGTGTCAGCCAAGTAAGACAAAACAGCAAGAGTGGTACAATACAAATATTAGCTTCCACATAACTACACAATATTACACACAAGAACACAATATAATCTGCCCATTAAAACTCTATAAAGAAAACAAGTCTCATATACAGTATCCCATCATTTTCAGATGTACTTCTAGGATGTGCATTACAAACCATTTTGTGACACTCACTATGCTGTCATGTTTGTGATTGCAGGCAGATTATTGGCTAAAGCAGACTGCTCACTTTCCACCCACTGAATGGGTGGAATTCATTGAATCCATTGAATCCACACAGTTAATCAGTTAATAAGCCTAGGATGTGTTTTTGGTGTCAACACTGAATCTCGACTGCAAAGATGAAGTGGTTTCCTGCTGTCAGATATGGACGGTGATATTACACACTAAGTCACTGACAAAAGTCAGTGACTTAGTGTGTCATTAGTGTGTCACACTAAGCAATGGCTTAGTGTGTCTAAGCCACTGCCTTAGAACGCAACCCTTTTATTTCCTGTTAATTACGTATTTTTTTATGTTAATTTACTGTCTTAATATATTTATAAATTGTTTAGGCTCTTGTTATCATATGCACACTATTATTATTATTATTATTATTATTATTATCATTATTATTATTATTTTATTATTACTTCTATTTTGTCATTTGATTTTTTAAATGGACCACAATGGAAATTAATTTTTTCACTTTCTTGTGTCATCCATGTATTTTTAATGTATTTACAATTAAATTATGTACTTACATTAAACTTACTAAATAAAATCACATACTCAAGCTTTTAATATAAAGATGATTTACTGCCCCTGCTAGAATGGAACGTGAGTCCAGAATGTAGTTAGCAATGTCGATTGTTCAGTTTTGTTAGCTAATATCCATATTAGTCCTATCAATGTTTCGTTTTGACGTTGTTTATCCTTGACCCAAAATACATGACCACCAGTGCTGTGTTCAAAAGATCGATCCACGATCCGATAATCGATTCACGCTCAAAAAATAAGATATCGATCCAAAAATATGTGGATCGATCTTTTCCAGGTGGCTATAGGGACTATTTTCTTTGACGCGGAAGGAGCAAAATAAAAAGCGGGTGCCGGCTAAACGAAACCGAAACTTAAGAAAGCAAGATGGCCGAAGCTGCAGAGCTAAAATCACCACCTGGAATGAAAGCTGATGTTTGGCAATACTTTGGATTCAAACGTTACGAGGACAAAGACGAACTAGACAGAACAAAAGCAGTGTGTAAACTGTGCCAAATAGAGTTAAAATATAGTGGCAATACCACCAATCTCCGCAACCACTTATCCAGGCACCACGCCGACACAGCTAAACCTGTCGCGAACCAAACAGCACTGGAAAAGGCATTTGGTGTTAAATTTCCCTCGAATTCTAAGCGTGCCTTGAGCATAACCGAGGGTCTCGGAATATTTATTAGTAAAGACCTACGACCCTACAGTGTGGTAGAAAATGCTGGATTCAAACTACTGATCAAGAGACTAGAACCACGCTATGTCCTGCCCAGTCGCAAACATCTGAGCGAAACGGTAATTCCACAAATGTATGCGAAATCAAAAGATACCCTTGCACATTCGCTGAAATATGCCGAGAGAGTGGCACTGACCTGCGACTGCTGGACCTCCAGAAATACCGTGTCTTATCTGACTATTACGTGCCATCACATTGACGAGGAATGGAGGCTAGCTTCTAGTGTTCTACAGACCAGAGCAGTTGAAACGAGCCACACTGCAAGTAATCTCGCTGATCTGCTCACCGAAGCCATACAGGAGTGGGGAATCACTGACAAAAACCCCGCAATTGTTACGGATAATGCAGCCAACATCATGAGAGCGGTGCAATTAATTTTCACATGGGCTGTTTTGCGCATCTCATCAACTTGGCATCCCAAGCAGGACTAAAAACTCCTGCTATCGCACGCTTACTAGGGCGGGTAAGGCGAATTGTGGCGTTTTTTCACCGAAGCCCCACTGCGAGCCACACACTAAAAAAAAGAGAAGCAGCAGCTCCTTCAATTGCCACAACACAAGCTCATTGTGGACGTCACGACAAGGTGGAACAGCTCCCTGGATATGCTGGGACGTTTCCTCGAGCAGCAGCCAGCCATCTCTGCAGCGCTGCTGTCACCTGACGTCCGCAGGAGGGAAAGCGATATATGCACTTTAACGGAGACAGACATCATCACCGCAGAGGACGTGGTGAAATGCCTAGGGCCAATGAAGACGGCCACGCTCGCCATCTCCGAGGAGGCATCTCCAACTATGTCCATGGTTGCACCACTGCAGTTTCAGCTTCTGAGTCAGATGACATGTACTACTGAAGACTCTTCTGTGATTAAGGAGCTCAAAACAGCAGTTCATAACAACTTGAACTCAAGGTATGTTCATTTAACATGGCTGTGTAGTAGTAGCATTGAAATGCATTAGTCTATAGTTTTTTAATATACTTGTCTGATTTTATTCACATTTTCTTACTTAGAATAGAGCAGTGATTTTAGACTGTACAATTCATACTAGTGTGTTTGCATGACTGTTCCATCTGTATGCATTTACTGTAGGCCTACCCTGCTCTATACAATGGATGCATGTTTAATCTATCTATCTGTCTGTCTGTCTGTCTGTCTGTCTGTCTGTCTGTCTGTCTGTCTGTCTGTCTGTCTGTCTGTCTGTCTGTCTGTCTGTCTGTCTGTCTGTCTGTCTGTCTATCTATCTATCTATCTATCTATCTATCTATCTATCTATCTATCTATCTATCTATCTATCTATCTATCTATCTATCTATCTATCTATCTATCTGTTCCTCTATATAGATATGAAGCCCTGACGGAGACCTTGTGTGTAGCATCATCATTGGATCCACGTTTCAACACCCTACCATTCCTGTCTGGTGAGGCACGTGATGCTGTCTTCTTGAAATTGACCTCTGAAGCTGCTCATCTGAACCCATCAACTGATGTAAGTTTGCAGATTATATAGTGTGCACATTTGAATATATTTAGACTATTTTTTTAAATTGGGCAGCAAAAGACTGAATTCAGGTTAATTTGTGTATTATTTTGTAATATTTTTCTGCATCAGGAAACTACACCAGAGCAAGAAGACATCTCCCATGGTTCAACTGATGTGGCTGTGCCTGCACCAACTCAACCAAAGAGGCAAAAAGACTCATCTGCTCTGATGGCTTTACTGGGGTCAGCCTACACACCACCAGAAACTCCACTACAAAGGAAAACTACTCCCACTGAAAGGGCTGAGGAAGAGGTCGCCACCTACAGGAAAGTACCATCTATTCCTCTTTCTCAAAATCCACTGACATGGTGGCAGGTGCATGCAGGGGATTTTCCTCTTCTGGCAGGCAAAGCAGTACCTTTGCATACCCGGGACCAGTGTTCCATCTGAGCGAGTCTTCTCAACCGCTGGAGACATTGTTAGTGCTCAAAGGAGCTGCCTCACTCCACAGCACGTAGACCAGCTCCTTTTTCTCCAGAAAAATTACAGAATTCCTGAAGACTAGGACTCTTATCAGTCAATCATAATTTCTTACATAATTTGCTGTTGTTGCTGAGCTACTGTTTTTTTTTTTTTTTGGTGGTCATGGTTGGTTAGTTCTGGTCATTATTGTTTTACTCCTGCCATGGGTATGTTACTCAACCAAAAGAGGGCCACCAACTTTTATGGTTAGATTTGGAGACAGTCAAGCATCATTTCTTAAATAATTGACCTACTGAGCTACAGTTGCTGCTGAGCTACTGTTTTTTTTTTATTATTTATTTAAAATTTCTTTGTGGTCATTGTTGTTCTGGTCATTGTTTTAATCCTGCCATGGGTATGTTATTCAACCAAGAGATGGCCACCAAGTTGACAGTTGGTGGCACCAACTGTCAAGGTTACACTCTGAGACTTATCAGTCAAGCATCATTTCTTACACAATTGCTGTGGCTGCTGAACTACTTTTTTTTTTTTTTGTGGTCAGAAACCCTGCCATGGGTATGTTATTCAACTAAAAGAGGGCCACCAAATGTCATGGTTTTGATTTAAATTTCAAATAAAACTTGGATTTTTGTTCATTCCAAAATAATTACTTTAAATTCTTGACTCTTCTCTCTGTGTGTCCCTCTTACACATACACAGATACAATCACAAACACACATGGGGCTGTTTTGTCTATGAGACAGTTTTTTTTTAAAGTGACAATCCAGCAATATGTAAATAGATCGAATCGAATCGGATCGAATCGTGGATCGAATCGGATCGTGACCTTATGAATCGGAATCGAATCGATCCTGGAAATTTGGATCGATTCCCAGCCCTAATGACCACACCAAACGGCAAAGGTCAGTTCTCCCCAGATTGTCCGTGATCGAAGTTATATGCACGCACGCAGAGCTTTTTTTCTGCCACAAACAGCAGGTGCTTCTATTTTTATACATGCACAAACAGAGATGGTGGCGGAAGACATCAAACACAGTACACTTCTCACTCATGGTAATGGCAACATTATACTTAACTAAAGTAACTAAACCAATTAAACTACAACACAATAAATCTGTAACACTAACAAGACTGTTAAACTAACATGAACCACAATAACATTAAAACCCCCCAAAACCCCTAACTTCCACAGTGCATTGCAGTGTGAAAGAAGTTACACTGTGGATAAAAACAGTATGTAGCATTTCAAAAGTCAGTATTTTTATTTATTTATTTTTCATGCATTTGTTTTATGTTTGTGAATGTAATACAGGTGAGCCATAGCTGTGTTAATAGTTTATAAATATATATAATACAGAGATATACTGTGACTTCTAATACTGCGATTTACTGCTTTTGATAAAGATGACAGTGTTTGGGGTTTTATTTTTTATTTATTAATTTTTCCTGAGTCCGCTTTGTGTTGGTGATCCTGGGAATGCCCAGCAGCCTCTGCAGCGCTTAAACTCGAAACTGGCTTATCTGTAGTCGACAGTGTAACCTGATGTGGCCGCGACTGAGTCAATACTAAAAGTTAGCGGTAACTTCTACTAAATTTTTTTTAGCGGTTTATCAGTTTAGCATTATAAAAGATAACTTTTCAGTTAGTGGTTTACTGGTTATCGAAGCTAAACTTTCGGTTAGCTGTGCCCACCACTGGTCACACCCAGGTGAAATGTGAGTGTCTAACTGGTCTTCTCCTGAAACTGGAGTCCTCAACACTGAGGCACCTGTGTGGTGTATCATTCTCAGAGAAATGCCATAGCTGAATCTCCCTCACCATACCACCATGATACTTATCGTCTGAGTCTCACTAAAACTATTGTCACACCAACATACAAGAATATTTGATGCTGCGAATGACCCACGACATGGTAGTGGCATGCCCAGTCCCCACAAATTTGTCTGAGGTCGTGAGTACTTCAGAATGAAATATACCGATTGCCCTCTGTGGTACTGAACGCAGCCAAGGAAAAAGAAAACCAAAATTCTCCAACAGCTTTTCTGAAAAAAGAAAGGAAATCAAGGTTACAGCAAAGCATGCCCACTAGGGTTATGACAACTGTCAAATTTATTAGCCTGGGGTTATAAATGATGAACTTTTACGTAAAACTCACAAAAATGACTTTTGTTTTGCCAGACCTTGAAAAAACCTCCCGCACCTAAGACAGTTTCATATTTTACATTAAAACACCTAGCGGCTCAAACACTCTTTATTATAACATATCAGTTTTACATACAATACATATGAGGAATACATGAAAATGAGTACATATAGCATTTGTCGTGTTTTTAATAGTGATTCAGATTTGTGTGTTAGTGTTAATAAATTTGCTGCTAAGATATTTGTCTGTTTTGCAAGTAGAACAAACCTCCTCCATCAACCTTACAGCTCTCTCAGCTACTATGAGTAGAGAAGCATTTCACAGCTTTGGGACACTTAAGTTTGGATACTGATGACAGCAGGACTTTATAATCTGTCTCTGAATAGTGTTGGTTAGAAAACCAGGCCCGCGACCATGTAGTTGCAATGAAATCGCAAGTTACCCTCAGCTGTTCTCACCACTTTGCAAGAAGGAAAAATGCAATAAGTGCTAAAATTCCTCATGAGTTCCACCTGGCATTGTGAAGTGATGGCAGCTTGTGTCATTTGATGTGAGGCCATTTTTCCTCCATTTTGTAAAACTTGTATGCTTCACAAAGCTCAAAAAGGAATTTAAAATCATGTCTCCAGTCAAGGTTCTCATATTCTGGAATCACTTCTGTGCCCATGTGTGCATTTTGCAAGTCATCATACTGTTCCAAAATCTCATCAATAAACTCATAGTTAATGTTAGGTGACCGTGACCGTATAGGAAAAAAGAAGTCCAACACGTCGCAGAACAAGATCAAGAATGTGGTGCTGGCAGCCGATGTACTGAGGTTCATCGAATCCCTTGTGTCAAAATGTTCTCTGAAGTCTGGCTACAACACAATTTTTGTGACCAGTATTGTCTGCTGTTGTGTCAGAGATGATCATCTGAATACTGTTCTGTTGTGTGTTGGGGGGTGTGGCTGGATATTTTGGTGTTCTTTTCTTTTCTTTGCTCTTCAGGTGGCATGGAAACTGATTTGTCTGTGGAGAAGGTGCTGGCTGAAGAGTCCTCACCCTCATCAACATCATGTGTAGCACCTGTGACTGGTGCTCACATGCAACCTTAAAGACTTTCAGCTGAAGCAGATAATTGGATGGCGTTCTGCATTTAAGGCATGTGTGATTCAAGCAGAACTGCCGGGAACTCGACCTTGTGATGTTCGTTTGTGAGACGCTGAGGACCGCGCCTGGGTTTGACACATCGAGCCCGTGAAGCAAGGAAGGGTGAGGACACATGCTGTCAGCACACATCAAAGGTGATTAAGTATTTGACTAATTGTTGATAGTAACTTGGTGTTTTGTTACACAGTATACTTGAATTGTGATGAGAATTGTGCAGCTTGCTTCTCACTGCTGTGGCGTGCGGATAATTGATCCTCCACCTGTTGTGAGAAGCTACTCATTTGCATAAAGTTAAAAAAGATACAGACCTGAATGTGTTGCTGATAGCGTGTGTCTTTTGAAAGATATTGTTGTAACTGTTGACTTACCTCACCTCTTCTTTGCTTCACAGAGAGTCAGTTTGTCGTGTCCACCTGGGGGTGTTTGGCGGTGGTAGTGGGTCCAGGAGCGCCGGGCTTTGATCCTTACGGGCGCTGGAGAGCGTGCCAACAGTCACTCCACCAGAGGGACGCTTTTTAAGTTCTTGCACTTTATTATGCACTAATGGGTGTAATAAATACATTGTTTTGTTATTGGAACCGCTTTCTGGTTATTTTTAGCGCTGGGTTCCGTCTGACGCAGGTCCGCTCCTCAACCCGCGTCGACACATAACACTGTTCCATGCATTGTACTCATCAAGCAGGTCCTATCTTGGTATATAGATGTCTGCAGTGGTTCTACTGTCACAAGCCAAAATGCCAAGTTGTAATGTTCTTCTGTCATTTTTCAAGTACACAACTTGGTACTCCTTATTGTCAATTTTCTTACCATCAAAATGCAAACAAAATTTCTCTTCAGAGATCAGTGTTGGGGAAAGTGTAGTGACACGGACCCACAACAGGGGGCGCAAATGAACGGTCAATAGATGAGCCAAAAGGTAACAATTTAATGTTGTGAATGTGCACAACGAATATACAGACAATCTCAGAATCTGATAGCAGTCAATACACAAAGGTGACGTGTGGGCAGGCTCGAGGATAGAAGACGTCTGTCCTGAGAAGTGCCGGAACCACATGATTTCCGCCGCCACCGAACCTGGTGAATACTGGAGCCGCCAAGTCCCGAATTCCCAGGTGATCACCGTCCCCGACTGTCCGATCTGGTACTTCACAGGTAGATGATATCTCGGCAGCGAGGTGGAGATGACATCCAGCTTTTATGGAGTGATGAAATGATGGGTGACAGCTGTCATGAGTTGATGTGTGACAGCTGTCACTCCCGGTTGTGTCCGTGGCGGCAGCTCCCTCTCGTGCCTGAAGCCCGCACTTCAGGCAGGGCGCCCTCTGGTGGTGGGCCAGCAGTACCTCCTCTTCTGGCGGCCCACACAACAGGACCCTCCCCTCAACGGGCGCCTCCTGGCGCCCGACCAGGCTTGTCCGGGTGACGTCGGTAGAAGTCGGCCAGGAGGTCCGGGTCCAGGATGAAGCTCCTCTTCACCCGAGGAGCATTCTTCAGGTCCATACCCCTCCCAGTCCACCAGATACTGAAACCCCCGGCCCTTCCGATGGACATCCAGGAGCCTGCGAACCATCCATGCAGGCTCCCCATCGATGATCCGGGCAGGAGGCGGCGCCGGTCCAGGAGCACAGAGGGGTGAGGTGTGGTGTGGCTTGATCCGGGAAACATGAAAAACCGGGTGGACCCGCAGTGAAGCTGGGAGCTGGAGCTTCATTGCGGCCGGACTGAGGACTTTGAGGATCTTGAATGGACCAATATACCTGTCCTTGAGTTTGGGTGAGCCCACTTGGAGGGGGATGTCCTTCGTTGAAAGCCACACCTCCTGCCAGGGCTGGTAAGCAGGGGCCGGGGAATGCCGGCAGTCTGCATGGGCCTTAGCCCTGGTCCGGGCCTTCAACAAGGCAGAACGGGCGGTGCGCCACACCCGACGGCATCTTCGCAGGTGGGCCTGGACCGAGGGTACACCGACCTCTCCCTCCACCACGGGGAACAATGGGGGCTGGTACCCCAGACACACCTCAAATGGGGAGAGGCCGGTGGCAGAGGACACCTGGCTGTTATGGGCGTACTCGATCCAGGCCAGATGGTGACTCCAGGCCGATGTGTGTGCGGATGTAACACAGCGGAGGGCCTGTTCAAGTTCTTGGTTGGCCCGCTCTGCCTGTCCATTCGTCTGAGGGTGATACCCGGACGAGAGGCTCACGTTGGCCCCCAGTTCTCTGCAGAAACTCCTCCAAACCTGTGAGGAGAACTGAGGACCACGGTCCGAGACAATGTCAGTTGGTATCCCATGCAGACGTACGACGTGGTGGACCAGGATGTCTGCTGTCTCCTGGGCTGTAGGGAGCTTCGGGAGGGCCACGAAGTGGGCCGCCTTGGAGAAACGGTCCACTATCGTGAAGATGGTAGTCATGCCCTGGGACGGCGGGAGGCCCGTGACAAAGTTCAGGCCAATGTGAGACCAGAGGCGACGAGGCACCGGAAGCGGTTGCAGAAATCCTTGTGTCTTGGAGTGGTCTGCCTTGCCCCTGGCACAGGTGGTGCAGGCCTGGACATACTCCCAGACGTCAGCCTCCATGGACGCCCACCAGAAGCGCTGCCGGACAACTGCCACGGTCCTACGCACCCCTGGATGACAGGAGAGCTTGGACCCGTGACAGAAGTCCAAGACTGCAGCTCTGGCCTCTGGTGGGACGTATAAACGGTTCTTTGGTCCAGTTCTGGGGTCCGGGCTCCGTGCCAGGGCCTCCCGGACGGTCTTCTCCACGTCCCAGGTGAGGGTGGCCACGATAGTGGACTCCGGAATGATGGGCTCCGGTGGATCCGACAGCTCAGTCTTGACCTCATCTTCATGCACCCGGGAAAAGGCATCCGATCTCTGGTTCTTGGTCCCGGGGCAGTAGGTGATTCGGAAGTCAAAACGCCCGAAGAACAGTGACCAGCGGGCTTGCCTGGGGTTCAGCCGCTTGGCGGTCCTGATATACTCCAGGTTCCGATGGTCAGTGAAAACCGTGGACGGCACAGACGCTCCCTCCAACAGGTGTCTCCACTCCTCAAGAGCCTCTTTCACCGCAAGGAGTTCTCGATTGCCGACGTCATAGTTCCGTTCAGCTGGGGTCAACCTGCGAGAAAAGTAGGCACACGGGTGAAGAACCTTATCGGTCTCTCCGCTCTGGGATAGCACGGCTCCTATCCCTGAGTCAGAGGCGTCCACTTCAACCACGAACTGGCGGCTAGGGTCGGGCTGCACCAGAACTGGTGCAGACGAGAACCGGCGTTTCAACTCCTTGAACGCGGCTTAGCACCGATCCGACCAGGTGAAGGGGACTTTTGGAGAGGTCAGGGCTGTCAGGGGGCTAACTACCTGACTGTAGCCCTTAATGAACCTCCTGTAGAAATTTGCGAAGCCGAGGAACTGTTGCAGCTTCCTACGGCTTGTTGGTTGGGGCCAATCTCTCACCGCCGAAACCTTGGCCGGATCAGGGGCGACGAAGTTGGAGGAGATGATGAACCCCAGGAAGGACAAAGAGGTGCGGTGAAACTCACACTTCTCACCCTTCACAAACAGCCGGTTCTCCAACAACCGCTGCAGGACCTGACGTACATGCTGGACATGAGTCTCAGGGTCCGGGGAAAAGATGAGTATGTCATCCAGATATACGAAGACGAATCGGTGCAGGAAGTCCCGCAAGACGTCATTAACCAAAGCTTGGAACGTCGCGGGGGCGTTAGTGAGGCTGAATGGCATGACCAGGTACTCAAAATGACCTAATGGGGTGTTAAATGCCGTCTTCCATTCGTCTCCCTTCCGGATCCGAACCAGGTGATACGCATTCCTAAGGTCCAGTTTGGTGAAAATTTGGGCTCCATGCAGGGGCGTGAACACTGAATCCAACAGGGGTAAAGGGTATCGATTACGAACCGTTATGTCGTTCAGCCTCCTGTAATCAATGCATGGACGGAGTCCGCCATCTTTCTTGCCCACAAAAAAGAAACCTGCACCCATTGGGGAGGTGGAATTCCAGATCAGCCCGGCAGCTAATGAGTCCCGGATGTAGGTCTCCATTGATTCGCGCTCAGGACGTGAGAGGTTGTACAGCCTGCTGGACGCGTACTCAGCGCCCGGGACCAAATCAATGGCACAATCGTACGGACGGTGCGGGGGAAGGGTGAGCGCCAGATCCTTGCTGAAGACGTCAGCAAGGTCGTGGTACTCAACCGGCACCGCCGTCAGATTGGGAGGGACTTTAACCTCCTCATTAGCATTTACACCAGGAGGAACCGAGGATCCTAAACACTTCCGGTGGCAGGTTTCGCTCCACTGAGTCACAACCCCAGACGGCCAATCAATCCGGGGATTGTGTTTAATCATCCATGGGAAGCCCAAAATCACGCGGGAGGTAGAAGGAGTTACAAAAAACTCAATCTCCTCCCGGTGATTCCCAGACACTACCAGGGTTACAGGTAGTGTCTTGTGTGTGATAAAAGGGAGAAGAGTGCCATCTAGTGCTCGCACCTTCACTGGCGAAGAAAGCGCCACCAGAGGGAGCCCTACCTCCCTTGCCCATCTGCTATCCAGCAGATTCCCTTCTGACCCCGTGTCCACCAGTGCTGGGGCTTGAAGGGTTAAATCCCCGCTCAGGATTTTAACTGGGAGTCGTGTTGACAGATGTGTATGACCCACATGAATGTTTTGACCCCCCCTCAGCCCAGTCTCTAAGGGCGGGCATTTGTGTTTTGACCGTTTGAGGCAGTCTCTCTGCTGATGCTCACTCGAGCCGCAGACAAAACACTCCCCGCGGACCAGCCTCCTCTGTCTGAATGTGGCCCTGCTCGTGTCCCTAGCACCGTCAGCAGGGGGAGCTGTAGCCACACGGAGCGCTGTGGCTGTGGAGCGTGGTGAAGACGGCTCTCTTTCGGACCCGGGAGGAAGAGGGACGGCTTGTGCCTGACCATGCCCTTCGCCTTGCTCCCGTCGGCGTTCTTCTAACCGATTGTCCAATCGTATAACCAAATCGATAAGCTCAGCCAAATCCCGCGGTTCCTCCTTAGCCACCAGGTGCTCCTTCAGGACCGACGACAGTCCGTTTATGAAGGCAGCGCGGAGCGCAGTCATATTCCAGCCGGATCTCGCAGCCGTGATGCGGAAGTCAACAGCATATTCGGCTGCGCTGCGGCGCCCCTGTCTCATTGACAGCAGAATGGTAGACGCGGTTTCGCCTCTGTTAGGGTGATCAAAAACAGTTCTGAGCTCACTCACAAACCCAGTATAAGAGGCGAGGAGCCGTGAACGCTGTTCCCAAAGCACTGTAGCCCAAGCGCGTGCCTAGCCTCGAAGCAAATTAATCACGTAAGCCACCTTGCTGGCGTCAGACTCGTACATCACGGGACATTGTGCAAAGACGAGCGAACACTGCATAAGAAAGTCCGCGCACGTCTCCACACAACCTCCGTACGGCTCTGGGGGGCTTATGTATGCTTCAGGGGATGGTGGGGGGGGGGGTCGTTGAATGACCAGTGGAATGTCTGTATTCGGCACCGGGTCGGCAGGAGGAGGAGCTGCAGCAGCGCCCTGAGCGCGCGCTTCCACCTGCGCTGTGACAGCCTCCATCCTGCGATTAAGGATGACGTTTTGCTCGGTTATCAGGTCCAGCCGAGCGGTAAAGGCGGTGAGGATGTGCTGCAACTCACCAATCATGCCTCCAGCCGACGCCTGCGCACCCTGCTCTTCCATTGGCTGTCCAACAGATGGTTGACGCCCCTCGGGATCCATCACGGTGGCCGAGATATCCTGTTGGGGAAAGTGTAGTGACACGGACCCACAATAGGGGGCGCAAATGAACGGTCAATAGATGAGCCAAAAGGTAACAATTTAATGTTGTGAATGTGCACAACGAATATACAGACAATCTCAGAATCTGATAGCAGTCAATACACAAAGGTGACATGTGGGCAGGCTCGAGGATAGAAGACGTCTGTCCTGAGAAGAACCGGAACCACACGATTTCCACTGCCACCGAACCTGGTGAATACTGGATCCCGAAGTCCCGAATTCCCAGGTGATCACCGTCACCGACTGTCGGATCTGGTACTTCACAGGTAGATGATATCTCGGCAGCGAGGTGGAGATGACATCCGGCTTTTATGGAGTGATGAAATGATGGGTGACAGCTGTCATGAGTTGATGTGTGACAGCTGTCACTCCCGGTTGTGTCCGTGGAGGCAGCGCCCTCTCGTGCCTGAAGCCCGCACTTCAGGCAGGGTGCCCTCTGGTGGTGGGCCAGCAGTACCTCCTCTTCTGGCGGCCCACACAACAATCAGTTCCATGAGGCGGTTCTTAACTTGTTCTGCATCTCTGATTGTTCGACGCCAGACAACAGACTGTGATGGTGTTGGGAAACTAACTCCATCTTCAGTCAGACTTTGAAGCACCTGTGACGCTTTTCTGGTTGACAAAGAGTGTTTCGACACCAGTTTGGCAGCAGACTTTCTTGAGTGGCATGTTTATGTTTATCTATAAATGGACTGCATTTATATAACTGGTAAATGGACTGCATTTATATAGCGCTTTTCCATCTGCATCAGACGCTCAAAGCACTTTACAATTATGCCTCACATTTACCCCAATGTCAGGGTGCTGCCATACAAGGCGCTCACTACACACCGGGAGCAATAGGGGATTAAAGGCCTTGCCCAAGGGCCCTTAGTGATTTTCCAGTCAGGTGGGAATTTGAAACCATGATCTTCTGGACTCAAGCCCAACACCTTAACCACTAGACCATCACCTCCCCCATCATCTATTTTACCTTTATTTTTTATTTATTTTAATTACTGTTTAATAATATATTTTAGCAATATTTATTTGTATATATTTGCTTGTTATTTCTTGATACTTGTTAATTCTTTTCTTGTTACGTTATTTTTAAACAGTATTGTGTAAACTCGTATATTTTTTAAAAGTGATGTGGTGCTAGGTGCGGGAGGTTTTTTCATGATCCAATGAAATAAAGTTCAAAAAAGTGATCTATGGGTAAAAGTTCATAAAATGCAACATCAGGAAAATGAAAGTTTTGAAAAAAGTTTTGTAGTCATAACCCTAATGCCCATGTGCACAAACATGTGCTCGCCCACTTGCCCACACTGAGCATAATTGAGTGTCTGTTGATAACAGAAACAGCATGTTGGCAGGAGAGCTGCTTTTGTACATGTAGACACAAGAAGACTTGCAGAAGGAATGAAAAAGCACAGCACTTGGCACAGTACTGATTATTGCTTCCAGTTGCTGAGCTGATGGCATGAACAATCTTGCCACAAGTTGGGAGAGATCACGTCAACAGTTTTTTTTCCATCCAGTGATTCTCACAACCTCCGTGATCAGTCACACGCTCTTCTCACGATTGGTCTGGAGATTCCCCTAATTTTAGGTTGTGGGAAAGTTGTAACCTGGTTGTATTTTTGGTCTGACCTGTCTCTAAACAACTGCTCATGTCATACAAAGTAATTCCAGATGAGACCTAGTATCAAAGACATGTAGCCATTGCCTTAGGTCACTGGTTAGCGTCCAATTCTCACAGCCATACAGTAAGGCAAGAAGAACCAAGACCCTAAAGACCTGGATCTTCATTGTCCTGTAAAGACAGCAACATGTCCAACCTCATGACTCTTCCCAGATGTCTTCCAATCTCAAAAACTGAGAAGCCAGAGACACGAAAGTCACTGTAGCGTAAACAAATCTCTCTCCAAGTTCAACACCTTTGCTGCATACAGGCACACTTCTGATGGCATGAAATACTTCATTTCTAACTCTGGTGAAACCTCACTGGATTTGAAAATCATTTTTGATGCCTTTTCTCTCTTTTGATCATCTCTGCTGCCTGTCTTTCTTTCACACCCACAAATGAAGATTACATGCCACTTTCCAAGGTCAGGTGCTTCCATTCACATCACTATACAAAAATCGAACTCTATCCAGAGAACACTGGAAGGAAACGCTCATACACAGAATATGCAAGAATTTCTGAATGTGTTATCAAAGTGAGGAGTCAGAAATGCCAATGAAACATTTCTGCATCCACTGCAGCAGTGTGGTGCAGCAGAGCTGTCACTGCGACCTGTCCCATGAGCGAGCCCCTCAGCCTAACTCACCCAGCTCATCTCACAATAGTCCATCTCTTAATCGACTGGCACATGCTGCAACAACACTGCTGGGAGATGCCATAAATTCTCCACGCTTGTTAGCATTACAGTAATCTGTGCTCACAGTCAGCGAGCTCAATGACTTTTCAGAACTGGACTTACTTCTGCCAAATGGCCGGCTGCCTCCTCCACTGCCATGTTTCTCTGCAGCTGAAAGTGTGAAACCTGAGCACTCAACTACTGTACCGGCTAGCCCTATAGCCTAGGAGCTAGGGAGAGGGATGGGGGCAAGATAGTGAGGGGTTGGACAGAAGGAGAGAGAACAAGAGAGAGAGACAGGAAAGGGAATCGAATACTGTGTGACAGGGTGGGGGAGAGGGTTGAGGAAAGACAGGGAGAGTTGAGTGTTTGTATATGTGTGAGTGAGTGAGTGAGTGAGATAGACAGAAGCATGGAGACAGAGAGAGAGAGAGAGAGATAGTAGCATTATGTCACAGCTAAAAATACCTGGCTTGCAGTGAGAAAGTCCAGAACCTAGAAGGGTTTTGGAGCTAATATCACAACAACCCACTCTGAAATAACAAGAGATCAGACAACACTAAACAGAGTACGTGACGTTGTGCGTGAAAGTCACGGACACTTAAAGGTATACTGCCAATGGGTTTTTTAAGATTTAAGTCATAAAAACTATTTTCTTTGGCACCACTATAATTATATTCCTCAGCATTTAGATAAGAGATTCATAATATGATATTGCCAATATGATCAAACCTCATGCTGTCTGGAAACAATTTGGAATTCCAACCCCTGAGGGGGAGAAATTCAAGGGATTAGATGCTATGACCGACATTTGGTAGATTTGGAAGTAATTTGCAAGAAATCTGATGGATGTTAACGTAAGATAAGTCACAGGTAATCTGAAAACCTCACGTATGCACACACGCACTTTCTCCTATAATAAGTCTGCATGATGGCAATGAAGGAAAAGACAACATTCACTGAATTTCCCCCCAGATAAATATGTCCTTTTCACTAAAATGAGCTCTAATTTTGTAACATGTTACAAAATAAACCTACAATATAATGCTTGGATTTCAGCAGAAACTAAATTTTCCTCAATTTTGTAAATTTTGAAAGGCCTTATAACTTTAAAGAACAGCAAGAAAAAAAATTTCTATTAGCCGTATTTTACACAGAAAGTTAATAGTGTGGAGTCTGCAACCATCAGTATAATCTCTGTGACAACACCCAAAGGTTTTCTGAAGAGTGGGTTTGAAGCTTAAATAGAACAGCTCCAAAGGCCACCATCTTGGCAGTACCTGGCTGCCATCGTACCCTACCTCTTTATACCACTTACTCCACAAAAGTGTGTGAATCAAACACCTAAACCAAGGCCAGCCTTGGCTAGGCTAGCTTGTTTATTAACTCAGAGATCGGCATGATAAATAAAGCTCAGAACACGTAGTCCATCTGGAGTTAACAAACAAGCTAAAGCTATTAGGTCAATCTTGGTTCGGGTATTTGATTCACACCTTAGCAACCATGGATGTTAGTACCATCACCAAGCTATGTAAACCTCCTAATTAATGCTAACATATAAATTAAATAATACTAAAATTTCACTGAAGCACCAACGTTTTAGATCCATTAATACAATTAACCACACAGAAAGCCACATTATTTCAGACATTTGTAATAAAATGCTAAGAAAGAACAAACATGGCGGAGTCCACAGCAGCTAGCAGTGGCTATTTACATTCTACACACATTAGCTGTCACTCAAAGTGACCATGCCATTAATTTTTCATAAACCTTTGGGTTAAAATAGCTGTGAGTGATGAATTATATGCTTTTGGAGCCAACCTCAAGTTACCATTCAAGCAAATGCACAATTTGGCACTTCCGCATTAGCTTCATTTTTCAGTACTAGAGGTTGCTGCTTGTTTAAAAATCCAAAACTAAATGTAACTTCCTATAAACTTGAAAAGAAAAAGATGAACATAGATTTATTAGATGCATTTCCACTGTGTAGATGTGATAGAGAGCACTGGGTTTTTGGGAAGTAGCACCACACCACCATAACTGCTTTTAAGATTCTGCATTCGTCTAATGCATTAAACACATGAATATAAACAGCTTTAAGTCTTTGGCTATATTAAAGTTGAACTTTTTCACAACCCTGGTCATATGTAAACATTGCTAGCAATCAGTGAGTGCTGTAAATTCCAAATTTCTTTTGTTGTCCTGTTCCTGTCTATGTCCCCCTTGGCAAGGGGGCATGGACTGCTTAGAGACTATGTAGGCGTGACCCACAGAGCACAGAGCAGATCACTGTGTGTCTTGCAGATGAAACAGCCATCCAAATATGGAATTCGGTTCATTTTTCTAGACTTCAGGCATGTAGCTTGTATAATGCTCTCAGAATGAAAAAAGTAGTTCATCCCCTCCACTATGTTAATGCAATAACTCAAAAACAATCAATTCCAACATCTTGTAATGAACCAAATTAAAAGGACATTTAATGGGTATTAACTGTTAGATGCTGGTTAGCTTCATCCAGGGGGAGGACATAGAGACTGTTGGATAGTTTCAAATACCTGTGTTCACCTCAACAACAAACTGGACTGGACTCACAACACTGATGCCCTGTACAAGAAAGGCCAGAACTGCCTCCACCTCCTGAGGAGACTGAGATCCTTTGGACTGAGCAGGCCTCTGCTTAAGACCTTCTATGACTCTGTTGTAGCCTCTGCTCTCCTCTATGCTGTCATCTGTTGGGCCCCGGGCAGTACAGAGAGGGAGAGAAAGAGACTGAATAAGCTGGTCAGGAAGTCCAGCTCTGTCGTGGGCTGTCCTCTGGACTCTCTGGAGGAGGTGGCTGAGAGGAGGGTGTTAGCCAAGTTCAAATCCATCATGGACAACTCCTCTCACCCTCTGCACCGGACTGTAGTGGAGCTGACCAGCTCGTTCAGTGACAGACTGAGTCACCCTCAGTGCAAGAAGGAACAATACCGCAGGTCGTTCCTCCCTGCTGCTGTTAGACTGTACAATAACACTGTGAAATAACCACATGCAATAATATGTCCACAAATCATGTGCAATAACAACTCGTTTACAAATCCCAGTACTAATGTCACCTTATCACATCTAAATTCCACTTCACATATTGTAAATACGCTGCTCCTATCTATTTTTCCAATTCCAATCATGTTTATATGAGGTCTCTTAGATAATAAACCGACCCTTTTATTTATTTTTTTTAACTATATGGATTTGAATGACGTGCGATTACACCAATCATGCTTGAACCCTCGTGTGCATGCGTGAGTTTTTTCACGCGTCGGTGACGTCATTTCCCTGTGGGCAGGCCTTGAGTGAGATGTGGTCCAGCCCTCTCGGCTGAATTCCTTTGTTTCACACGCTGCTCGAGACGGCGCGCGTTGCTTTATCAAATTTTTTTCTGGACCTGTGAGGAATATCCGAATGGACACTATTCGAGAAATTAAGCTGGTTCTCGGTGAAAAGTTTAACGGCTGATGAGAGATTATGGGGTGTTTCTGACGCTGTAAGGACTTCCCATGCAGCGGGACGTCGTGTAGCGCTTCCAGGCGCCGTCGTCGGCCTGTTTTGACCTGAAACCATCCTAATTTAAGGCTTAATTCACCCAGGACGTCGCGAGAGAACAGAGAAGATTCAGAAGAGGCCGGCATGAGGACTTTATGCGGACATTCCACTGTTTAAGGACGTTTTTTAATGAAAGACGTGCGCGCAAATTCGCCGAGTCGTTTCCCTGACGACTCGGCAAATCTGTGTGCGCCGCGACAGGAAAAACACCTCCGTGTTGAAAACCATTTGTAAAATTCAGGCGGCTTTTGATGGATTTCAACAAGTGAGTAACTGAGAAATTGTTTAACAGCTTGGGCATGTTCCAACTTGCCCGTTAAGGTTTCCAACGGAGGTGTTTTTCCTGACCTGTCCCCCCGTGGACGGGTCCGGCCTGACACGTGACTCTGCCCGCACGTTCTTTCATTACAAAATGTCCGTTAACAATGGAATGTCCGAATAAACTCCTCATGCCAACTTCTTCTGAAAGTTCTCTGTTCTCTGACGACGTACTGGGTCAACAGAGCCTGAAATGTGGAAGTTTTCAACTTGAAATGGCGAGACGCTGCCGCCTCGAAGTGCAGATCGCCGTCAGGCGCCGTGAGCTGTCCTTACGGCGACGCTACCAGACCAAAATCTCTCATCAGCCGTTAAATTTTTTACCGAAAACCAGCTGAATTTATCGAATGGTGTCCACTCAGTTGTGCCTTACAGTTTTGAAAAAATTTTGATCAAACAAATCAGCAGTCTCTGAGCCATTCCTAAACAATGAAAAAATCGATGAGAGGGTGGGCGACTCCTCACTCAAAGACTGCCCACAGGTGAATGACGTAACCGACAGGCGTGAAAAAACTCTCGCATGCCCATGAGGGTTCAAGCATGTCTGATGTAATCACACGTGATTCAAATCCATATGGTTTTTGAAAAAAATAATAAGGTCGGATACTTTTCTAATAGACCTCGTATATGCATATGTACTTATATATGTACTTACACACACACACACATATATGTGTACGAGGTCTGTTAGAAAAGTATCGTACATTTTTATTTTTTTCAAAAACGTGATGGATTTGAATCACGTGTGCTTGCATGAGCCAACCTTGAACCTTTGTGCGCATGCGGGAACTTTTTTACGCCTGTCGATTGCGTCATTTGCTGGTAAGCAGCCTTTGTGTGAGGAAGTGTGTAGCGCTCTCGGCGGATTTTCATTGCAAGGAAAATGGTGGAACGACTGGAGCAGCACTTTTCTACTTTTCCTAACAGACCTCGTATATATATATATATATATATATATATATATATATATATATATATATATATATATATATATATATATTCTATTTCTACCTCATTTTCTTACTTTATTGTATTGCTACAAGTATTATTATTGCTTATCCTTGCACACGCTGTTTGATGCACATTTTCGTCTACTCGCACCCATCTTGTGTGTTTTTTAAGAGCTGACGTAACATGTGGATTTCTCCACTGTGAGATCAATAAAGTCTTATCTTATCTCTTAATGCATCAGTTCAATCCAAAATGCACTTTGTAAATATATCATAGAGCTGTTTAACACCTGGTGGACATGTCTTTTCTTGCATCAGAGAATATTATCACATGCATGATGGAAGTTTTGAGATTGACAGAAGCTGCATGTAGTTTGAAATTAGTTTCTTTCATTTCCAAAGCCAAGGTCTGGTGGCTACCAAGGCCATTGCTTCTTGTGTCATAGCAATCTAAAACAAGCCCTTATAGCAGAAGCCATAGTGCATAGTTACACAACTGTGGGACTTTGGAGATATTACCCATGAGATTCCATATATATATATATATATATATATATATATATATATATATATATAGCAGACTACATTGGATACAGCATGTGGGAGAAGTATAGATAAACAAAAGCAAGATAAGCGAGCAAATGTCATGGTGAAGTGGACAAACTGCAGGCCGATTAGTATTGTGGAAGATGTCTGAGGAACGTTCTTAGAATAAGCCTCCTAAAGATGCACCATGAAAAGCAGAATACACAAGCTGTATAAATATAACACAATGCTAAAATACCCTTGGCCGTATGAGCATGTACCCTTTAACGGCATCTGCAGGAGGGTGTGCGTCTGCCCATACGTGAAGTTTTGAAAAGACCGGAAGTTGCCTTTATTCGCGTGTGATGCGTGTGTACACCGACATCCGCGAGATGTCTTGTAAATCACTCCAGAGGTGTTATCAAGTCATAGATGTACACATGCAGCAGTTTTGGAGCAGATTCCACTATGCTGAATTAGCAGCCAGAGAGAGACCAGCCAGTGACGCCATGGTGCCTCTCTTCTCTGACTGGCTGTCACCCCCCACCCCTAAAAAAGCGTATTTGTATGATTCATAGCATAAAAACAGAAAATAGAATGTGACCTTTTGACCTCTTAAAATAGGTCAAGGTTAGCCAAAGTCTGTGTCCTATGAATGTTCCCTGTGAATTTGAAGACCCTGGCAGTAATAGGACTGGACGTATGCTGAGCACAGACAGACAGACAGACAGACGCAAAGCCTTCACAATACCCGATGGCCATATTTTGAAGGCCTCAGATAAAAAGGAGAGGACTACAAAAGTGGGGATGTTACAACATGCACCAACTGTTGCTCCCCCTGGAGACTGTTGGGAATTGCTGGGTCAGCTACTTATTTGTTTAGGAAGTTGCTATTTGTATGTAACCATAATCATATCGTGAAATTCTATTGATATGGAGCATCTCTCTCACTGGTCTACGTACTTGTACATGTATTTACTATATATATATATATATATATATATATATATATATATATATATATATGTGTGTGTGTGTGTGTGTGTGTGTGTCTAATTGTAAAACTTGATTAAAAAGTTATATGTACTGTATTTTGAACAATATAGCTCCTTTAAATAAGAAATGCCAAAGTCTAAAACTAAACTACCACAACCAAAAGTAAGTCTAAAAACAAACTGAGATCAATTTAACGTCACTTGGTAACTACATATTACGCCCAAATAAAGTGGCACCACAGTCTGAGTGAACACTGCGTAACAGGGTAAAGTTCAGTTCCAGCAACAACTTCTTGTCAAAATCCTTGACCTATACCCCAAATCTCTGTGTGTTCACTCGCAAGCATTCGACCTTGGACATGGCACAAAGTTTTTATCAGTTGTCACACCAAGTACTTTTCAATACTGTGATGGCTACATGATAATCTAAACAAATGCTTCATGAAGCAAACTTGCCTGAACACAGTAATGTCAGGTTTAAACTGTCACATTTAAGTGACAGTCAGAATCAAATACCAAAATTCCGAGTTTTGTTTTTTTTTTTCTTAAAGGAATACTGCCACTGGGTTTTTAAAGATTTAAGTCATCAAATCAAATCAATTTTATTTATATAGCGCCAAATCACAACAAACAGAGCAGAAGAGAGCAGAGATCAATCACTAATGATTAAATGCAGAGTGGTGCATACAGAGCAAAAAGAGAAAGAAACACTCAGTGCATCATGGGACCCCCCAGCAGTCTAAGTCTATAGCAGCATAACTAAGGGATGGTTCAGGGTCACCTGATCCAGCCCTAACTATAAGCTTTAGCAAAAAGGAAAGTTTTAAGCCTAATCTTAAAAGTAGAGAGGGTGTCTGTCTCTCTGATCCGAATTGGGAGCTGGTTCCAGAGGAGAGGAGCCTGAAAGCTGAAGGCTCTGCCTCCCATTATACTCTTACAAACCCTAGGAACTACAAGTAAGCCTGCAGTCTGAGAGCAAAGCGCTCTATTGGGGTGATATGGTAATATGAGGTCCCTAAGATAAGATGGGACCTGATTATTCAAAACCTTACAAGTAAGAAGAAGAATTTTAAATTCTATTCTAGAATTAACAGGAAGCCAATGAAGAGAAGCCAATATGGGTGAGATATGCTCTCTCCTTCTAGTCCCCGTCAGTACTCTAGCTGCAGCATTTTGAATTAACTGAAGGCTTTTCAGGGAACTTTTAGGACAACCTGATAATAATGAATTACAATAGTCCAGCCTAGAGGAAATAAATGCATGAATTAGTTTTTCAGCATCACTCTGAGACAAGACCTTTCTAATTTTAGAGATATTGCGCAAATGCAAAAAAGCAGTCCTACATATTTGTTTAATATGCACACTGAATGACATATCCTGATCAAAAATGACTCCAAGATTTCTCACAGTATTACTAGAGGTCAGGGTAATGCCATCCAGAGTAAGGATCTGGTTAGACACCATGTTTCTAAGATTTGTGGGGCCAAGTACAATAACCTCAGTTTTATCTGAGTTTAAAAGCAGGAAATTAGAGGTCATCCATGTCTTTATGTCTGTAAGACAATCCTGCAGTTTAGCTAATTGGTGTGTGTCCTCTGGCTTCATGGACAGATAAAGCTGGGTATCATCTGCGTAACAATGAAAATTTAAGCAATGCTGTCTAATAATACTGCCTAAGGGAAGCATGTATAAAGTGAATAAAATTGGTCCTAGCACAGAACCTTGTGGAACTCCATAATTAACCTTAGTCTGTGAAGAAGATTCCCCATTTACATGAACAAATTGTAATCTATTAGATAAATATGATTCAAACCACCGCAGCACAGTGCCTTTAATACCTACGGCATGCTCTAATTTCTGTAATAAACTTTTATGGTCAACAGTATCAAAAGCAGCACTGAGGTCTAACAGAACAAGCACAGAGATGAGTCCACTGTCTGAGGCCATAAGAAGATCATTTGTAACCTTCACTAATGCTGTTTCTGTACTATGATGAATTCTAAACCCTGACTGAAACTCTTCAAATAGACCATTCCTCTGCAGATGATCAGTTAGCTGTTTTACAACTACCCTTTCAAGAATTTTTGAGAGAAAAGGAAGGTTGGAGATTGGCCTATAATTAGCTAAGATAGCTGGGACAAGTGATGGCTTTTTAAGTAATGGTTAATTACTGCCACCTTAAAAGCCTGTGGTACATAGCCAACTAATAAAGATAGACTGAT
Organism: Thalassophryne amazonica; assembly: GCF_902500255.1. Lineage (NCBI taxonomy): Eukaryota > Metazoa > Chordata > Actinopteri > Batrachoidiformes > Batrachoididae > Thalassophryne > Thalassophryne amazonica. The sequence continues at coordinate 40,797,521 of NC_047120.1, read as the reverse complement.
CATATTTAAGATCGAAGCATTAATTAATGGTAGGGCTTCCTTGAGCAGCCTGGTAGGAATCGGGTCTAATAGACATGTTGATGGTTTGGAGGAAGTAACTAATGAAAATAACTCAGACAGAACAATCAGAGAGAAAGAGTCTAACCAAATACCGGCATCACTGAAAGCAGCCAAAGAGAACGATATGTCTTTGGAATGGTTATGAGTAATTTTTTTCTCTAATAGTTAAAATTTTATTAGCAAAGAAAGTCATGAAGTCATTACTAGTTAAAGTTAAAGGAATACTTGGCTCAATAGAGCTCTGACTCTTTGTCAGCCTGGCTACAGTGCTGAAAAGAAACATGGGATTGTTCTTATTTTCTTCAATTAGTGATGAGTAGGAAGATGTCCTAGCTTTACGGAGGGCTTTTTTATAGAGCAACAGACTCTTTTTCCAGGCTAAGTGAAGATCTTCTAAATTAGTGAGACGCCATTTCCTCTCCAACTTACGGGTTATCTGCTTTAAGCTGTGAGTTTGTGAGTTATACCACGGAGTCAGGCACTTCTGACTTAAGGCTCTCTTTTTCAGAGGAGCTACAGCATCCAAAGTTGTCCTCAATGAGGATATAAAACTATTGATGAGATAATCTATCTCACTCACAGAGTTTAGGTAGCTACTCTGCCCTGTGTTGGTATATGGCATTGGAGAACATAAAGAAGGAATCATATCCTTAAACCTAGTTACAGCGCTTTCTGAAAGACTTCTACTGTAATGAAACTTATTCCCCACTGCTGGGTAGTCCATCAGAGTAAATGTAAATGTTATTAAGAAATGATCAGACAGAAGGGGGTTTTCAGGGAATACTGTTAAGTCTTCAATTTCCATACCATAAGTCAGAACAAGATCTAAGATATGATTAAAGTGGTGGGTGGACTCGTTTACATTTTGAGCAAAGCCAATCGAGTCTAATAATAGATTCAATGCAGTGTTGAGGCTGTCATTCTCAGCATCTGTGTGGATGTTAAAATCGCCCACTATAATTATCTTATCTGAGCTAAGCACTAAGTCAGACAAAAGGTCCGAAAATTCACAGAGAAACTCACAGTAATGACCAGGAGGACGATAGATAACAACAAATAAAACTGGTTTTTGGGACTTCCAATTTGGATGGACAAGACTAAGAGTCAAGCTTTCAAATGAATTAAAGCTCTGTCTGGGTTTTTGATTAATTAATAAGCTGGAGTGGAAGATTGCTGCTAATCCTCCGCCTAGGCCCGTGCTACGAGCGTTCTGGCAGTTAGTGTGACTCGGGGTTGTTGACTCATCTAAACTAACATATTCATCCTGCTGTAACCAGGTTTCTGTAAGGCAGAATAAATCAATATGTTGATCAATTATTATATCATTTACTAACAGGGACTTAGAAGAGAGAGATCTAATGTTTAATAGACCACATTTAACTGTTTTAGTCTGTGGTGCAATTGAATGTGCTATATTATTTTTTCTTTTTGAATTTTTATGCTTAAATAGATTTTTGCTGGTTATTGGTGGTCTGGGAGCAGGCACCGTCTCTACGGGGATGGGGTAATGAGGGAATGGCAGGGGGAGAGAAGCTGCAGAGAGGTGTGTAAGACTACAACTCTGCTTCCTGGTCCCAACCCTGGATAGTCACAGTTTGGAGGATTTAATAAAATTGGCCAGATTTCAAGAAATGAGAGCTGCTCCATCCAAAGTGGGATGGATGCCGTCTCTCCTAACAAGACCAGGTTTTCCCCAGAAGCTTTGCCAATTATCTATGAAGCCCACCTCATTTTTTGGACACCACTCAGACAGCCAGCAATTCAGGGAGAACATGCGGCTAAACATGTCACTCCCGGTCCGATTGGGGAGGGGCCCAGAGAAAACTAGAGTCCGACATTGTTTTTGCAAAGTTACACACCGATTCAATGTTAATTTTAGTGACCTCCGATTGGCGTAACCGGGTGTCATTACTGCCGACGTGAATTACAATCTTACCAAATTTACGCTTAGCCTTAGCCAGCAGTTTCAAATTTCCTTCAATGTCGCCTGCTCTGGCCCCCGGAAGACAATTGACTATGGTTGCTGGTGTCGCTAACTTCACATTTCTCAAAACAGAGTCGCCAATAACCAGAGTTTGTTCCTCGGCGGGTGTGTCGCCGAGTGGGGAAAAATGGTTAGAAATGTGAACGGGTTGGCGGTGTACACGGGGCTTCTGTTTAGGACTACGCTTCCTCCTCACAGTCACCCAGTCGGCCTGCTTTCCCGGCTGCTCGGGATCCGCTGGAGGGTAACTAACGGCGGCTAAGCTACCTTGGTCCGCACCGACTACAGGGGCCTGGCTAGCTGTAGGATTTTCCAAGGTGCGGAGCCGAGTCTCCAATTCGCCCAGCCTGGCTTTCAAAGCTACAAATAAGCTACACTTATTACAAGTACCATTACTGCTAAAGGAGGCCGAGAAATAACTAAACATTTCACACCCAGAGCAGAAAAGTGCGGGAGAGACAGGAGAAGCTGCCATGCTAAACCGGCTAAGAGCTAGTAGCTGCGCTAAGCTAGCGGATTCCTAAAAACACACAAAGTGAATAATGTGTAAATAATTTAGAGGTGATTCAGCAGAGGGAGTGCTTTAGTTAAGGCACGTGAAGATTACACTGTGAAACAAATCATTATCTAGTTAACTAGATCAATCTAACTGCGCAGATTAAACAGCTAACAGATACAGCAAAACACCGCTGTGCTCCGGAACAGGAAGTGATACAATACCGCAGTGAGAGCCAGCCATCAGTAGAGGCAGTCAAACAAGCACCAAGGGTCGTGAAATGTCATAAAAGTAATTTTCTTTGGCACCATTATAATTTCATTCCTTAGTATTTAGACAAGGGATTCATAAGACAATGTTGCCAATATGATTAAAATTCATGCTGTCTGGAAATAATTCAACCCTTGAGAGGGAGAAATTCAAGGGATCAGATGCTATGACCAACTTCTGGTAGATTTGGAAGTAATTTACAAGAAATCTCATGGATGTTAATGTAAGATGGGTCGCAGGTAATCTCAAATTCTAATCCAATTACATATGTTCCACAAATCTGATTGGTTAATCCTGTGAGATTTCTGACCATAAAATATAGAGTTAACAGTGGCAAAATATTTGACCCTTTCACATTTGATATATCACTCCGCGCCTGACCGCGTTGCTAGGCAAATGTTAATAATGGAGCTGTCAGCTGATAGGGACAGAAACTGGTGGAGCGACGACGATGCCAAAATGGGTGAATTTAATCTATCATACAAAATTATTGATGTGGATTCTGATACAGAATTAGTCAATGCAGTTGAGCAGATGGAGAAATCTGTGGGTCTGCTCACAGAATTTCTAGTTTGGCACAAAGACACTGTTGCTACGGAAAGCTTCGCCGACCGATGTAAATGTTTCCATTACTGCTGTGATAACAGATAAATACAATACTCACGTTGATTATTTGATGACTCGGGACCAGGAATCTAGCAACATTTCCCTAAAACTACAATCTGCGTAACAGTTTTATCAAACTATATAATTATACGGGTTTAGGTGTAGCCTTCAGTGGTGAAGCGGTCTTTTGCTGAAAATTGGATCCAGGTCAAATTACTTCCAGAAAAATAAACCATGCAAACGATGGAATTGGATTAGAATGAAAATAACCCCCTTGTGTCTGATGATTTGCAGACATTAATGCTGGATTTTATGGTCATAAATATCCGTTTTACTCAATCTGCCACAGTAAAATCCAGCATTAATGTCCACAAATCATCAAACACAACAGGGTTATCTCATTCATGCACACACGCACTTCCTCCTGTAGTTAGTCTGCATGACGGTGATGAAGGAAAAGACAATGTCCACTATGGAATTTCCCCGCAGATAAATATGTCCTCTTCATTAAAATGAGCTGTAATTTTGCAACACGTTACAAAAATAAACCTATATTATAATGCTTGGATTTCGGTTGAAATATAATTTTCTCAGTTTTGTGAAATTTGAAAGGCCCTATACAGTAGTGTTCAGAATAATAGTAATGCTATGTGACTAAAAAGATTAATCCAGGTTTTGAGTATATTTCCTATTGTTACATGGGAAACAAGGTACCAGTAGATTCAGTAGATTCTCACAAATCCATCAAGACCAAGCATTCATGATATGCACACTCTTAAGGCTATGAATTTGGGCCATTAGGGAAAAATAGTAGAAAAGGGGGTGTTCACAATAATAGTAGCATCTGCTGTTGACGCTAAAAACTCAAAACTGTTATGTTCAAACTGCTTATTTAGCTATCCTGTGAATCACTAAACTAGTATTTAATTGTATAACCACAGTTTTTCATGATTTCTTCACATCTGCAAGGCATTCATTTTGTTGGTTTGGAACAAGATTTTGCTCGTTTACTAGTGTGCTTGGGGTCATTGTCATGTTGAAACACCCATTTCAAGGGCATGTCCTCTTCTGCATAAGGCAACATGACCTCTTCAAGTATTTTGACATATCCAAACTGATCCATGACACCTGGTATGCGATATATAGGCCCAACACCATAGTAGGAGAAACATGCCCATATCGTGATGCTTGCACCACCATACTTCACTGTCTTCACTGTGAACTGTGGCTTGAATTCAGAGTTTGAGGGTCGTCTCACAAACTGTCTGTGGCCCTTGGACCCAAAAAGAACAATTTTACTCTCATCAGTCCACAAAATATTCCTCCATTTCTGTTTAGGCCAGTTGATGTGTTCTTTGGCAAATTGTAACCTCTTCTGCACATGTGTTTTATTTAACAGAGGGACTTTGTGGGGGATTCTTGCAAATAAATTAGCTTCACACAGGCGTCTTCTAACTGTCACAGCACTTACAGGTAACTCCAGACTGTCTTTGATCATCTTGGAGCTGATCAGTGGGTGAGCCTTTGCCATTCTGTTAATCTTCTATCCATTTTGATGGTTGTTTTCCGTTTTCTTCCATGCGTCTCTGTTTTTTTGTCCATTTTAAAGCATTAGAGATCAATGTAGATGAACAGGGACACCTGATTCACACCTGTTTGTTCCACAAAATTGACAAACTCACTGACTGAATACCACACTACTATTATTGTGAACACCCCCTTTTCTACTTTTTTTAATTATAGCCCAATTTCATAGCCTTAGGAGTGTGCATGTCATGAATGCTTGGTCTTGTTGGATTTGTGAGAATCTACTGAATCTACTGGTACCTTGTTTCCCATGTAACAGTAAGAAATATACTCAAAACCTGGATTAATCTTTTTAGTCACATAGCACTACTATTATTCTGAACACTACTGTAGCTTTAAGTAAATTCTGAAAGTAATTGAGCCCCATAAGAGAATTATTTGTCTCTTGTCACGGTGGGTAGATGCTGGCAAAAACATGGTCACATAGCAGTTCAGCATGAAACAAACATGTGCACTCACAACCAGTCAACCACACAGAGACAACAGCCCAGATTAATGATCCGTTGTTAGTTTTTCATGACATCTATGAGAGGAAGGAGAAGGGGTCTAGGACAATGAAAAGGGTTGCCATGGCAACTGAAGTGCCTAAATTTACAGCAACACACCGAGTCCACCAAATGCAGGATGAAGGGATGGAACCTTTTGGTGTTAAAAGCATATACAGACGTTCTGGAAAATCCATGCAGCACTGGGATCTGTCTAGTAGCTGCGATTCTTCTGTGCCCTCATACGATTAACTTTCTTGTTTGTTTTTTCCATCTTTGACTTCAAAACATGAACACACCCGAGATGTTAAATGACTGACATCCAGTTAATAAATCATAAAACAAAAAGGCAAAAGTACTTTTACCTGCATTTCCAGGCCCTCAGCTCTCTATGGTGTATCATTAAAATCAACTGGCTTTTCTCTGCAGAGGAACCTGCAGAGTGATGCAAAGCTTGAAGCTCTGCATTGGTCATATAACTAATACTGTGATCAGTGCATTAAAACACACACACACACACACTGAAACCATGGTTACCCCACGCTGCCGGCGCGGTGCGGCGGCACAGGAAAAACACCTCCGTGTTGATAACCATTTGTAAAATCCAGGCGGCTTTTGATGGCTTTCAGTGGAGTGAGTATATGAGAAATTGTTTAACAGTTGGGCATGTTCCAACTTGTCCTTAAGGCTTCCAACAGAGGTGTTTTTCCTGTGGCGGAGCGACACGGCGGCTGCGAGCCGACGCTGCAATCCGTCCGCACGTCTTTCATTAAAAAAATCTCCTTTAACAGTGGAATATCCGGATAAAATGCTGAAACCGACTTCTTCTGAAACTTCTCTGTTCTCTCACGACGTCCTGGATCAATAGAGCCTGAAATGTGGAGGTTTTCAGCTTGAAACAGGCTGACGACGGTGCCTGGGAGTGCTGCGTGATGTCCCGCTGCGTTGGAAGTCCTTAAAGCGACAGTATCACCTCAAAATCTCTCAGCCGTTAAAATTTTCACCGAAAACCAGCTTAATTTTTCAAACCGTGTCCACTTCGATGTGCCTCACAGGTTTAGAAAAAGTTTGATCAAACAAAGCGCCAGTCTGTCAGCAACTTCTCAGACAAAGGAATTCCGACGAGGGGCTGGACGACTCCTCCCACAAGGAGTGCTCACAGGCGAATGACGTCACCGACAGGCGTGGAAAAACTCACGCATGCGCACGAGGGTTCAAGCATGTCTGACGTAAAAACATATGAATGAAATCCATATAGTTTTTGAAAAAAATAAAAAGGACCTATATTTTATTGACAGACCTTGTATATATATATATATATATATATATATATATATATATATATATATATATACACTACTCTGGATATGAATAGGATTATCTAACATTGTTTTCAAGTGCATTTTTTTAAACCACAAATAAGAGTATGCACAACTACACACTGACACACAAAGCTTTGTCAGATCCTCTACCAGTCCCTAGTGGTCTCCAAGTAGTACTGCATCTGCTGCAGCATAATAAACATTGTCTGCTCACTCCTTTGTCAGTAACACTGTGCAAAGCAAAACACGTTTTTATATTGAGATAATACAGCATCTTTAACAGTATTGTTAAATATAAGTGTTGGTTCAAAATAAAATGATCCTCCTTTGTTTTACTATATAACATCAACAGAGTAAGGGGCACAGGAATATAAACTGTGGAGTGTGTGTGTGTGTGTGTGTGTGTGTGTGTGTGTGTGTGTGTGTGTGTGTGTGTGTGTGTGTGTGTGTGTGTGTGTGTGTGTGTGTGTTTCCCTGCATCGGACTGGCTTGCTGAATCCTGTCATCTGATTGGCTGCTCGGATACTGCAGTGTCAGTATTCTCACAGCACTTTCACATATAAATGGAGACAGATAAACGCACGACTCAAAGCTTCATTTTTTTCCTTTTCTGTCTGTCCATAGTGGATTTGCGCATGGCTGTATGCAAGAACCTCCACATGAATTGCTGAAAATAGTGCCGATTGGCATACCATGTCGTTTTTAAGACGGACACTTTAGACAACTGATAAATGCACCGATCTTCCTGAAGCTTTCGTTTCAAATATCTCTCAGTTCTTTGCTTCATTTTGTTTGCTTGCAACTGGCCCGGTGAAAGTGCTCGGCTTTCTCCTCATTGGATGATAACAGTTGATGTTGCCCAGTAGGAATAAAAGCAATGTGCTGATCTCAGGCTGTGCGTGTGTGTGCGTGTGTGTTCGTGCATGCACACACACATACAGAGGGCAATCCAGAGCAAACAGAAAGATGTAAAGACAGCAATCAATCTGCATTTCTGTTGACTATGTTCAAAACTGTCTGTTCCCTCACTCACTCACTCACTCACTCACTCACTCATCTTCAACTGCTTACTCCAATTAAGGGTCACGGTGGCTGGAGCCTGTCCCAGTAGTCATAGGGCGTGAGGTGGGGTACACTCTGGACAGGATGCCAGTATGTCGCAGGGTCACATATAGGCAGCCAAACACTTTCACTCCGACCGACAATTTAAAGTTTCCAATCCACCTAACCTGCATGTCTTTGGATGTAGGAAGAAGGTGGAGGACCCGGAGGGATCCCACGCGAACACTGGGAGAACATGCAAATGACACACAGAAAAGCCACAGAAGGGGGATCAATCCCATGACTTTCTTGCTATGAGGCAACAGTGCTACCACTAAGCCATCGTGGTGTCCTAAAACGGTCTGCTAATCTTTATTATTATTGCTACTTACTTGGGTGTTCCCTGGAGGTTAGCAGTACTCTGCATGAATGCTGATACTCTAAAATGACTTGCCAAAGGCAGGCCGATAATGCCATAATCCACCCACTGCTTTGGTTCGCTCTGCAACGGAGAGATTTGCAATATTGCAGGATCGTCACACTGATCTCCTGCTGCCTGACAAAACCAAAGTTTGATTTGTTTCAGTGAAACGTGTGTCATGGTGACCCTCCTGTATTGTTAGTTAGCTTGCTATCGTCTCAGTAAAATGTCTTGTAAATCACCTCAGCGGTATTATCTGGTTACAAAAGCAGGGTTTTTTTTTTTTTTTTTTTTTTTTAGAAAAAGTGTTTATTTCTCACCATAAAAGAAAAATAGCTAGCTAAAGACAGGTTTGCTCAGAAATACAGCAGTCTGGGGGCATATTCTGCCATCTTGGATTTTTTTTCACAAGCAACCAACCAATGTACGTCATCACACTGCTTTCACTCAGATTGGCAGTCACAGTATTGCATCCCCAGCATGGTTTTTATGTGCTTGTGTGTTGTAAGTGATAATAATGATAATAGCATGACTTTATTCTGGGCCCTATGGTTGATTATTGGTCCTCCATCTAAGGGTAACAGCCCTCAAACTTCATTAGCAGTCTGTGACTTTTTGGTGATCAAACACAGGACTCAGGAATGACAAAAATTTACAAACAGAAAAAGGAAGTTGGATCAGTTTTGTTGGAGGGGATACAAACGTCTGGAAATTTCAAATTACATTTTTTTGTTGAGCCAATGTTAAAAAAGAAAAAACAAACAAACACGACATTAAAAAAGTTCTAGCCTTTACCCTGCCTTTAACAGCACAAAAAATGTTTACAAAAAGAACAAAAAGGTACCATTATGGTTGGAACATTGTGTAAATAACTAGAACAAAACAAACATTTTCGTTATTTTCATGAAAGGAAAAACAAAATTGAGGCCCAAAACAGAATTACAAAGTAAAAAGAAACAAACAAAAACCAAAACAAAAATGCTCCATTTGTCCCTGTAAGTATGGGATGAGATTGTTCAGTTTGACGGACGTGCGGAGGGAAAGCAGGGAACTGCGTCACTGAAGTCAGTGTTCTTGGCTCCGTCTACAGACTCCGTGATGACAGAGTGCTCTCAGCAGCTGCTGCAGAACGTCACAGTAATTTGTCAGGCAACTCTGAACATATAACAATAGTCAAATCAAAGTCACAATAACGATCCACATTCCACATCTAGATCTTAATCCTGTGAATCCTGTGAAATTCACACAGCACAGATAGATTTGAGCACAGAGCACACTGAGACCCGCCCAGTATGCTCGGAAATGGACTCACCATGAACACCCTACTCGGTAATCACACGAGGATTTCATCTGAACAATTCTCCTCTCCTGGAAGTGATGACCACACACAAAAGGGACTGGATCTGATAAACCCAACCGACCTCCTGCATTTGTACAACTTCAACAACATATTAGAGCAACTACCTTACACATACCTGTATGAAATAAATTCATATTCAAATTTCATAATATATGTGATGATGCAAAATACTTTATTGATCCCCTAGGGAAGGAAACTGAATGTTACCATGACACACAGGACATGAAACATGTAACACGTCTCAGTACTGACAAGTACAAAACAGAGACTATCCATCAATGACCGATGTTGACACAGACCTGGGTACAAACACCTTCATAATAAATCACAACATACAGTACCATCATCACCAGCATCAGCTCACCATCATCAACAGTGATGGGCAACAACAGTGTTCATTTAAAAAAAACTTCACTGCAGCAAGTACAAAGGACATCCACTCATGTTTTTGTCTTCTGATCTCAAACTCCGCCCCTAACAAACATCAACATAAAAGAACACTCACTGATAGATTTGTTGAATACACAGCTTGAAAGTTGAAACTTGGTCAAGTGTACAATAAAGTAAAAGGTAGTGCCCCAGAGTACTTCAAGTGTAATATTAAATTGGTTTGTAATCAGCACAGGTACAGAACGAGTGCTGTGGTACAGAGTGAAAGGTTTTGGACAGAGATCTTTTCTGTATGCAGGAGTTGTGTGTGGAATAGTCTACCTTTACAAAAAAAAAAAGTCAAACAATTTTTGTGGAGTAAACTACAAAATCATATGTTCTGTGATGTTGATTGTACCATCTTAGGTTATTTTTATTTATTTCTGTTATTTTACTTTTTCTGTTTATTTATTTTGTATCATGTTTGCAGTTATTGAGGGCCACAATGGAAATAACTGTGTTTTATACTTTGAGTTATCCTCTGTAATTTATCTGTGTGTGTATTTTACATTATGAATATTTTTACCAAATTAAAACCAACTGTACTATGATAAAGTACGTGCAAGATTGATATTATTGACACTAAAGAAATCGAACTTCCTAAGGAAAAGTACTACATTTGTGCCACATAACATTCTTCCCTCTCAAATGTACAAATTTATCATCATCATGGATGGATGAGATTTATTGTCATTGTCATTACAAGTGCAACAACAACGAGATTACGTCCACACTCAAATTGCCACAGACAAAACAGCAGTTAATCCACAATTATTACTTGTTTACCGTAATAATGGCACACATCAGAATTAAAAACAACAAATTTGTCATTGTTTATGTGCACTAAACTTGAAACAGCCCGTTTTCCGAAATGAGGCGATGTGAGTGTGTGTTAGCCGCAGCAACATGTAGTTGCGCCGCCGCCAGCTTTGGGGGAGTCCCAAGCTGTTTGATCATCATCATCGTTATTATTAGTCAAATGTACAAAATGGTACTTTTTCTTTTGTGTTTTTCAGACAAGTGGCCACTGTCAACCAGTCATTGAAGCTACAGCTGACACTAGCAAAAAGAGACCACATGGGGGCAGCGATGAATACGAGTACTTCTTCTGTGGTAGACATATGTGAAAGACCTCAGCAGAAGGAAAAGCTAGAATTAGAATGGCTGTGTATGCATAAATGGTGAATGTACTGCATTTCTTTAGCACTTTTTTCACCTTAAACAGATGGTCAAAGTGCTTTGCAATGCCATCACCTCAGATACACACCGATGTTTGGATTCTGCCATGCAAGGTGCTCAGCTGCACAACCTGGCCAAGGGACCTTTGTGATTTTCTTGTGTGATGGACAATCAAACCAAAGATCTTTAGTCTCAAGTCCACCACCTTAACTTCTAAACCGTGACCCTGAGGACTGCGAAATAAAACAGCAGAACAACATGCTCCTGCAAACCTTGGCCCTGCAAGTATGATACGCAACACAACAACTAAAAAATAAACATACTGGGAGAATCGTTAGTGAGTAGACCAGGTTCTGCATCATCATCTACACATAGCATTTGTCCAGTAATTAGTCACACTATATGTTTTGCCAAACACAAACAAAGAGTAAAAGACACCAGGTGGACACTCCTGGAAAATCTGAAGACTTCATCTAGTGACAGAGTTCTTACACCAGTAGAGGAGTTTGTCTGTCACATATTCAACATCCTACAACAACCAAGCTTTAGGGCCCCTTCACACATAGTACAACCCCAATTCCAATGAAGCTGGTATGTTGTGTAAAATGTAAATAAAAGCAGAATACAATGATTTGCAAATCCTCTTCAGCCTAGATTCAATTGAATACACCACAAAGACAAGATATTTAATGTTCAAACTGATAAACTTTATTGTTTTTGTGCAAATATTTGCTCATTCTTTAAATTGGTGCCTGCAACACATTTCAAACTAGAAGCACTCAGAGAGTGCAAACCTCCGCCAAGGCCATGGGGTCACTGACGCCATAACATCTACACGCCATGGAATCACTGAACTTAAAAAAGTCTAACAATGATGTTTGCTCAGTAGTAAAAAAAAGTTTCATTTGCTGTGACTGGATAGCATGTATCCTTAGTGCTTGGCATCACAGTTTATTGCAACTTGCACCTTTCCCAGAAGCTACTGTCATCTGAGCACTGATATTGATATTGCATGTGCTTATAGACAAAAACAAATAAGAGACAAAATTCAATTTATTATTCAACTAAACTGCAAATATATGAATTTTTGTCTCTTGTGATCCAGATCACCACTAAAATTTAATCACTTGTTCCTCTTGTCATTTCCAACTACTCCACAAAATTTCATCAAAATCCGTTCAAAACTTTTTGACTTATCCTGCTGACAAACAGACAAACAAACAAACGCGACCGAAAACATAACCTCCTTGGCGGAGGTAAACGTTGGGACAGGGCAACAAAAGACTGGGAAGGCTGATGAATGCTGAAAGAACACCAAAATGGAAACAGGTGAGTGTCATGATTGGGTATAAAAGGAGCATCCCCAAAAGTCTCAGCCATTCACAAACAAAAATGGGGCGAGGATCACGACTTTGTTAACAACAGTCCGGGATCTCTGTTGTTGTATTTTGCACTTCATAATGTGCCACACATTTTCAATGGGCGACAGGTCTGGACTGCAGGCAGGCCAGTCTAGTACCCGGACTCTTTTACTACAAAGCCACGCTGTTGTAACACGTGCAGAATGTGGCTTGGCATTGTCTTGCTGAAATAAGCAGGGACGTCCCTGAAAAAGATGTTGCTTGGATAGCAGCATGTGTTGCTCTAAAACCTGGATGTACCTTTCAGCATTGATGGTGCCATCGCAGATGTTTAAGTTGACCATGCCATGGGCACTAACACACCCCCATACCATCACAGATGCTGGCTTTTGAACTTTGCGCTGGTTAACAATCTGGGTGGACTTTTTCCTCTTTTGTCTAGAGGACACAATGTCCATGATTTCCAAAAACAATTTGAAATGTGAACTCATCAGACCACAGCACACTTTTCCACTTTGCATCTGTCAATTTCAAATGAGCTCGGGCCCAGAGAAGACAGCGGCGTTTCTGGATGTTTTTGATGTATGGCTTTCACTTTGCATGGTAGAGTTTTAACTTGCACTTATAGATGTAGCGATGAACTGTGTTAACTGACAATGGTTTTCTGAAGTGTTCCTGAGACCACGCGGTAAGATCCTTTACACAATGATGTCGGTTTTTAATGCAGTGCCCCTAAGGGATCGAAGGTCACGGGCCTTTCAATGTAGAAAGTTCTCCAGATTCTCTGAATCTTCGGATTATATTATGGACTGTAAATGATGGAATCCCTAAATTCCTTGCAACTGAACGTTGAGAAACATTGTTCTTAAACTGTTGGACTATTTTTTTCACAGGAGGGGAGCATGACACACACGCACATGTGCGAGACACATGCACCACGTGTGGCTTTTTGCAACTCCACGCTCATGGGGGCACTTAGACAAATTTCACATCCAGCTCAACAGTGATCGTCTGCTGACTGTTTTCATGCTAATAGTGCGAAATGGCCACACATTGTTTCTAAGTGCCACTTGAGCAGCATTAGATGTTCATGTGTGTCAGCTGGAATTTGGCCGACACCTGCCATGAGAGGGTTCGATGGGCTGTCACAGGGCATACACTGTCTTTCAGCCGCTGGTGTGTGCAACACTTATAGCAACAGATGTATGAGGCGTTAGAGGCAGCTACAATTTTACACGTATTGCATACAATTCCTGCTTCATGCGTCATTCGACCAAATTTTCACTTTGTCTGAAGTGGCCCTTAACAATTTCCAACTTAATCTGTCTTTGAAAGCTGAGAAGCATCTTAAAATGTTGCCTCTAACATGAGAAGGTCTGGAGCTGCATTCGACATATGCAAACTACCAAGCTAAGATCTGGCTTGAGGCCGATCAGGAGCACATAGCTGTATCCCCTCCAACTAAGACAGCTGCATGGAAAAGGGCACCATGTGGTATTCAAGCAGTGTGGACAACCACAGCTCTGGTCCCATATGTACGCCTCAAACTGTGACCAATGGTTATCAAATGAAGTGTAAAACAGTTAAATGTTCATGCTTCATGAAAAGCATCTCAGCATGTATGTGCCATGGTGTTGAACATTGCAATCGAGGTGGACAGAGGTTCAAGTGCAAAAACTGTCATGTAAGTCAAGTATATTACAGTACGTATTTGGTATACTGTACTAATTGTTAGCATGTAATTCATACTATCCAACAAAAGCACAGTACACATAGCCTGAATAATAACATTAGCCCATAATGAGTCTTCCACAAACATATTTTTACCAATACACTGCATCTGTAAAGTGTTCACAGTGCTTCACTTTTTCCACATTTTGTTATGTTACAAGCTTATTCAAAAATGGATGAAGTAAATTTTTTCCTCAAAATTCTACACACAATACCCCATAACAACAATGTGAAAATTGCAAATGCAAATTTATTAAAAACAACAACAAACTAACATCCACACAAGTATTCACACCCTTTAACATGAAGCTCAAAATTGAGCTCAGGTTTATCCTGTTTTCACTCATCTTTCTTGAGATGTTTCTAAGGCTTAACTGGAGTCCACATGGGGTAAATTCAGCTGATTGGACATGATTTGGAAAGGCACACACCTGTCTACATACATGATCCCACAGCTGACAGTGCATGTCAGAACACATACAAAGCATGAAGTCAAAGGAATTGTCTGCAGCCCCCCAAGACAGGATTGTCTCAAGACACAAATCTGGGGAAGAATACAGAAACATTTCTGCTGCTTTGAAGGTCCCAATGAACACAGTGGCCTCCGTCATCCATAAACAAAAGAAGATTGGATCCACCAGGACTTTTCCTAGATTGGTTGTACAACCCCTGGCAAAAATTATGGAATCACCGGCCTCGGAGGATGTTCATTCAGTTGTTTAATTTTGTAGAAAAAAAGCAGATCACAGACATGACACAAAACTAAAGTCATTTCAAATGGCAACTTTCTGGCTTTAAGAAACACTATAAGAAATCAAGAAAAAAAGATTGTGGCAGTCAGTAACGGTTACTTTTTTAGCCCAAGCAGAGGAAAAAAATATGGAATCACTCAATTCTGAGGAAAAAATTATGGAATCACCCTGTAAATTTTCATCCCCAAAACTAACACCTGCATCATATCAGATCTGCTCGTTAGTCTGCATCTAAAAAGGAGTGAACACACCTTGGAGAGCTGTTGCACCAAGTGGACTGACATGAATCATGGCTCCAACACGAGAGATGTCAATTGAAACAAAGGAGAGGATTATCAATCTCTTAAGAGAGTAAATCATCACGCAATGTTGCAAAAGATGTTGGTTGTTCACAGTCAGCTGTGTCTAAACTGATGACCAAATACAAACAACATGGGAAGGTTGTTAAAGGCAAACATACTGGTAGACCAAGGAAGACATCAAAGCGTCAAGACAGAAAACTTAAAGCAATATGTCTCAAAAATCGAAAAATGTACAACAAAACAAATGAGTAACGAATGGGAGGAAACTGGAGTCAATGTCTGTGACCGAACTGTAAGAAACCGCCTAAAGGAAATGGGATTTACATACAGAAAAGCTAAAGGAAAGGCATCATTAACACCTAAACAGAAAAAAACAAGGTTACAATGGGCTAAGGAAAAGCAATTGTGGACTGTGGATGACTGGATGAAAGTCAAATTCAGTGATGAATCTCGAATCTGCATTGGGCAAGGTGATGATGCTGGAACTTTTGTTTGGTGCCTTTCCAATGAGATTTATAAAGATGACTGCCTGAAGAGAACATGTAAATTTCCACAGTCATTGATGATATGGGGCTGCATGTCAGGTAAAGGCACTGGGGAGATGGCTGTCATTACATCATCAATAAATGCACAAGTTTATGTTGATATTTTGGACAACTGAAAGGATGTTTTGGGATGATGAAATCATTTTTCAAGATGATAATGCATCTTGCCATAGAGTAAAAACTGCAAAAACATTCCTTGCAAAAAGACACATAGGGTCAATGTCATGGCATAGGGTCAATGTCAATGAGCAGATCTGATTTGATGCAGGTGTTAATTTGGGGGATGAAAATTTACAGGGTGATTCCATAATTTTTTCCTCAGAATTGAGTGATTCCATATTTTTTTCCTCTGCTTGGTCTAAAAAAGTAACCGTTACTGACTGCCACAATCTTTTTTTCTTGATTTCTTATAGTGTTTCTTAAAGCCAGAAAGTTGCCATTTGAAATGACTTTAGTTTTGTGTCATGTCTGTGATCTGCTTTTTTTCTACACAATTAAAAAACTGAATGAACATCCTCTGAGGCCGGTGATTACATAATTTTTGCCAGGGGTTGTATTTAGTTCTTTCTAATAAAGTTCATGTTTAAACTGTAAAACATTAAGCCTCAGTTACATTTCTTTGACAGAACAGTTTTATAACAAAATTTTAGGTCACTGCCATTTTTTATGTATATAATGTTAGACATATTGGTACTGTAAATTTTATACTCCCTAACATTTGTATCAGCCCTCCAAAAATCTATACTGGTCAGGCTCTACAGTGATCTGCATATTAGGATGGCTATAATGTCAATTAACATTTGCCCTGTTATTGTATAGGCACGTTGGTCCACCAGGCCAAAGGAGGAGGCAGCAGGATCTGATGTGTTCCAAAGCTACACTTTAACATAATCACCTGAGGGCCACTGTGGATGATTCTCAAAGTTTGTCTTGCTGCAGCTACTGCTGTTACTGCATTTTCCTGAATGCCACTGTCACTTTGGGTTGCTATAGTTTATAAATTAGTGGTTATTAATTGACATGACCTAAAGTTTTCATAAAAAATACCTTTACAAATACTTTTAGAAAGAAGTCACTTGCAAATGTTTCTGAAAAACAGTATCACATGATACAAAGCACAATAAGGGATGGGGGCTCAAAATGAACATCTATGCTAGTTAAATTTCAGAACTGATTCTCCAACAACCAAAGAAAAACATGCTGCAATTACCCATTTGGACAAAGTTTGAGAAATTAAGAATAATTGTCACTGGCTTATGCTTGTATAACAAGCCGCTCCTGTCAGTGCAAATTGTGAACTGTATGCAGGAGCTCATATAGCAGGGGGTGACGTGTTTATGCTGTTGAAGAAATGTTTTGGGATTAATTAACACTTTGGTAAAATTTAAAATTTCTTTGTAATCCTTTATGAGCAGATTATGTGTGTACACAATGAATCCCTATTGATTTATTATTAGAATTTCTAATGAAATTACTCTCACTGAAAGAAATATTTAGCACTACATTCATTCACTTTTTATACCTGCTTACTCCAATGTTAACTCTAATATATTATAACAATATCACAATAAGATGTTCAAAAAGAAACCCTGCACAGGACATGCTCTGAAAGATTCCTGATATTGCCTGAGGTGAGCACACGCACAGTATGTACAGTATTCTGTCTAGTCATCATGCTTTGTGTAGTGCAGCCAACAATACAGCAGGTGTTACCACAGAGCCCTCGCAACAGATCGTTAGCACGTATGTGAGTGTGCGTGCCTGTTTGTTTTTGTCTGTCTGATCTAGTTCGAGCTCCACCCCGTTGTCACCTTCAAAATGTCCGCTACACACCACGAACTCAGAGAGCAGAGGAGCTCTGTGTCTCTTTTTGAATATATATATATATATATATAGTGAGAGCGAGCGAGCGAGCGAGAGAGAGAGAGAGAGAGAGAGAGGGGTGTTTATTGACAATCATGGGGTAATGGAGCGCTCATAACCATCTGTTCATTTGTGTATTCGTGTATATTGCCTGCAACAATTAACTGAAACAGTGGTTGCTCCCCTATACACTGTTTAATGGTTGCTAGCATAGGCTAACAAGTTTGAGAACCTTCATTTTTGTTAAACTGAGGATAATATTAAAGAATTATTAACCGACTGCGAGGGCTGTACGAGGAAGTATCAGGCCGACATGCTGTTAGTACAGACCGAACGTTAGCGAGGTCCGTGTGATATCTGATATCCCCGTATAGACCGAGCAAGTAAGGTTACTAATTCATTTATTATATGGATATACGAGGTCTGTTAGAAAAGTATCCGACCTTATTATTTTTTTCAAAAACCATATGGATTTGAATCACGTGTGATTACATCAGACATGCTTGAACCCTTGTGGGCATGCGAGAGTTTTTCACGCCTGTCGGTTACGTCATTCGCCTGTGGGCAGTCTTTGAGTGAGGAGTCGCCCACCCTCTCGTCGATTTTTCATTGTTTAGGAATGGCTCAGTGACTGCTGCTTTGTTTGATAAAAAATTTTTCAAAAGCTGTAATGCACATCTGAGTGGACACCATTCGATAAATTCTGCTGGTTTTCGGTAAAAATTTTAACGGCTGATGAGAGATTTTGGTCTGGTAGTGTCGCTTTAAGGACGGCCCACGGAGCCTGACGGCGATCTGCGCTTCGAGGCGGCAGCGTCTCGCCGTTTCAAGTTGAAAACTTCCACATTTCAGGCTCTGTTGACCCAGGAAGTCGTCAGAGAACAGAGAACTTTCAGAAGAAGTCGGCATGAGGAATTTATTCAGACATTCCATTGTTAACGGACAT
Source organism: Thalassophryne amazonica (assembly GCF_902500255.1). NCBI lineage: Eukaryota > Metazoa > Chordata > Actinopteri > Batrachoidiformes > Batrachoididae > Thalassophryne > Thalassophryne amazonica. Next base: position 40,778,781 of record NC_047120.1, on the reverse strand, counting down.
TTTGTAATGAAAGAACGTGCGGGCAGAGTCGCATGTCAGGCCGGACCCGTCCACGGGGGGACAGGTCAGGAAAAACACCTCCGTTGGAAACCTTAACGGGCAAGTTGGAACATGCCCAAGCTGTTAAACAATTTCTCAGTTACTCACTTGTTGAAATCCATCAAAAGCCGCCTGAATTTTACAAATGGTTTTCAACACGGAGGTGTTTTTCCTGTCGCGGCACACACAGATTCGCTGAGTTGTCACGGAAACGACTCGGCGAATTTGCGCGCACGTCTGTCTTTCATTACAAAATGTCCTTAAACAGTGGAATGTCCGCATAAAGTCCTCATGCCGGCCTCTTCTGAATCTTCTCTGTTCTCTCACGACGTCCTGGGTGAATTAAGCCTTAAATTAGGATGTTTTCAGCTCAAAACAGGCCGACGACGGCGCCTGGAAGCGCTGCACGACGTCCCGCTCCGTGGGAAGTCCTTACAGTGACAGAAACACCCCATAATCTCTCATCAGCCGTTAAACTTTTCACCAAAAACCAGCTAAATTTCTCGAATAGTGTCCACTCGGATATTCCTCACAGGTCCAGAAAAAATTTTGATAAAGCAACGCGCGCCGTCTCGAGCAGCGTGTGAAACAAAGGAATTCAGCCGAGAGGGCTGGACCACATCTCACTCAAGGCCTGCCCACAGGGAAATGATGTCACCGACGCGTGAAAAAACTCACGCATGCGCACGAGGGTTCAAGCATGATTGGTGTAATCGCATGTCATTCAAATCCATATAGTTAAAAAAAAAAAGTGTCGGTTTCTTTTCTGATACACCTCGTATATATATATATATATATATATATATATATATATATAAACAGGGAAACTTGCAGTATCGCCCAAACATGAAATCTGCTGATGGTTGTAGTCAGACTTGTTTGCTTCACGTCCATGAAGAACTTGCTAGCAGATTTGTCGTTAGCTGGTAAAGCCCTGGTCCCACAGAGTGAAGAAGGAGTGAAGAAGGAGCCACGCACCCTGTTTTTTTTTTTGTTTCGTGAGCTATCATGGCATTATAGTGGCTCAGAGTTAACGAGGCTCCTCTCTGAGCGTGGCGCTAATTTCAAGAGCCTCGGTCCCACTGAATAATGAAGGCTGAAGAAAGAGCCACGCATGGGTGTGGGGTGATTATTTGAAGAATGACCCACGTTTTCATCTATCACGTATCCACTATGAAGGTGCCACTATGTGCCTCTCTGTACCCCACATGTGCCACGTAGCAGCCTCTAGTGAGCCACGACCACCTGTCATTATAGCCTTGAATGGCTCACATCAGCCACACTAAGCCACGTAGTGCCATGATAGCGCCATGATAACGCCATGTTGACGCACGTTTAGGCATGAGTTTGGTCCAAACCTCCAGCCCTCCCACACCTGGTCCCTTTAAAGTATGGGTTTTCAATTAACAGATTCACAGCAGCATTTAAAGATGTCCCTTCTTTTGTTTTTTTTTAATGCAGTCCAAAAATATACACTCCATCACAGTTCTGCAGTTGTGCGCTGTGCGCCAGGCTGCTGTCCACCTGTAATGCACCAGATCAGCTAAACCCGAACCACTTTTTTTATCTTTTTTTCTGCAAAATCGCTCTTTTGCGCGCGCGCTGCTGTTGTCCTTTCATGGACAGCCGCCTCTCTGCTCTTTCTGGCTTCCTTTCCATCCGTGGCTTGCTGGCTTTATTTTTTCTCTGGCTTTAAGCACAATCATTTTTACAACTTGAATCCACTTTAACTTTGTGTTCGTCCATTTATTTCTGCAAAAGCGCTCTTTTGCGCACGCGCTGCTGTTGTCCTTTCATGGACAGCCGCCTCTCTGCTCTAAGTGGCTGTTCAAAATTTAGCAACAACAGCGTGGCGCAGTTTGTGTTCGAGTTACTGCGACGGCTTAGAGGCATTTGCGTGGTGCTTACGAGTCTGCAAAAAGTCCATTATCCGTGCGCCTGGCACCTTCGCAGGACCTGAGAGGCTATTTTTGGAGCGGCTCCTCCTCTTGCGCACACAATTGCACCTGCTCTGTGCGCAGGACTCTATATATTTTGTAGTGGATTAATCATTTTCTGCCAAATCTTGGATGTTGAAAACATTTCTAATCACTTCTGGCATCACAGAGGACTATTTCATCTGGACACTTTTTTCTTCTCTTTCCTGCTCCATGTGGGAATTTTGAACAGCTTAAGGTAATTATTTTTAATGTTTTTTATAGCTTGATAAAACAGTTCCTAGCTGTAAAAGTATGTCTGTATGTTGATGTCTGTTGTATGTAAAAGTATGTTGATTTAATATCTTGTTAATGGATCACATGACCTCCGCTGTGTGTGCGCACTGAGGCAGGACCTGAGAGGCCATTTTTGGAGAGCTCTCCTCTTGCGCACACAATTTCACCTGCTCTGTGCGCTGGACTCTCTTCTTCTTTGTCTTTCGGCTGTTCCCGTTAGGGGTCGCCACAGCAGATCAATCGTTTCCATCTCACCCTGTCCTCTGTATCTTCCTCTGTCACACCAACCACCTGCATGTCCTCTCTCAGCACATCCATGAACCTCCTCTTTGGTCTCCCTCTTCTCCTCCTGCCTGGTGGCTCCATCCTCAGCATCCTTCTCCCTATATACACTGGGTCCCTCCTCTGCACATGTCCAAACCATCTCAATCTCGCCTCTCTGACTTTGTCTCCAAACCGTCCCACCTGAGCTGTCCCTCTGATATGTTCATTCCTAATCTTGTCTATTCTTGTCACTCCCAAAGAGAATCTCAACATCTTCAGCTCTGCCACCTCCAGCTCTGCCTCCTGTCTTTTTGTTAGTGCCACTGTCTCTAAACCATACAACATAGCTGGTCTCAGTACTGTTTTGTAAACTTTCCCCTTCACCCTTGCTGATATTCTTCGGTCACAAATCACTCCTGCCCCCTTTCTCCACCCACTCCACCCTGCCTGCACTCTCTTCTTCACCTTTCTACCACACTCTCCATTACTTTGAACAGCTGACCCCAAATATTTAAACTCATCTACTTTCACCACTTCTACTCCTTGTAACTGCACTATTCCACTGGGCTCCCTCCCATTCACACACATGTACTCAGTCTTGCTTCTACTGACTTTCATTCCCCTTCTCTCCAAAGCATATCTCCACCTCTCCAGACTAGACTCAAGTTGCCCTCTACTCTCACTACAGATCACAATGTCATCTGCAAACAACATAGTCCATGGGGACTCCTGTCTGATCTCATCTGTCAACCTGTCCATCACCACTGCAAACAAGAAAGGACTCAGAGCTGATCCTTGGTGTAATCCCACCTCCACCTTGCATGAGTCTGTCATTCCGACTGCGCATCTCACCGCTGTCACACTATTCTTGTACATGTCCTGCACTACCCTAACATACTTCTCTGCCACGCCAGACTTCCTCATACAATACCACAACTCTTCTCTTGGTACCCTATCATAAGCTTTTTCTAAGTCCACAAACACACAATGTAACTCTTTCTGTCCTTCTCTGTACTTTTCCCAACAGTATTCTCAGAGCAAACATTGCATCTGTAGTGCTCTTTCTCAGCATGAAACCATATTGCTGCTCACAGATCTTCACCTATTTTCTAAGCCTAGCTTCTACTACTCTTTCCCATAACTTCATGCTGTGGCTGATCAGCTTTATGCCTCTGTAGTTACTGCAGCTCTGCACATCACCCTTGTTCTTGAAAATAGGAACCAGCACACTTCGTCTCCACTCCTCAGGCATCCTCTCACTTTCCAAGAGTTTATTAAACAATCTGGTTAGAAACTCTACTCCCATCTCTCCTAGACATTTCCATACCTCCACTGGAATGTCATCTGGACCAACTGCCTTTCCACTCTTCATCCTCTTCATAGCAGCCCTCACTTCTTCCTTACTAATCTCTTGTACTTCCTGATTTACTCTCACCACATCATCCAGCCTTTTCTCTCGCTCATTTTCTTTATTCATCAACTCTTCAAAATATTCCCTCCACCTTCTCGGCACACATTCCTCACTTGTCAGCACATTACCATGTGCATCTTTTACCACCCTAACCTGCTGCACATCCTTTCCAGCTCTGTCCCTTTGTCTGGCCAATTGGTACAAGTCCTTTTCTCCTTCCTTACTATTCAACTTCTTGTACAGCTCGCAATATGCCTTTTCCTTTGCTTTTGCCACTTCTCTTTTCGCCTTACGCCACATCTCCTTGTACTCCTGTCTACTTTTTTCATCTCTCCGACTATCCCAAAACTTTTTCGCCAACCTCTTTCTCCTTATGCTTTCCTGGACCTCTTCATTCCACCACCAAGTCTCCTCGTCTTCCTTCCACTGTCCAGATGTCATACCCAGTACTGCCCTAGCGGTCTCCCTCACCACATCTGCAGTACTTTTCCAGTTGTCCAAAATGGCTTCCCCTCCAACCAGTGATTCTCTCACCTGCTTGCAGATTTCACACAACAGTCTTCCTCCTTCAGCTTCCACCATCTGATCCTTTGTTGAGCTCTCACTCTCTTCTTTATCTCTAAAGTCATCCTACAAACAACCATCCTATGCTGTCTAGTGACACTCTCTCCTGCTACCACCTTACAGTCTGTGATTTCTTTTAGCTTGCATCTCCTATAAAGAATGTAGTCCACCTGTGTGCACCTTCCTCCACTCTTATATGTTACCCTGTGCTCCTCCCTTTTCTTAAAGTAGGTATTCACCACAGTCATTTCCATCCTTTTTGCAAAATCAACTACCATCTGTCCTTCCCCATTCCTATCCTTGATACCATATCTACCCATTACTTCCTCATCACCTCTGTTCCCTCTTTCATACTTGGGCACACTCTCCACCACCTCATCTAACACTCCAGAAATCTTCTTTGTCCTTCATCTCACAACCTACCTGTGGGGCATATGCACTGATGATATTCATCATCACCCCTTCAATTTCCAACTTCACACTCATCACCCTGTCAGACACTCGCTTAACCTCCAACACACTTTTAACATACTCTTCCTTTAAAATGACCCCAACACCATTTCTCTTCCTGTCCTCACCATGGTACAACAACTTGTACCCACCGCCAATGCTCCTGCTCTTACTTCCCTTCCACTTGGTCTCTTGCACACACAATATGTCTACCTTTCTCCTCTCCATCATATCAGCCAGCTCTCTCGCTTTACCAGTCATACTACCAACATTCAAAGTCCCCACTCTCATTTCCACCCTTCTAGTTTTCTTCTTCTCCCGCTGTTCGTGGCAACGTTTTCCTCCTCTTCTTCGTCGTCTTCGCCCAGCAGTAGCCCAATTTCCACCAGCACCCTGTTGGGCAATAGCACCGGTGGTGGACGTTGTTAACCCGGGCCGCGACCGATCCGGTATGGGAATTCAATTCTAAGTCTGCATAGTTGGGTTGGCTTGTTTTACGCCGGATGCCCTTCCTGACGCAACCCTCCTCATTTATCCGGGCTTGGGACCGGCACTCAGAATGTACTGGCTGCACACCCCATGTGGCTGAGTTGTGCGCTGGACTCTATATAAAATAATTATTTTGTAGTGGATTAATCATTTCTGTCAAACCTTGGATGCTGAAAACAACTCTAATCACTTCTGGAATTAATGGATCACATGAGCTCCGCTTTGTGTGCGCATTGAGGCAGTGACTCATCATCACGCTTCAAATGAGCATTTAGGCAGAAGGTCAGCTCACAAAAGAGTGATATTTCAGTCAATATTGGACGAACACAAAGTTACAATTTGGGTGACTGCGTGAAAGTGGATGTGTGTTTAAAGCCATGGAAGATAATAACTCCAGTGGAGCAGCTAAGAGCAGGAGCTGTGCGGCAACACAGGTGGAGAGCGTGCAAAAGACCGATTTTGAAGACATAACACAAAGTTAAAAGTTGTATCATGGTGACTTGTAAGCTGTGGAAGAAATAAAGAAATATATATATATATATATATATATATATATATATATATATATATATATATATATATATATATATATATAAAATGATCCACAGGTGTATATAATAAAACAGCCACCTCATTCTGTATGTAGAACGGCACCGCGCGCAAAAGAGTGCTTTTGCAGAAATAAACGGACAAACACAAAGTCAGAAGTGGATTCACGTTGTAAAAATGATTGTGTTTAAAGCCAGGGAAAAAATAAAGCCAGCAAGCCACGGATGGAAAGGAAGCCAGAAAGAGCAGAGAGGTGGCTGTCCATGAAAGGACAGCAGCGCGCACGCAAAAGAGCGATTTTGCAGAAATAAACGGACAAACATAAAGTTTTGTTTGTTTAAAGCCGCAAAAAAAAAAAAAAAAAAGCCAGAGAGCCGCGGAGCCAGCGAGGAGCACAGAGGCGGCTCTCCGGGAACCCGTGGTTCGGGTCTAGCTGATCTGGTGCATTACAGGTGGACATCAGCCTGGCGCACAGCGCACAACTGCGGAACTGTGATGGAGTGTCTATTTCTGGACTGCGTTAAAAAACAAAACAAAAGAAGGGACATCTTTAAATGCTGCTGTGAATCTGTGAATTGAAAACCCACACTTTAAAGGGACCAGGTGTGGGTAGGCTGGAGGTTTGGACCAAACTCATGCCTAAACGTGCGCCAACATGGCGTTATCATGGCGCTATCATGGCACTACGTGGCTTAGTGTGGCTGATGCAAGCCATTCGAGGCTATAATGACAGGTGGTCGTGGCTCACTAGAGGCTGCTACGTGGCACATGCGGGGTACAGAGAGGCACATAGTGGCACCTTCATAGTGGATACGTGATAGATGAAAACGTGGGTCATTCTTCAAATAATCACCCCACATCCATGCGTGGCTCGTTCTTCAGCCTTCATTATTCGGTGGGACCGAGGCTTAAGCTTTCAATCTGTGTGTTTTTTTCAGATGCAGTTTAGATATTTATGGAGTACATTCATGTCCTACTTGGTTTTTCTAATCCTGTTTTTAAGCTTCCTGGTTTATAAAGAAAATACGCGTCACAGACTGATTCTCATGGTAACCGGTCCGGATATGGGAAAATATCCGACCGGTCATCAGCCAATCACAGTGCGCGTAGCACCGGAGCCATACAATAAATATTGCTTATCACAAGAGAAGACAGGCGAGCATGCAGCACCATCTCCAAACAAACAAAAAAGTGAAAGAAAACAAAATTGTTAACAGTGACGGCATAACGCAGTCTGCAACCTCACCATTAGAAAACACTCAATCCTACACACTGTGACTTTAATATGTCAACACACAAATAACAGTGTACAAAACAGAAGGAAATTAGAGTGGGTAGTCAGAGAGCACAACACATGTGCCTCACATGTTGAACACCAAGTCATTTAATACATTCTTTGTGATTCAATGATACCATAAAACCTACACAGTTCTGTAGTCTTTGACAGTTTCTGCCCAAAAGGAACCACCTTATTCCTGAATACAAACCTCACATCATGTTTAATACATTCTGGCACCAAATTGTTTGACTTAAATTATTACGACTTTATGTAAACAGGTTATTTATTTCAGCAACAACACAGCAGCATAAAGACAACATATCAAACAAATAAAAAAAAACAAGATCAAATTTAACACCGTGTGCCTGAAAAGGGGGTGGGAAGAAGCAAAGCTTATAAATTACCCACCCCTCATACCCCATCCCAAAAGTCCAAGTCCAACATATAATTACACTTATGCTCACACTCCTATATATACAAATAAGCAAATTAAATACATACATCCACAAATGTATACATCTTTTTTTTTTTTTTTAATTATGATTTTCTTTATATCCAGAAATTATTAATTTCTTATAATGTTTCTTAAAACAGACTAAAGAACTACATAATCTAATTTCCACAGGACATTTGTTCCAAATCTTCACCCCTTTAACTGAAACACAAAAACCCTTGACATTAGTACGTACGGGAGGCTTCTTAAAAACCATACATCCTCGTAAACTGTATTCAGATTTCCTGATCTTGAACAGGCTCTGGACATAAAGTGGCAAGGCCTGGTTATTAGCTTTGTACAAAGTTTGTATGGTGATATAATCCACTAAATCTCTAAATTTCAGTAAATTTAAAGTCATAAACAGAGAATGCGTTGGCTCAAGATAAGGTTTATTACAGATGATTCTGATGGCATGTTTTTGTAAAAGAAATACATGATTGGTATTTGATTTGTAAGTGTTACCCCAGAGTTCGATACAATATGTCATATATGGTACAATTAAAGAATGATATAATCTGAGTAGCCCATCCTGGGACAATATGTCCTTGACCCTGTACATGATAGCGATAGATTTTGACATTTTAAATTTTATATAATTTATATGAGGTTTCCAGCTGAGTTTATTGTCAATTATAACACCTAGAAATTTGTTCTCAGTTACTATCTGTATTTCCATATTGTTAATGGTTACACTTTTACATTTAGGCACAAGTTTATTTCCAAAAATCATACATTTGGTTTTCCCAAGATGAAGTGACAATTTATTAGCATCAAACCAAGCCTTAAATTTATCCAGTTCGTTCACCACCGTGTCCAGAAGCTGTTCAAGATTATCACCACTGCAAAATACAGTTGTGTCATCTGCAAAAAGAACACACCTCAGTACCCGTGACACATAACATATATCATTTATATATAAAATAAATAACAAAGGACCTAACACTGAACCCTGGGGCACCCCACACGTAATTTCCCGAAGTTCGGAATCAATGTTATTGTATTGAACATACTGATACCGACCATGTAAATAACTATTTATCCAGTCATATGCTAATCCTCTGATTCCATATTTCTGTAATTTAGTTAGCAATATTTCATGATTGACAGTGTCAAACGCTTTCTGTAAATCAAAAAAAATACCTACTGTATATTGCTTGTTATCGACTGCAGTCGCTATATTTTCCACGAAATCCATCAATGCATGTGAAGTAGTCCTAGATTTTCTAAATCCATATTGTTCTTCACAGAGTATCTCATGCTTTAGTAAGTAATTATCCAGTCTTTTTACAAAAAATTTTTCTAGTATTTTAGAAAATTGGGGTAAAAGTGAGATAGGTCTGTAATTTGAAAAAGTGTGTTTGTCACCAGTTTTAAACAAAGGTATTACTTTGGCTATCTTCATCTGTGAAGGAAATTTACCAAAACTTAATGATATATTACAAATATAAGTGAAAGGTTTTACTATACAATCAATGATTTTTTTCAACAAAGCCATATCCAAATTATTGAAGTCCTTTGATTTCTTACTTTTAGAATTCTGCACCAGATCAATTATTTCTTTTTCATTTGTTCCACCAACAAACATTGACACAGATTTATTAAATGTTATCTTATTTTCAAAAGATTTAACGCTCAATGAATCAATATTACTGGCAAGATTTTTACCTACATTGACAAAATATTCATTAAAATGGTCAGCAATGGTCTCATTATCTTCTATCACAGTATTATTGGAAAGAAAAAAAGAAGGATAATCTCTACCATTTTTGTTCTTTTTTATTACTTCATTTAAAATATTCCATGTATTTTTTATATTATTCTTATTTTTAACAAGTAAGTCACTATAATATCTTTTCTTACTAAATCTCATAATATGAATGAATTTATTCTTATATATTTTATATTTACTTTCAGCTTCCTTTGATCTCGATTTTATAAATTGTTTATACAGTAAGTTCTTCTTTTTACATGCCCTCTGAAGACCCTTGGTTATCCATGGTTTATTGCTGTATCGGTTAGTATATATCTTGTTAACAAGAGGACAGTGTTTATCGTATAACTTAGAAATGATAGAAATAAAACCATCATAAGATTCATCAACATCATCAACATAAACATCATTCCAATTCTGGCATAATAAATCCACCCTTAAATTATCAACAGTTATTGGTGTGACATTTCTACTCAATCTATTACAATCCTTTTGAAACACTCGATCATGTGATGCAAAAACAGTAAATACTGGCAGGTGATCACTAATATCATTTACCAGCAATCCCGCACTGACATTACCAGATATGACATTAGTTAAAATATTGTCAATAAGGGTTGTTGAATTCACAGTTATTCTACTTGGATGAATGATGGTCGGAAATACTCCCAAACAATATAAAGAATTTATAAATGAAGTGGTTTGTGGATGATTGTGAGGATTTAGAAAATCGATATTAAAATCACCACAGATAAATAAATGTGAATTCTTATTTATTTTGTTGTACATTCCCATAATTACTTCTTCAAAAGTATCAATATTTGCTCCGGGAGCTCTGTATAAACAACTAACAACCGTATTTTTTGAATTTATGGATGTAATTTTAACCGTAACACATTCCATGATATTATCAACTGTGAATGACATATTGTGAACTAATTTACAGTTGTAATCAGACCTTACATATAATGCCACACCCCCGCCTCTTCTCTTCTGTCGATTTACCTGAAACAATTGATAACCTTCCAACTGTACAAGATCTTGATTGACATCAGTTAACCATGTTTCTGATATAGCGATCACTGAAAAACTTTTTCTAGATGTATCTAAACAATCATTTATCCTTGAAAAATTCCGAGAAAGACTTCTACTATTAAAATGTATTATTGAAAAATCTCCATCTTTAATTTTATAATCATTAAATTGTTCTTCTGTAAAATAATTACATTGTCGCTCGATATTGTCACTAAAAAAGGAATCTGGATCTGATTCAAGTTCAAAATGGCGAGAGGCAGGATGACTATAATTAAATGTTTCCAAACAGAGCTCCTTGGCAGAAATAAACTGATTATTAACCGTGTTCATTATATTATATACAGATTTTCCTCCATCATCACAATCAACCAGTACATTTCTTTATGTATTACTTCACAACTTACATCAGTTAAACTTACTAAGATCATGTTCATCTTTAATCCATAAGGTTTTAGCTTCTTCAGGTGTTCCATTTAATTTAATATAAACTTTACAGTTAAATGTCCATGTAGCCTGTATCTTGTTTTGTTTTCTTAAAAATCGTGCCTGTCTTGCTAAATCTGAATTTTTCTTGGTCAAGTATTCATTTATATATACATTCGTTCCTTTTAAATTCTTTGCTTGTTTTAGAATTGCAATCTTCTGTTTCCTGTTTGTAAGCCTCAATAATATGACTTTAGGTTGATTTTGACCTCTCCGCGGTAAAAGGTGACTACTATCGATATCATTAGGGTTTATTAGAATTCCTTTGTCCTTCAAAAGTGAAATCACCTGTTCCTCTACAGAGAGGTTGTCCATTTCAGAGGGCTCCCTTCCTGAAGCCACCGCTCTTGCATAACTTCGAGGCTTAATGTCCAAACCTGTAATGAGAAGGTCATTTGACCTAGTCTGTTGTTCAAGTTCTGCAATTCGATTTTCCATAAGTTTTAATGATTTGTCTTTCTCTTCATTTGCCTTTTGTAATTCAACAACTTGTTTTGTTAATTCCAATATTTTTTGTTGTTGTGAAATAATTTTCAGTTGATTAGCCACTTCTTTAATGGGCTTCATTTGTGCTGACATCTCATTTAACATTTTTCTAATGTCCTCAAGTTCTTCCTCCATAAACACAGTACCCTTTTTTGGAGCCATAGCTGACGGGTCCTGAAGGCGAACCTACGACGCCGACAGCAGGAGGTCCAACAGGCAGCAGCCGCAGATTTAGTAGGCCTCAAAACAGGCCGACGTGGTATAAGCACCCCTCGAGGCAAGCCGACAAACGACCACTGCAAATCTCCCAGCAGCAGCAGCAGCAGCAGCGGTCTCAATGTTTTTGAACTCTGACTACACACTTGTAGATTTTGTCAGAATTCAGTCTGCTCCCACACTATAAGTGTTCTTCTATATAATTTATCAGAAAATATGGTTGTTTATCCCCATTAGGTTTTTTTTAACAATCATTTTATCACCATTTATTGATGATCTGCAGCAGTTTTGTGTTGTCAGGAAAGCAGCAGTACACATTCAATGGAATCACTTTATTTCTTTTTAAATGTTGCAGTGCTTGCTGCTAGTTCATCAGCAGTGTTGTGGTGTGCATTTTAAAAACCATATTTACAATTTCCTTTGCTTCCAATGTGCTTCAAGTCTTTTTTAGTCACACAGATCAGTGTGCATTCTTTTTGCTGCTCTAGTAAGTGGCTCAGATGGAGTTAAACAGCCATTATCGGTACATGCTGCTGGTTCACTTGCAGGACACATTATAAAAGCATATTTATGCTCTCCTTCAGTTCAAATACGCACCAAGTCAGTTTCTGATGTGATACTCCTCTTCCTAGATATTCAAGAGCAGGTTCTACATGAACACATACATTTTTTCCTCATTTTGTCTGTTTTATCTTCCTCCTAGGCAATGTACAGTAGTGTTCAGAATAATAGTAGTGCTATGTGACTGAAAAGATTAATCCAGGTTTTGAGTATATTTCTTATTGTTACATGGGAAACAAGGTACCAGTAGATTCAGTAGAGTCTCACAAATCCAACAAGACCAAGCATTCATGATATGCACACTCTTAAGGCTATGAAATTGGGCTATTAGTAAAAAAAAAAAAGTAGAAAAGGGGTGTTCACAATAACAGTAGTGTGGCATTCAGTCAGTGAGTTCGTTAATTTTGTGGAACAAACAGGTGTGAATCAGGTGTCCCCTATTTAAGGATGAAGCCAGCACCTGTTGAACATGCTTTTCTCTTTGAAAGCCTGAGGAAAATGGGACGTTCAAGACATTGTTCAGAAGAACAGCATAGTTTGATTAAAAAGTTGATTGGAGAGGGGAAAACGTATACGCAGGTGCAAAAAATTATAAGCTGTTCATCTACAATTATCTCCAATGCTTTAAAATGGACAAAAAAAACAAAAAACAAAACAGAGACGCATGGAAGAAAACGGAAAACAACCATCAAAATGGATAGAAGAATAACCAGAATGGCAAAGGCTCACCCACTGATCAGCTCCAGGATGATCAAAGACAGTCTGGAGTTACCTGTAAGTGCTGTGACAGTTAGAAGACGCCTGCGTGAAGCTAATTTATTTGCAAGAATCCCCCACAAAGTCCCTCTGTTAAATATTAGACGTGCAGAAGAGGTTACAATTTGCCAAAGAACACATCAACTGGCCTAAACAGAAATGGAGGAATATTTTGTGGACTGATGAGAGTAAAATTGTTCTTTTTGGGTCCAAGGGCCGCAGACAGTTTGTGAGACGACCCCCAAACTCTGAATTCAAACCACAGTTCACAGTGAAGACAGTGAAGCATGGTGGTGCAAGCATCATGATATGGGCATGTTTCTCCTACTGTGGTGTTGGGCCTATATATCGCATACCAGGTATCATGGATCAGTTTGGATATGTCAAAATAATTGAAGAGGTCATGTTGCCTTATGCTGAAGAGGACATGCCCTTGAAATGGGTGTTTCAACAAGACAATGACCCCAAGCACACTAGTAAACGAGCAAAATCTTGGTTCCAAACCAACAAAATTAATGCCTCGCAGATGTGAAGAAATCATGAAAAACTGTGGTTATACAACTAAATACTAGCTTAGTGATTCACAGGATTGCTAAAAAAGCAGTTTAAACATAACAGTTTTGAGTTTGTAGCGTCAACAGCAGATGCTACTATTATTGTGAACACCCCCTTTTCTACTTTTTTTTACTAATAGCCCAATTTCATAGCCTTAAGAGTGTGCATATCATGAATGGTTGGTCTTGTTGGATTTGTGAGAATCTACTGAATCTACTGGTACCTTGTTTCCCATGTAACAATAAAAAATATACTCAAAACCTGGATTAATCTTTTTAGTCACATAGCACTAATATTATTCTGAACACTACTGTATAGACTCGTAAATACATTTTTGCATATAATGATGATTAATAATAACAATAATAATAATAATGAAAATAATAATAATGAAGAAGAAAGGATTTTTACAAACTAAAACCTCGCTGTACTTTTCTGTATTATGCTGCCTTCACACAAGTGTAAGTTACCCTGGTTTTTGACTTGTTGCTGATAACAGTCTGGATTAACCTTTTTGTCTTTGCTCCAGAGCACACACCATCCATTTCTTCCAAAAATAAATAAATAATTTGATCCATCTGACCACAATCAGTGTTGCCACAGTTACTTTGAAAAAGTAATCCAATTACTGTATCTGACTGTATCATTATCTAAACAAAACCAGTAGTGTGTTAATTGAAGGCTGCACTTGTTAAACCTTCAGAAATCTGTGTGTGTGTATGTGTGCACCCGTGTGCGCATGTGCGTGTGTATAATGTCCCAGTTCTAGCGTCAATCTTCTGTGGAGGAGAAAGGAACAGAGCTGCAGGGAAGTGAAAGCAGAGGATTAACTAACAACATCCTCATCTCCTCTGTCATCCTCTCCCTCCCCAAACCACTCTCTAAATTCCACGCTCTTTTAGCAGCCCCCTCTTCCTCTTCATCACATGTCCATCATATACTCAGTCCAATTTTTAAGTAGCTGCACATGCTGTACCCCTCCTTCTCTCTTTTTGGAGTGTGCCTCCCGGCAGCACCCCACACCTTCTCGTCTTCCGTTTCTACCAATCACAATGCTGTGCGAGCTCTGCACCAATCCTCTGGTTCTAAAACCAACCGTGTTACTGTGAATATTATTGCTTTCTTCTGCGAGGGCGGCATAAAACACACTGCCTTCATATCTCCACTGCCCCTGTCATTCTCTTCTTGACCTCACAGTATCAATAATCCCTACCTTCCTCAGCTTTCCTTTCAGGTATCACATTAGTTCCCTGTATTTTCTGGAATCCTGCAGCATCTTCTGTTCTCTGCAAGAGTTGCTGTAAAATTTAAAAATTTCTCCTTAGTTAGGTGTCTCTGATGTAAGCCAGCCACGATGATGTGATATGAATACATGTTGTGTGTTGTTGAGATGAGATCTAATCACAGCAGCAGTTCGAGCATGATCAAAACCTCTGCAATGCAACCAGTGCTGTATTTCCCATATTACATCATGATGTGTACTGCATGCACATTCATGTTATTACAGGCAGAAAGGCACACAGGCCTGACAAGAAGAAAGGAACAAATGTAATGACATTCACTCACACGACTAACACTAACTGGACGTTCATAAAGAATTGGTGTGGGAGATGAATGCATGAGTTGCTGCATGCTTCTGTTTTCAAAACAGTGAAGGAACCAGACTTCCAGTGTCTGCACATAAAGGTGTCTGTACACAGACACTGCTCCAGAAAAGTTAAATAATAATAATTACAAATAAAAAAAGAGAATCAAATGTATAGCACTTGAAATGCTGCTGCATGTATGCAACATATCAGTTTCCATGGTTCGATTCATTACTGCGCCCTACATAAATACAGTGCCTTGCAAAAGCATTCGGCCACTTGGTATTTCACACATTTTAATTGATTTATCCCATTTCAAATACAGAAAGTAAATCAGGCTTCTCAATAAAAAAAAATCTAAAATGATGTTCCTTAAACTCAAATTCAAAGCAAATCTCTACAACTTGATATAAATTAATTAAAGCCAAGATGATGGGTTGTGTAAGTAATGGCCCCCCTGTGGTGTAATACCTGTAAGTAATCACTTCTATTGCCAGTTTTCTTCAGACAAGTCAGAGAATGGATACATGAACATTACCAAGTCACTGAATATGTCTTGGACTTTATTTACATCAGTTATGAAGAAATACAAACAGTATGACACTCTATAGTAAATCTGTGTGGAGTCGACAGTTCTCAAAAACTGTTACTGTGCAACAAGGAAAAGAGTGAGGAAAGCCACCATGACATCCAGACAATCCAGAAGAAGTTATAGGCTTCTGTGGCTGTAATTGGCAAAATTGTGCATAGTGTATGTTTTGCATTCCGCACGTCTTTTCATGCCGAAAAAGTGCTGATGTCAAACTCTTCTGCCATTTCTGTGGTTGTCAGACGACGTCCCGGATCAACAAAGCGTTTACTTTGGAAATGAACGGCACATTCCACTGTTACAGGAGTTTTTCGGCATAAAAAGACGTGCGGAGGATTTCGCGCGTCGGGACGAAGGCGCAAGGCACAGAACAAAAAGCAACGCCGTGATGAAGCCTCACAGGACATGTTGTGGCATGTCCAGCTCGTCCACAATTTCTCGGATAGTCACACGACTGAAAAGACACCGAAAGCCATCTGAATTTTCCGAATGGTGCAAGAGCTGGGCATGTTAGGGCTTGTCCTGTGAGACCAAAACGGAGGTGATTTCGTCCCGCGCCATGAGCGGCTCCGTGGCGAATTTCTCCGCTCCTCTTTCCATTACAAAAACTCCTGTAACAGCGGAATGTGCCAAAAAGTGCTATGTCCAGCTGTCTTGCCATTTCTCTGGTAGTCAGATGATGTCCCGGATCAACAAAGCGTTCACTTTGGAAATGATCTGGTCGTTTGAGCCTGTCGATCGCCGCTGGGTGTGCGGTGCGCCATCCGCCGCTGTGGGCCGTCTTTAATCCAGTTGTAATTGTCCTTAATCTGTGTGATCCCCATAAGATCTTCACCGAAAGCCATCTGAATTTTCCAAATGGTTTCCACTTGGCTGTCTCTCACACTTTGTTAAAAAAATTTTGATGAAGCAAAGCGGCAGTCGATCAGCCAATTTCCTGACAATAAAAATCCGACGAGGGGGCTGGACCACTCCTCTCACAAGGCGTGCTCACAGGCGAATGACGCAACCGACAGGCGTGAAAAAACTCACGCATGCGCATGAAGGTTCAAGCTTGCCTGATGCAATCACACATGATTCAAATCCATATAGTCCGTTACTTTTCTAACAGACCTCGTATGGTCATATGTATGTTCAATAATCTATAAAATTCACCTTACAGAGTCTGTCATCTAAATAGCAATGAAAGAGATTCTGATACAGCCCACACTAAATGAGAATACGTGATGACACTGATTGTTCTAAGTGATATTCCCTCTAAATCAAATGCATGATGAGAAACTTCATACAACCCCTTTGCACCCTGTGCCTGACTCTGCACTCAGATTATGGTCTGTGCAAACAGCAAAGTAGATATGAACACACTCAAAATGCACTTGTGCTTCATAGCATGGTATGGTGCCAAGATAGGGCCTAAAGAGTGTTACTGTTCATACTGCCTGCAGACAGACTTGACCAAAACACAGTCCAATATATGTGTGCATTTGCGAGGGCAGTGGTTTGTTCATACTGATGCTTGACAATGAGAATTTTTGGGAGGCAGTGACTTAGGTGGACCTAGGTCCCAGAGTGCTGGTCTGGTCTGCGTGTCTTGACACAACAACATACTGTACATGACAGCATCAGGAGTCACAAACACTTTGCTGAAGACAATTTACAGGAAGCAGTTTGTAACAAGCGAAACGATACTGCCCGGACAGACTCATTACGTGTCTCTGTCTGAAAGCCAGTTTGGTTCCAAGCACTAAATATTTTCATGATGCTAATTTTAGTCCCTGCTGAAATCGATATCATCCACCTTCAACACCCTTTCAAATGCTCCTCACATGTGATAGTATTTGATTTTGCTGTGTGGGCCGCTGAAGAGGAGGTACTGCTGGCCCACCACCACCAGATGGCGCCCTGCTTGGAGTGCGGGCTCCAAGCACGAGAGGGCCTCGGAGCTGTTGGAGGTGACAGCTGTCACCTATCAACACCAGCTGTCACCCATCACCACCACTACAAAGGCCGGACTGCAACTCCACCTCCTCGCCGAGAAATCTTCTACCATACAGGTAATTAATTCTCTGCTGAACCTTAATCCGAGCATTAGTCTGATCTCTTTTGCAGCCGTTTTCCTGGGACGGATACCCTGTCTGCTGAGTTGGCGTTTGGTGTGGACTGCGACGGTTTCGCCTCCCACCCCACCCAGATAAGTGGTTATCTCGGGAGCTGCACGAGAGTGTGATTCGGAGGTGGAGGTTCTCCCTCCTAACAGTATACAGACTGTGGGATTACTGAGTGTGCAAACTCACACTCATCCAGAACTGTTTCTGTTTTCTGCCAGCAGTACCGGGTCTGACTGCTGAAGACAGTGGCCACCTGGGGCGCAGGGCTTGGCGGCTCCGGTGTTCTTCAGATCCATTGGTGGTGGAAGCTGTGTGGGATCCGGCTCTTCTCGCACCGGATGTCTCCTATCTTCAAGCCTGCCACACGTCACCTTGTGTCAGATTGATATACCGCATATTTGTATTTGTCTGTACTACGTTGTGCACCTTCACAACATTAAATTGTTACTTTTTGGCTATTCCATTGTCCCTTCATTAACGCCCCCTGTTGTGGGTCCGTGTCACGACACTTCCCCAACAGATTTTTGCTTAAATAGCAAAACAACACAGAGTTTGTTACAGTTGAGACCTAACAACCAACCACACACACACACACACAAAATCAAACACTCGGTTAACCTTTCAGCAAGCAACTAGACAAAGATAATCAGTGGGTCAGTGCATCCGGAAACTAACCAGGCATCGGCACAATAACAGAATCTGCCTGTCAGTACAAATTTGAATGAAGAAGTCATTCCGACTGCTGCTAAGCTTTCTGTAATTTATAATCAGACATATTTCATCTTGATTATTTTAACAGTGTAACATGATTTGCTAATGCACCGAGTTCTATGTTCAAAACACGGTCTACAGCACATAGCTAATAGGTTTAATGGGAGCTACTTTGTGCACTGGTGCCAGTGGTGTGCATCATACACGGCCTTTGCTTTCCAGTAACACACCCCATAGTGCACACTAAAGAATCAATTATTAAGTCAATTCGACTCCAGAACATGTAGTTAGTGCCATTAAAAATGCACAATTAGATTAAGCCCCAGAAATGTGTCTTATCTGACTGAAGAACTGTTTTTGCACAAAGCTGTTGGTTTTGGGTGGGTTGCGCTACTTCCTCTGTGAACTCATCATGCCTCAAAGATTTAAGCGTGAACTTGACAGTGTGTCATACGACGCTCAGTCTCAGGTTACGCTGTTGTCAAGTTTCTCATGTGGTACACAAAGTTGACTGAAATAAGCTTTGTAAATGAAACAACCAGATATGCTGATCTGGAGCAGCAATAGGTGTTCTCATCATGGATAATGAGCGGCCGATCCTGCACTTCTGGAATACCACTGAAGTTGCACCAAAATATTTAAGACTTAGATGTGCTAAAGAGATGAGCATTTAATCTGAATAAAATGTTATTCATAGAAGCAATAACGCCTGCTAATCACACAAAGCAGTGTTACCCATCATATAATTTCAGTTTTGATCAAAATTATTCATTAGAAACTAAGGCAATTAGTAAATGTAAACAGTATGTGACTGACAGAGAACAAGGTAATGGGTAGAGCCCGACCGATAAATCGGCCGGCCGATATTATCGGCCAATATAAGCCCTTTTCAAAGTACTCACTATCGGCTGAAATTTTGCCGATAGAACGCCAATAATTTCTCATAAACAGAACAGTTACTGAAATAATGTTTGTGTCGGCAATGTAAAATGTCCTTGCACCGTTTGTCCAGCAGACAGAGCTCTGACTCCATTCAACTGAGAGCTGCTTACACCCCTGCTTAAATGTGTTCATCACCGGCCCCCGTAGTTCGCCGTCACACTGCACTGATCGGCTGACAAAAGCATATAAGTAAGTTTATAAGGATGTTGTTTGTAATAACTTTGCGATTACATTCACCCCACATTTCTCCCGTTTCAGTTCAACTCAGTTTGATTAACTCAGTTTATGTAGTAATGGTCAAATGTGCTTCATTGCGTCGGTCACACTTTTTATTAAGCCCACGTTGTGTAGACCTTATTTCTAGCATGAAAAACTTTTGTTTACTGCTAAGAGAGTGAAACGTTCACCTGATGGGCTGATTTATCGTCTATCGGCAAATCAGCTGATTTATCGATTATCGGCATTTTTTTTTCAATCAAATACCGTTATCGGCATCGGCCTCAAAAAATCCATATCGGTCAGGGCTCTAGTAATGGGTAGAGATAATTCCCAAAAAAGGAAACATAACTAATCAATGTGTAACAGCTGGACTCAACGCAACAACAAAATTGTGGGATTAGAGCCAGCTTGCAAGCTGGATCGGTAGATCAACCCAAAGTTACCTCCAAGTAATAATGAATTTTTTTTTCTGCAAATAATTAATGAATGTGGTTTTGCATTAATAAGAAATTCAAGGTTGTATAAATGACGCAGCCAGCAGACCACAGAGATGCTTTCGCCACTGTGTTTCAACAAGACTCTTATTTGTTGTATTAACTTGCAATATCGACTTGAAAAAAAATAGACTGTCAAAATGATGAAAAGTAAAAAAAAAAAAAAAAAAAAAACCATAAGAACTGGAGCAAAGCAGATCTTAGTTTATAATTTAATTTTTTTTTTTTAAAGAAGGTATGAGGATGTCTACATTGTCTGGTGACAGGGTAACAATAACATTTTTACTTATAACTCTTTCAAATTAATTCAGTTCAGTAGTCTTGGAAAGTAGACGCTTGTAAAAAGTCAAGAATACCCATTATTTTCCAGAGCTGTGGACATTCGACAAGCTTGGCTGTGCACGAGCACAACGCTCTCTTCCCTGGGCTCATGGATGCACAGGGCAGAGACGACAGACACTTTGTGCTCAATGACTTTAATTTTTTGAGATTCTATCAGCCCTGCACTGAGCATGCAGCAAGCGGAGCACAAGGCAGTTTTTACAGACTGTATTAATGGCTGCTACCTTGCACATGTACAGCTGCTTTAATCTCCACTCAAATTGTGAGTTTACCATGACCCAAAAATTACCAAAAATTAACTAAAATATCACTTTAAAAACAAGTAACCATAACAAAAATCACACTCAAACTCATCTCTTCAGGTGGACCTGGGCACAGTTCATCGATCCGTGCTTGAGCATGGTACATAAAAGGCTCTAAGTAGGGCTCTGATTGTAAATGTGTTATAAATAAGTAAAACAATCCTTTTAAAAAGGAATAGAGGTTTCATTTGTGATATCAGACAACTCCACCCACCCCACTTGGGAGAGAGAGAAAGTCAGACAAGGTGAGGTAAAAAAAAAAGCAAAGCAAAGCAAAGAAAAAGGTAATTGAGGTGATGTGATCCGAGAAGCGTGAGTAATAGGAGAGGATATATTTTGCGGTGTGGTGCCAAGAATTGGCCAAGGCAGACTGCTTTATGGATTTGGCTTGAGTGAACCCAGGATAGCTGATATCCTTACAACATTACGCTACAACTCCCAAGAAACTGTTGATGTCACACAAACTCCAATACGCATACAAATACTGCTGCAACATGTTTGCGTCACCTGCTGCCAAATAAAGCAACCAATTCTGATAGGCCCATCAAGGTCAAACCACTTCATCACATGCTCTATTCACACAATTCTGTTTTCAAAAGTCAAAGTCAGTAATATCCAGAATTCTCTGAATCTAGAATGAAAACACATGAAAAATCAGTAAGGTATCTTCTATTATACATTCCAAATCTAAGGTGGAACTCTACTAGTGTATACTAAGGTATACCTAAATATCTCCAAAAAAAAAAAAAAGAGAGAGAGAGCGGAGCCAGTTAGGTGCCTGGTCCTGGTCCAACATCTAGTCCACATTATACACTTCCTCGATTCCAGTGGGTAACGAAACTGTAATCATCAAAACGTAAGCTATTGATTTTAATGGCATTTTTACACATGGCAAAGAGTTATGTTTCATTAAAACTATACATATACACACACACACACACATATATATATATATTTTTTTTTTTTTTTCAATGTATACAGTAGGAAAAAAATTAAAAGTCAAAAGAGAGAGAAAGACAGAAAGAAAATTTCCTTGGAACATCATGACTATCAATGTCCCCCCCAGTGGTATCAGGATTCTGAATATGTCACCTCACTATAAATACAGATTCCAGTGTCCACGACATAAGGGAGATAGATAACACAAGTTTCTCAATCAGAAATTTTCATCATGTGCAAATTAATTCGTTATGTTTTTCATTCTCTCTTAAAAAAAATAAAAATTGCTGTCTTCATTAAAATATGAGTGTTGCGAAAGCAGCGTGAGTCCCTGTCTACTATCAGCCTAAAGTAACTAAGTCCCTTTGGCTGCTCCCTTGATTTTCACTCGGGGTCACCACAGCAGATTCAAGGTGGATCTGCACATTGAATTGGCACGTGTTTTACGCTGGGTGCCCTTCCAGGGATTTGAACTCAGAACCTTCTGTACTGAAACCAAGCCCACTAACCACTTGGCCTACAAGTTTGTTTTGTTTTTATATTATACCATTGTTACTATCGGCTTTACAATTATAAAATATAAAAACAAAAAATAAGCAATGATGAAAATTTACTGGGAATTACCAAATGTTGTTCCACTATTTATACTGGTGTTTGACTACCAACAAGTAACTCTGATAGCCTTGAGGCCCATTGGTGCGGGTGCTTGCTTATCTATGGATTCTGTAGTGTCAAGCGAATGAGACCCAGCTTTCCATATTAGCAGGCCAACTCCTTATCCACTCAGCTACCTGCTCTATAGGTGGCGGTGGCACGATGGAATAGTAAGTTTGTAAGTTTGACACAACTCAGAATGCTCCTGACAAAAACATTTTTTCACAAATTTTGCTGGTCTAGCAAGCAAAAGCCTTGACTAGTCTTCATAAAATTATGATGTAGTCATCAGAATCCCAACATGTGCAGCTTTGGCCACCTTCTCAGGTCACATGGTGCTCATCTGAAAAGTCCCTTAATCCCTCAGGAGACCTCCTCTCACTAATGTTGACCAATCCTTATTAAAGGATCCAAACTGAATTTGTCATCTGAACAAGTGTTTAACACAGTCACATTAAATGTGCCACTGTGAAGGTCTTAGATACAAAAATCTTTGGCAGACTGTAGATTTTCACCTCTGTTCTTCAGTGTTCATGAGTGATACTGCAGCTGTGCATCCTAAAATAACCTGCTGGAATGAACTGATACATTCTGATGCCTTCATAACAACTGTGAGATGCTTTCAAGATGCTTTCTAATGGTGCTTACCAACAACAGATCTCTTAAAGAGACACCACATAAATTAATTACTGTGCTACATTACTTATAATATAAACCACTGGAATATTGACTGTTCTTTCCAATTGGATCTCCCCGTGGCTAGAACACCGTAGTAAAGATGGGACTGTAACTTTTTTGAACATGGCTGGAACAATTTAATAAAATAAAAAATACAGTGGTGTGAGAAGTACCTTTGAAGTACAATAACTCACCACCTTTCTAGTTTGTGTGACCACAGCAAGTCCCATCTTACTCCATGTTCACCTTGATGTTAACAAGCTTGCTAGCACTAACATTATTGTGATGGGTGGCTAACCATGGAAAAATGATCACCTTGGGTTGGTCAGCACATAAACACATTGAACACAGGCCAACACAAGGGATTTTACAGCGAGGCACCAAACAGACCGTCATCTGAAAGTCACCAAGGATTCGAGTGATTTGAAGTAATCAACCTTGTTGATTAACGTATAGATGTTTAGGTATGACACATCACAGCTTAACATTGCCTTTGCACAATGACATTTGCAGATGTGTACTCACTCAATACACAAAAAAAGTACACAAGACTGATCCGCAGGGTGTGACAACTGACGCGTTTGACTGTGCTCAATCTACGCAACATCAACATGGCAACAATTATCCAGTTTGGGTGACAACAGGCGTGTTTTCATCATCAGGAGTTAAACTGGAGAGAATTATGGTGCAGTGTTTATGCATAAAATTCAAGGTCAAAAAATATTTCCATATCACAAAGTGAACCTTCAAAAAAAATTAGGTGGAGTGACTGCAAAGTCGCCCATGCGTAAAACCAACCAACAGCAATTTTTGCATGATATGACAGTAAATTTTAAAAGGTTTTTGATGTGTGTCAGAGATGTTTCAAAGGCCAAAATTCCTTTTTAGTGCATAAATAGCAACACCGCTGCCAAAAATACCAATCTCTCCTCCATCGCTAATTCGTGGCCGCTCTCTCCACCTGTTTTTCTGTCCTTTTTTCAGCAGTGCACCCACCCCCCTCTGTTGTCCCAGTGGGACCTCCCTCGTGTGTGCGAGGAGGCTGCATCATGACAAAGGAGAACCTCCCGCACTCCTCAAACATGCCTGAAGCCTTTCTCTACGGCGTCAATCCCCCCAACTCCCTCATTCCTCTCCTCCCTTCTCTTAATGACATATTATCTACCACCTTTTCCCTATTCCTCTACCTTTTTCTTCACTTCACGGGACCGTTTCCTCGTCTTCTTCCTCTCCTTCTCCTCCTCTGCAGCAGTCAGGTTCTCATCTGCCCTTTTCTTTAGCTGTGAGGCGGCATGCGCCATGCTGCTCCGGCCCAATTAATCCTCACAGGTGGGAACGGTAGACGGTGGGACAGAAGAATGAAGGGAAGTTCTCCTCCAAATCTTTTCTCCTTAGCTTATAATTCTTTCCTCTGGAGTCATCACAGGAGGAAACGGACAAGGAAGGATTTTCTTCTCGTCTTGATCAAGATTCCCTCTTTGAATGATTTCCTTCCCACACACTGCAGATGCACAGCTCCTGCTTGGGGCAGGACACAGACAGAACATACTCCTCTTCTTTTTTTTTTTTTTTTACCTCCCCCAGTCACTATTCAAGGTGTAAAATAAGCATGAAAAGCAATAAAAAACAAAATTCCCCTGGCTGGCTTTAATGGGAAACTTGTAAGTCATTTACACAATCCACAATCAGATGAAATTGGCCTCCTGATTAGGCATAAAGTGGAAAAAAAAAACAGTTCAGTTATGGAAATTGTAACACTGATTCGGGGCTAAAGCACCATTCCTGAGCCCGTCGAAGTGTCCTATCGTCTGGGTAAAGGCACAGGTCCTGTTGCCTCGCTGACAGGTTTTCTCAGATGCCTGCACCTGAGCGTCGAGCCCATTCTATATGTCCACACGCAGTCACGCGCTCAGTCCACAATGTCTCACTGGGACACATGAACAGGAGGGAAATTACTGTGGAAAGGAGGTTGGGGAGGAGGAGGGAGGGGGTGAAAAAGGAGGAGGCTAAAGAGGGAGAGAGGTAGTAAGACAGAGACAGAGAGAGAGAGAGAGAGAGAGAGAGAGAGAGAGAGCAGCTGGGTGAGTAAAAAACAGGAGGCAGCAGCAGGGATGGCTGAATACCTCTGCTTATCACCAGCTGCTTTGGCCTGAGAGACAAAGAAAAGAAAGCGGATGATACTTCAGGTCACTGTACGCCGACTCAAAGATGTCACCAGTGCACGCTCGCAGCATGAGCATTTACTGCAGGGCTGATTTTTGCTGTGACGTGTTTGACACAGTCATAGATCTGAGCAATAAAGCCATCAGAGCTAAAACTGTCCTACTTGTCAGTGATGAGTGCAGAAAGTAGGGCTAAATTCATGTCATAGTAACTGTCTGGGCAGTATCGTGTTATAACGCAGTACTTACGATTTAAGGGTAACACAATTAATACCTCAATTTTACAAACAATAACTGTTTTTCCCTTCTCACTAGCAAATGAACAAACAGCAGTATTATGTCCATATATTCATTCATTAATTTTTTTTCCCACCTATCTGGGTCCAAGTCATGGTGGCAGACCAAACAGCTCATCCGATACTTCCCTATCCTTGACCAAGTCCTGTAACTCTTCCTGGGGGAATTCCGAGGCATTCCCAAGCTAGCTGGGAAATATCATCCCTCCAGCATGACTGTGTCCATATAGTGTCTCTTTTTTTTCTCTGGGTGCATCATCATCATCATCACTGAGGCATCTTTTCTGACAAATAGGAGGAGAGGATCATTTTTGCTCATTTGTAACTCAAAATCTATTGCAATCCAGACAAAAACTCATTTGTGATAAGAGATTAGACAGATGCTAGGTTCTTTACTGAGAGTGAGTAACTTTTTATCACCATACATTACAAGCAAGAAGCTAGCCGTTTATTGATGTCATAGAAACAAATCCCATGAACAACAAAAATGCTAAAACTTCTGGGATTTATGAAGCATTTCTAGGTGCTCTCTTGGCAGGAGGGCTTTGAATTGAACAAGGTATTGCTTCATAATTTGAAATAAACTTTGCAGATATTTAATGAGACCAATGGTTACAATTAATGCAATAACAGCATTGTTGAATAAGAGAACATTATGAAAAAAAAACTTGACAGACAAAATAAAAGGTATGGTAATGTAAAAAAAAAGTGGGCCAAAGACTTTTACTTCAAATAAAATGTAACAAGACAGTCTCAGTGAAAACTTGTGTGTGTTTCGAAGTTAAGTGCTGCTTCAAGCAGTAGAGTAGGTAGACAAGGAGCTAGGAAGATAAGGAGCTGGGGTACTTGTATATAGACCTGGGTTTGATTCCTGGATACGTTCCCTGTTACCACTCCTTATGTGACACTTCATCTTCATTGTCTCAGTCCACCCAGCTATAAATGGGTGCCAGCCTTGGCTCAGGACATAACCTGTGTAGGACTGGCATCCCGTCCAGGGGCCTCAGGGCTTATGTATGACTTACTTCTCTTCCCTGTTGCAAGCAGAGAAAAGAATTATGGGTAATCAAATGACACAGAGTATTTGATGTCCTGACCTTGAATGACAGTAAAATCATGAAGTAGCTGAAAGAGCTTTGAACAGTGAGAAACAGTGAGATTATCCTCTCATGACAGATGATATGCCATACTTGGCTAACAGGATTTAAAAAAGGCTTCCACTACGACCTTCTTACCACGTTTTGCCACTTACCGCAGTGGTGACGTAAACCTGTAAAGGCAACCAGCACTGCAAATGTCTTTCAACTTTGTCCAAGACAATGTAGATGTGCAACAGTACAAATGTAAAATTTAGCCTATTTGCACTTGTGCTGTGATGTATCTTTAGAACATTTCATGTAACAGGACTGTTACAGTCTGCCACTACTGACAGTACTACATAATCAGTGCATGGTGACATAACGATGGTGACGTTAATACTAGCGTAGCCCCCAGCTTCAGCAGGAAGTTTCATGTACAGAACATTATTTATTTATTTATTTTTTAACCAAACCATGGTGCAGCATCAGCTCACACAGCTTCAGGTTTTGCACCTCAAGTTGCTACAACATTTAAGAAGCATTTTACTTCAGCTATTCTCCTGTATCAATGTAATGCCTTTTCCAAGTTGATGTTTATTAGTTGGCACATTCTGAACATTCTTAACAGTTTCAGAGGTAAAAAATAATAAATTGACATAATTCAATGGCAAATGTGTGTATAAATCCACATCTGATACAAAATTTTGTCATGGCTTATAGTTGATGCTTTTTTGCCATATTTATTGATAAATTACCCATTAATTTAAGTAATCTTGCCAACTATTCCAATAACAAGCAGAGCTAAGTGAAATCAAATCTTCCTTAATGTAGGCAAGAACCTGCAATGACTCATTCCAAGAGCAGGTTTTTGTTGTTTTTGTTTGTTTGTTTGTTTGTTTTTACAACTCTAATTAATAAATAAATAAATCACATATGCTCTGATAAAATGTCATTGTCCATATATGCACTTTTGTTCATTTGTGGACAAAGAATACTTTTGTTCAGCAGTGTAAAGTGTGATAGTCAATGACACAATGTTCACCTTTTCCTATCTCGGTCACAGTACAAACAAAATAAAGACCAATCACCTCACGTCTACACAAACACACACAAAAAATGAACACATCTGCACTGCTGCAATTAACAACATTAAAAAAGCCTCGTCTTGCATTCAACATTACCTACGAAAAAATATGCATAATTGATGCAACCGTTATTGGAATTGTAATGTACTGTGTGTGCTGGCTATTAGTCACTGAAGTAAATCAATCGAGCTGTAAAACATTTCAAAATCATTAAATTATTTATTTTCTGACACTGTCCAGTAGGGCTTCAACAAACAATTATTTGGATCATCGATGAATCTGATGGGGTTTCGACACGATTAATCGATTAATCGGATTAGTGGGAAATTTTTTAAAATGTGCCAGGGAAACAATTTTTCCTCTCCTTCCATCACTTTATTTAACAACAGAACATTATTTGAAAACTTAAAATACTTGAAAATCAACAAATCATCAAATGTCCCTTGGCTGTTGAAAGATAAAATAATAAAGACTAAAACAGTTTATAATAAAGAACAAAAATAATTATTTCAAATGACATTGCTTTATCAAAGTGCTGAGTTGCCATAAAACAACACTGAAACATATAAATGTTATAAAATATATGGTAAAAAAGAGGTATTTTTGTTGCTGCAAATGAGCAATTAGCATAACCAGTTAACCATAAAACCTACATCTAAAACTGTAGCCTGACTCATATGTGCAACATTCTCTGTATAACTTGTAAATTATGTGGTCATTTCACGACACATGTGACTCATGTGACTCATGTCTCTTTCTCTAAAATTGTATTGTAGCATTATTAGTTATTATTACTATTATTATTATTGTTCCTATTATAATTAATATATAAATACAAATAAATTGAAAAATATTATAATTTGTAATACATTTTACTCTTTTACGACAACAAACGCTGATCCATTAATTATTATACAGAAAACAAATGCACAAACATGCTGAAATGCCAGCAGTTTAATGCTAACTAACACTGTAAACGCTATAGACATGCTAACGCGTTAGCATTGGCGTTAGCATAAAATACATCTATCAACAGTTTCAGAAGACCATAACAGGTCAGTTTAACATAAAAAGGTAAATATTCCTCACAGACATATGGTCTTTAGGGTTTTAGTGGGGAAAAATTAAGATAAAGCGAAATAAAACAAATGAAACCAATGAAGCAGCAGCTCGAAGCACTCCTTCATTGGTTCAAGATTCAAAGCAAAGCTCGGTTGATTATATGAAAGAAACGAAACATTTGCGGGAAAATAAAGTTATTTAGCAACTAATCGATGACTAAATTAGTTGACAACTATTTTAATAATCGATTTTAATCGATTAACTCGATTAGTTGTTTCAGCTCTACTGTCCAGAAAATGTCAGACTACAACAGCCCAAGCTGATGTCTTCAAATGATTAATGAATAGCTAGATTTAGTTTTATCCAACAAATAAACAAAAAAAAAAAAGTCTACATGGATTAACCAAATTCCATGATAGATAATTTATCTATCGTGATTCTACTGTATGTGCAGCACTTTGGAACGTCTTTGTTGTTAAATGTGTTATATAAATAAAGTGGATTGGATTAGGATTAGCAGGTGACCCATGGGTTTCAGCTAATGAAGACCACATGCATACTGATGTGCACTAACCGATAAATTATTAAGGTACTGCTGCATTATTCATAATGGTTACACTGTGATAAGAGAAGCATACCTTGAGGGCATAAAACATTTCTGCAATTAGCTACTTTCTAAGTGTTGGGAAGGTGTCGTAACACGGACCCACAACAGGGGGCGCAAACGAACGGACAATGAGTAAGCCAAAAGGTAACAATTTAATGTTGTGATATTACACAACGAAACGTGTCTTAATTTTCAGTCAATAAACACCAGGTGACGTGTGGGCAGGCTCGAAGATAGAAGACGCCCGACGAGAGAGAAGCCGCGTCCCACACGGCCTCCACCACCAACGGCCTGAAGAACACCGGAGCCGCCAAGTCCCGAGTCCCCAGGTGGCCTCTGTCTTCGACTGTCGACCCTGGTACTGCTGGCAGAAAACAGAAAGATGATGTGTGAGTGTGAGTCCGCACACTCAGTAATTAACAGTCCAAACACAGTTGGGAGGAAGCACCTCCACCTCCAACCTAGGAACACACTAGCAGCTCCTGTAACCACTTATCTGGATGGAGTGAGAGGCGAAGACGTCGCTTCTCTCACTGACCGCCAACCCAGTTGAAAGGGCACCACAGGACAACGGCTGCAAACAGATCAGACGTAAG
This sequence comes from Thalassophryne amazonica, assembly GCF_902500255.1. Taxonomy (NCBI): domain Eukaryota; kingdom Metazoa; phylum Chordata; class Actinopteri; order Batrachoidiformes; family Batrachoididae; genus Thalassophryne; species Thalassophryne amazonica. Next base: position 40,748,773 of record NC_047120.1, on the reverse strand, counting down.
TCACAGTTTAAATTCAGCAGAGAAATTACCTTAGTACTGGTAGTCGATTTCTCGGCGGGGAGGTGGAGTTGCAGTCCGGCTTATATGGTGGTGTAGATGAGTGACAGCTGGAGTCATGAGTGACAGCTGTCACTTCCTCTGGGTCTGGCGCCCTCTCGTGCTTGGAGCCCGCACTCCAAGCAGGGCGCCCTCTGGTGGTAGTGGGCCAGCAGTACCTCCTCTTCAGCGGCCCACACAACACTAAGAATTCATATACAGTGCCTTGCAAAAGCATTCGGCCCCTTGGTATTTCACACGTTTTAAAGTTTTTTTATGCCGTTTCAAATACAAAAAGTAAATCAGACTTCTCAATATGAAAATTTCTAAAATTATCTCCCTAAAGCCCCCATCACACACAGCCAGAATGTGCAGGAAGCAGGCCAACATGGCAAAAAAATGGTCATAATCTGGATGCAGTCAGGAGGAAAAGAGGCGTGTTCAGCCGTGCCAGAACGCAGACAGACTGCCTCGTGCACACCTGTCAGATCGCATCCAAAGTATATGTAGACGACACAGACTGCTGTCAGATGGCCATAAAAGGTGCTGAAGACTATCCATCCCTTGACTTGTCTGAAGAAAACTGGCAGTAAAACTGATTATTTACAGGTATTATACCAAAGGGGCTGATTACTTATGCAACCCATCATCTTGGCTTTTAGATTTTTAATTAATTTATAACAAGTTGTAGAGATTTTCTTTGAGTTTAATGAAGATAATTTTAGAATTTTTTTTTTTATTGAGAAGCCTGATGTACTTTTTGCATTTGAAATGGCATAAATAAATTAAAATGTGTGAAATACCAAGAGGCCGAATACTTTTCCAAGGCACTGTATATCAAAGTAAAATTATAGAGAAGCAAAAATAAATAAATAAATAATTTTTGTTGCTGGAGGCATAAAACACACTCAAAGAAGAGCTTGATGAAGTAGTTAATAATTAAAAGTTTCCTTTGTGTGTGAGCTCAGACACGGCCTTTGAACAATAAAAACGTGAGAGATGAGACAGACTGTAGTTTGTGTTGTGATATGACCACAGCCTGGAGATATTATAGCACTAACTGGCTTCATGAAGAAGAGTCTAATGCACAAAATGACAAGGACACAAGGAGAAGAATGGAACCCTACGCTACAAATGATTCCCTTTAGAAAACTTGTTTCCACCACCGATCTGTTGGAGCATTCAGTTTGTTTCAAACCAACCTGAAAGTGTAATTACAATGTATTAATTGTGTTCCCACTCTAATTCTAAGGCTAATAAAAGGCCAAACTACACTATAATAAGACAGCTGTCATAGAGCGACTCCAGACAGGATTTAATGGGCTAATCCATTATGATCTCCATCTATAAGAGAGGCTTATAAATTAGATGTATAAAACCTTAAAGTCCTTCTTTCTGTGCTAAAACAGGGATTATAACAGCGGGTGATTTCGAGCACACATGGATCACACATTTAAAAGTAGCCTTAAAGAACAAAGGGTGCAATGACGATGGCTGGTGATGCCTGCAGGTTTAAGAAGTCGATGCGCTGTCGTGTCTTTTTACGACACTTCATTCAGCATCTTCCCTATCTTAGTTTGCTGTGAGAATTCCCCTGATAAATCCCGGTGCGTCTGCTCAAAGTGGAAATGGGACACAGGAAAAATCCCAAGAACTTTCCCTTTCTTCATCCACATCTTTTTTTCCCCTCCTGTGCAATTGTTTTGTTTTTTTTTCCACAAGAATCTTCCCATTCTTCTGGGACAGATCCCACAAACTAGAGCTGCAACAATACATTAGTTAATCGATTATTAATCCCCATCTATTTTGGTAATTGATTAATACCTTTGAGTCTTTTTCAATCACTGTTCATATTCTTTGATTTCAGCATCTTAAATGTGTCTTTTCTGGTTCCTTTCTTTTCTCCTCAAAGTAAACTGAATGTCTTTGAGATGTGGACAAAACAAGATATTTAAGGATGTTATCTTGGGATTTCTGAAACACTGATCAGTATTTTTCATGATTTTCAAATATTTTATGGGCTAAACATTTCATGGACTAATTCAAAACATAAGCAACAGATTCAATTGTGAATAAATGTAACTGTCAGTTGCAGGTCTCTGAAATATGTTAGGATTTTTTTCTGTCTTTTTGTGTCTCAGGTACAGGCAAACCTTGAATGCTTTTTACATTTTTTCCACTTTGCATCAACTGTGTATTGGGATTTTTTTGTAAATTGTAAAATAAATACTTTTTCTGAGAAAATATTTGAATGCAAGGTAGAAGGTTATTAGTTATTGGTAGAATTTATGGTTTTGATTTACAGGTAAATTAAGCAAAGGATAATATATTAATCCAAAAATGATCAACAGACTTAAAAAAAAAATTTGCCTGAGACAGTCCTTTCGTAACACAGGTGATATCAAAGTCAGCAGTCTGAGGTCATGGTGAAAATAGAGGTCATTGTCTAAAATACATGAATGACCATATCTCAGGAAATAGATGGACTTCTGTTCTCTGGTGGCTGCCAGTTGAAGTCATGTGATGACATCGGTACAAATGCGCCAAAGAGTGGAAAACCAAAATCATGTCAATGCACGAAACAGAGTGTTTTCATTAGAAATACATATGAAGTAATGGAATAATGGATCTCTGTGAAGTTCCTGGGAAACAACTTTGTGCAAAGCTTGCAAAATGAAAAGAGTCCCAGTTTTCCATACCAGTTACTTGAATGTATTATATCGTGGTAGTAGGTATACCTTATCACATGTCTGTTTATGTATCACGAATGAATAATGCAGGTAAATCATGTAAATATGTAAATTATGGAATGTTCTTATGTCTCTCTATAAAGTCATGAGTGTCCTCTTCACTGATGTCTCACAACTTCAGTATGAGGCTCAAGTTGTAGAATTCTCCCTGCTAGGGAGGCTAAAACTCTCTCTCACCTTGATCAGACATCTAGGTTGAATGAAATAATCTGGATCCTGTATTAGGATCCTGCATCTGTCAGCAGGGAACACAAAATGGGGGTGTGTCATTGGTGGGGCTGAGAAATGTAGGTTCCTGATTGGATGAAAAGCAGGGAAATACAAAGCCTGGTATTTTCAATGTCTTTTTTTTTTTTTTTGCATCACCCTGTTTTAAGATTTGTATTTGTATTTTTCTTGTATCTCATGAGGGCTGGTTTACGAGTGTAGGGCAGATTTTTTGTTGTAATATGTGATAAAATATTTTATGATACAACACCTAAATACACCTGTATGAGAGGTCCAATTATCTCCACTTGAAAATGTTACACTTTTCCTTTTTGCATATATATCTTGCAATACCACTGTGTAAAACTTCACTAAATCAATCAGTCAATCAGTTTAGGAGTTACACTTCCAAATCAATATCATATGAATTCAACAAAAAAGCCCAGCTATTTCCCCACTACATTACTTAGGAGCAAATGCACTTACACTTGTGACCCTCCCAAATTTTGTTTGCGAGGAATACAGCAAAATATGAAATATGAGAAGCACTCAAAGTGTCTGCATGTGTAAATGTTTTCTGAGGTAAATGTCTCCATCTAGTGGTGGTGTTTTCAAGATTGGTTAAAACAATAGTTTTTAAAACTGCCTTTGTATTCCTACAGAGATATTACATCATTGAGACTGTTCACAAACATTAATGTTGTGTGGGCCGCCAGAAGAGGATGTACTGCTGGCCCACCACCAAAGGGCGCCCTGCCTGAAGTGCGGGCTTCAGGCACGAGAGGGTGCTGCCGCCACGGACACAGCCGGGAGTGACAGCTGTCACTCATTAATTCCTGACAGCTGTCACACATTCTTCATCATCGCACTCCATAAAGACCAGACGTCATCTCCACCTCATCGCCGAGATATCATACTTCATTGGAGGTAATATCCTCAGCCGTTTGTGTCTTTTGCAATATATCTGTATATTGTGAGTGTTTGCAGGAGTACCGGTTCCTTTTTCTGTGGAAGCTGAGTGAGTGCAGGACGGCACTCTTTTCCCCTGAGGAATCACTGCGGTACTCTGCAACATATTGAGTGAGAGGTGGAGGTGGCATTCCCACCGCTGTTGTTACTGGGTGTACACACACCCACACTTGACTGTCTTTGTTCTTCGCCAGCAGTACCAGATCCGACAGTCGGGGACAGTGATCACCTGGGAATTCGGGACTTGGCGGCTCCAGTATTCACCAGGTTCTGTGGGGGCGGAAATCGTGTGGTTCCGGCTCTTCTCAGGACAGACGTCTTCTATCCTCGAGCCTGCCCACACGTCACCTTTGTAATTTGACTGTAATTATATTCTGAGATTGTCTGTATGTTCGTTGTGCACGTTTCACAACATTAAATTGTTACCTTTTGGCTCATCTATTGACCGTTCATTTGTGCCCCCTGTTGTGGGTCCGTGTCACTACACTTTCACAACACATTAAGACCAGTTTGTGTTTTCCAAGTGATTTCAACTAATGCCATGGTACTGGAATCTGGATAAGCACCGGCACCCCCAGGAACTATATGGAACTTACTTCTTCATGGTACCTCAGCAGGAACAAAGCCTACAACCATTAAGGAAAGCATTGGCTCAGAGGAAACATCGTAATAACAAAGGAAAATAGGTAAAGGTGACTGTGAGTCAAAATAAAATCTGGATCAGTAGTGCTGGATTTTGGTGTGCAGTTCCTTTACTCACCACATAGAGGCAGCATCACACAAGGATCACAGGAGGGCTGGAGGGCTTTTGTTGTCTGGAGGCAAACGGACACTTTGCTGTTATGCTCGGGAAAATCAAATAAATCTCGACTGTCTAAGATAAAGTTCATCCTTTGACAAACGTCAACCTGTTTCTGGTTAGTAGAGCTCCTTTAAAAGAACCTGGAACAATACGAGCACTTCCACGCTGAGAAATGTGATTCATTTATTAATTATTATTAAATTATTATACACATTAGAACCACAGTCTGCAAGCTGCAGCATGTACACAACAATGTACACTTGCACAAACACAACAGCACAATGTTTGAAGTTGAAGTTCCCGTATTCATGAACATATAGCACGTGTGGCCACGTTGATGCTTTCTACTGCGAGATAATGGATCTTTTGTCTCAAGCTGTATGGGGGCAATAAAGTTATCACAGCTTGCTGGCCATAAGAATGATTATTAAACGTGGGCGTGGCTTAGTGAGCACAGAGAAACACCTTCAAAGCTGCAGTCTGTCTTGAATTGTGGATGACTCATCCACCTTTGTTGTTGGACTAGACCACCATCTCACATTAATAAAAAAGAAAAACCCGACAAATTGTCAGTCGTACCGCCCTACTCTCATATGTGTCCACACAATGCCTTGCAGACTTGAATGTCATATGACTGACAGACTGATGAACAAAAAGACACATCAGCTGAACATCAGTTTGATTTCAGGCCAGTCCAGGGGGTAATAAAGCAGGAGTATACATGCTGTTCCCTCTCCTTCAGTCCCTCCAGTTCTCTTTTTATAATGTATGACATTCCATGAACAGAAATAGCTCTGCCTAAAATGATTACATCTGTCCTCTCACATTAACGAATATGACAACATAAGAGAGGAAAAGAGAAGCTGAAGAGTAGGAAGTCTTAAATATCACTAAACAGAGCACTAGATGTCGTTTAAATCACATTTTCACCTGAAATGTCAGCTTATTTATAGTATTGCTGGAGACGAGTGTAGGAAGAGAAAGCAGACAGAGACCACACCCTGCAAAAAACAGTCAAATACCCACACATCTCCGTCTGATGGTGTGTGTAACCTTGGCCCCGTTTACTCTCTTCAGAGTGACACAGCAGAATACAGGCACTGCCTAAGTGGACGATTTATTGCTATGTTTAATTATTTGATGGCTGCAGTCTCTGCACAATTAGTCAGATTACATCATGAGGACTAGAGGAAGTTTGGGTGTGGCTGTCTCCAATATCCTATCACAACACCACCAAAAACAAAGTCCATTAACAGGAGATTTCATGTGGGCAGACATGCTATACTGGGAGCAATCAAACATCTTTCCTGTCTTTGTCATCCATTAGTCCTGCAGCCTAGTCATTCTCAAATATCAAATCACAACTGAATAATCACATCCAAACCTCAAAGGCCTGCATGTCATATAACAGTCAGCTCTTATTTGTGGGGAGGGGCAACTCAGGAACTACTCTTTACAAGGATGAAAATGAGCCGTGCGTGCCATAATGGTGTTTGTGTGTTATAGCACATATGAAACTGGAGATATGGGAGCGAGCTCACAAAAGGACACCTTCTGCGCTTCCATATCAGCTGTTTTCATGTGTTGTATAATAAGTGGTAGTAAAGCTTTGGCGATGAAATAAGTGAATTAACAAAGTGCTTATCTTCTGTATTGAAGAGGCCAAGAGGTCTGTTTGTACATATACATGAAAAATATGTTTATTAAAAAAGTCCAATAATCTCCCACTGAAGAGGCCAGACTGTAATTACTTTCCCTCATACCTTTGTGTGAAGTTTCATTGAAATCCACCAATGGAGGAGTTGTGCTTAAAAGTCACATGTACAGAGATAAAAGGCCGATTCTCAGACATACAGGCGCAATCAAATATTCAATTCCGAATCTGACTGAACATCTCTGGAGAGATCTGAAAATGGCTGTGCACTGACGCTCCGCAGCAAACCTGATGGAGCTTGAGAGGTGCTGCAAAGATTAATGGGCAAAACTGCCAAAAGATAGGTGCACCAAGCGTGTGGCATCATAATCAAGAAGACTTGAGGCTGTAATTTCTGCCAACGGTGCATCAACAAAGTACTGAGCAAAGGATGTGAATACTTATGTATGTGTGATTCCTCAGTTTTTTGTTTTTAATAAATTTGCAAAAATAATTTAAAAATTCATGTTGTCATTATGGGGTGTTGGGATTAGATTTTTTATTTTATTTTATTTTGGAATATGGCTGTAACAACAAAATGTGGAAAATGTGGAGAGCCGTCAATACTTTCCGGATGCACTGTATCTGTGATCCACATCTGCTTTACAGTCACCATTTTTGGTGTATAAAACTTTCTGGCAGCATGACAGATGTGGAATAAATCTGTAGCCTTCAATTTGTTCACCGTGTTTTCCAACAATAAATCACTTAAGACTGGCACCAGCCAAATACAAAAAAATGCCAATTTCTTACTTTTTCATATCATTATAAATGAATATATTTGGGTTTAATTGCGGATCAGACAAATGACACTGGAAGGATTGATGACAGACCTAGACAGACATCGGGCTTAGAGCGGAGCAGGTACTTCACTGGGATACAGAGTTAGATTATACCCTTGGGCAAGACACTTTATAGAATAGAATAGAATAGTATAGGATAAAATAATTCTTTATTGTCAACCGTGGTGGAAAATCGTCTTCGGCTCACCAGCACAAAAAAGACACCACTAAAATACAAACATCGTCATACATAAAAACATATAACAGACACAATAAAACAAAGATAAGATATAGTGAAAGACATAGGAATAAAAGAGGAAGTAAAATAAGATCTAGTAAGATAAATAAAACATAAAATAAGATCTAGTAAAATAAATAAAACAGAAGTAAAGCAGTTCAGGTTTTGTCTATGGGTTGGTCACTTTGTCGAGTTCATAATGGCAACGACATTTGGTATAAAAGATTTTTTTAAAAGAACCTTTGGCCAGAGGAGCTCTGTAGCGCCTCCCAGACTTCAGGAGCTCAAACTGACAGGACAGAGGATGAGAGCTGTCTGCCAGGACTCTGAGCTTTCCTCCTCGTCCTGTCAGTGTAAATGTGGGCCAGAGGCTTCTGGGGTTTTCCCACAATTTTCCCTGCCATTTTTACAATTCTGTTTAGTTTGTCCTTACACTTGTAACTCAAGTGACCAAACCAAACACAAAGATGAAATGTTAAAATTCTCTCAATAAGTGCAGAATACACAAGCTCTAAAATCGGTGGATTGACACCAAGACAGCTTAATCTTCTGAATCTTCTTTATCTGCACTGTCCCAGTTAATCCAGCTGTAAATGAGTGTTGGGGAAGTAACCGGGTGTCAGAATGACATCCCATCCTTCCTCATGCTACAGAATCCAGGGATAAGCACTGGCACAAATGGCCCCCAGTGCCTATATAGAACCTGCATCACCAAGCCCAATCTCAAAACTGTGCTATAGCTTATCAAGGTTTTATCTACAGGAGCCTTTGTGACATTATTTTCCACACTAGGTTTCAGAGACTTCCTCTTAGCCAAATTCAGAACTGAAACACAAAATCAAACTTGTCTGAGGTGTTAGTGAGATGACATTGGGTACCAAGTTTTAACTTGACACACACAAACACAAACTTTTTTATACTGCACCTTGCTCAGCCCTTACTGTCATCTACTTTAAAAGACAACAGGATGCAGTACAGGGAGGCAGACAAAGGATAAATAAACATTTGAGACCACAGTCAGATGAATTACACTTACAGCTACTCAAGATGGATAGAACCAAAACTCAAATCAGATAATAAGTATTCAGCTCTGGGATGAAAAACAAAGATATGATAGCTTAGTGTTACTACTTGTGTGCCCAGTACTTTGACTTCATGCTTGAGTACTGCCTTATTTAATGTAACTGCCTGTCTGTCTGTCTGTCTGCCTGTTTGTCTGTGGTGAACTTCCGTCTCCTGCTGGCAGTCTGCCAGCTGTCTCCTAGGCAACCGGATACACGAGCCACAAATAGAAATCCAAGCAGAGCATCCCTTCTTGGTGCCGTGGCAGCATCAAACCTCGTCCTGCAACTACACCTTTCATATCTCCCTACAGAAACAGATAGATATATATTTTTTAAATGTTCTGCATGTATACTTATTTACATTTTGCTTAGGCCCAACTGAAAAGAGCATATCTTTTACATTACACCATCCACTGTTTTCCAGCCCACGTGCTCCAGCTGCTCCTCGGGGTCCCCGAGCCTTCACAGACGAGGTAGAATTTGATATTGTTAAACTACAGAGACTGAAAACGCATTCTGGCTATTCTACTAATAAATCCTCAACCACAGGTATGGAAATCCTGCATGTTCGGAAACATACAAAAGCAACAAAACAAAGCCACACAACAATGAAAGCACCTATAACAGTAATAACAATAATACTAATAATAATATTAATAATAATAATAATAATAATAATGGCTTTTAGGCATTAGTTCACAAAGTGCTTTACATACAACAATATAAAAACAGTAAAACAATCCTAAACCATAACACAAGTATAACTCAGTAAAAATTTAAAATACACTCAGAACAAAATAAAACCATGAATGAAAGTGACTATCTAAAAGCCTGTGCAGACTAAAATATCTATCTAGTTTCTAAAAACATCCACAGTACAGCAGATGAAAGAGAGTGAAGGTCATTCCATAGTTTAGATGCATCTGTGTGGAAGCACGATCTATATACATGTCCTCAAATGGGTGCTACTGATAACCTCTGAAATGTATGAGGGAAGTTCCCCTAACCCTAACCATAAACCCCACAGACCACCTCCCCCTGTCACCCCACATTTCGTGATAACGTTGCGAAATGAATTTGTCCTCCAGTCACAAAAATATCATGACAGGAGCACGAGCCATAGATTAATTTACTTTTCATGATGCCATCAAGAAATGGCATGAGATTGGGTTGGGAAATCATGTACTGGAGAACCTGACTATAAAAGGGTCTGAAAGTTAATATTAAAAATAACTGAAACTGATTGAAAGACAATGAAGACAAGCTCAAATCAGAGTGATATTTGTCATCTCCTATTGCACATTGCTAAAATGTATTTTAACAAAGTGCAATGTCAGCATTTTGGGCAGTCCAATTCATTCTACAGGATAAGTTCCAATAAGCTGAATGAGAAGACAAAAGCATGAGTAATCATTTCCATTTTAGTTTTACGCGGTCTGGGTCAGAACGGTTAGATCTGGTTTGGCTTGTGTTATCACCGCCAGCAGCACCTTCTGCTTTGTAGGTTGAGCATGTACAACCCCTGGCAAAAATTATGGAATCACCGGCCTCAGAGGATGTTCATTCAGTTGTTTAATTTTGTAGAAAAAAAGCAGATCACAGACATGACATAAAACTAAAGTCATTTCAAATGGCAACTTTCTGGCTTTAAGAAACACTATAAGAAATCAGGAAAAAAAAATTGTGGCAGTCAGTAACGGTTACTTTTTTAGACCAAGCAGATGGAAAAAAATATGGAATCACTCAATTCTGAGGAAAAAATTATGGAATCATGAAAAACAAAAGAACGCTCCAACACATCACTAGTATTTTGTTGCACCACCTCTGGCTTTTATAACAGCTTGCAGTCTCTGAGGCATGGACTTAATGAGTGACAAACAGTACTCTTCATCAATCTGGCTCCAACTTTCTCTGATTGCTGTTGCCAGATCAGCTTTGCAGGTTGGAGCCTTGTCATGGACCATTTTCTTCAACTTCCACTAAAGATTTTCAATTGGATTAAGAGCCGGACTATTTGCAGGCCATGACATTGACCCTATGTGTCTTTTTGCAAGGAATGTTTTCACAGTTTTTGCTCTATGGCAAGATGCATTATCATCTTGAAAAATGATTTCATCATCCCCAAACATCCTTTCAACTGATGGGATAAGAAAAGTGTCCAAATATCAACATCAACTTATGCATTTATTGATGATGTAATGACAGCCATCTCCCCAGTGCCTTTACCTGACATGCAGCCCCATATCATCAATGACTGTGGAAATTTACAAGTTCTCTTCAGGCAGTCATCTTTATAAATCTTATTGGAACGGCACCAAACAAAAGTTCCAGCATCATCACCTTGCCCAATGCAGATTCGAGATTCATCGCTGAATATGACTTTCATCCAGTCATCCACAGTCCACGATTGCTTTTCCTTAGCCCATTGTAACCTTGTTTGTTTCTGTTTAGGTGTTAATGATGGCTTTCGTTTAGCTTTTCTGTATGTAAATCCCATTTCCTTTAGGCGGTTTCTTACAGTTTGGTCACAGACGTTGACTCCAGTTTCCTCCCATTCGTTCCTCATTTGTTTTGTTGTGCATTTTTGATTTTTGAGACATATTGCTTTAAGTTTTCTGTCTTGACGCTTTGATGTCTTCCTTGGTCTACCAGTATGTTTGCCTTTAACAACCTTCCCATGTTGTTTGTATTTGGTCCAGAGTTTAGACACAGCTGACTGTGAACAACCAACATCTTTTGCAACATTGCGTGATGATTTACCCTCTTTTAAGAGTTTGATAATCCTCTCCTTTGTTTCAACTGACATCTCTCGTGTTGAAGCCATGATTCATGTCAGTCCACTTGGTGCAACAGCTCTCCAAGGTGTGATCACTCCTTTTTAGATGCAGACTAACGAGCAGATCTGATTTGATGCAGGTGTTAGCTTTGGGGATGAAAATTTACAGGGTGATTCCATAATTTATTCCTCAGAATTGAGTGAGTCCATGTTTTTTCCCTCTGCTTGATCTAAAAAAGTAACCGTTACTGAGTGCCACAATTTTTTTTCTTGATTTCTTATAGTGTTTCTTAAAGCCAGAAAGTTGCCATTTGAAATGACTTTAGTTTTGTGTCATGTCTGTGATCTGCTTTTTTCTACAAAATTAAACAACTGAATGAACATCCTCCGAGGCCGGTGATTCCATCATTTTTGCCAGGGGTTGTAGATGTCGACATGCACATCATCGAGAGTGCATACACTGTGCATCACCGCGCCCCCTCTACAAGGAAGTTATGGTTAGGGGAATTTTTTTTTGTTTTTTGTCTTGGTGGATCATGGGATTTATTTTGATCACATGCAGAATGCTGAAGAGACGACGCATGGCTGTGGTAAACGATGGCATGAATGAAATGAGGTGCTGTGACTCTTTCAACTTTTAAAATAACTTAATTTTCTTGTAGGACAAAGCGCCTTTGTCCTCTGGTTCAGGCTGAGAAATGCACCTGGAGCAGGCAAAACACAGAGGGACGTCTTTAAAAACAATGCTTTTCTTCATCCACGACAAGGAAATAATGTATTTGAAGAAAACATTCAAGGCACCTGATTATAGAGTTAGCTGCTTACCTTAACCTAGCCACCCTCCCCTGGCACTGCTTTCCACTGAGGCATTACAAGACGGCCGACAACAAGTTTAAGTCAAACTGTGGTTTGAGGAAACCTTGTCAGCTGTCCAATGAGTCTGACGGAAAGTTTTGTGCATGTTCAAAACATTGAGCAGACATCAGATGAGAGCTTCCCTGGTGGTTACATGTTTGTTTATTGTTTAGCCCTGTACTTGTTCATTAGCTTGCCAATGGACATAGATGTTAGTTTTATCCGTGAGTTCTGTTCATCTTCTATTCACCTCCAGAAGCGCTGTGCACCTGCATTCTGTGATTCTCCCACTCATTCCATCATAGCCCCAAATCCACCGGAGACCAACAGATTAAGAGATATTTTTTTTTGCCACCAGACAAATTACTTCAATCTGTTAAGAATCGGTTTACTCAATCCAATAGTAATTCCTTTACTCAGTCCATCACAGTGTGAATACATCAAAGCCCCTCATTTTGAAAAGTGTCTAAGTAATTTGGGCAGTTCATCTTGTTATCCATGGTTACCCACTTATAACTTTGTGTTAAAAAAAAGACTTAGCTACAGATATAAGAGTCGTGTGTCCTTCCGATCACTATATAATGTTCTTCTTAAACACCTGAGACAGTTTACCCAAAAGACATGAGCTTTAAAAATAAAATGGCAGTCACAAGATGCACCATTTCCTTTTTAATGCTTAGCATTCTTTAGCATAAGCTATTTGAAATTTACATTTTCTAAAGTACTTCACTTTACAAATTTTTAAATTGTGCTTCAGATTTTTGTGCAGTCCTGCAGATTTCACAAAATATTGTAAATAATGTACAGTTTAAACAGAACATAAAAACCTTCAGGATGACACTGCTGACATTCTAACCTAATTACAACACAACTCAAAATTCAATACACTTTTCATGCTGGGGTTCCACTCAAAAATAACAAGTACAACTCAAAAAGCCTCCTGTCAGACAAACGTGAAATCAGACCGTGGTTGCACATAACATCTCTGTCTGGTCCTCTCTGGAAACAAATCTTAATCTGTCAGTTCAGTCTTTTTGGGTATATATCTGTATGCGCATGTCTTAAAGGCACTAGTCCATGTGGAGTATTATAAAGGTTAATTAGACATGAATTTAATCATCTGTCATAATCTTTGCATACACAAACAAACACACACATCAGATGACAACTCAGCAGAACAGATGTTCTGGTCCTGACCCATCCCTAGTGGGCCTGCTCAGTGCAGATATGGAAATGACCCTAATGATGACACCTTGGCTGGCTGTCATGGCAATGCATCAAGTAGCAGGCATGTGGCAAATGGCAAAGGATGGAGGGAGGGACAAGGGGACAAGAGATAAAGAGAAGTGCAGTCGGAGGGTTAAAAGGGGGAGTCATAAATGGAGAAGGAAAAAGGAAAGCACAAGGACTAGTGAGGAGAAAAACCTAAAAGAGAACAAGAGGAGGGTGGATGGAAAGCAAGGGAAGGAGTAGGGAGGAAAGGAAGTATCTAATGTGCCTAGAAAGTGAATTAGTGGGTCTCTAGATATCAGACAAACAAATAACATGCTCACTTCATCTTTTTAAAACATGTATGACAATTGGTGCTGACAAAGTGAGCAGAAGGGAAAGGGTTACTTAATACCAAAACAAGGTCAAATTAGACGCTGATGCAGTCCAAGTAGGTTGAGTCAGGTCAACTGGACTTGTTTGGTTCCCTGCAGATGTTTTGCACTTCAGCCAGAAAAGCTTCATCAGTTCTTGGTGTGGAAAATGTGGCACCAACACATGCTCCCAGACCTGAACTAACACAGTTTAGTGGGCTCAGAAATATTTTGTTTGCATGTATTTGTACTTAAACTGTGAAATGCAGAAGTTCTATGACATGCTGCTTCTGTACTGATTTTTATGTATTAATGAGACAAAGTAACCTTTGTTTCTATGTTGAGGATGTCCAAAATGACTTCTCATTGGGTATGCTGGCGAGATACTGTGTGTATTGGAAAAAAAAAAAAAACAGATCCTCTGTCTGACTTTACTTATACACCAGAACACTGACCCTAAAGTTTAGTCGTGTGCCGAAACACGATGTTCTCCCCGTTGTACTGGAAGGAAATACAAACAGCACAAAGCTTCACAGAAGCTTCAAAATCCAGTGAAAGCAGAGACAAAAGGAAATGTGGTGAAAGTGGTGGATGTGGAAAAGGCAGAAAGAAAGCAGATGTTAAAAAAAAAAGATTAAACTATTAACAAAATTAATATGGTTATAGAAAGAGGAGTTGCTCATGAGATTCAAAAGAAAGAGGACAGAATGATGGAGGTGACTAATATGAAGGCAGAGATGGATGTTTTCCCTAATGCGATTACATCATCGTCTGTACACGCCTGTTGCCATGGCTACAGTCAGATTAGCCTCATCATGCAACCGTCTGACACGTTCCCTGAGCCTTCAACCAAGTTTTGTCTCTACACTCCGATCTTTGTATATTTAACTGCCAGCTTCCCTTTGTTCTTTTATTTGAATAAAAGCTGATCTATTTCCAAGCAGTAACTTCTTGTATCCCTAAGATGTCGATACGATGTTCAAAGGCAGACTTCTGAATGTGATTTTAGAGTTGGCTTGGCAGCTGCTGTCTGGCAATCTACATTAAGATGTCATTCCTAAATTGAAATATCAGAATCATCACCTGTCTAGGCTTGTCAACAAACGCACCACAAAAACCGACAAGGATTGTGCAAGTCCATTTCAAAGCGTTTCCCAAAACACTTTCAGCTACTTCCAGTTACTCAAGGTCACCACAGGCATCCACAATGGGATCTGACAAGTTTTACACCGGATGGCCTTCCTGACACAACTCCAGTTCTACATGGAGAAACATGCTCACAGCTCCTGGTGTTCCCACGCTCCTGGTGTTCCCTCCCAGCCAAGTACTAATCTAATCACGACCTACTCTGCTTCACTTCTGAGATTTGATGGGATCGACTATGCTCAGAGCGGCACAGCAATGGCAGCTTCAAAAGGCATTTAAAAAATGAAAACAATAATTTTATCAAGAAGCAACATTGACATGCTGGCTCACAAAACATATATCCTGTAGCAAAACTTCATGTAATTATGTATGACTATAACCCAATGTTCTGAGTACTCTCAAATTTACCATAGTACATTTTAGACACACTGTTGAATTCTTCGGCAACAAAGTTAGAACTCTAGGAGACCTGCTGCACATATAGAAGTACAACCTATTGCTGATATTCTGACAACAAGGGCTACTTCTGAGACTGTCACAGCTTAGTCCCTCATTCACTCACTCTCATCTTCAACCGCTATCCAGAACCGGGTTGCGGGGGCAACAGCTCTAGTACAGGGCCCCAAACTTCCCTTTCCCGGTCCACATTAACCACCTCTGACTGGGGGATACTGCCAGTGTGGAGATATAATCTCACCACCTAGTCCTGGGTCTTCCCTGGGGTCTCCTCCCATCTGGACGTGCCACCTCAGCTGCTCCTCTCAATGCGAAGGAGCAGTGGCTCTACTCAGAGCTCCTCATAAATGACCGAGCTTCTCACCTTATCTCTAAGGGAGACACCAGCCGCCCTAAAAGGAAACCCATTACCCACAATCTAGTTATTTTGGTCATGACCCAACCCTGATGACCATAGGTGAGAGTAGGAACGAAGACTGACCAGTACTTCGAGAGCTTCACCTTTTGGCTCAGCTTCCTTTTTGTCACAAGACTACGGTAGCACGAATGCAATATTGTTGCTACTGTGCCGACTCTTTAGCCAATCTCATGCCCTGTTGTCCCATCACCATGAACAAGACCCCTGAAGTAGGCAATCCATCGGTTTCCTGCTGAGAACCATGGCCTCAGATTTAGAGGTTCTGATCCTCATCCCAGCCGCTTCACACTCGGCTCCAAGCCAATCCAGTGAATGCTGGAGGTCACAGGTTGATGAAGCCAACAGGACCACATCATCTGCAAAAAGCAGATGATGTGAGACCCTGAGCCCACCAAACTGAAGACTCTGTTTCCCCCGACTATGCCTTGATATCCTGTAATGAATATGACAAACAGGTGACAAGGCACATACTTCCAGGCCCCCCTCCAAGATCCTTATGAGAGTGAAGAGCTGGTTGGTTGTTCCATGACCAGGACGGAATCCGCATTGTTCCTCTTCAATCTGAGGTTCAACTATTGGCCAAACCCTCCTTTCCAGTACCTGGAGTGGACTTTACCAGGGAGGCTGAGTAGTGTGATGCCCCTTTAATTAGCACACACTCTCTGGTCCCCCCTTTTTTTTTTTTAAATATGGGGACCACCACCCCAGTCTGCCACTCCTTAGGCACTGTCCCAGATCTCCACACAATGTTGAAGAGATGTCTCATCACTCGACACCCAGAGCCTTTAGCATTTCTGGACAGCTGTCATCAACCCCCGGGGCTTTCCCACTGCAGAGTTGTTTGACTACCTCAGTGACTTCCACCAGGGAAATTGATGCTGATCCCCCATCAGCTTCCAGCTCTGCCCCTACGACAGAGGATGCTCCAGTCTGATGCTTAGTCAGGTTGTGTTAAATCAGGATGATTCACAAGCTTTATGTTTTGTACAGTTCACATCTCCATTATAAAGTAATGCAGTGGGACATTTTTTTCTAACACCCTCATTCAGTAAAAAGGAAGTGCCTTTGTAACTCCTCTTCTGCACGGGCAATACTCACAACAAATTGGTAAAAACTGCAGGCCTACAATATAGTGAAATCAGTGCAGGGAATCCGGTAAAAAAATGACTAGCGTTCAGTAGATTCATTGCTGTGGAGAAACCTACTCAATCAAAAAAGGAGCCTTTGCTAAAAAAATTTTAGATGAAACAGAGCATTCTCATAGTATAGAGGGCTGTAACTGGCCTTCAATTCAACATCAGATGAGCCAACATTTAATGACTAAATGTATGCTGTATATTGCACAATTTTGGGAAGAATGAGTGTAATGTTGTACAATAAATGTGTCAGGTTTGACCTCACCTGGACATACAAGAAATGATACTTGAGACAAGAACTCAGACAGAGAGTTGAGATATCTTTAGTGAGCTTTGCAAAAGGGAGACGCAGTAAAGCTTACTATGTGCAGTTCTCCAACTGTGACATCCTCCGTGAGGCTCTTTTATTGTGTGTAAAAAACAAAGATAAGGGTGGGGGCTACATGAGTCCACAGGCATGTGGTTACAACATGTGCTATTAGTCATGTGCAGATACGTATGCAATCAACTGAAATATTCTGATTTTAGGTACAGAGTGAGTGGTTTTGCTGAAGCTTGCTAAATGTCAAACCGCAAACAGGCTGACCTACAGCTGTGCTATCTATCTGGGAATATCTGAGAGAAACAGTTTGCAGAATTAAAGATACAAAAGGAACAATATAAACGAGCAGATGTAATAAAAGATAATAAATGATAACATGTTTGTACAGTACATTTTATCTAACAAAATGTATATTGCAATGTAAAAAAATACAGGATTTCCACACATAACTTGAACAGCTAATATATCAAAATATCTGTTCTTATAGATATTTCAAAAGAATGACTCATTCTACAGTTATTACTTTGGGTTTGTATTAGAATGCACAGAATATTAAACTTGTTTAATTTTTTTTTTTAAGGTGAAAGACTGCTAGGAACTCAACAAATTACCTGTTTTTGATCATCATTCTCATCATCAGTTAACTTGGCATGCAGTGTCTGCATGTGGTCAGCACAAGAATTTTAAATTGGAGTAGATTCCATTCTGCTGTATCAGGATTCTCTTCTAGATTAGTCACTGGAGATGAACACCGTATATTTTTTTTCTTCAACAAGTAACAAAAAAGCTGTTGGATAGTTTTTTTATTTAATTACTTGACATAAATCATCCCATGGTGTGATGCCAAAACGATATTTCATGAAGCCCTAATAACTATTACTGCAAATGAAAGTTGTACTTTCTCTTTCTTGAGGAATAGGTGTTGATTAAAGCACAGATCTTGAAGGAGGGGGGATAAGCTGCAGTCTTGGGTTGCATACTGCTGAGTAAAGCTAACGCAGCAATGTACATTTGGAACAGAATCAGGGTCCAGACCAGTTAGTGGCTGTGTTGCATTCTCTCTCTCTCCACCAGTTCACTTTATCATCGGCAATGAGTTATGACTCAGACAGTGGGGAGGGGGGTATATTTTGGTAGAGGGTGGGGGTGGGGGGAGTTACAAAGAGAGACCAGTGCATTGAACAAATCCCACAAAACAGAGCTTCATCCTGTTCCTGTGAAGTGCGAGAATCAGAGCCAAGCGGCGCATTCCGCTCCTCGGCTGTCTCAGAAAAAACACAATATGTTGAGTCAAAAGGACCATGTTGGCAGGAACTCTCCCCCTAAAGAATATCATCAGCTTTATTATGTCGTGTGCTTATTTGGCTAAAATATCATCCAAGAAGGTCGAGGATAGAGCAAAATTCCCTACATGATGAATAGGCAGCTGCTCCTACTTCTTATTGGCTTTCCTGGAAAATTTGCTAAGTGTGTTCTTTTCATATCAGCACTACTGGTTGCTGAAAGACTTAATTCACAGCATACTCAATATTCTTGTGTTTGTCCTATTTATTACTTTTTATTTTAATCTGCAGAGCCTTTTCCTCTGTAAACTCACAAAGGTTATTGACCTTTGATGCATCTTACAGCTACTGCTCCCCCTTTGAATCCCATAAGTAGCAAATTGTATTTTGGAAAGGTAGCAAATGGAAACCTGACAATCAGGCTGAAGTGCGAATCTGCCAATTTGAGTTTTCAGTGCCAATGTGATTATTAGTATTCAAGGAGACCGATAACTGCATGGCATTTGAAGATTTGCATTTCCAATAAAATATATTAATGTTATTGCCACAACTTACCAAAACAAAAACTCTAATACAAAATATTTTCAATGCCTTTAAACATATGTTTAATTAAGTACTACAAAAAACAAATTTTTCATTATATTTTGAAAAATCAGACAAACAGCATCTCTTAAGACATTGAATTGAAATTTACATCCCATTTTTGTCTTGGTTCATCCAAATAAAATGATCTTTTCAATTAGTTTTGAAAGTCAAGTAAGCGTGTTTTTGTAACTTTGATTTTTTTTTTTTAATAGGTGACCACTTTTGATAACGTCAGTGCAGACAAAAACTAACATTTCCCCTATGATTTTTGGCAAGGGAGCTAGGACTACAGAGGATGTAAATCAAACACCAATTATGTTTTGTGCAGTTTGTCGCAGGTTTGACAGCAAGGCAGACGAAACGGGGTCTTGTCCAAAGGCATGTCATGTTTCTGAAAATATCTCCAGAAATCCATGACAAGAACTGAGAGCAGGTAGCATGAACACTGGACAAGACCGGCAAGCATTTAACTCATTACCTCAGCATATCATGATTTTCAAACATGAAAAACAAACAAATGCACAGTGTACTCCAATATACAACATGACATCGACTTTGAGTAATACAACATGGCTGTAAAAAGAAAAACAGACATAATTAAAGATTATCAATCAGCAGGTGAGTGAGGGACAAGCGAAGTATTTAGAGGCGTATTATGAATCCCATGCTGCCCCTATAAGGGTAACACTCCTGTTTGCACCCCACAACATATCACGGGTGGGGTGAGACCTGAGCATTGCATTCATGGACTTCTCACCAAGCCAGCAAAATTTTAGAATGAGCATCCCATCAGTTAAAGTTACACCTTACCACAACCACTTCCTGCTTTCAGAGAAGCAGCCGCAACATGGCATCAAAAGTACAACTTGGCGAAGCACCGTCACTCTATTTGAAAAGCAGCCAAGTAGTTATCAGGTTTCCCTGGTGATATCAGTATCAACAGGAATGTTGAAATATATGGGGGGGCACCCAGCTCCTTGCTACCAAAATGCTGCGCACCAGGCATTCCAAATGAGATTACACCCTGGTGTAAAGTAACCTCACTGCCTCCATCCAGCACTACTCTTTGGAAGAAGAAACTCAGTATAGAGTAGAAACACAGTTGCATTGCTACTACTACGACTAGATAAATCTCATTTTGTTCATATAGTTAGTGCACTCCTGCAATGATCTTCCATGCAAGAGGAACTTATTCTGTACATATCGTCATACTCACGACATGGTTGCATTTTACTACAGAAGCTATGAAGTGTTCGTGAATTGCTGGTACAATAAGGTCTAGGTTCATGACCCATTGTCACTGGTGCCTATGTCAACATAGAAATGGCAAAATGGTAAATGAAATGCATTTATATAGCACTTTCCATCTGAATCAGAAGCTCAAAGCACTTTACAATGATGCCTCACATTCACACAGACACACTCGCACACTGATGTCAAGGTGTTGCCATGCAAGGTGCTCACTACACACCGGGAGCAACTTGGGGGTTAACGACCTTGCCCAAGGGTCTTCAGTGATTTTCCGGTCAGGCTGGGGTTTGAACCGAGGACCTTCTTCACCCAAATATAGTGTTATAAATGCAAATAAGTTTAAAGATCCCAAATACAAATCACCTGTTCATTTATTATCTCAAAGTTAGCTTACTTAAATGTAAACAGCATTAGAGACTGTACAATGAACCAACTAAATGAAAATTACTTTCCCACCTCTCCATAATATTGACTGTGTCCTCACACTGCATCTAAAGGTTAATTAGTAGGGTTCTCCAGTGGTAGTGAGACCTTGTCCATATGGCACCTGCACCAGTTTTGGCACCTTCTCTGATATCCCAATGATGCTCGGGTCTACATGCAGGCATGTCTTTATGAGTGTTTAGAAAATTCTGGCCCAGAGAATGTTTGGCAGAACAGCATGTACTGTATTAGTTACATTACTTTTAAATGAGACTGTAGCACAGCACCAAGCGCCATTCTCTTGCGGTCCAGACCTAAATGAAAATTTTTAACATAAAGGATGGGGTGACAGGTGGCACCAACGCATGCTCCCAGACCTGACCTGACTGAGGATGGCTACTTGGAGTTCACAGCCTCATTCAGACATATGTGACTGGTAGGGGTGGTGGAAAAAAATCGATTCAAGTCCGAATCACGATTCTTATTTATTACGAGTCTGAATCGATCCAAAATGTCCAAGAATCGATTTTTAAAAAGCATTTTTTTAAACATTTTCTTACTTACTCGCTGCGTGTACTGTTTGTCAGGCAACGGCTTCTGTACTACAGCGTCCCCGCGAGGGGAGGGTCCGGTGTGCTTCAAACATTCGTGAGCTGTAGCTTAGCATGGCGGACGAAGACCTAATTTAGCCAGCACCGTCTCTGCTGAAAGCAAATGTTTGAGCGCATTTTGGATTTTATTATTTGCTGTGTAAGAAGGAGCTTGACATGACTTATGCAGTGTGCAAAATGAAAGTCAAGTACTTTGGAAACACTTCAACTCCGCAAGCCCACATGCAACGCTATGACCCAGAGCTAAAAGGAGCGGAGCAGCGGTATCTGCCAACGACTGACCAGCGCTTCGCTAAACTGACAGCCAACTCTGAACGAGCAAAGCAGATGAGTAAAATTACATCTATAATCACTTGATTAACCTTGTAAAGCTGCATTTTCTTAAACATAAACATTTTTTTAAGTAATATAACTATTTCTCAGAGCTGTTTGAATCGAAAATCGATTCTGAATCGAATCGTCATCCCAAGAATCGGAATCGAATTGAATCATGAGTTGTTGTACAATTCACATCCCTAGTGACTAGTGTACAATGCGCTCTAACCAATCCACAGATGGCCTCAGTACTTCATAATTGCCAAAACTATCAAACTACTGTCTTGTAGCCACCATTCAAACAGGAGAAACAGGAGATTTGGGGTTATTTAATATTTCCCAGTTATTTCTGACAGTAAAGTAAGTCCCTTCAGCTGCTCCCTTGTTTGCACTCGGGGTCGCCACAGCAAATCCGAGGTGGATCTGCATGTTGAATTGGCATAGGTTTTACGCCGGATGCCCTTCCTGACGCAACTCCACATTACATGGAGAAATGTGGCAGAGGTCGGATTTGAACCCGGAACCTTCTGCACTGAAACCAAGCGCATTAACCACTTGGCCACCACCCGTGCCTTTTATTTCTGACAGTAACAAAAATAAATAAATAAATAAATAAAGCACAGCAGAATGTAAAAATAGATGCATCTTCAATATCTACGTCAATGGCCCAAGAAGTATTGTTCACTTTAAAACAGCAAATGACTTTTTTCCTTCCTTATAAATTAAAGAATTAAGTCACATATAATGATCTGAAATTACATAAAAATAATTTCCACTCGTGTTCTTAACTTTAGTTAAATGTGATACTCAGTGTTGAAGGTACCACTTCATGCCTATTGAAAGCACTAACAGTACCCGGAGAGGGTGTGGGTTGTAAATAACTGAATGTGGGCAGTTGCGTTACATAAGCAACAGTCCACTTCTGTTATCGAAACAGTACAAAAACACAAACACTGTACATCATTTATACATCTACTGCTCACCATCAGCAAACAGATTTTTATTTACATAGATGCCTTATGTGACTTTATTCTGTCAGTCTGGTATTGACCAATATTTAGTATTTCTATTATCATTATGGTTTTGTAATAGTGTTACACTGACAACAAATCTTTTAGGACTTATCACATGAAAATCTGAAATATTGTGTAGAACTACAGACACTCTCTCCAACCCCCTGCACCTTTATTTCTGATCAACATTTTTGAACGTATTACACAATTTGGTTGCATCTATACATGATAGTTGAGGCACAGATAATGTCACGAAATAGCAAATCAAAATTTCATAAAAATGCATTGCATGTAGACGGATTGGGTAAAAAGAAAAGCTTTCCAGTTCAACTCAGGCTTAACGCTGAATGAACTTAAGACATGTCACTCTCCACACAACATTCCCTTTCAAACCATTTCTCTTACTTCCTCACTCTCCCAGTGGGGCTTTGGTTGTCATAGTACCACTATTAACACACCCGCTAGGCTTTTGGGTCCTCAGCGGTTCACTTTCTTCTCCCTCTTCCCTCTTCTGTAACAGTTACAGATTTTGACCTAAAAACGCCAGTGACTGCATATACTTACACTTGTGTGTCAAAACATGCACAAAAAAAAGAAGAAAAAAATCAAATGTCAACAAAAACACAAATATGAAGGATGTGTCGACAGTGTTCAAAACCAGTTTTGCCCTCAACACAAATTCATCACATGACTTTGAAAAAAAAATCAAATCTTTGTTCCAAAATACTTGCATTGTTTATTAATTTCTCAGTAATGCATTTATTTAAATGGAACATTGGTGTGTTGATTTCTAAGGGCCTGTTTTGTCTAACAAATTAATGATATTTCAAAATACATTTAATTTAGAGTGATGTAAACCTGAGAAAATCTGCAGATAATGACAATAGAAAACCTGATAAATGAATTACTGGTAGCTACCACGAGTAATGTCAGTTAGCACTCTGCAATTAATGCATTAATCATTTAAGCATTATCTTCAACTACATTAATGTACTAGTCCTTTAAGTTTGATCTTTTTTGTATAATCAAGGCATAAATTATTTGTTTTTCCAACCATAAAGGACACCCAGAGAACACACATATCTAATATGGCTACCCAACATACCTCCAAAATGGCTACCAAACCCTAGATATATATTAAGCATATACAAATTTCTAATAACTTTCTTTATGTATAATTATATTGTGAGCTCACGGTTCTTGCTAGCAATGTTTACACTTGGAAAAAGTACTGTATTTTCCAGACTAGAAGTCATACTGTCATTTAAACTTGTCTGGCTGCTTCTGTGACTTATATTCTGAAGTGACTTATATGTCAAAAATATACTGCATCACCATCTACGACCAAAGATGGCACCATCTATATGCATGATCAGTTGCTCCTGCCCAATGATTTAAATGAGGTACTGTCAGGTCAACACTCTGGAACAGAAAGTGAAACTAATGCACCATTAAGCTGGATGCCAACCGCCATAAACAAGGAAGATCTGAATGAGGCCATGCTGGGTCATAGAACAGGTAAAATAAATAAATTGTGCTGCCAAACTGAAAGACAGGAAATAACCTTCAAACTACTCAGCATTCAACTTGTTTGTACTTTGTGGTACAGCTGGAAGCTAGAAGAAGAGGATGGTTAGGCTAAGGCAAGGCTAACTGTATTGTCTTTAAAATGGAAAATTATTTCAAAAAGTTCCATACACCTAGCTTTAGAAAGGCGTTTAGAGGCAGTTTACTCAGATTAATTTTGCCTTGTACAATAACGTTACTTAGCCTGTTAGCTTCTACTCACCAAGGCAGTACATTAATTTTGCTTATTCTTGCATGAAGCGGCAGCAACAAATTTCATAAAGAGATGTAACTTACAGACGAGTGCAACTTAAATAATATGTTTGTTTTCTTTTTGTTGTTTTTTATCCTCATCATAATATATTTTTTGGATAGATGCGATTTGTACTCCAGTGCAACATATAGTCTAGAAAACAAGCAATCCATGGAATGAAAATCTAAAGAGTTGATCCTTAGGCCCATGGCCTACTAGTAGAATTAATTTTATCAACTGCAGGTAGAACAATAAGGTTCAATCAGGATAGCAGTAAGGATCAGCTAATAGGGTTTAATGATATTCCATGACACACATTAACGGTAATGTGCAAACTTCAGTTGACAGTACGTCTTCTTCAGATCCATATGGTATGTTTTGTGTTCACATAGTGAACAAATGTAAAAGTACGGCTTTGTGGAAGCTTTGGGGAGAGAATGGGCTGTTCTTTATTTTATCTGTACCATTACTACCTTGTGTGATCTTCTGTTTTCTCCCTTATACTCCTGTACTGCCAACTGTTTCCTTTACAGAATCAGACTGACAGCACTTTCATCTCTTCTTAGCTGAACTCACTGTGCGCAATCATCATTCCATGTCTTCTTCCCCCTCTTTCCCATCAGTCTTTCAATCTGTACCTCTTTTTTTGCTTCATCATTACATTTCTGCTCTTTGTTTCCTTTCTTCACTCACCCCTTGTCTTTCCTCCTTGAAATGTTCTCTTTATTTCCCCTCTCTTTCTCTCCAAAATTTCAGAGTGCTCCTGTGTTATTCTGGTTCCATCTCATTTTGTCCACTCTGCAGCTCCAATTGAATTATATCCCAGTCGATATTCCAGCACTTGCAGATATTAGCCATTCTCTCATTCTTACAAAAACCCAGTTTCTGCAAGAGGACATTGCATCAAAAATCACAACAATTTATACCAGACTTCTTCTGTCTGCAGGGAGTCAAAAGCACCTGTTTTAAAGCAGAAGCTGAAGAAGACAACACAAATACAGTCTCCACACACACACACAGCTAGTCAGGCAGCTAATAAAGAAGAAATCCAGTGTTCTTGATGAGCACAGAGAAACCTATTTTAGTCATTTACACAAGAGCTCTCTTTGTGTTAAACTGTCACATTTTACCACAATGGTTCATTACTCTTGTGACAGAAGATATTACTACAGATTCAAAGTGTTTTTTTCCTCCATGTATTTGCTCATTAGATATGGTTACAGACCTAATGATAGAAGCCGATGCAGAAATCTACAGATAAATCAGCCGATATATATATTTTTTTTTTGGATGAATAAAATGTTCTTTTTTGGACCCTTAACAAAAAAGGTATGAGCTAAAAGCTGAAGCTTTGTCCTCATATTGATTAACTTTATAACAGAATTTTCAAATTCAAAAAATGCAATCAAGAATTAAACCTTTGTGAAATTAGCAAATACATATCCTTAAAACGAGTTGTGAAATACATCTGATCTTGTAGTAGAGAAGCTTGAATCTTCGACTGGACTGGGTTGCTTGACGTGAGGACGTTTCGCTTCAAATCATAGAAGCTTCCTCAGCTAAAATTCTTGCTCTGGTAGTCTGACTTCTGTCTTGACTCTTGTAGAGAAGAATAAACCATAAGCCAACAAAAGCTGGAGTTTTTTAACCTAACCAGACCCCACCTACCGAGAGGCTGACTGCTATAGGCTAGTGACTAAACAATAGCTCTAATTAGCACCTATTGTGCTCTAGTTAGCACTCTCCTAATGACAGGACGGAAGCCTCCCCTGATGGCTCCCTTGACGACTCTCTCCTGATGACGTGAATGACTCATTACCATGAACAAAAGACTGAAACTGCTTTGACCTGACCTGAACACAATCCCAGTTTACATTAAACCAGTCAACACCTTGAGACAGAAATTAGTTCACCCTAAGGACAGGATCCCTAGTTACAAACAGAGCAATGTAGTGTATCATATCAGATGTCAGGAAAACTGTAATGAACACTACATAGGTGAGACAAAGCAACTTTTACACAAGAGGCTATACCAGCACCGTAGAGAGGTCGCCAGTGGACCTCAGTCTGCAGTTCATCTCCACCTGAAAGACACTAACCACACGTTTGAGGACAAGGAAGTTAAAATCTTAGCCAGAGAGAAGAAATGGTTTGAGAGAGGTGTCAAGGAAGCATTCTTTGTAAAACAGTTGAAACCCAGCCTTAACCGCGGAGCGGGTCTCAGACACGCTTTGTCCCCTGTTTACAATGTGGTACTCGGGTCAAAGCAGTTTCAGTCTTTTGTTCATGGTAATGAGTCATTCACGTCATCAGGAGAGAGTCGTCAAGGGAGCCATCAGGGGAGGCTTCCATCCTGTCATTAGGAGAGTGCTAACTAGAGCACAATAGGTGCTAATTAGAGCTATTGTTTAGTCACTAGCCTATAGCAGTCAGCCTCTCGGTAGGTGGGGTCTGGTTAGATTAAAAAACTCCAGCTTTTGTTGGCTTATGGTTTATTCTTCTCTACAAGAGTCAAGACAGAAGTCAGACTACCAGAGCAAGAATTTTAGCTGAGGAAGCTTCTATGATTTGAAGCAAAACGTCCTCACATCAAGCAACCCAGTCCAGTCGAAGATTCAAGCTTCTCTACTATGGAAACCACCTGGACAACTGAGAGCCTACACAGAAACATCTGATCTTGTACCTCTTCTTGCTGCAACTTAGATATAGGTTCAGGATAAGGATATAGATCCATATAAACTTACTTGTATGCTTTTGTCAGCCGATCAGTGAAGTGTGACGACGAACTATGTGTGCCGGTGATGAACACATTTAAGCAGCGGTGTAAGCAGCTCTCAGTTGAATGGAGTCAGAGCTTCATCTACTGGACAAACGGTGCAAAGACATTTTACATTGCAGACACAAACATTATTTCAGTAGCTGTTCTGGTTATGAGAAATTATCGGCGTTCTATCTGCAAACTTTCGGCCGATAGTGAGTACTTTGAAAAGGGCTTATATCGGCTGATAATATCGGCCAGCCGATCTATCGGTCGGGCTCTATTAAACAGTTTTATTAAAGACATCGATATGCAAAGACAGGTGATGAAGACAGACTGAGTTCATTATGCAGGATTAGAAGTGACCGTGTCTGAACAGGCAGGCATTCTCAAAGTAAATGCCCAGGCAGGAGGTCAATACACAGGTGGTAGAATCATGGGACAACAGTTTTTCAAGAGGGAAATGCAGAGGCGTAGTCAAAACAAAAGCACAGGTTGGTCAGTTCTACTGGGTAAAGAGAATCTAAGAAGGGCATGTGGAAAGCATTGGTCACAGGAAACAAAAGTCACATGCTCTGGAACACTGGGAATACACTGGAAATTAAAATGCTAGAAGGAGGAACAGAACCACAAAGATCTAGGAGAGAACACAGGGAAGAAAGCACCCTTTAAAGATGGCAATTAACAGCACAAACGCAGAGGCACGACAGCATGGATGAATTAAGCAGGAAGTAACAGTGCACGGGGAGAACAGAACAACAACTACTACCCTAAATAAGGAAGACACAACCATGAACAGACTGAGCAGGTGACCAAGAAGTGCAACTGGGATTCCTTCAGGAGAAACCAGCGTCCTGCCTCACCGAGACTTTGGTACATCTAACCACACTCGGGGAAATAAAAACAAATAAAACCAGGACCAGGACGTGAGAACATCCATGCACTAATCAACAATAATTCAACCCCCAGTTGCGCACACACACACACACACACACACACACAACACAGGCGGGTCACCAACTCTGCTCCTGGAAATCCCCTGCCGTGTATGTTTTCCAAGTGTACCTGCTGCAATCACAGCTGATTACCCAATTCTGGTGTTTCCAAGCTGCTGATTGGCTGAGCACATCTAACAGTTAATTAGTATTACACAACAATGCAAAGTGATACTTCCACATAATAAACAATGCAACACAGCAGCATGTTTCAGAAGAACAGCACATTACGGCATTTGCCAATATCCTCTCTATGCAGCAAAGGAAAAGAGTGGAAGTTGCACAAAAAGTTGTGGTCCCAAGTGTCATCCATGCAGAGCTCCAGAATGGTACAGAAGAAAAAAATTAATATGACATAACCATGCTTTGTTACAATAAGCAGTCAAAATGCTACGGCGGAAACAATCACTACAATTTCTTCTTGCAATTTCACTAATTAGTGCCAATGATATATGCATCTGTGCCAAACTGAACGTGCATGGCCCACACCAAATTATGATAGCAAATACCACTCAGTGACAAACATTACT
The DNA here is from genome assembly GCF_902500255.1 of Thalassophryne amazonica. NCBI lineage: Eukaryota > Metazoa > Chordata > Actinopteri > Batrachoidiformes > Batrachoididae > Thalassophryne > Thalassophryne amazonica. Next base: position 40,719,957 of record NC_047120.1, on the reverse strand, counting down.
GTATGTTTATATGAATAACAACAAACACAGAAATACTTTTATTGCACACAGAATAGATTTTGTTGGTCGAGGGAAATCAGTGCATCTGAGCCAGGACCAACTTTTCTCTGGATACAGGAATGAATGTTCTGGCCATATGCACTGCCAAAATTATATATTACTTACCTTGTGTGCATGATTTAAACTGCATGCCAGGGGCACATAACGCAAAAGCTTTACAAGGCTATGGCTACTCCTGTGCTCCAGGAGTGTATCCAAGACAGCCTGATGTGTGCAGCTTTCTTTCTTTGTATTTGTATACAACTATGCAATAAGATAGGATAACATAAAATTTACATTCCACTGCATATTTACAAATTTATTACAAATTCTGTCACCTGCTCAACTAAACAATCATGCCCCCAATGAGCAAATAAACCTCCAAAGTTACCACTGCAACTGTGAAATCACATTCTTATCTGACATTTCATTTTCATGAAGAAACCGACAGTGACAGACCAATCACTCTGCGTTGTTTCATTCCAATCAGTTACCACTGCAGGCAATTTCACTGATTAGTTCCACCCCTCAAATAAAAGGAGTCACTCACAAAGCACACCTCATCAGAATGTGATGTCTTTCCACAGGACATCACATGGTTGCTGATGGTAGTTCACATTTCTTCCAACTTTAGATAAAAATCTTTTTTGGCACACTGAATTTGTAGTAAAGTGGTTACTGCTCTGGAAGACAATGTGGGATTGATTCTTGATGAAATTTTAATGTATTGTTTTGCTGTGCTTGTTTTTAAACAGAATGCATACATCACTATTAATCTTCAAATTCAAATACACCTTTCAGTGCAGTGGGACCCAGAGTAGTACTATCTCAGCACACCCACCATTTTCAGCAGCCCTGTACCACCCTTTGGGCCCCTGATGTCTTACAAGGATGCCAGCACAAAGAGCAGCCCCTACTTAATCGAAAAGGAACATAGCTACTGGGAAACAAACCTGAGCAAGCTCGGAAATATCACACCAGACACTGCCCAGTTGTTCATGATTGCCCATAATTGGCATGTTGGTTTTAGGGGCCCCTGAAAGGATCCCTTGCGGTCTTTCACACCCATCTTTCCCTGCAGTCACTGGATCATTTCCCCGAGTCAGTCCAAATACAAGGTTTTATACACCTTGCAGTGCAGTGGGACCCAAAGTAGTAGCATTTCAGCTCCTCCACCAACTTTTTCTGGGGGGCACTATCATGCTAGCTCAGATTTTACATGTTTAAAGATAGAGGATAAAGGCATTTGGGTATTTACTGAGATTTGATGCCCTCTGAACTTGTATGACAGTTGTGAGATGAACTATCACAGATACTGATTCTGTAACAATTTAGTACAGGGGTGGGCAACTTGTTCCAGAAAGGGTCAAGAGAGTGCAGGTTTTCTTTGCAGCCACTGACTCCACCAGGTGATTTCACTGAATAATATCACTTTGAGCAGATGGAATCAGTTATTCAGTGAAATCACCTGGTGGAGTCAGTGGCTGCAAAGAAAACCTGCACCCTCTTCTGGAACAAGTTGCCCACTCCTGATTTAGTATTTAGTAATCATACGGTGACAGCCACAGATGTACACATGAACAGAACCCATTTCTATCACTTATGCACTGCAGAGGAACAAGCAAAAAACAGCTAACAGGCAATTAACTATATATATATATATATATATATATATATATATATATATATATATATATATATATATATATGTGTGTGTGTGTGTGTGTGTGTGTGTATAAAATATGAAACAAAAAAAAAAATGAAATGGGCGAGGTTTGGGAACATGTGCCAGTGCCTAGTATTGCACAGTATAGGCGGTACACGATATAAATGATGTAAATTTGGCCTACGGTAAAGATTTGGACTCCATCGACCAATCACGATAATGCGAGTTTTACGATCCTGGAAAACTCTGTGAAACGTCTGTGCTCCTTTGCTGCAGACAGAGTGAAGGGAAGGAAAGGGGATGGGGGTGTTCTGAGCTGAGGCGTGTCTCTCACTGAAACGAGGTGTGTCTTCCACACTTAGCTAAACAGGAGTTCTGTCGTGAACATACCCGCTGAACACCACAAAGCTGTTGCTTATTTATTTCAGTGGATGCTCCGGGCAGAGGCAACACTCCATCGGAACCTGAATCAAGCATTTAAGAAAGAGCCACATTAAATAACGCAAGGATTTTTTAACGGGGTGCAGAAAGACAAAAATCAGCCAGGGAACAATTTACCTAGACTGACTTCAAATATGAGTAAATTAAGCACTTTTATTTATTTATTTATTTTGGGGGTTTCTTGTTGTGCTTTGGAAATGAGGAAATGCTTCCATCTTGAAAGTGGTTCAGGTATTCAGAATGGGTCAGCCACTGACCCAACAATAAATGTATTTAATTCTTTCACAAAAACATCAAATCTAGGCTTGTATCTTCTGGAAAATTGTAGCTGTAGTTTTGAGATCTGCACAATAAATGTATCTGTATTTGGGGAGCTGATGGTCTAGTGGTTGAGCATTGGGCTTCAGACCTGAGTATCCTCGGTTCAAATCCCAGCCTATCCGGAAAATCACTAAGGGCCCTTGGGAAAGGTCCTTAATCCCCAAGTTGCTCCCAGTGTGTATTGAGTGCCTTGGATGGTAGCACCCTGACATCGGTGTGTGAGTGAATAGGTGAATGTGAGGCATAATTGTAGGGCTGAAACGATTAGTCGAGTAATTCGAGTAATTCGAATAATTCGATTACAAAAAATGTTTGAGGCAAATTCTGTGCCTCGAAGCTTCGTTTAATGTTGTAGTACATATGCCAGGCCTGTGTGTGGCGCTGTAATGTCCCCAGAAAAACAAACAGAAGAAGAAGTAGAGCAAGCGCTAATCAAATTAGCACAAAAGCTACAGCTTTCCAATGCGAGTGAAACAGAGTGAAATAAAGCCTTTTAGGAAAAAGACGGTCCATGCTGATCATCTGAAATAGTGCATTTAAAGCAAAGCAGTGTGTTTTTTTTTTTTTTTTTTTAAAACACAGTTTCGTTCGCTGGCCGCTCTACGCGCGGCGGCCGGCTGCTGTCTCTCTCGGCCCGGTGTGAGCGGCTCAGCACTGCCCTCACACAGCTCCGTCTCGGCCACAGTCTCTGGAAGAAGTCCGCACTTTCTTATGTGTGACTCGCAATGAGTGTTTCGCTTTTTAATTTTCGCTTTTTTGGGCAACACACAATGCTTCACAAACACGGGAACTCAAATAAAATAACAATAATACATAAACCAGTGACTGCGAGGCTGCATGTTCAGCCTCCAGCCGAAAATTAAATGCACTGGCTGAATCGCAGAGAGAGTGTTAAAAAGAAATTCATGCAGGGACCCAGTCCACCACCTTAATAAATAAATAAATAAAAATGGTTAAATTTTACAAGGTGGGGAAAACAAAAAACAGAAAGCTACAACCCATCGCCATTTCAGCAAAATGTCAAGACTTTGACTGAGCTTCTGACACTAGGAAAGATCCAAAACTTGTAAAGATGTGAAAAAATAAATAATTACCCAGAAAAACAAAGGGATACACTAAATTTGACAGTCTCCGTGATGACGCAGTGACATTGTGCCATTACTTGACTGTTAATGTTTTAAAACGCAAAAGTACTTTTTATCCGATTACTCGATTAATCGCCAGAAGATAGAATACTCGATTACTAAAATAATCGACAGCTGCAGCCCTACATAATTGTAAAGCACTTTGAGCACCTGATCCAGATGGAAAAGCATTATATAAATGCAGTCCATTTACCTTTTATCTGTTTTTGTTTTGTTTGTTTTTTAATTAGCTTTGCTAAGGGACTATATAACCCATTCAAAAACACTTCCACTAAAAATTTTACACTTAAGTTTATATATTTATATATATATTACAGGATTCAATTTATACCACATGAATTTAAGGACATATCGCCCAGCCCTACCAGTGTCGCACACCACCAATTCTGCCTACCACATCCGTGGTCCTGGATGGAACCACCTAGGCAGACAAACCAATCACATACACTTCTGGTGGCCAAGTCCAGGAAGTCACTAAAAGCCTGGATCTTAGGCTTGATCCTGGACAAATGCAAATCCAGACTCGTTGATTCCTCACTCCCCTTCTCAAGTGCTGCACTCAGGACAACCATTGATTCCACAAAGACTACAGCATCATCTGGGAAGTCAAGGTCAATACACCTCTCCTCTTCAACAAAGGGATCTAAGCAGCTGGTTTCTACAACCCTACCAACACCCAGTCCATGACACAGCAAACAAAGAAAAAGTGACAAGTCAACATACAAGCACAGATTTCAGGTCTTCATTCCTGCTTTTCAGTCTGCCATTTTGTCAGTTGTATGAAGTGCTTCTGTTTAACTATTTGGAACAATAGATTAGCACCATTAGCACAATTCTTACAGAAGCACATGTTTCTGTCCAACAGGTCAATGACAAACGCCCATCTAGATTATTCTGGATAATTATTTATCAGTGTGAGAACACTCACTCACCTTCAACTGCTTACTCCAGTTAAGGGTCACGGGGGGCTGGAGCCTATCCCAGCAGTCATAGGGCGTGAGGCAGGGTACACCCTGGACAGGACGCCAATCTGTCGCAGGGCCACATATAGACAAACAAACACATTCACACCCGCACGCACACCTACGGACAATTTAATGTTTTCAATCCACCTAACCTGCATGTCTTTGGACGTGAAAGGAAGCTGGAGCACTCAGAGGAAACCCACGCAAACACAGGGAGAACATGCAAACTCTACACAGAAAGGCCACAGGTGGGAATCGATCCCATGACCTTTTTGCAGTAAGGTGACGGTGCTAACCACTAAGCCACCATGCTGCCCAGTGTGAGAACAGTCCTCTCAATTTAGAAATTTCAGATTCAGGCAGAACAAACAGAAGCCAACCTGTTAGAAATGGCGTTCCGTCAAGACAGGCCTTTGTCTTTTTTTAAGGACGGCTGAGTCACGCTACATGGGGTAAAAATTTCAGGTCAATTAGAGGCAAGTGATGGAGATTGAGGACATCACCCTCACTCAAGAAAATAAATATATGATGGGATAATCTTACTGAAACCCCACCTTATGAAAAAAAAAACTGAAAATTGATAAGATCAACAGTTTTTGAGATTTGCAAGTAGACAAAGACAGACAGGGAGTGGATCACAACAGTGTTTCTCCCCTCCGATTACTGATTTAGAGCAAGAGCAATAATCATACAGATTTCATAACAAAAACACCAGTGCACAATATTAAAATGTGTGAAGTCTCAGCAAAGCAGTCCCCTCCCCTGTCTGAGCGGCTGAATATCAAATAATTTTCTGAGCTGAAGTTGACACACTCTGGTGTTTACAAACCAAAGTCAGCCTTAATTTTACTTTACCTTCTTTGCTTTCTTCTTGCGTTGAGCCGACTTCCCAGCTGCCTTGTCTTTAACGTCCTCGCTCATTGCAGCAGCTGTAGGTATGTCCAAAGAGGTTTTTTAATCCAGCATGGATGAGCAGAGCGGTGTGGCGTGGCAGCCACTCTCAGCACAGTGCACTCGCTCACACCCACTTCCACACGCACACACTGTCCACAAGAGAAACCAACGAGGCTGCTGGCTGCAACGATGGAGACACGCATGCACACGTTCTCACTCTGTGCATCTCTCGCTCTGTCTTGTTCTCAAACATGCTCACACACTTCACTCGTTCCCGTCCACGGCTGTTGTTTCTTCCCACATTTTCTACAAGTGAGAACAGAGCAGCAACAAGCTACAAGGCGACTGAGTATTAATAGCATTCAATATCAGCTGATCAGCATTTGTGTCTAAAAAAGCAATTTATGTTGTATACATGCAAAAATACTCTTTGGTCTTTGATGTGATCGTGGTATTCCAACAAAAAACGGGGTGTGTGTCGGTGAATGAAGGGAGGTTTAATGTTGATGACTCAAAGGATTTCCTCTCAGTCTGTGTGCAGAAAGCTGTCTGACATCAGGCTGACTTTTTGAGGTTTTCCATCAATCACAGAAACCTCCTTTGAGGAAACAAGTCTTCACATTTGTTAGCAATTAGCCATAGCAGGCTCCAAGGTGTGGCATGAATGGGCTGCCCCCCCCAACAACTAAAAGGAATTTCAGTAGCTCGCCCAGAACCCCACCAAAAAACTTAGATTTGCCGTCTGTTTTCAGCTTCACTTCCTCAAATTCTGATAGATCTGGTCTGAGCAAGGACACACAACAGACATAAGACAAAATTTGTGCATCTCTTCAACATTGTTCAAGAGACCGTTGTTACATTCTGAATGAGCATGCTCAGTTGTGCGTAAATCTCGCGTGACTTAAGCGTGAGCTCCCACCTCAGCTGTCGACATGAGGAGCGTTAAGTGCCAAAGCACATACGAAGAGTGGCTCTCGCAGTTTATTCTACTGTTGCGCTGTTCTACTATATCACCCACAATCCAAAAAAGTGCTGAAATAAGATGAAATGGCTTAAACCAGTTTGCCTCCTAACAGGCTGTTTTGTAAAGAGCTGACCCGGTGTCGCAGACCAAAAGGTCCGCCCCTAAAAATCGGTCCGCCTTTTGCATTTGCACATGCGTCATTTCGGAGCTCTGCCGCTCGTCTAAGACAGAGTCTCTTTACATCAAGTGATCAAATGGATTAATGGGATTATCATCAGATGACAACGTAAAACCTCTTAAATCATTCTAAAGTCAGTTTTAAGCAGAAACAAGGCCATTTTTAAGCAGAAACTCTTCAAAATTCCATGATGCTTTGAAATGGCTGACACGCAGTGAACGCATCAGCTAGCAGCTCATTTAGCCTTAGCACTCTGATCGCTTCCGCCGCCTTTTATGATCAAATATAAGGTCTGTTTGAAAAGTATCGGACCCTTTTATTTTTTGCAAAAACCTGATGGATTTGAATCATGTGTGCTTGCATGAGCAAACCTTGAACCTTCGTGCGTATGCGTGAACTTTTTCACGCCTGTTGATTGCATCATTTCCTGGTAAGCAGCCTTTGTGTGGGACGTGTGCAGCGCGCTCGGTGGATTTTCATTTCAAGGAAAAAGACGGAACGACTGGAGCAGTGCCGCATCACATTTTGCCAGAAACTAGGCGACAGCCAGGTGGAAACCATTCAGGTGATTCAGACGGCTTTCGGTGACGATGCTATGGGCATCACACAGATTAAGGAGCGGCACAACCGGTTTAAAGACGTCCGCACAACGGTGGAGAGCGAGCCGCGCTCCAGGCGGCCATCAACACACTGAAATGACCAGATCTTTTCCAAAGTGAACGCTGTGGTGATGCGGGACCGTCATGTGACTATCCGAGAAATTGCGGAAGAGGTGGACATCAGCACTTTTTCAGTACATTCCACTGTGACAGAAGATTTGGCCATGAAAAGATTGGTGGTGAAATTCGTGCTGCTGCTGACGGCTGTGCAAAAGCGCCTCCATGTTGGAAGTCTCACAGGACATGCTGTGACATGCCCACCTCTTCCATAATTTCTCGGATAGTCACACGACTGAAATGTGAATCATGGGAACAGGAGGTCAACTGTCCAACCTTCAGAGAGAGTGAAGAGGAATAACCCCACCTAGTGAATCATGGGAAAAGGAGATCAACTGTCCAACCTTCAGAGAGAGTGAAGAGGAATAACCCCAACTAGTTTATCATGGGAACAAGAGGTCAACTGTCCAACTTTCAGAGGGAGTGAAGAGGAATAACCCCACCTAGTGAATCATGGGAACAGGAGATCAACTGTCCAACCTTCAGAGAGAGTGAAGAGGAATAACCCCACCTACTGAATCATGGGAACAGGAGATCAACTGTCCAACCTTCAGAGAGAGTGAAGAGGAATAACCCCACCTACTGAATCATGGGAACAGGAGGTCAACTGTCCAACCTTCAGAGAGAGTGAAGAGGAATAACCCCAACTAGTGAATATGGGAAAAAGGAGATCAACTGTCCAACCTTCAGAGAGAGTGAAGAGGAATAACTCCATCTAGTGAATCATGAGGTCAACTGTCCAACCTTCAGAGAGAGTGAAGAGGAATAACCCCAACTAGTGCATTATGAGAACAGGAGGATAACTGTCCAACCTTCAGAGAGAGTGAAGAGGAATAACCCCAACTAGTGAATCATGGGGACAGAAGTTCAACTGTCCAACCTTCAGAGAGAGTGAAGAGGAATAACCCCAACTAGTGAATCATGGGAACAGGAGGATAATCCAACCTTCAGAGAGAGTGAAGAGGAATAACCCCACCTAGTGGGGAGCAGAGTCTTTCCTGACTGTGTAATTTTAAAATTTTCTTAAATTTGCACTTGTGCTGTGTGATTTTTCTAAATTAATTGCTACTGTTAGTTCTACCAACTGCATAATGTACCTGTGAATTATGCTTTATGTAGTAGGGTTTTTAAATTGTTAAAAGGAACCCCGACTATAACATCAAATTTGTCAAAAAATTTAAACACTGACGTCTGCTATTATAATATATAGTTAGAAGTGCATAAACAAGTCTTAAATTATATAAAATAGCGCTTATTTATCACGTATTTAAATACAACGTGGCCGCCATGTTTTTGCCTGCGCAATGCATTCTGGGGGTGATGACATGGAAAGGTTTCTGAAATCTTTCATGCAAGCGAAAACAGTGTTATAGTTCTTCTACCGAGATAAAATGCCACACTGCGTGGCTTTTGGATGCTATTTTCAGTCTAAGGGCAACAAAGAAAGCGAGGTAAGCCTTCATTGCTTTCCAAAAGAAAGAAAGTTAAGGAAAAAGTGGGAGGATGCTTGTGGAAGAGTGCAGTTGCCGAAAGACCCGCGGCTGTGCTCACGTCACGTCAACGCGGATGCATTTGAGGCTTTTCATCGACCTCAGCTAATGAGGGAGCTTGTTGGCGTTTCTGGATACAAACGACGTCTTAAACCAGATGCAGTGCCCGTCATATTTCCCCACAAGAAGAAAAATCGTCCACGAGTAACTAGTGAAAATAGGACTAAAACACGCGAAAGAGCAACAGACGCTTTCTCTGTCGGCATCGGCAAGCAGCCCCCACACAGACACCACCTACAATGGCCAACTCTTGCTTGATCAGAGCGTTGATCTTCATTTCTGACAGTATTTTCAAAGTTTTCTTCTTCACACTGCAGATCACGCTCTGGTTCGAACTGAAAAGGGTGAACAGAGGAGCTCATCGTTGCTAATCGCCGCTAGTTGTAATGTAAACACGGGAAGCTCTGCCCCCGTTTGACGTCACTACCCAGAATGCATTGCGTTACAAACAACAATGGCGACCTACGTAGAAATAAAGTTGACATTATTTTTGCAAATTTTGTCCCATAGTTATGTTACTAATATCACAACAAGTCAGATAGAATAAACATGTATTTATAGTCGGGGTTCCTTTTAAAAACAAATCCTATTCACTACTAGGGATGGGTATTGATAAGATTTTATTGATATCGATGCCATTATCGATTCTGCTTATCGATCCGATTCCTTATCGATTCCCTTATCGATACCTCGTGAATTTTGTACTAAAAGTAGGCTTTACTGGTTTTCTATGTATTTCATTGAGTCTTAAAGTAAATAAATATGAAATTGGTCACTGTATCCTTGATCTCTGGACATAAATAAAAATAAACAAAACAGTGTTTCGCTTTGAAGTTATTAATTCAGACTGGATTCTATCATTGTAACTTGACTCGTCAGACAGCCGCGCAATGTTTGGAGCTGTGTGAACAGAACAGAGGACGATTCTCGTTTCTTTCTCGCAACAAGACAGGAGTCCCAGTTAGTAACTTTAATCCACACAAAAGTGACTCACGATTGACATATTCAGGGATGAATGTGGTGAAAAACAAAAAAAGCTGAAACCCAAAATTACCCCCAACACCACCCGCACAAAAATGTTTCAAGTCTAGAAGCTCTGAAATGCAATCTGGGACTATTCCAGACGATAAACTGGAGTGAGTGCAGCATCCATCTAGGTGAGGGAAAAAAAAAAAACTTTCCTTATTCAAATTCATTCCAGTAGTATTCTGCTCTTACTAGGATGCAACAGTTTTCTAGCTTGGCAGATAGTTCTGGAGGAAATCACTGAAGAAATTAACACATTGAAAATATGGTTTGACCGAAACAAACTGTCATTAAACTTAAATAAGACAGGGATGAAATGGAGTTGTAAGAGTCACTAGGTGTTCACAGGAAACACGTATTTATTTCTGTATGTATTTATTTATTTATGTTCATTGTTAGTTGCTTTTATATTTTCTGTCGTGTTTCTATCCGGGTTCTTTTTCCTCTTTCATTTCTGTATGTATTTATTTATTTATGTTCATTGTTAGTTGCTTTTATATTTTCTGTCATGTTTCTATCCAGGTTCTTTTTTCCTCTTTCATTTCTGTATGTATTTATTTATTTATGTTCATTGTTAGTTGCTTTTATATTTTCTGTCGTGTTTCTATCCAGGTTCTTTTTTCCTCTTTCATTTCTGTATGTATTTATTTATTTATGTTCATTGTTAGTTGCTTTTATATTTTCTGTCGTGTTTCTATCCAGGTTCTTTTTTCCTCTTTCATTTCTGTATGTATTTATTTATTTATGTTCATTGTTAGTTGCTTTTATATTTTCTGTCGTGTTTCTATCCAGGTTCTTTTTTCCTCTTTCTCTAAAATTGTATTTAATAATCATTAGATTATTAATATATAAACAAAAATAAATTTAAGAAATATTACAATTTGAAAACAAATGCACCCGAACGTGATGACAGCTGCAACTGCTTAATGCTTTTAACATTGAAAATGCCATAGACATGCTAACGCGTTAGCGTTGCTCCCGTTTTTAAGTTATAAAATACATCTATCAACTGTTTCAGAAGACCATAACAGGTCGGCTTAACATAGAAAAGGTAAATAATACTCACAGATGTATGCTCTTTAGGGTTTTAGCGGGGGGAAATTAAGCGAAAGAAAGAAAGAATAAACGAAGCAATAGATCAAAGCATTGCTTCAATCTGCGAACCACTGCTTCAATTGGTTCAAGGTTCAAAGCAAAGCCACGCTGCAGAAAAGTTGATTACGGACCAGCTGCAGGGTCTGAAATCAATGTAGAGAAATGATCATTTTCCTGACAAACACCCCCCAAAACAACGGCCACTCTGAAGGACCGATAACAGAATCGTTAAGCACAAAGCTTATTGATGTTGGTGGATTGAATCATTTCTTAACGATACCCGAAAGGAACCGGTTCTCGATACCCATCCCTATTCACTACACAGTCTGTTAATGTTATCATGTGTACAGAGTTCACAGTCTTTGAAGTGGCTTTGTTTTAAGAATCATAGGTGACCCAGTGGTTCACAGTGAGTATATGATTATGCATATCAATTTTGGAATGAACTGAATAAAATGTTCACAAGTTGTAGTGTTAAAAGAAAAACATGATGCATAGACATGCCCAAAAATTCTATATCCCCCTTTCCAGCGTGGCTGGTGGGGGATTAAAAAAAGAAAAGAGAAAAAAAAAAAAAAAAAATCACAACCACCATCCAATTATGCTCTCTTCAAAATGTCACACAACATCACTGAAATCCACCACCGGTTTAGGAGTTAAATTTATCCACAGACAAGTTGATTCCTATATACCCCCCCACCCCACCCATAAGCTTTTATTTGTGACAGAAAAATTAAAACGAAAAGGAAAAGCCTCTGGATCTGCCACCACTTCAAACAACAGAAGCAAGCCCCAACAGATCTCCAGCTCCACCCCCTCTGTCTCTCCCTTATCAATAATGAATAAAGAAAGAATACCTGGTGGAAGATGACCATGAATTGTAGCTCTGTGTGTGTGTCATACAAATGTGACCCAGTTTGCCCAGTTCAATTATAAATTCATCATCCGCTTAGAAGCAGTGGGATTCACGGTTTGCACTCAGTGCTTTGTGCTCATCACGACAAGCCCACACACTCTCAGTCAGCACTCATGATGAACACACAGAGTTCTCCTCCATCTCTTGTTGCTGACCAACAAGAGCTGGAGACAACCAAACAACAGTCCAAAATAAGAAGTAACAGTACTTCCAAAACTGTTAAGTAAAACTATATATTTCATACGGGCCTGTCGGAGTTGCTGTAAATCATTGCTGTGTATTCAATTTATGTCACGCTTCATGAAGACAGAGAATCTTAAATCCAGTGTGCCATCTGATGGCCACAGGGTGTCATAACAGTAACAACAACCAGCAGCTGGGCAATTACACTCAAAAAGGCAACAGCACGACTTTGTGACAAATTACATACATCATTATATCTTCAAATGCTGTCTTAAATGTTCTTTTATCAATAAAAGCGGTGACAAAAGTACAACTATTTTACACAGAAAAAAAAAACCAATTATCTACCTTTAAGTGAGCACAAACTGACTTCACGTCACTTTTCCAAGTACTGCAAGAATTTCAACCTGTCTATCCCTAACACTCTCAACCTGAATTAGCACCACAAAAACACACACAAACCCACAATAATGTGTATCCAAGTAGTTACAATCACACACCAAGAGGTAACACAATACTTTTATAGCCAATGTTCTCTTTCAGGCATCCATTAACTGGAAACAGGGAGTGGCTTTATGATGCTAAGTGCTCCATAACTGAAACTTATAATAGCCATAGAAATGTGTGGTGACAGAAAATGAGGGTTAGTAAGCACTGGTGAGTTACTAATGTGACCAAAACAATCAGCACAATACTGAAATGTCTGACATACATGTAATAAAATGACTGGAAATTGGAGATGTGGGACAAAAGAGAGATTTGTTTTCGTTTATATGTGGACAATTATTTTTATGGAGGAGGAAAAGGCATGTGGGGAGGATCAGAGAGGAGGTTCAGTGAAGGAGGCGGCGGCCTTTCGTCTTTATATAGCTCATTCATGTTTGTATGCTACATATCTTTGAACGGTGAGGCAATCGTGCCAGTTTTAGAGTCTCATTCATACTTTGGTAAGCTACTTGGTTTGTACTTGTCAGAACGGGGTGTGATGTTTCAGCTGACAAATAGTCGACAGATGACTGCATAAGCACAGTGAGAGGCTCCTATAGTGTGGATTTGCATGGTTAGTTCAGGAGATTGTCACATATATGTTTATACTTGTATTTTTTTTAAATGAATCTCTTGCATTAAAAACTGAAAGTCTATATATGAAACTGACTCTTAAATGCAAAGGGTCAGTATTTATTTAGTTTGGTGTTTGATGCCTTTATCTTGATGCCTTTTTAAAATTTGTTTTTGCATCATCTTTCCAAGAGTGATCACCGCATTGCATAGTACAACACACTAACTGCATCCACTCCACAATGTATGCAGAAAATATTTCTATTCATTTTAAAATTGACTGAGCTTACTATTACACTGTCTCAATTCATAATATCACAATAATCACAATAAAAGAGTGTATGTAATAGCCTCAAGAAATCTGTCATGTTATTCAGTGGAGGACATCTGTCATAAACAAAACGTCTAAGAATACTCTCTTGTATTTGTAAATCAATGGGCTTCTGTTTGCATGGCTGTGCGGGTGTGACTGACACCAAACACTCTATTAGCACTGACGGTAAGAATGACGAAAAACGAGTATGAACTGTGCCAGGGGCACTGGCAGTCAACACCAAGTCACTGTTTCTCATCACGTGGTGTAAAAGCTGCAATGCAATGTCACTATAGCTTAGTTTGAAGAACATACGAGGTCTGTTAGAAATGTATCCGACCTTTTTATTTTTTTCAAAAACCTGATGGATTTGAATCACGTGTGCTTGCATGAGCCAACCTTGAACCTTCGTGCGCATACGTGATTTTTTTCACGCCTGTCGGTTGTGTCATTTGCTTGTAAGCAGCCTTTGTGTGAGGATGGGTGTAGTCTCTCGTCGTTTTTTCTTTCCAAGGAAATGGCGGAACAACTGGAGCAGCGCGACTGCATCAAATTTTGCCACAAACTGGGTGACAGCCAGGTGGAAACCATTCGGATTATTCAGATGGCTTTCGGTGATGATCCTCTGGGCATCACACAGATTAAGGAGCGGTACAACCGGTTTAAAGACGTCCGCACAACTGTGGAGAGCAAGCCGCGCTCCGATCGGCATCAACACGCTGAAACGACTGGATCATTTCCAAAGTGAACGCTGTGGTGATGTGGGACCGTCGTGTGATTGTCCGAGAAATTGTGGAAGAGGTGGACATCAGCACTTTTTCGGCACATTCCACTGTGAAAGAAGATTTTGCCATGAAAAGAGTGGTGGCGAAATTCATCGGCACAAAGCTGATGGCACAGCAACAGCGCCTCTGTGATGAAGCCTCACAGGACATGTTGCGCCACAAGGCCACAAGGAACGGTGCTCTCCCTGGTGCTGTTCACTCTGTACATGACTGACTTCAGCTACAATTCTGTGACATGCCACATGCAGAAGTTCTCAGGCGACACTGCAATTGTGGGGTGTATCAAGGACGGTCAGGAAGAGGAGTACAGAGGACTGGTGGAGGACGGTGTGGGATGGTGTCGAACCAATCAGCTGCACCTGAGCACCACCAAAACTACTACTTCCTCAGAAGGCTGAGGTCCTTCAATGTCTGCAACTGACTCCTGCTGATGTTCTACCAGTCTGTCATGGCCAGCGTGCTCTTCTATGCTGTGGCGTGCTGGGGTGGTAGCATTAGGAAGAGAGACGCTGGACGTCTGGACAGACTGGTGAGGAAGGCAGGTTTGGTGGGGGGCATGGAACTTGAGACTCTCACTTCAACAGCTGAGAACAGAACTCTGAACAGACTGGACTCTATAATGGACAATCAGAAACATCCCCTTCACTCCATCTTCATTAACCAGCTGAGTCTGTTTAGCCACAGACTCTGTGCCCTCTCCTGCAGGACAGACAGGCTACGAAGGTCCTTTGTTCCATGGGCCATTCAACTGTTTAACAACACACAGAAGGACACTAAGAAGGACATCATCATTGGGGCCATTGACTGCCTAAGACCCCATGTCCTCCAGTTATTCAAGGATGCTAAGTTTTCACTACAAGACACTAGAACAGTTTTTACTCCACTATTTTTCACCACCAGGGACGGTTGCACTGCACTATCTAGGATAATCACTGCAATATGGAACTCTCATGAACACTGGACATACTTCTTCCTTGCTTATCACAAACAAAGACTGCGAGATGCCTGAGCTGGCCCAGTCCCGGGATACCTCTAGACATGTGTGTGTGTGTGTGTGTGTGTGTGTGTGTGTGTGTGTGTGTGTGTGTGTGTGTGTGTGTGTGTGTGTGTGTGTGTACTGTGCAATACACTTTTTACTGGACTGTGACGTTGTGACGATTGAGAAATCTTCACTCCTATCATTGCTTAGTACACTTAACACTGCTTTTTGATCACTTTAACTTTTTGCTGAATGTCTTCATGCACCTTACCAGGATTTTTGTTCTTTGTTGAATACTATTTATGTCTTAGTTCTTCTAACTTCTACATCACAATACTACATCATAGACTTATCTGTCAACACTCATTGTTTCTTGGTCATGTTAATCTCTTGTCTACCTCAACTCACAGGATATGTTTTTGCACAATTGCTTTTTTTTTTCCTCCCCTTGACTTTGACCTGTGTTAATGCTTGTTGTGTATATGTGTGTCTTGAAATGTCCATTTGGGCATTAAGTGTATTGTATAAGCTACTTGACACCTTAATTTCCCCCTGGGGATCAATAAAGTTACTCTACTCTACTCTAGAACGATATATGCTGGAAAAAAAATTATCAGCGGTAGCATTACATACAGTGGCTTGCAAAAGTATTCAGCCCTTTGGTATTTCACGCATTTTAATTTGTTTTTGGCATCTCAAATACGAAAAGTAAATCAGGCTTCTCAATATAAAAATTTCTAAAATTATCTTTCTTAGACTCAAACTGAAAGTAAATCTCTACAACGTGATATAAATTAATTACAAATATAAAAGCCAAGACGATGGGGTGCATAAGTAATCAGCCCCCTTGGTATAATACCTCTAAATAAATCAGTTTAATTGCCTGTTTTCTTCAGACAAGTCAGGGGATGGATACATGAACATTTCCAAGTCACTGAATATGTCTTGAACTTTATTTACATCAGTTATGAAGAAATGCAAACAGTATTGCACTCTATGGTAAATCTGTGTGGAGTAGACAGTTCTCAAAAAAACTGAGCGACTGTGTAAGAAGGAGAACAGTGAGGAAAGCCACCAAGACACCCATACAACCCAGAAGAGGTTATACTGCAGGTTTCTGTGGCTGTGTTTGGAGAAATTGTGCATGTTTTGCATTTTGTATCCCCAGTTATACAGCTTCATGATGGAGTGGTACAGAGGAGGGATTTCTTTCACCAAATCATTAAATCTAGGCTTGCATCTCAGATGTACCTTCTAGCAAATTGTAGCTGAACTTTCAGGTCTTCTTTTTAATAAAACCCTCCTCTATACCACTTCATCACAAAGCTGTATAACTGGGGATACAAAATGCAAAACATGCACTATGCACAATTTCTCCAATCACAGCCACAGAAGCCTATAACTTCTTCTGGGTTGTATGGGTGTCTTGGTGGCTTTCCTCACTCTTCTTCTTGCACAGTCACTCAGTTTTTGAGAACCATCTACTCCACACAGATTTACCATAGAGTGCCATACTGTTTGTATTTCTTCCTAACTGATGTAAATAAAGTCCAATACATATTCAGTGACTTGGGCATGTTCAGGTATCCATTTCCCTGACTTGTCTGAAGAAAACTGGCAATAGAAGTGATTACTTACAGGTATTATACCAAAGGAGCTGATTACTTATGCAACCCATCTTCTTGGCTTTTATATTTTTAATTAATTTATATCAAGTTGTAGAGATTTACTTTTGGTTCGAGTCTAAGGATGATCATTTTAGAAATTTTTATAGAGAAGCCTGATTTAGTTTTTGTATTTGAAATGCCATAAACAACTTAAAATGCATGAAATACCAAAGGGCTGCTGCCTTGGTGTCTGCTCTGCTTCCCCTCCCTTCCTGTTCCTCCAGGCGCCGCATCACGGAGCTGATTCTTCATACCTGCTAGCACGTGTCTTCTGGTTTTTTGACAGCTTTTATTTTCCCTCGTGTCCACAGCATTCCTGCTACCTGTCAGCTCCGTTGCCCACTGCCTGTGCTTTCTGTTCGAGCCCACCTACGGCGGTGTAGACAGGTGTGGAGGACCGCCAGTTCCATTCTGCTCTGGACGAGGGACCGGACAGTGCACCATGCAGACTGGCACCGAACCCCAGCCTCCCAATATCAGCTGGGCCAGGGGGTGTGGCTTTCACCCAGGGACATGCCTATCAAGGCAGGAGCAAGAAAATTAGTGCCGAGGTACTTTTGGCCTTTTGTGATTGATGCTCCTCCTCCCGCCCAGCTCAAGGATGGAGATCCGGCGTGGACCGTGTGCTGGATTCTAGATGTGTGGTGCTGGGGTTGGGTTTCTACAATCTGGTGGACTGGGAGGGTTATAGGCCTGAGGAGCACTCCTGGGTGTCGCTGCATGGGCCTCATTCTAGACCCCTTCCTTCTCCGAGACTTCTAACAGGCCCACCCGGGCCGGCCTGGTGGGTTGCCTGGGGACTCCCATGGGGAAGGGGGTCAGCTCCCCCTCCCTTCCTGTTCCTCCAGGCACCACATCACAGAGCTGATTCTTCACACCTGCCAGCAATTAACCACCACCTACACTTAAACCCCGATCCTGCCTCTCTACAATCACCAGAAACTCAGTTCTGCCTGTGTGGTACCTGGCCTCAGTGATTCTTTGTCACTTCTCTGTTCATGCTCTATTTTGACTCTGTGCCTTCTGTTTTTTTTGGGGGGGTTTTTTTGATGGCTTTTTCTTCCTTGTGTCCACAGCAATCCTGTCACCTGTCAGCTCCGTCATGGCCACCTGGTTCTGGTTCTGTTGTTATACACTATCTCATTTGGGGACTCACTCCAATTATCATTCTGGTCAAGTCAGCATCTCCCTACTCTGGTGACTCCATCCATGGATTAGCACATCTATCAATTAATTTTTGTTTGCACAATTAAACTGTTATCTGGCTGTTCCATCCTGACTCCTGCATTTTGGGTTCTAACCTTTTGCTCTGGTTTAACTGCAACACCAAGTCAAGCAACATATATGTACATATAAATAAAAACAAATAAATAAAATAGCACAATTTTGAGCCCTTATATTTAATTCAGAGTTCATTTGGATGAAATTATAAAAAAAGATAACCACACACTGAATTTCTTAATTTAAAGTTAATAACTTACATATGAGAAAATATTATATACAGACAAATTGTTGTGAAAGTGACGTGACACGGACCCACAACAGGGGGCGGTAATGAACGGACAATGGATAAGCCAAAAGTAACAATTTAATGTTGTGAATCGCACAACGACGTACAGACAATAACAATATGGTGGACTGTCAATCATACACCAGGTGACGTGTGGGCAGGCTCGACAATAGAAGACGCCTGGCGAGAGAAGAGCCGGATCCCCACACAGCTTCTACCACCAACGGAGCTGAAGAACACCGGAGCCGCCAAGCCCTGCGCCCCAGGTGGCCGCTGTCTTCAGCAGTCAGACCCGGTACTGCTGGCAGAAAACAGAGACAGTCCTGATGAGTGTGAGTTCACACACTCAGTACTCCCACAGTCAGTGTTTAGTTAGGAGGGAGCACCTCCACCTCCAATCACACACTCGTGCAGCCCCTGTTTAACCACTTATCTTGGTTTGGGGTGTGAGGCGAAGCCGTCGCTGATCACACCAAACGCCAATCCCACAGATAAGGCAGAACACCACAGGATAACGGCTGCAAAAGAAGTTCAGGTTATCACTCAATGATTTGAGTCAGCAGAGAAAGTTACCTGAATGGTAGCTGATTTCTCGGCGGGGAGGTGGAGTTGCAGTCCGGCCTTTATGGTGGTGGTAATGAGTAGTGGATGAGTGACAGCTGGTACGGATGATGAGTGACAGCTGTCACTCCTGGTTGCTCTGACGCCCTCTTGTGCTTGAAGCCCGCACTTCAAGCAGGGCGCCATCTTGTGGTGGTGGGCCAGCAGTACCTCCTCTTCAGCGGCCCACACAACACAAATGGGCAAACAGAAAGACAGACAGCAACAGAGATAATCACAACTGTTGCATCTTAAGTATCTTCATGCATTTAAAAATAATAAACATAGGTGCTAGTGCTTAAATGGAAAATGCACACTGCCTGTAGTACTGAAATATGAAACTAATAGTTTGAAGTGGATGAACATTCTTGAACCACCAGTAAGTAAGAGGGTTTAGCAGATGGCAGACCTAGTAGTGCATTTCAAGAGTAAGAGGACTTGGCCCAGTTTCCTAAAGCAATCTAATCTTGTTTAATCAATTAAACTCACTTAACCGACTAATCTTTTGATGTTAGTTGCTGCACAAAGCGCTTAGTCAACTAAAGTTTTACGCTGCCCGACTAAAGTTTTTACCCTGGAACAGAGAAAGCTACTCTTATTTTAATAAACAAAACTTAAGTGTCTTACATCAAAAATGGCAGCTATCATGTACCACCACTTGATGGAACACTCAAGAGCACCCCTATGTTACTTGTATTCCTCCTTAAGGAGAGCTTCCTCAGCTTTTGGCCATGGTTGCAGCAGACAACTGTCATGATGTGTTTGTGACAGTTCTCACATTAGCCACTGGGTGTCGGTGTTACGCTGAGCAGTGTCATGTGATTAAAAAATGCTTGACGGAAGTGTAGAAGAAGAACTGCTGAGCTAAGAGCTAAACACGTCGTTCTGCAGTTCGTATGTGTCCGTAAATGTTAATAAAGTCAGATAAGTTCATGACAGCAACCAATTGAAGTAAACAACACTCTCGCACATTAGATGCGTTTTCTGGCAACAGCACTCGCGAGGTCGCTATGCCCGTGAAAATCGTCAACTAACGTAAGACGGATATCTACAAGTTTAGCCATCGATGTGAACTGGTGAGTAGACAGATAATGTTGGGTGACTAACCGTAGACCACTAAGTAATTTTAACAGACTAAAAGATTAGAGTGCTTTATGAAACAGAGCCCTTGTGTTCAAATACCACAGTGGCCACAAAGATATGTGATAAACATAGGTGGTTCTGAATTTGATTTTGTGGGTAAAAATAGAATTTGGTGAGTGAACAAAATTTTAGCTGGTTTGAGATCAGTTTGGCTGGTATTTAAAAAAAAAAACATTTTAATGCTTATTTGCCAAATTATGCGAGCAACTGGCGGGATTTCCATCTATTATGGCCTTGTATGCCGGCCACTTTCAGATTGTTTAAAAAAAATAATTTGTTGCCATCTAAAATTCTCCCGCCACACACCGCTGGCTCTTGTGTCAAGCTAAGCACTTGATTTATTGTTGCAAGCCACTCAATCAGGGAATGGTCAATCATCTGCACTCAGTGATATGCTTATGGCTTTCTGAAAAGCAAAAGCCTAGACCCTCATCTGGCAGAAATGGACCAGTGCTAACAAAATTTTTAAAAAGTGGTTTTGACCATTGGTCCTAAACTATTCAAACAAATTTCACTCCTCAGAGGGACAGAACAAAGTGGTCCTCATATAGCTACTAAGTCCTCTTGTACACTGCCTGCACTCAGATAGACCAGGTTGGTTGTCATACGGTTGGTTGTCACGGTGCTCATTACAGCCACACTAATGTGATTTTTTTTTTCTTTCATGTTTTCTTTTACTTGTGGCATTGTCCTTGTTACTAGCCTGAGTATACACGTCAGCCAGGTCAGGTGAGATACTAACTTCTAAACTTAGCATCTCCATTGTCTTCAGTGTTGACCCATTCCATGGTCAGGAGGGCTGAGTCAGTGTCTCAAAGACATTTGACACACATTAGTTTATTCTCTAATAGTTGACTTACATCTCATTAGTTCTGGCACATTTTGTTCTTTTTCTTTTATGAATAGCATGAGACATTCAGTTGGTGCATACTGCCAGAATATAACAGTAATGAGGGAAACAAACGGAGGGCCATCTTTGTCATGGATATGGAATAACCTAGCTGAATTGTCCTTGGTTGGTTTAAGTTGACCTGCTAATTTAACCTGATTCCCACTTACTCAAAAACAATTTGAAATCTGAAAACTCTAGAGAGCATCAAGTCCTTTCCTATGCCACTTAGCCACTCAGAATGATACAGTCAGCTGAAGAAGCTACCTGTTGCTGTTAAAAACACAAACTTGTTTCACCACCTGCTAGGAATATGAAGAATATGAAAAGATTCAAAACTCTGCTGCCCAAGAAAAGCCTAAATTAGAAAAGGTGCCTGCACAACACACTCAGCAAACTCTAATGGAATCATTCAGCAAACAAAGTGCCTTACAACAAGACAGGCAGATGTCAAGCCATAAAACATGCTATCATAAATGATATCGTAAAAGAAATGGTGTGGGTATGTTGTGTGGGCCGCTGAAGAGGAGGTACTGCTGGCTCACCACCACCAGAGGGCGCCCTGTCTGGAGTGCGGGCTCCAGGCATCAGAGGGCGCTGCCGCCTCACAGGAGCAGCCGGGGTGACAGCTGTCATTTATCACCTACAACAGCTGTCACCAATCATCTGATCAGCAGTGGTATATCAGCAGGACGACATCTCCACCTCTTTGCCGAGATATCGCTCTACCGAGGAGGTAACGTTCTCAGCTGACTGTGAATATCTGTTGCTTGTGTGTGTTGGACAGCAGATATTCTGTTTCTTTTTTCGACGAGAGGTGGAGGTGGTTTTCCACCATACGTGTTGCTGGGTGCAGACGCACCCACATCTAACTGTTTTTGTTCCTCGCCAGCAGTACCAGATCCGACAAGCGGAGGCAGTGGCCACCTGGGAGTTCGGGACTTGGCGGCTCCAGTATTCCCGGGGTTCGGTGGCGGAGGAAATCATGTGGTTCCGGTTCTGCTTTGGACAGACGTCTCTTATCTTCGAGCCTGCCCACGCGACACATTTTTGTGAATTGACTATTATTGTAATCTGCTGTGTTTGTTGTGCTCATTCACAACAGTAAAGTGTTGTTATTTGACTTCCTCCATTGTCTGTTCATTTGCGCCCCCTGTTGTGGGTCCGTGTTCCTACACTTTCCCAACAGGGTACAGGTGTTGGAGAGAAACGGTTATATTTGCACTTGTGATTAGGCCTAATGTTTTTGTATCATTTTTATGTACTTGAATGCTTAGGTTTTAAGGAAACAAAAAAGCCATTTAACCTAAAGATTGTGTCCATAAGTAAGCAACAATTAATGCAAACACATTTTGAATATCGTCTAACTATTGTTATTGTCACACGAAAATAGAGATTTGGAGAGAGGGCAGCATATCACACACTCCAACTTAATAGAAACACAAATGTTAAATTCTGTTAATGTTAATAAATAGGGTCAGGTAATTATTACTCTGATGATTGTGTCGCCTACATCACTAATGCATAATCATGTGCATCTTTATTTTATTTTCTGGAACACTCCAAACACAAACCAGTTAACTTGTTTGATTACAAGGCTGACAAACACCAGTAAATTTAAACAGGCCCGTCATCTGCACAGACACGATAGAGTCACTTAGGCACAGACATGTGCACAGCTATTGAGAAAGAACAGACACAAAAACTCCACACACAAAGACGGACTTTCCATTCAGCCTTGATCTACAATTCGTCTTTGTCTTAGCACGAGTGTGCACAAACAATGCTAATGGTAGTGTCGAGGGCATGGTTCCACGCCTAAAATGGTTTCTTTGCCAACTCCAGTGTGCTGTATCCCAACTGCAGAGCCATAAATGAATTAACGTATACCAAGAATTTCCTTTTCCTGCCATACTATCGCACACCTGTTTTCACAGCCCACAAAGTCAACCGTCCTGGATGTTGTAACACAGAGGGATCTGGAATATTTTCAAAGCCTTCAATGGATTTGTATTTAGGCCACTTCCTCAACAATTAGACAGATTTATGATGCTTGAACTGTCACGGCAGCCTGGTAACACCACTGTTTACTGTGAGAATTTAAGGCCTTGGTGGTTGCTTTTGTTTTTAAGTTTAAACCAACTCAGTACAAAGCTGTCAGTTGTTGGCTAATGTTTGAATTAGCATTTATAAATGAGTAATTAGGCATCACAGCACAGGTTTTCTACCTGTTTCTCCAATGTCCTCCCATATGATTCAGGTACTAACATTACTAAATGTGTTTTAGGTCTCCATATGTACATATTTTAATCAAAACACACACACATACAGGAGAGCATATTTGGCTGATCAGAGTGTGTCACTATGTCTAATGTAGCTGAATTATAGAAATGCTTTAAAACTCACCATTTGACTGCATGCATTTATGCTGCCAGTTCTCGCAAACTTTTTCTTGTAGCTGGCACAGTCTTTTAAGTCCTGGCATAATGGCAAATCAGCACACTGCTACAAAACCACAGGTCAGTTGGATAGTTTAGAACACATACATTTGCTAACACATTAGATTACCTAATGTCACAGTTTTAGGCAGAAATTAAACTTTTGGTTGTCCAAAAAAACAAATCAGGGTGTCCAAAATGTTAGGTGCCGTCC